>NC_090929.1:977242795-977867795 GCF_040938575.1 Ambystoma mexicanum | reverse complement strand
ACAGGCAGAAACAATAGCACTATCATTTTTTTAAACAGGTTTTTTCGCCATACAAAAACAAACTCCAAGAAGACCACTGCAGATAGTTAGAACTACTGCAAGATAAAAGAACACTATTTTTTTTAAAACATTGAGAAAATCCTATTCACCATGTGCAAAAAGACACTAAGATGTGGACCTTCAAATGTGCAATTTCAAAGCTTGGAAACATCCAGGTTCAGTGGGATCCACTGACAGTGAATGAACCCTCAGCTTCTGCTGCATTGTCAATTACACCTGTTCCAATTTTACTGCTCCCAATGATTTATTTATTTATTTATTTATTTTTACATTTGTAAAGCTCCCAAACCCTGGGGCACCAGGGTGCTGTTGTAACCAGTTACATGATACAAGACTTAATTGTGGCAATATAAAAACTTACCAGGACATGCAAACAAAAATCACGTCATCGTATGTTAAATTAACAAGAGACAGCATCTAGAAGCAGAGTGGTAATATGTATGTTAGGCAAAGAGCCAAATTTTCACCGCCTTGCTGAAGGTCCAGTATGAGTTTTCTGCTCTTACATCTGTGGGGAGTGAGTTCCAATGGTTAACTGCTACCGACGGGAAGCTCACCCCACCTCCTTTGGCTCTTTTCACTTTCAATAGGGTGTGTCGTTGAGTGTAGATAGACCTAACTGGTTTGTTGCTCTCAATTTTCTGTGACAGATATTGCAGGGCGGTGTTGCTGTGGCATTTATGGGTATTAGATAACGTTTTGAAAATGATCCTTTCCCTGATCAGGAGCAAGTGCACCTTTTTTCTGGGGGCTAAAATATGGTCTCTTCTGGGGATATTTAATGCTGCTCTGAGGGTATTATTTTGGATTATCTGAAGTTTGTTAATGTTTTCTTTGGATGTCCCAGCAAAGTGCACTTTACAATAATCCAATTTCGCGCCCGTGGTAGCTCTACCAATGGTAAAACAGCTCTCTGGCATCAAGAATTGTCTCACTGCAGTGATGAGTTTGGCTGTGTAGGCTGCTGAGCGCTTACTTGTTTGGTGAGGGAGAGGGCTGAGTCCAGGTGGACGCTGAATGTTTTTACTGTAGCTGAGACAGGGATCTGGAACCCTTGCATCCTAAAGGTGGAGTGTTGGGGGCTGAGTTTCTGTAGCATGGCTGGTGGGCCTGCCAGCAGGATCTCTGTGTTATCGTCATTCAGACAGGGTAGTTGTACGCTATCCATGTTTGAATAGTAGAGTAGATTTTGTTGAGCGTGAGGGAGTCTTTTTTGTAGGAGCCTGACAGGGGTAGGAGGAGTTGGGTGTCATCGGCATAGTTACTGTATGATATGCTGATGTCATGCAGGATGTCGAATAGCGGTTTGGTGAATATATTGTAGAGAGAGGGGTAGACACTGGAGCCTTTGGGGATGCCACAGGGAATGGCGATAGGTGGAGCACTCGCAGTGCCAGAGAAGACTATCATGGTTCTCCCTTCTAGGAAGGGGAATATCCAGGAAATGGCATCAATGGAGAAATTAGCTGATGTGATAAGGTGGTGTCATAAAGTGATGTGGTCTACTAAGTTGAAGGCAGCTGATAGGTCTAGTAGGAGTAGAATGGCTGGTTTGCCCTCATCTGTGAAGGAGTTGAGTTGGATTTTTAAATTTAGTAGAGCCAATTGCATTCCTTTGCCAGGCCGGAACCCTGATTGCTGCATACCTAGGATGCGGTTTGACTCTAGGTAGGCTTGGGACTGGTTGTAGGCTGCCCTCTCCAGGATCTTAAGCAAGAATGGTATTTTAGTATAGGGCAGTAGTTGTTTGCTGCTGCAGGGTCAAGTGAAGGATTTTTCAGTAAGGGACAGACCCATGAATCTTTGAAGCTGGCTGATACTAGGTGGGGGAGAAGGAGGTGTTGATGAATTTAGTGATGAAGGGGACTAAGGCTTCTGAACAATCTCTAATTACAGATGCTAAGCAGTTGTCTCCCTTGCAGTTGGAGGATTTGCGGTCATTTAGGAAATTCGCTGTTTCTAGTTCTTTGATTTCGCTGAATTGGAAGGCAGGTGCGGTGTGTACTCTGGTGAGGAGTGGTAGGTTAGAGGGGGTGGTTTTACCTTGATTGAGTTCAATTTGTTTCTGCAGTAAATATATTTTCTCCCGCATGGCATTCCGAATATTTGTGCACCAAGTTTCATCTTTGTCAATGGAGTTTGGGGCTGTGACGCATGTCTCAAGCTCTCTAAGGATTTTGAACAGTTACTTGGAGTTAGAGTTGGCTTTTTCGATTCTAGTGTTGTAGATTTGAGGTTTGGCAGCTGTGATAGCTTGTTTCTATTCATTGGGTAGATTTGTGGGGTATTATTTCCAGAGGCCTTTATCCTGTTCTTCTTAGAACGCAGTGCTTTGAGGTATGTGGTGAACAATGGGTTGAGGTGGCATGTTGGTTTGGACTTTCTCTGGAGGATGGGGGCCACTAGGTTGACTGCATTGGTTAGAGTGCTAGCATATAAGTCTGCTAGGCCTTGGGGGTCAGTAACGTCTAGAGAGTCTGAGCTGAGGGGCTTACGGCAGGGGGAGATGGAATCTTTGGTGATTTTCTGGGAGCTACAGGAGGAGGTAGGTGGTAGTGTGGAGTAGTGAGAAAGGGCTTGTTCCTCTGAGGGGAATGATAAACCAATGATGTGATGGTACGAACATGGACAGGGGGTGTTAGAGGTGATGTTGATCTGACTATTCAAATCAGCCATCCAGTCGAGGGTTCTGCCTTTGTTGTGGGATGGAGATGAGATGCAGGGCTTGAATCCAAGGTCTGCGAGAGCATTAGCTGCAGCGTTAGTTGCAGTGTCCACTGGGTCTTGAAGGCCTAGATTGAAGTCGCCTAGTAGTTTGACTCATGAGGTGGGTTTAATGTTGTTACATATAGTGTGGGGGAGATTTTCCTCGAATGCAGAAGTGGGTCCTGGCTGCCTGTAGAGAATGTGTATTGTGATGGAGTCTTTGGGGGCCATAGTCAGTTTAATCGCAAGGTGCTCGCAGTGATCATCTGTAGAGTTACTGCAGGGTCTGATTTGAAGAGTGTCCATGTAGATAAGGACGACGCCGCCCCCTCAGGAGTCTGATCTATCGCACCTAATGATGGTGAAGCCCTTGGGAAGGGCTAGGAATAGTGTGGGCCAGAGGCCTGGTTGAGCCAGGATTTTGTGATGGCCAGTAGGTCAGGTTTTTGATTTGTAATGAGGTCATTGATGTTCAGGGCATACATGGGGCAGGACCTGGCATTGACAAGGGCTCTGTGGAGACAAGGGTATTGTTGGTCATCTTGCGGGCTGTGTTGAGTTGCTTGATGTCTGATGGTGTGTTAGATGTGGGCCCAGATCCTGGTGCGGGTTTGATTATGGCACTAGCCATATGTTGGGTAGGGTAAGGGAGAGTAGTGGTGTGGGCCAAGACTAGTATTATCTGGTGGCTGCGTGTATAGGGGGGTGCAGGGAGAGTTGGTGATTTACTAGGTGGTAGGTTATGGGCATTAGATGCTTTGGTGGGTATGGGGGTGGGATTTGCACAGGATGTGGAACTCAAGTGGATTTTCCTGAATTGGCTGGATAGTGGGAGGTGGGAGGGGAGGCTGCTGGTGGTCCTTGAACATAATCTAGAGTTCCTTGCTGCAATGTGCAGAAGGGCACAGGTGCCTATTTTAGTAGGGAGTGATCTGGAGAGAGGTGGGGGTGAAGCAGAGGTGGATATGGCTCTCAAGGTGTGAGAGAGTGGCAGCAGGTTGGGTGCAGTGGTTGTGGTATGTATTAGCTGAGAGCGTTGGCTATGCTTCGATTGGGGGAGAGAATATTGCTGGTACTGGTTTCTTTTGTTGGTATGTGATTAGCGTGGTGAGCATTATTGGGTCTGTTGGTGGTGGCGCTGTGTGCGCCTTTGCCTTGAAATAGAGGGGTTGACGGGGGTAATGAGCCAGACCAGCTGGCATGGTGCGGGCGTGCATAGGGACAAACAGGTCAGCTACGGGCATTTTAAACTTGCTGAGATGTGCTGGTCAACAATAGATGTGCCATGAAGGGGGAGGCATTATGCAGGGCCGGAGCAGGATAGATTCCAAATTGGGAGAATGTGGGCCTACTAGAGGGGTTTTCGGCTGTGCTGTGATCAGGATAGGGAGGGTGAGGCTACCTTGTGTTGGGGAGGAGGTGGCTCGGGTTGCAAGAGCCTCTATGCTTGATCCTGATGCAGTAGCGGGAGGGAGAAAGGGTGTTGAGCAGGGTAATGGACAATGCCACAGACAACATGGTGGAACAATACTTTTGCAGGATACATTGTAAGTTCTAGCAGTACATTTAAGTATGTGGGGCTTACCTTCAACTTGGATGATCTTTGGGGCGGTAAAGTGGAATTTGGTTACCGGCAATAGCAGCATGCAGCGGACAGCTGCAGACAGCGCCTGCTACCTTAGATGCCTGCCTTGGGATGATGCCAGCTCCACCATCCAGCGGACCATAGGCGAGGCAACAGGAACTGAACCTGACCAATCTAGGCTGGCGATGAAGATGTGTGCCTACTCCAGGTGGCCATCTTAAAAGGGGGTGAATCCGATCCAAACCGGTTCATGTCTCAGGGGTGCTGGGTGGACTTCTTTGTGGGATGTTGGCGCAGGGCAGCTGCAGACAGCTCTTGCTGCCTGAGATGCCTACCCACAATGTACATTGCCATCACTAATTCACTAACACAATAGAGGTACAATAAAAGTATAAAAACTGTTACTATAATCAATGAACATACATATATAAACTGGGTCAGAACAAACAAGGGATATTATGCTAAGGAATTACAAAAGAGTGAATGGGGTAGGTTAAGTAAACTTGTAAAACAACAGACAATGAGGTAGGTTAAGTAAACATGCAGATCAAAAAAAAGATGGGGCAGGTTAAGTAAACTTGGAGAACATGGGAAACAAAACAGTCACACAGATAGAAACAGTACCCATGACCAATCAGGATACTCAAGAGTCCATAGATGAGATATCAACCACACCCGCAAAAAATTACTTTAAATGTATAATTGCAGACAGTCCAGTTTAGTCACCAATGTTCCATCCCAAAGCTTAGGAACATCAGTACTAATCAACCCTCTTTTGCAGGTGCGCTAGGACAATGAATGTGGAAAAGCAATACCTCCTCCACCACCCCCTTCATCCACTCTTATCTTTTGAATATGGGTTAGCCTTTCACAGGAGTTAACTGCACAACATCGGGTACGAGTCCACTGGGATGATGAGAATGATGCATATTGGAAATCGCACGAGCACCACAAAATGAAAATAAATGTGCCTCATACATCACAGACAATCAGCACCTCATCCAGCAAATCCATCCACAAGTGGGAAACCTTCAATAAACAGCCAGCCCTCAACTTCTGTGGCTACTGCTTTGAGTCGACCTCTTGATAATCTACTGGCAACCAGTTCATCTGGTAAGAAAATAAAGTGTTCAATAAGCCACAATTTGATTTCCATGATAGATGCAACAACATACGATTCACACAGATGTACATCTACTTTGTACCTAATCCTCTTTTCCCTTGGCAAGTTATTTGTACAGTTTTTCTTCACCCACTCATACATTTTGAATACAGTTTGAGCTTTCACTGGCGTTAACTGGACAACTTTTGCAATAGCCACAGAGCACCTCAAGCACTTGAATCATATCAGGACATGCCCTCCATAAAAACAATAATGACCCAATCAGAAAATAAATGCAAAGAATCCAACTTTCTTTCAACAAATACTAAAACAAAGCATCCACAAGAAAATTCAAAAATAAAGAAATTACTAAAATGAACTTGCGAAACACCATCAATTGCACTACCTCAGAGAAAACTCAAAACAAATACGAGTATTGCATAGCTGAAAGTGCATTACAATCAAAACAAATACATTCAAATAAACCTTCAACCTCCCTAAAATGTATACAAAAAAACGAAATGCCTGCATATAAATGCCATTGATTGACAAATCTAATGTTGTAGGTCCATGTCAGTGAAAGTGAGAAAATACATTAAATAATACTTGCCACACAATCAGTCAGATGAAAATAAATGATAATGAACACCATCTGAAAGCATTGGTTAATATAACTAACACACACAACAATGCAAATAAACTCTCAACTATGTAAATATTTATGAACACTTACTTTTACATCAGCCACACTCCTGCCATGTGCCCAGTGAGAGTTCTGGAATCTAAAGGATAAAACCGCAGAGAATGGTGGCTTTATACTTTCCAAAATGAATACCAGAAAAAGAGGACTATATACTAATAAAACTACTAAAATGGTTGACACATTTTAACTACAACCTATCACAGAGAGCTACACAAACAGAACAGAAACAACAACCAATAACATCATGGTTGGTTTGAAAACTGGGTGGATTATCAGAAACAGGTGGCTGTTTGGGTTACTGGCTTTTTGTGAGATACTAAATACTAGCATCGACCTAGGTTTGAGAGATTTTACAATGAAAGGGTGTGGATTGTGGGAATGGATTGGTTTGAAGTTGTTCCAAAATTGTTCAGTCTGAGAAGTACAGGGCAACCAGACGTCCTACTAATTCATTGTGGAGGCAATGATTTGGGGAATGTAGTAGGTGTGTGCCTTACTTTAATGATGAAACAATAAATGGGAAAAATAATAGAACATTTTCCTCACACCATCTTTATCTCTTTCAATCTGACTCGGAGAAGCAGAAATGGAGATGGACCACCAGATTTAATGGTAAAATTGAAAAATCACAGAGAAATGTTAATAAAGTAGTTTCAGCATTTATGATCGACCACAACCAATTATGGATTTCAAACAACAACATACAGTTCTACATGGCCAATTTCTTTAGACATGATGGAGTACACCAAACAGATGGTCTGGTGTCCCTGATAGTACTGAACACATCAAGTCACCTTGTGAGCTGTCCTATTGTGGGTACTTGCTTATCCCCGTACCCGTGAAAGGACTTCCTCCCGCCAGAGTGACATCCCCTACTCTAGGTGTCAATAACTGTCCTGTGTTTGCATTCTGCTGTACTGTAAGAGTGTGTGCTGTGACTGCCCTTTCAGTGGATTCAATGGTGCTTGCTGTGTTGGCAATGCCTGGTGCATTTGTGGCACTTGTGCTTGATACACTGTTTAATCTTGGGCAAACCTGTCCCTAGCGTGTGAGCTATATGCTGGAGGATAAGCTGTCCCCTCTCTTGAAAAATGCCCAAACTGTACATACCCTGGGCTTCCACATGTTCTCACAAGGTTCCCTGTCATCCCACATGTCTATCATACAACATTGCGTTCTGAAACACCTGTGTATGGGCGCGATATAAATAAAATATCATATCATATCATACAATGGGGAATCTTCTGATTTGTCCCCCTTGTATATTCTGATTATCATTCTGCATATTCTGAAACCCACCTTGGTTATTTTGAAAACCACCCCTTCCTTTGTAGACGATTCCTCTACCTCGTGGCATAACCCCATTCCCTCCTTGATCCATCTGGCATTGATTACTCGCCTGCGGTGCAGCCACTGCTTGCTGCATTCCCAATCCCTCTCCACTTGTCAATACCGCCCCTTCTATGACGTATTTTGACAATTTCTTCTGAACTAACTTGCTTCCTCAAGTTTTCTAGTGAAGTAGGAGAATGGGACAACACCCTCCCACCAATCTCATCCAGACCATGGCCTAGAGGATCACGGCCCAGACACCCCCCACGAGAGGAGTTCATTTACCTACCAGATGACAAAATACCCTGGTTCAGGAACCTAAACATAAGAGGAGTGTGCCCACCAGAACGCCAGGCTCAAGCCGACGCCTGCAACATGGACCAGCTCGACTAGAACAACAGCCACAAGTGTCCACATCATTAGAGATGCCATGACAACATAGTCAACAGACAAGAACACATGTGCCCCCATGCACACCGGTCACTCACACATCAACCCACACGAATAACATACTCAGTGCTATGACGTAGGTGACTGATACACCCACTGACGTGCATCGTTATTTTTCACATAGGCCTTCTACAGCACCGCAGAAAAGCAAGACGCCTGAAGAGCTTGTGTACATGCTTGCTGACCCTTTTCCCTCCACCCATCCCCATGAAGACACCACCATGTATATCTAACGCTGCTTGTGACACTCTGTCGCCCCGCAACCTCCATACTATGGATTATGTACAGCCACCCATGAGCTAGGTCGAGTAGGCCGCAAGCAAGAGTCCCCAGGCAGGAGCCTCGCAAACAACAATACTCTCAGGACGATTCGCAAGTGCTGACCATGCAGAACGAGCCCCAACGAGAGTTCGCAGCCAAGGCCACGATGTTGCAACGCGCATAACGCAAGCCCAGCGCCAAGGTTATACCTGTCGGTGCCAAGCCCTCAGAGACGAAATACTAATCTAATGCTCATAATTCTGCTCCAGCCACGGTCTCCCCACACGTGACCAAGCCGAACTGACAAACTGCCAAGCTCCCGAGACAGAAAGTCGCCAGGGTCCCACGTTTGGGACACAGGTTGCAACAACGAAGCAGCAAGATGGACACCTACAGCAATGGGAAAGACCCGCACACAAGCCCCATAGGCAGACCTGTCCGCTGTCGGCACTAACACATAGTTGAACATTGTTGCTAATGACAGGGACACCACGAGCTGGAAACGGCGATGGTCCCAGGCTTGAGGGCTTGCGGGAGAACCAATCAAAATACAGGTGGCTCACCACTGACGCCATTACTCTTAGCCACTCACTAAGGGGCTCCCTGTAGCAATTTTGTTGTAGCAAATGTTAGGGACAACCCAAGTGTACCACCTGACCCGTCCTTATCCACTAACTTTTCACCATATATCATAACCATACTAACCCTACCACTCTGGGAACCAATCCTAGTGGCAATAGGTTTTGTGATGATTTTCCCAGGTGACGCGAGTAGCGCGTCATACTGCTGTAAAAAGGGCATGCAAGCCCCACTAAGAACGAGAGTCTCATCGGATGCATACGAGCCGAGACCCATCCCTGCCGTTATTACAATAAACAGCTATACTCACCTTGCTTCTTGTGTGTGTCTCATACTCCTTTTGGGGACACGGGAGGAGTTGGGGCCTCCCCGGCCGGGAGGTCCACAGACGGCTCTGCTGGCCCCGGGAGAATCACCCCGACACTAGCATCTTCCTTCTTCTTATTTTTCTCTTGTAACAGCCGGCAGTGATGCGCTGTAGTCAACTGTGTCTCTGCCCATGGCTTAGCTACCATTCCCACTAATTTCGTGATCAGTCTATGTAGCTACTCTGGCAATCTGTGACACAAAATGAGATATATTACTGGCACTGATTCCCCCCATGGCTCCCTCGTTTCAAGAGTGCATCGTTCCTGAATACTTTGAATATAGGCAAGCAGATATTTGTTATCTTTCATCTTACGTGCCATAATTGTACCCATATCTGACTTATGAGGAAACTGTACCCTGAGCGCTCTCCAGACATCTTCTCTGCATTTATTAAATGGCGCTCCATCGTGCGCTGTGTTCTGTGTTGTGACACTTGAGTAACCTGCTCGTGTCATCAGCCCTTTCCCAGGAATGGCTGCTAGGAGACCCTTAATGTCCCCTATTGCCAGAGTATTTCCTCCTGTCATCTTCTCTAGCCATGAATCCATTTTTCTGCATCCGCAGTTAAGCTGGGAAGTTTGCATCTCAAATTATCCTTATCTTTTGTGGGCAGGAATAAACTGCGATCTGGCCCCTCCTTTCTCCAATAAAGGGAATTGCGTGAACCCAAATCTGCAATAGGCTCCCATTGTCTGCCTATCCATAGTGGGGACCATGGTTCCTAATCACCTGCTACCTGGCAATTACCTCAGCCTGCTCACATATGCTGTAGACTCTTCCTTCTCACTAGGCAATCATCCTTTAGAGTGCTCTGGATATGCCATAGGATCTGGTGTCCTATCTTTAGGCTGTTCTAAATCAGACCATCTCACTTCCTTGTCTATCTGCAGACAATCCTTAGGCTGCATGCATTTTCTCCCTCCTCGCCACGGAAGGTTTCTCTCTCTTCATCGGACATATCTAGTCCCCAACTAGTATGGTTTTCATTCCCATCACCCTTATTTAAAGTCAGCCTGTCTAAGGACAAGGCTCTATGCTCGAGACTGAATGTGTCTCTTTCCTCGCTCTGTGATTGTGGGACCAGGGATTGTTCTCCCTTCCCTCAACTTCCCAATTAGCTGCTTTTAAGTCTTGATAGGCTTTATCGATCCTACCTCTGATGCTCCCTATGTCAAACGTTTCCTCTAGGGTTATCCTAGATAGCCCTGCCGTTGCTCCCTGCGATGGGAGGAACCTTTCTATGTGGCTCCATGATTTTACTGGACTTCGTTACATTAACTCTCACTGAATACGAACAATGTCACGTTCCTTTTGGCTTGTTTTTCACTCCATTTCTTCATGTAATTCCCCTTGCTTTCTCCCTTCCTGTCAAACCCTTTCCTCTTCTTGTCTTTTCTCTTCTCTTCTTTCATTCACTCTACGCACTACTTCTTCCCTTCATCTTTGCATTCTTTTATCCCTTAATTTCTGAGCTTCCTCCTCTTCTCTCTTCTTCTCTTGCCTGTCTCATTTTTCGATTTCTGCCTGTTAACATACTTCCTTTTCTCATCTGCCCTTTCTTGCTTTCTCTGCTGCTCTTCCTGATTCATCTGTTCTCATCTCTGCTTATTCTTTCTCTTGTACTCATCTTCTTTCAATCTTTTCTATCATTCCCTATCTTTTCTATCCTATTCTTCTTGATCTTCCCTTTGCCTAACTTCCTTGATACTTTTCCCATCTAGCTTGAGCAATATCTGTCCACCCATCCATTCATTCTGTACGAGCGTTAACTCGTCAGCTTTCTCCTTTTCTTCTTTCCATCTCTTAATCTCTCATTCTATATCTGCTGATATATTCGGTCATTCACTTTTCTCCCCCTTGTCCTGTGAGATCTTAAAGATCTCCTCCTTTCCTTGAGCCTTTTCTGGACTATCATCACTGCTGTAGGCAGGCGGTTCATATATTGGATTACAATATCCTGTCGCCGCTTTTAGTTCCTTTAACGGATACAAACCTACATAGTCTGTACTATTGCCATTTACTTTGGGCAAGGTAAGGGGAGCAGAAGCCTCAGCACCTTGCTCCCTACACTGATTAAGCATCCAATTCTCAGGTGGTGGACCTTCCGCTCCTCCTGGTACATTTTCCAAAGTTCTAAACTATCTAGCCTTTACTCCAATTTCTTCCCTGTGTACACAGCATGCAAGTATGTGGTAATGTGTTGCAAAACCACTTTTGACAGTGATCCCCTTGTGGCCATGGCATGAACATCTTGTCTGCTTTGCCCTTTAACCACTCCACACTATACTGTTTAAGTTTAGGCGTGTGCTTTGGCAGCGTCTTGCACAAAGGCATCAGTGAAGTAACATGCCCCACTTTGACAAGTCGCAATTGACTGTTGATACTGTTAGTTACACAGATACATTTCAGAACAACAGCAAATATGAGTGCGCTCCAACCTCACTGCTCAAAGTCTCAACTTCTCAATTATCTCAACCGATTTTTTCAGCTGGCGCCGACAATGGCTTAAAAGATCGATAACACGTTTTATCTCTTATTTAACATCACAGTTTTACTCTCAAGACTTTTCGACACCTCTTTTAAATTACAAAATTCACAAACAGACAGACTACTCGACTTTTCACAAAAACACCATGGTACTCCTTTTCTCTTAGCCCCTAAAATACCCCGATTGGAGTTTGAGTTTGTTTATGTGACGCCTAATTACCCCCTAAGGGTTTTGAAATGACTCCTTCTAGAGCTGCCTTGCGGTACGAACCCGAGCTCTACAGAACTTTCCTCATTCAAACACTTCTCATAATATACTACACAAACCCCCTGTTACTTTTCTTCATTACCACAATCCCATTCCCTTATTTTTCCAGTCCCCTCAATCTACTCACCATTTGCTTTTCAGCTGAAGACCTTCAGGATCGTCCCCCTCCTTCAACCGAAAACCACCACCTTCAGTCTGCTCAGCGCCTGTCAAAACCAGGAGGGATTTCGTCAAAGAGGGACTGGTCCCACCTGTATCAATTTTCTTGCAAGAACTCTGTATCGGCCGCTCTCCACAGGAAACTTCACAAACCTCTGGCTAGATGGCAGAGGGTGATTTTCCGAAAGTACTAAAAGACCTACTAATCGATGGGTCTTATTGAACCATCCTCCCTCTGCTACCATGTGAACCGTAGGCCTTTTTAAGCGAGGTAGCACTATCTGGGATGGATGGGGATGCAGATCTTACTCTCGACTGGCTGATGCTGTGACAATACAGATTGAAGGATGAAAGCTGATGTTCAAAAGGCAGCACCTCGGGTTCTGGTGGGTTGAAAGTGTTGAACACGGTTTGAATTCAGTTTAAAGTGGCTTACCCGATGAAAACAGGAGATCTGCTTCTCTGGCTTCTCTAAATACTATGAGACCCACCACATGGGGCTCCAAGACAAAGTGAGACCTTTTCATGCTGTGCTTTCCCGGCCGAGGGAGGCTTGCAAGCAGAGTGGCAATTCTTGGTCCTCACATTGGGTCACCCCCAATGTTCCCTGGTGATGGGCAGGGAGCTGAGCTTTCCTCTGTCTTTGAACACCTACCTACTCCTCTGGCAGAATGTGTTTGAAAGGATATTTCTCCCAACGGGGTCCAGATAAATTCTTCTTGATCTACTTGAAGGTCCAAAAGAGAATAAAAAAGGGCTGAGACCCCTTCCTTTAAAGGAAAACGGACATGTGTGAATATATTAAATCAAACCTGTTTCAAGGGGTCCAATCCCTGTCCCTGAGACAAGTGCCTTTGCCTTCTGATGTGATACCAGAGTGCCTTGTTCCACAGCAAGTAGAGAGGAACAGAAGAAAAGAAAAGTCCATATAAACACAAGACAAAGCAACCCTTCCTATATGATGGCCGTAGGTCTGCCATTCTCTCAGCCCTACAGTTTTAGCAGTTCCTAGTGTGGAACCCCGCAGTGTGATTTGGGATTTTGATATGGAGATGCCGCTATAAAGCCAGGCTCTGATCAGATCTCCTGGTGGAGGCTACAGGGCCCGTCAAGGTGGAGTTACCCATCCTCCCAGAGTGTCAACAAAGGCACGCATCCTGCCTTATTTCTCATTTACTGGAATGCATACATTCAGGCTTCCTGAATCCTCATAGCATCTCAAGGCTGGTGTGAGATCACAGTGTTCACACTGGTATGATTCCAATTTGTTGTGGCTTTAATATTATAATCACCATACTGACATTGGTATAGTTTAGTCTTTTAGTTTATCCTGCACTAGAATGATAGATCAATATTGTGATAATTTAAAGTGAAGTTAATGCAGCCTTTGCCTGCAGGAGCGTTGAGCTCCAGCAACTGTAAGAGAGGCACATGTGACCTTTGAACCTGCTATGAGCCACTGGAGTACAGGTGTTAGATCTCTATTAGGAGACTGGTGCAGTGGAGCACAGGCCTACACTATGCTTTTGGCACAGAGTTTTATGAAAGTGGGTCTACCTAGCAGACCACTCTTTATAAGATGGATTACTGGCATAATTTTATGGATAATACAATTTTTTTTTAAAGATACAGTAACTACGCAGATGACACCCATGTACTTTTTGAGCTGACTGGGACATACCCTACTGATGCCAAGGCCCTAAATAAAGTCTATATGGAAATTCAAACTTGAATGGCAAGCAACTCGCTTGTATTAAATAACAAGAAGCCAGGGCTTCTTATCATTGCCACTGGCCCTCACCCAAAGAAACTTGGTATTATGTACTCCCATTTCTCTATCTTTGGCAACCCGATCGCTGTCAGTAAATCTGTGAAATCTCTAGGTGTAATTTTTGACTCTGAATTGTCCATGAGACAAAATGTCTCAAACATATGTTCCCCTTGTGGCTAATTACTTCAACAAAGCAGGCCTTACCTTACCATAAAAAATAGATTGATTCTGGCCACCGCACTAGTCAACTCACGGTTGGACTATTGTAATAGCCTGCTTATCAGCACTTCACAAGCCAACCTGTTACGATTACAGACTACTCAGAACAGTGCTGTCAGGGCAATCCATGGACTATCCAAGACTATCCAAGCGTGAACATGTTTCCACTTTCAGAAAGTGCTTAAATTGGCTATCAATCAAACAGAGAATCTGGCATAAGATGCTGTCCTTCACCTGTAAATGCCAGAACTCCGCTGCCCCACAGTAGCTGATTAACAATCTTACCACTAGACAACCTACACGGGTGCTGCGTTCCAACGAGAACCACGCATTGAATCAAGCACGATACCGTCTGAAAAAATTTGCCGGAGCAAGTTTTAAAACCCATGCAATGCAAGAATAGAATGCCCTCCCACCCGCCGTGAGGTCCTTATCTTCCTTGGCAGTCTTCAAGAAGACCATCAAAACTCTCCTCTTTAATTCATCAGACTAATTTCCTTCCTTTTCTTCGTCTGACTCCCTCTGATTAACCACCATGTTTTGTCATTTGTGCGCTCTGAGGCCCATGGGCGTGTAGCGCTTTATAAGAATTCAAAATAAATAAATAAATACCCTGTAAGCTCATGCTCCTTCAACATAGCAAAACCCACAAATAGAAAATAAAAGTGATTTGGTGTTTTATAGGGCTTGTGAACCTCAAGCAGATCGGAAAGGGAGCGGGAAGAGGGAGGTAAATGAGAGTGGGAAAATAAATATAGCATTGCTGCTGTTTATGCGTGCAGTTAAGATGGACCCTTGTACTGTGTGTGTGTCTCTATATAGATGGTTTATGTCGAGAGCATAGAGGCATTTGTGTCCAGATAGGAGCCCTCTGTGCCAGTGGTGATTGATCGGCTCGCCAAACAGAAACCTGTCCTTCGGAACCCATGGAATATATTTGGGCACCATTATGTGTTGCTGACGTGTCCCACAGTATCCTATTGGAGCTTCCAAAATACAAGGGGTGTATACAGTTTGAGCCTCCAGCAAGGCTCGGCCGAGGTTCTCCCAGTCTTTACACAGATTACATCTGCAGGTGCTGTACCATTCTGTTGCCTGTTCTCCAGAGTCGCTTTGCTAAGCCTGCTACCCTAAGACAAATCTCATTGGAATGCCAGGAGGACAACTAAGACAAACAAACAATTCCTGTAACAGCGCCCCGATGCCTGCGGGCTGTGTGAGCGCTTTATAAATGTAAAATAAATTTTAAAAAAATCCTGCAGATTTGAAAAGTGTATTGTGCAGTTTAATTTTTGTTGGACTTACAATGTTCACAAGTTCGCATACTGAACAGATGTAGTGGGGCAGATTCTCAAAAACTAGCACAAATAAAAAATCACACAGGATATGCTTTTAGAATGTCCACTAGTTTAAGAATTGTGCAGGTCACCTCATTCTCACAAGTAATCTGCGCATTTCAGTGGGGTGGGCCAACAGCACAAATTATGCCCTGAGCAGCCCTCTTGATACATTTGTGTTGGGATAACTTTCAGGACACTGCCTGGATCCCAGCAATCAACAAGATGTTGGGAATGCATGTCACAGTGACAGGCTCTTAACCCCTTAACTGCAGGGCTAGTATGCATGTCTATTCAAATCGGACAAACTTAAACAACCAGTTTCTGTGTAATGCTAAAGAAAGAAAAAAAACATCTCTATCCCTATTTGTGGTTCATGCTGCTGCTGCTTCCCCTGAAAGCAATGTATGACAGAGTCAAGAATGACCCTGTTACACATTGCACAACCCTCTGCGCCTGTCCCAAACATGCACAGGGAAATCCCTTTAATTTCTATACATTTCAAATTGCATCCCGTCTTTAGATTCCAGACACCAATCAAAATGGAAATGTGCAAAACACCCCCTTATTTGCACAAATGAACAAAGCTTGTGAAAAGAGCAACTGAACATGCACATCAATAATTCACACATTCATACGACCTTGAGAATAGGGCACAACTTTCTTCGGTGCAAGTGCTGAGAAGCGTGTGTGATTGTCATCACTTGCACCCAAAAGGTTTTGAGAATCTGCTCCGCTATGTGCACCTGAATAAATTCACGAAACAAACAGTCAAAGTAATCGGTGGTACCACATTTCCATGAGTGACCTCAGAAAACCATAGTTAGATATTTTACTAGCCTTTCCTTGGTACCTAAGTCAATGGCAAGTACTCATCAAAATAACCAAGCCATTTTTTCAGTTAGAATTAAGCGTGTGTATCGATAAAAACGTATTTCAACTCCTGCCTGTGTCGTACATACAATAAGCACTAGGTAAATCCACGGTTGTGGATAGGGTATGCGTGTGTTCAGGGGCGTTGCTAAGGGGGCTATAGCCCCTGACCTTTTGGTTGTAGCCCCCGGATAGAATCTCAGGAGCTACAGCCAAAAGACTAGCTAGCCCCCAGTCCCAACAGTTCCGACATCAGCGCAGCCCCAGGTCTTTTCCAGACCTAGCAACTCCCCTGCGTGTGTTCAGTCATGTCTTCACCAAGACAACATTGCCCTCTGCATGGCGGAAGTATGGCGAAGCAAGGGTTTCCCCCTCCTTTTCCGCTGCACAGACATTCAGCTGTGAGAAGGGGCAGAGCACAATTCGTGACCTGGACATTGTTGCTTGGCAACGTGGCGTATATCTGCAAGAGAGACAAATGACAATTCTGAATCTGACGCTTTAGGGCAGCACTTTTGTTTTTTTCTCAGAGGGTTGCTGGTGGTTGTTTTTTCGAGAGCAAAGTCGCATGCTAACATGGCATTCCTTTTTTAAACCGGTTGCTACGTGATGGCGGAGGAATGGCTGGAGGACACGTCAATCAGGAGACTCTCACCGTCACCCCGCAGACCCAAAACAAACCTGATGTGCCTGGAATGCTGATCATTCACACAGACATTACTCAAGTTGCCCTCCCCTTTAAGTCTCTGCCTCCACCAGAGAGCTGAGGAATGTGAACTGCAGCATGACCCATTGTTTATACTTCTTGTGCAGACAGAAACAAACATAACGCGAACAAAAGTGCTGTTTGTGGGTGTGCATGCATACACATAAAAACACACACGCGCGCGCACGGATAACACCTGTAGAATCGTGGACTGCTTTCCACGTGGTAGCACATATGAGACTCAAAATGCTGGTATACATAGGATATGTGAATAGTCAACAGTGCACATCCTATTCATCTTTGAATTGAGGCCTAAGGCAGAGTATCGTGTTTGGTCACTTTAAAAAAAATCATCACTGCTGTTCATAGTGGGAAGAAGTTATGTGAGTATTCACTGAGGAGTCTCTGCAGGATAGCTCAGGGGCAACGTGCTCGCGTTGGAAGCAAGACGACGCGGAGCAGTACAGGTTCGATCCTCTCGCCTGAGCTTAGAAACCTCTGGATATTAAGCGCGTTATAAATAACCAATTACAACCATGGGTGGACTGGGAGTCAAAAGAGGCCCTGGAAATAATTTTCAAAGTGGCCCCATATTACACATTTTCATCAGACCCAGCCCTTTTCCTATGAAACAATGTGGAAATACCACACAAAAGAGGCCCAGAGTGAAGAGGCCTACTGGGAAACCTGCAGAGTTCCCTATGGGCCAGTCCACCCCTGATTACAACTACTTAACTAGGCAGTCTCGAAAAGAACCAATGTTCTATTACTTTAGTCATTAAATGATGACACGTTTGGGGCTCTGTAGCTAGCTCTACAACAAACTTTCATACCCCATTGGTGAAAGACTAAACATATTAGGATTGGTCACCTTTAAAATGCTATCCTAAAATGCAGAAGTGAAATGAACACAAACAATGGGTTTAATGACGGCCTGTGTGAACGCCATCCCCTCGTGGTGAACAGAGACATGCAGTTTCATTATGCACCCCGAAAATCGTCAATGTGAACAAGTAGAGTAGAATTCCCTTCAGGAAACAATGCTGAAATGAATATCAAAAGAGGGACTTCAGATGGTTTAAATGTCTCCCTACCCGTCATTCCGCCCAACTCATACTCTTCTCTGCAAACTATAAAGGGCTGCAAATGGGGAAACCCATGAAAAGGCCAAAAACTCGACTCCCAAACTCTGCAGCCACTCATGGTGCCACTACTTCTCCTCCACACGTTTTTTTTTACCAGACACCATGAACCCACACTCACCTGAAACCTGACTATTCTCCTAATGCAGGCAAGTCTCATTGCCCAAGCACTCTTTGCCTCAGTCTCGGGTGCCAGCCACAAAACAGCAATGACTGCTAGAAAACACTCCGTGTTATTTTGTGTTTCTTAGTATAAAAAGAAGTTTTTCAAAATGTTTTTTTTGTAAAAAATGTTAGCACAGTAACCCTTATTTTAGAAAAGTGTATGAATCTTGACGTTATTTTAAGCAGTTATCTGTTTAAACGTACCATATTACCTCCAAATATCATTACAATTCCTGAAATGTTTGATATTGAGCCTATAATCAATTACCATTTAAACAAAAAGATGACAATACAGACATAGAACATGAATAAGTGTTACCCTGATCACAGTTTGCACAGAAATTATATAAATTATGTTTTCAAGTTCAATACTTAGAGTTTGATATTTCAAAACAATTAGCAGAGTTGTACAATTAATGTTGGGACTTGTAAACGAAAAAAGAAAAGGTGATTCTTTTAGGGGGTTCCACACAAGATGTAATTCAAAACAAAACGTGCACACTTCTTTTTGAAGAATTTGATTTCAGAGCCTTTGATTTCGAACAAAAGATCAAATACTTCTGAGCAAAAAAAGAAGAAATAACGTTTTTTTAAATAAATGTTAGCTCCGTGACACGTATTTAACAATGTGTTATGAATCTTGAAGTCATGTGAAGAAGTTATCAATTTAAGCGTATTATATTACCTCCAAATATCGTTATCATTCCTGAAATGTTTCACAATGAGCCCACAACCTATTACCATTTTTTTAAAAGAACACAATAATAAAGAACATTAAAAACTGTTACCGTGATCACAATTTGCACAGAAGTTATATACATGATGTTTTCAAGTTCAATACTTATTTGTATGTTTTCAAACAATTAAGCAGGGTTGTACAATTCATTTTAGGAATTGTGAGAGGAAAAAAAACGTGATCCTTTTAGGGCGTTGCACTCAAGATTTTATTCAAAATAAAACGTCCTGTCTTTTTTTTCCGAAGAATGTGATTTTTGAGCTTTTGATTTCGAACAAAGGATCAAATACTTAAAACAGAGGCAAAACAATTCTGCCACCATCAGTGAAATCCTGAACATGAATGTCCCTTTAAATTTCTTAATTGTAAATTCAGCCCAGTCTGCAACACAGAGACCTGCTGTCACTGCAGGCTCATTAAAGAAGGTGCAGTCTGTCTGGAAGTCATAACTATCTAGGTTGCTGTGTCAAGTCAATGTTTGTACTTGTAATGTATTTGCGAGCAGATCCATTGCAAATCCAAAGACTACGATTCCCAGAAAGCAGGAGCTCAGCTGCACTTGCTTCATGGGCTCCGGCATCTCAATGCTTCATCAACAGTCACCACTGATGCGTACATAGCACACTGCAAGATAAGCGGGAGCCTAGGAGTATTCTCTAACCTCTGAGCCTAATACTGGGTTCAGGGCAGGGAAAGAGTCTTCTCCCTGCTTTGCTCCTGCCTGTTACATCTTTCTCGCCCTAGGCCCAGCCTGAGGCACAAACAACCACATGCTGAGGTCAAGAAATCAACTGCCTTCCTTGACTCTCCTATTAATCCAGCCTGTGTTGGCCTTTGCTTGTGGCCAGGCACCGAAAGACATGAGGGTACAACCACTGCAGGAACAGGTTACCCAATTTGACGGAGTACAATTGATCGAATTACCTAATTGGTCGAATTTCAATGGTCCTAATTGACCTTTTGCAAAATTGACCTTTAATTTTGTTTATGCATATATTGGGTTGGTTTTGCATTATAATTAATTCAAGGGGATTGGGTGAGGGGTTGCGGGGGTTTCCTCGCATATATGTACTAATTGACCTTTAAAATTCGGTCAATTGTGCAGAAGGTCAATTGTCATTCAGTCAATTGTAATTCAGTCAAATCATATACAACCAGGAACAGTGAGTATTGTTTTTTGAGAGTGTAGGTACTGTATGTGTCATGGGGCATATGTGTGCACCACTGGAGCGTATCTTTGTGTATGCTTGAGAACATTTTTGTGTCAAGAGCATGTGTGGAAATGTGTGTGTGTGACTGTGTCTTGGGTTCATGGAGAGTTGCATACAGCAACTATAGGGGTAAAAGAGCAATGTGAAATGTTTGGTTAAATAAGAAATGTGCGGGGGAAAATGCGGGTTTGGGGGTGACCAGTGGGAAATGGAATGGTGTAATTGAGGAGTATGATAAAGTGGTGGCATTGGGAAATGGGTTGGACTCGGAACCAAAAGAGGCTGTGAAATAATATTCAAAGTGGCCAACCCTTTTCCTATGAGAAAACTTGAAAATAAAATAGGTTACCACACAAAAGAGGCCCAGGGTGTAGAAGCCTACCGGGAAATCTCCAGAGTCCCCTCTAGGCCAGTCCACCCCTGCACGAGGCAACATGCAATTGGCTTGAACTCCTTCTGAGGGCATGTTCAAGTACGGGCAGTTCTGGAGGAATACAAACGTGGCAAGCGACATTACTGCGGGCAATGTGAAAGTGTCAGATGGTAACATTTTGTAACACTGGTGAAATGGCACAAGGCCAATCTGCTGCCATTCTGTAGAGATTTCATATATTTTGAAATGTGCATGGAGCACCATTCTGGCACTATTTGAGAGTGGCATGTTTAAATCCTCTTGGGCAGGTGTAAAACGGGCAATGGTAAATTCCACGTGCAATGTGAAAGCTACATAAAGCAATGCTGTTAGGGTAATAAAGAGCCATGATGTTTAATTCGGTGGAATCGTGAAAATATGGAATACTGAGGCACAAGAAAATGGCAAGGTACCATTTTGTCTGGCCGTGTGAAACTAGAATTCTCATTTCTGTGCACAGTGAGCTACTAGCAGTATCTTTCTGTGGTAATGCTGAAAGTAGTATGTTAATTTGCTTAACTGTGCGCAACGCAAACATTGCAGTGATCAACACTGACATGACACTTTTTAGAGTGCATTGTTATTTCATGGGCCAATGTAAAAACTAGCATGGCATAGTGCCTAATTGGAGCAACAATACATGGAATTGTGAACATGTTATGCCAATTTGCTGGAGGTGGCATGGGTCAGGCATTGTAAATTGATAGCACATTGTGAAAAATAAAATGTCCATGTGCTTAACTGGCACCACGCTATGGGTGGACGACAATAACGGCAATGGGTATTTTCTGGGCACAGTGTGGAAACTAGCATTAAAACATGTTTAGTTGAAAAAACACTGAAATTGCACTGTTGAAACGGGTATGACAATTTTCTGTGGGCTGTCAAGGAACTAGCATAATAATTGGCATAACTGTGAAAAAGATGAGATGCCACTGTTGAAACTTTTAATGCGATATGTGAATGGCTAGGGTTGTTTGAGACTGGCTTGAGAGAAAAGAAATTGGCACGCACATATTTGAACTGACAGGCTAGCGCTCTAAATTCTATTATATTTAAAAGGACCACGGTGTACTTGAGCAGCACCATTTGGCTGGCACATTAAGCGGATTCCTGGAATTTGTGCGCCGAAAAACAGGGATTTGTGCGCCATTCTGCCAGCAAATCCCTGTTTAACAAATGGGGATTTGCGGGCAGAATAGCGCACAAATCCCCGTTTTTCGGCGCACGAATTCCATGAATCAGCCCCTAAGCCTCTTAGTATTAGAAGCAATATATATTATGAAAAATATTTGAGGAACAATTGTGTTATATTCCACATTATGGCTGTTTCAGGACACTTAGACATACCTGGAAAATTACTTTGATGTGGTGGTAGCGCACCAGCATATAATGACAATTCTAATTGTATACTATTTCTAGTAGTTTTCCTTATTGCAATCACCTCCGAGTCTGGGGGCGTACATAGCCAGTAGCGGCCGCCAAGCTGACCCTAAACAAGCCCAAGCAAAGTGAGGTCCTCGGCGAGGGATGGGGGCTGTTACCAGCCATGTACACCCTCTCAAAGAGGGAGTGATGGCTATTCTCACCCCAGGGTTTTCCCGGAGTGCAAATCGTTTTTTTTGGGAGGGAGATGGGCTGTGCACGTATTGTATGAAGCCAATCTCCCAAGAGAAAAAAGAAGAAAAAATTATGGCTGTCGCCATAGGAAAAAGGACTTAGTGGCTTTTCCATTTCTATGGCAGTGGCCACAGGCAGGGCGAGTGCCGGGATAAAAGCACAAGCTCCGGTCCAGCAGGTAAGTGGGGAGGAAGAAAGTGGGTGGGCAAAGGGTACGTTTTGTTTTCGAGGTGACCGGAGAGTGGGGAGGCAACAGGGAGAGGCTTGGTGTTGCATCCCCACAATCAAGATGGCGCCACCCGGGGAAGGGCCTCAGGAGGCTGGAAAGAGCGGGCGCTATACAATGTATTCTCGCCCGCACTTCCACCCACCTGATTGGCTGAGCACCTTTTTCCAAGTTCGAATACATTTTATTTACTGGCACATGGACAATGGCATTCAGTATATCTCTTGCATGAGTATTGGAAACGGAATTTAAAACTGCTTTATTATCTACTGATATGTTGTTGTTTATGTATTCTTTCCAGTGGTGACAATGGCATTCTATTTCAGGCCTACACTTTGGACAATCATGTTATGTGTCTGCCATTGATTTTGAATACAACTTTTTTAAGTACTTCGAGACTTGCAAAGTTGTGTGAAGAAAGGAGAGACACTCATTTTGGATGAAGGGAGAAGTACTCACCTTGAAGGAATACCTGTGATTACTTTGATACCTCCTTTTAATGATGTTTCAATATATCCTCCTTAGAAGTAGAAGAATGGATAAATAACAAGTAGGACCCTTTCATCTCGGACCGGGGGTAGTGTTGGGCCTGTAACACAGTTTTGCGCATGATGCAGAGAGTATGTTAAGCTGCTAACCAGAGGCTGCACCATTTTAAATGTATTTCTTGTTGGCACAATTTCACACCAAAATTAAGTATATGACGCAATAGATCTGCCTGCCGAAGGTGAAAAGTAAGTGATACCGACACAAAGAAAAGGGCAATTCCTGTTTGGACCTGTTCAGACCAGGAGGGCCCGAACCCCTGCTCAGATAACAGGTAGCACACGCAGACTCGTGTTTTCTCCCTCCGTCCCCACAGGCCATCCACACCATCATCACTCAACACCAACGTCCACAACATCTTTCCTCCTCCAAGGCATTGACTCTGCAATGCAGAACCTCACCAACATCAGCCACAAGCCCATCAGCACCCCCTCATCATCCACAACACAGAAGTTGATGCTCGCTAACCAGTGGAGTAACTTTGCTGAAAATGTTGGGGGGACATGACATCTGATAAAAAGGTGCCCCTGCCAAATGAATGGGGACAAAATGGTGTGCCATGAAAGTTGGGGGAGACAAACACCCCTGTCCCCCCCCCTAAAATTACACCCATGTCACTAATGTCTGCTCAGCTATCACCATGCAGCAGGCATCGCCAACCTCATCACTACACATGACCTTGACGCCATCTTCATCACTGAGATCTGACTGACACCCACTTCCACCCACATCCTAAATGTCCTTGTCCTCGAAGGCTACAGCATCCAACAGAAATAGCGGCCGAACAAGACAGGTAGAACCCTTGAAGTCATCCACAAGACCTCGTGGCCAGGCACCAGACTTGACATCAACAAAATTGGCTCATTCAAAGTCCTCTCTTGCCACTTCCCTCTCTCCCCGATGGAAACAGTCACCTTCCATCTCATCTACAGGCCACCTAAATCCAACACCACTATGTCGTTTATGCATGCCAACAATAGCTTCCTAGGTGACTTTCACCTCCCAGGCAACAAGGCCACCAAACCGATGAAGGCAGCTCTCCTCAGCCTTCTCGGCACACTGAGCCTCACACAGTAAATGAAAGAACCAAAACATGAGAAAGGTAAAATCCTCAACTTAATCATCACAGCACTGTCGTCCCTCCACTACAGTTCTTTTCTCCCTCTTGACTGGCCTAACCACTTAGCCGTGCCTTTCAACATCTTGCACACCACCCCAGTCAATCTTCCCAGAAGAAACCCATCAGACAAACCTTCAGGTCCTTGAAGAACTTCTTGTTGGAATCCCTCATGGAAGACCTTAACAACCTCTACCTTGCATGGACTGAACACCCCCAACTGAACTGGAACTCTCTCCTGGAAGCGCTCAATGCCACCCTATCAGTCTCCATCGACCGACACGCACCTCTGAAACAATACACCAACAAACTGAAACCGTCAGCACCTGGAACATGCAAGAACTCAACCTCAGCAAAAGAGTCATCAGGAAACAAAAGAAAACATGGTGTCACTCCAGGACTGCATCCGACCTGGCGCTCCTCAAGGAACTTGGAACAACCTGCCGACAACTAATCAACACCACCAAGGCCCCGTACTCTCAGAATACCATGGCAGAAGCCGACAACAAAAACAGATCCCTCTTCAAAGTGGCCAAGCACTGCATCAACCCACTACCACACTCGATTGAAAAGTCCACCCCAATCAACACCTTATTGGCAAAGTCAGCAAGATTTACCAGCACATAGACACCAACTCTGCATTCACAGACACAATTCACATCCCTCCTTGCAAAATCTCGTCACGCTTGACAACATTTAAGACACTCTCGACAGAGGACCTGGTAGAAATCCTATCCGCCCTCAAAGCCAAATCGTATACAGACCATCCTCCCAGCACCCATCCTCAACACCATCCCTGCAGAAGCTCTCCTTTCCGACCTGGAGATCATCAACAGCTCCCTAACTCAAGGCACCTTCTCATTGACCCTAAAAACAGTACAAATCCTCCCTCTACTAAAGAAACTCACTCTTGATAGCGACAAAATAGGTATTGTGCCATCACCCAACTTCACTTCCTACATAAAATCATTGAGAAAGCGGTATCTGCACAACTGCAGCAACACATGCACACCTCAACACCAATAATCTCCTCCAAACCTGCCAATCCAGGTTCAGTCCCAGATGCAGCACGAAGACAGTTACCATAGAGGTGGTCGACAAAGCCCTCAACATCCTTGACAATGGCCAACCTTGACTACTGGTTCTACTCGACCTCTCGGCCGCTTTGACACTGTAAACCAGCAGGCGCTTACAGACACCCTACATCGGCGCATTCGGATCAGCAACCTTGTCCTACGCTGGTTCAAGTCCTACCTTGCCAACCTCCAGCTGTTTGTTCAGATGGGCTCTTCTAGATTGCCATTGCTAACCATCATATGTGGAGGCCTACAGGGTTCCATCCTATCCCCATTGATCTTCAATCGATACATGGAGCTGCTGGCAGCCCTCCTAGCCACACACAACATTTACATCCACCAATACGCTGACGACACACAGCTATACCTCAAGATCTACTCCATCAAGGACATCCATAGGCTCAAAACCTGCCTCTCGCTGATCCAGTCATGGATGTGCAGTGCATACTTGAAGCTCAACGCCTTCAAGACCGAATTCCTACTCCTCACCAACAACACCAAACACCCAGACATACAGACCTGGCTATCAACCATGAGCTCTGATGGTTTTATACCCAAGCACACCTCCTGTGCCAAGTACCTCAGGTTCCACAATGACAATCACATCTCCTTCAAGACACACACAGCTAGGGAAAGTCAGATAGCTTGGTATCAGCTCTGCCTCTTGCAAAAAGTCAATACCTTCCTCCCACCAGACAGCTTTAGATCCACTGTTCAAGCACTGGTCCTATCCCACCTAGATTGGGCAATGCACTCCTTGAAGGCCTCCCGTCGCCCTCGCTTGTGCCCCTGAGAAGTGGCCCCCATGCGGCTGCATGCTTCATTAAGGTTGTAGGCAGATACGACCACATCACCCTGGCCCTCATCGAACTTCACTGGCTCCCACTGTACGCACTAAAGAACTTGGTCTCACTGCATCATCTATTAGGCAGCTGCCCTTAAGTCACCAAGCGACCTTGCAGAGAAACTTAGCATCGCCGGCAGATCATCGCGGCGCACCATCAGAAGCCAAGACACTTGCAGACTTGAAATTGGCCTCTGCAAAATAGAAAGGACCAGAACACAAACCTTCTCTACCTACGCCCCAATACTATGGAACCTCCTTCCTGTCAGCATCAGACTCGCCTCCACAATCATACAATTCAGAAAAGAACTCAAGAACCACCACTTCAAGGAATCTCTCCTCCTCAACAGCTCGGCCATCACATCGCCTTCCTGACTCGCTAGACACTGCCCACCCCTCTTCTCCTCACCAACCGGTACAGCCGTACCTCTCCTCCGTGCCCCTCTTTATCCAACCCCCCGCTAATTATCTGTTCTGTTGTATACCCTGTAAAGTTATTTTTTATGTATATGTATTGTTGCATACCTCTGTAGACCGCTGCGTTGCTTCTTAAAGCTACGTCTGCACTAAAAAAAGATCATAATAATAATATTAATAATCATAATCATAATATTACTACTACTACTAACAATAATAATAATGGTAACAATAATAATAAACATACCCCATTTGAGTAACTTTTGGGCATATAGTAACAATTTGGGAAGCAATGTTTCTTAAATTGTCATGGATAATTAGTCGGTCAGGGTGTCCTTCCTTAGAGTTTACCATGCTGAGCATACACCTGGAACAGAAGAGTGAAGACTACCAAAACTTCCTCTTTCTATTAATTTGCACAGTTTGGACACCTGCACTTTGTATCTTCTTCCTATCGGTAGCTCTCTACTGCGCTGTATACGAAGCATGCGCAGTTATCATACTGATCAATTATGTATAGCTTACTGTGCCATTAGAAATCTAATTGATTATTGAATATACGACTAAACATGAATTTTAAAAAATCATCGAGTGCAGCCATGACATACAGTTCATAGTTGAGGACATTTAAGCTATGGTAGGATCCCTCTCAGTACAGGGTAAAACCCAATAAGTTCTACTTGCCACAACCTATCTTCTTCATTAAAGTGAGGAGGCTCACTTGGGTGCAAGAGGTGAGGGGAGGTCAGTCACATCAGGGGAGCCATCAAGTGTCTATTGCACTCCTATGCATGTGCGATGTATGTCAGATATGTAACAAACCATCACAGATGCAAACACATCCTTCCTGTTCGACTTATGGACAACACCATCATGGACAACATACACTGGCAGTATGTTGTAAAATGTTTCATTTAGATGATGCTGCTGTGCCCATATTCACGTTCAGGGTTTTACAACCATACGTGCCTGACATGTTTGTACAGCAACCTATGCTATGTGGAAGGCATCCAGCTCTTGCCACATAATGCTCGGGTTGAGGTTAGAATTAAAATGGAGAATCACCAAATCCAGTCTTTCTGTGGGAAATTCGACTTGCATAATATCGACAAAATTTAGAGATGTATTGGTTTTGAGAATATTCTGTACCTCGGCTTTTTTCAAAGACGTTACTTAGCTGTTATCAAACAGAGACTCTGCACATTAACAGGGACGTAATTTAGGGGTTGCCAGCTGAGGTCTCCCTTGCGACCTCTGTGGTCTTCCTTGCGACCTCTAAAAAAACAAGAAGAAAAAGTGTTTTCGTTTTTAAATGCAAGCTCCTGGCTCCTGGGCTGTGGCCAGCACCATGTGGCTCTTTACTTCTGGAGTGGCTGGCTTTCTTGTTCAGGCCCCTTTAAAAAAAGAGGAAAAATAAGAACAGGAGTGCCACAAGTCTAACACTTTCAGCACTGACCCTAAATAAGAAAGAATAGGAATACCAAATAATGTGTATTTCTGGAATTCCAAACAATAATTGCTAGACTCATTAAAGAGTTTTCTCAGGCAAACTTCAGGGGGTGAGTCACTGATTTAGTCTGTTCTTAAATGCCTCAACTCAGCCTTTCATCCTTCTGAAGTCGATAAATGAGTACCAACACAGGTCGGGTGATATTGGGTGTATATTATTTTTTCCTATATAAAGCGCTTAAGCATAAGTGCTATATAATAACACATCATTATCATTTGGTCATGGACGTCTGCTTGCATTCACAGTAGTTTGGTAATATGGGCTTATACACACTGATCTTAACGATACATATGGCGATTCATTCTTGTATGAAACGTACATTACATTATAGTGATATCGTAACCATATTTTTCGTAGTTTACAATGCCATGTGATGCCATTTCCTTTTTTGTCAACGGGTGAAAGGTCGTGTTCCATCGCTTCCCACGATATCACTTCGGGGTGGGGTCAAATGACACCACTTCCTGTGATGTCATCAGGGGTCAAGGGTCGTGTGATGTCACGTCCGCTACCCTAGCATTTAGTTAAATGACATCCCTGTGCAGATAGCCGGGATTCCGCCTCCGTAGCCCACTCAGACCGTGAGTATGTTTTACTCTATGACCATTGATTACAGAACTCAATGTGTGCAAAGTGCATGCAGAGTTGACTAGTTTTTGGCTAATTTTTTAAGAGGCTAAATTCGAGGTTGTAGATTCTGCAGCTACTAATTATGGCATGTCTGTAACTGTGATAATGGCCTTCAGGGATGATATAGGCGGTAATGTCTCTTTGTGTCAGATTTATTTCCTCTTCGTTGATTTCTGTACTTTCTTCGATTACTTTTCCACCTGCTCACAAGTTTCCTCCTGCGTGTGAAAGAATTTCAGGGACTGTAGAAATGTAGGTGAAGAGCAATTTATTGTAGTTCAATGTTTTTTTAAATTCTTTTTAGATTTCTTATTCACTGGGTGTTTTTTCTTAGGGGATGTGGTGGAGCATTAGTGGGACAACTTACAGATACACCTTGATATGCTTCATTAGCACTCACAGAATTCAGGGGTGGATTACCAGACAGAATAGAGTACTGCGTATTCAAAAATCAAATTCCATTATTCTCCGGAGAGGGAAGAGTTTTAGACACTTGACGATTTACAATGGTCGATTTTTGATTTGTATTGAATTAAGAAGGACCAAATGTATGCGTAGATTTAATGTTATTGTACATGCTCACCAAGGAGTGGATTACCAAGTTCAATGTGTTGAGAGGCAGGTGAATATATCATCCAAAACTATGCCCCCCCCTTGCCCAATATCGTAAAAAGTGAGAAATGTTATTCTTTAAGGCAACCATACCGCCCTTATCCCAGGTACGTACGGCAAGGGATGAATATGGTGTAAGCTGCAGATGGTGAGAATAACTAAAAACTGATGATAGCATCACGCATATGCATCCATTGAAAATGAAGCATATATGCACTCACCATGAAGAAAATGCACTATGTCAAATATGCACTTATAAATGAAGAATATTAACACTGCAACCATAAAGACATGGAGAATACTAACATAAGCAATATATAAGCTGAATGCAACACAAATGACACACAAGTGTAGCTCACTTACACAGAGATGCAATAGTAATGGACAGCCATCTTTTCTAAAATGGAAGCTGTATCGCGCTTGTAAGTAAATGAAAGGCCTCAAGGCTTCATGAGAACTCAAAATGCTGAAATATCAAAATGAAGATCCTTGCAGAGAACAGAAAGTAGCCTCTAGCCTGAGCCAAGGCTACTAAGAAATCAGGGAGGGGCCTGAGCACCACAGAGAAGGCACAAAATAGGTGTTCACAGGACGCAAATGGAATACTCCCAAATTATGTCTGGAAAAGTACAACTGACCATTGTGAGCCAGATGCAGGTTAATTATAAGTCAGAAGACCACATGAAGAATAAGTTCAAGAAAGTCCCTAGAGGTAGAGGAGACCATAACATTTGCAATAATGTTAACTAATACTTTAATAAATGCAGGGTGAATTAAATTCAAACACTGTCTTCTCACACGTGATCCATAATTGAAGAAAACTATCTATTCATTAGCAGGAAAGACAGATAGGACACCTGTCTCACTCCTTACACATATTCCCAGAAGACATTGCACACAGATAACTACAAAGGCGATCATCCTGGCTCGTGGCCTAGAAGATGAGGGATGGTGTTTTCTTGGATTGAATACAGGCAGCCTGTGGAACTCTCTCCCCTCACTCCCAATTTCCACATCCCGTAAATTGAATACTAGCATGTCACCACTCTGAAGTATTTTTGATATACAAACTATTGTTTTGTATGAGAGATCTGAGAGCTGTGACCCTGTTGCTGCTTTATTTGGTGTACTAATAAAGCTGGTTTGTGCCTTTCAATTATCTTTTTCTGTTATTGAGCCCAACGTTTTCTGGCTCCTCCTCCTCTGCGTAATATTAGTGTTCCTCCAGGCTGTCTTAGCAGATGCTGTGAGCGAGGAAGTTTCCAGTGTTAGATCTGATGAATGTGCTGCAGGCGAGCAGTCTAAATTGGCCAGTAGCAATGATGGGTCCATATTGCTTTTAGTAGACCCAGAGCTAGATTACCTTGGGCCGTGGATTGAGACATTATCATTCCTAGTTGATGACACCTCCTGTTCTACCAACAGACTATTACACATTCTCATGAAAGGGGAATCCAGCGATCCAGCAAACTAACTTGTTGAAATAAAAGCGATGGTGAGACCTTATGGCTTTGTTCCTGCCTCTGTTTCAAAGTTTCAGTCTGCAGTTGTTTGGTGAAATATGCTGTTATCTGGTTCCCTTTCATTTTTTGTGTGGCTAGGGCCTGTCCTGATGGGAGATTAGAGATCATAATACTTTGTGTATGAGCACAAGTGTCAGTGTTCACAATTAGACACAGAGGTAATGGAGAGGAAGAAGTTTCTGAGCCCTCATTTGAAAGCCGGTGACCAGATTCAATGTAGTGCTGTCAAGAATCATACATGAGATTGGGGAGGAGAGCCCCATCATAGCAGGGGAATAGCTCAATCTCCCATTCTCGGAACTCTCAAGGGAGGGGTGCGGGCTTGCAGGGTTGCTCCTTAAGCTATGAGGAACCAATGCCATTAAGAGCTGCATTATAATGGAAATGGGTAAATCTGATTCTCTGCAAACAATTGTACAGCTGATTCTGGCACCTTGGTCAACCTTCTTAGATTTTCTAAAAATATTTAATATTTTTAAAATATTAAATATTGCAATATATATAAAAAGCATTTTTGGGGGTTGTACCAATCCAGGGTGGCCCAGCTGGAGGAATGTATACCACCGGATAACACACCCACCTCACATGCAAATGCCTTGGAGATGACAGAAAAAGAGGTATAAAAAGCGATCCAGGCACAATTAGCTGGCAAAGCACCTGGCCCAGACAAGATCCCAGTGGATCTATTAAAAAATGAGCTGCCAATATGGGTCTCATTAGTGCTGGAGTACAGCGTAATACCAAGGTAATGGTGCAACGCTACAATTATACCGATTTTTAAGAAAGGGGACAGGGGCCAGCCAGCAAATTGCCACCCTGTATCCCTTCTTATCTGGGCCAGATTTTTTTTTTTGCCAAAGTCATCTTAGAGCGTTTACAGTGCTAGGTGGATACAGCTGACCAGAGCTTTCATCTCCCCCTAATTCTCAATAAATACACCGTCCTTAATAGAGCAAAGATATATGTGGTCTTTGAAGACCTAATGACTGCTCTTTTGACAGTGCTCTCAGAAACTCTATGTGGCGAGTAGGCATTCCGCAAAACTTGTTAACTCCAATTCAACATCTCTAAATTAACAACACAGCATTGGTTCATTGCGGTCTGAGGGTGAACTGACAGACCCAACTCTCACAGAGAAAGGAGTAAGGCAAGGCTGCATGCTGGCCCCGCTCCTCTTTAGTATCAACATCAATGAGGTTATTGAGGAGCATGGAGGTATGCAACCTTAATCCACCAAGATTGGGGAGCATCAGGTTTCCTGCTCTATTATTTGCGGGAAACGCTGTTCTTTTGGCTACATTCCCAATGGGCCTTAAGACCACCCTGGCAAAGCTTATTGGAAAATGCAATGATCTGGATCTTGAATTAAATAAAGAAAAAATGAAAACATTAGTTTTAGGCACAGCCTAGCCCAATCTCTAAAGGCATACATCAAGGTGGATGGCACCATCTTAGGGGATAACACAAATGGAATTTATGGAGAACAAAGGAAGGAGAAAATCGGCATCTATCAATACATTTTCAACTAAAAACGGCAAATGCTGACCCGAAATTGTAGCACACCCTTTCCCTGCATGGGAGTGCTATCCACAGGGCAACAGTGCTATGCCGCCTGTCTAAAGGGAAAGTAGAGAGAACTGTCCCTCCACTGGCTTTTAAAAGGTCCCTACAGCTAAAAGACACTGGGAAGTTCACCAAAGAGGGCCAAAATGGTCTCTTGTGACAAAATGAAAGCATTCCAAAGGGGAATCTTAAGTATGCTCCTTTATTAACCCACAATGCAGTTTGTCCAGAGAAAGTGCAGGCCCAGTGTGTTTTCAAAATCAAATTATGCTCTAAAATGATCAAGCAGTATATGTTCCGTATACCGCTCGGTGCACATACTCAGAGGGGTGGTGCAGGCTGTTAATGACTCCAATCAAGCATTCCCACTAAGTCAGTGCCTTGTCTGGGATTGCTCAAGGGAAGCCCTTATTTATATATTTTTATGACAAGTTATAATCTGGATGAGGAACCCTTATATAACGCCCCTCTCTTAGAATCCCCCTGACCCCACAGAGCCAAGAAGTAGGTTTGTTTTGCAAATTAAAAAGGTTTATTTGAAAAATTAAACAATAGATATATATCACACTTTTATAAATACATTAATAATTGATAGCACACTTGTGAATATAATGTCGATCAACAATAGATAATGTTATACTAGCACACTTATTTTATTACTTAGGAGTTGGTATGGAAAGAACAAGGTAGCTGAGAATACTTTTATGATTTCAATGAATGCAGTGATGGAAAAGAATGCAGCACAGGAATAAACTGATATGGTTTCAACAAAAGCTAACATGTTCACTTTTCCCCTTGTGGCAATTCATTCCCCCCCTTTATGCAATATTAGGAGATGGAAGTAAAGCACACCGTTTTCAAGAATACCAACAAAAATGCAATTCAAAGTTCCAATTCCCCCCCAGCAAGCTTAGAGAAAGAGGGATGATTTTAAACGCAGGCAAAGTACTTTATATGTGGTATGCAAAGAAGGGAAAAATATGCTAAAAATGATTTTAATTCCCTATAAGAGATTCAGGGTGGGTGATAGCTACTTTAAATTAGTTCAGGATCACTTTAGCAATGCTCTATGAATGATTATCAGGTTGCAAACGAATTTCAGCAAAGGAAAGCAAGAAGAAATTTGAGCCAAATCGCAAATCGCGGCACTTTTTCCGAGTGTGTCGAGCGCAATTAAGGAGGAACCATAAGGAGTAATTTAGAGCTTGTTGGAACGCTTAGAATCTCAGCTTTAAAATGAAAGTTAAAACTCGCTCCTTGCGCAAACGGTTCCAGAGATACGGACGATTTCATGAAGGTAGTTTTTCAGAAATTAAACAATGATTCAAAATGGCAAAATGACACTTTTACATGTTGAAAATCGGAGAAGGGACACACGATTCCTATGATGCAGTTCTGGACAGGTTCAAATGTTTTGAATCAGATTATTTTAAGCTAAGAGATGGGTTCTGCACAGTTCTAGCTGGGTACTCACTCCTAATTTTGGAAGGAATGGGCCTCGTCACCGATCTGGTCAACAGGTTGGACTGGACTTCTGGGCGGTTTCTGGTACTGGTTCTCTGGTTCTGGATCTCTGGTTCTGGTCTGGTCTGGTCTGGATCTCTGGTTCTGCTCAAAGCGGTCTGGTCTGGGTCCGGTCTGCGGTTCTGGATACAGCTCTGCTTTCTGGGTGTTTCTGGCACAGGGTTCTAGGCCAGAATCCGACAGCTCAGCCTGGCTGTTTGAATAATTCGCAAATGATTTTGAGGCCTGCTGAAAAAGGATTCAGCTTGTGGATTCAGGCCTCTCTGCTACAAGTTCTGTAGTCTGGATTCAAAGTTCTGGTCTCTGGAGATTGATGGATTTGAAGTCTGGAGTCTCCCGGCAAAGCGTCCCGCAAGAAAGTGGAAAGTGAATGTCCCTACCTGGGTTTTGGTGTTCCTTTTATGTCTTTAGAAAATGGGTGTGTGCGTAGGCATAACTAAGCCTGCCCCTCTCAATTTATCATTGGCCCAGTTCTCCTCTCTCCCTTGTTTGGGGGAACTGAGTTGTGAGTCAGAGTGATGAGGTAGGTTTATAGTCAGAGGATCCTCCCCTTGTCAAATTGCACACAAATCTATTTCTGATCCAAATACATATTTCCCAGATACACAATTTGTTGAAATTACATACACACATCATATATCACATAAGGTAGTCGCTGTTCCAACTCTGATGTTTCTAAGAGCTTGGATTAAGAAATGACAACATTTTGCGCTTTTTGGTTGGTTTCCCAATATTGAACTTTTACCCAAATTTACACAGAGGACCCGGTCTCTCTACACATATTCCAGTAAATGTCCATGTCTCTAGCTTAAACCCAGTGTCTGCAACATGAATAAATTGCGGGGTTCGGTCCCAGAACATCGTACGGAATTGAGTTTAGACTCAAATTGTAGGTACATTTTCCATTTTAAGGATCTCCCAATTGTACATTGCTGTCATCTGGTTACAATTAGTTATAAGTGTTTTTGTAAAACATATATTTGCCTTCAATTCAATTCACAAAAAGTGTCTGGCCCGCCCCTAGGAACTGGGTGAGTCAGGGATCACATGTCTCTTCTTCCAGACAGAGCTCTGTTTACAGTCCACACCCAAATCAGCATATCCCATTCAATTGAAAGAGACTATTGTGTTGTGTCCTGCAGGCTGGAGGAGATACTCCTCCCTCTCAATCAACAGGGCCATGTGATATCCTGCCTTCTTGGGTGGAGTTCTAAGGCGAGAAGGTTTCCCAGCCTCTTGGACTGCTAATTGAATCAGCCTGTCCTCTGGGAACAGCAGGTATTTAAGAATTTTAATTAACCAAAAGGCTTTGAAGTTTCCAGCTGGCTCAGGATCCTTTTGCAACTCCTGTCAGAGTTTAGATCGCTAGCGCCGGTTTGTGTCCAATGCCGGTACTGCACCTATTTTTGGGATCTGTCTTGAATTAATACATTTCCAAAAGAAAGGATTTTACTTGATAGTATATGATCCTTGCTTAACATGGCATTGGTGTTTTTCCTTTGGCACCACCTTTTACCCATGGCGCTTCCGGTCCATCACGCTCGCACTGGTGGGTGGCAGGTTAGGCAACCATTTTGGTGTGCGCAAAACTGCGCGGTTCTCCTGGATTCTGCCGCAATTGTGGGCTTTTCCGCCATCTTGGATTTCCTAAGCCCTCAGCACCAAATGTTGCAGCTTAATGATTCAAACGTGGGTCAATACCCCTGACAAGGCTTTTAGAATAGTATCCTAGATTAATAAAAAGGATATCGTGGAGCAAAGGTCGACCAGTTTTGATGACCGTTCTATTATTATGTCACCTTCTTCAGAACCAAGGAATTCATTAATAACGCTTTTTCAACAGGACCCATTTCTCAGTTTAGTGCAGATCAGGCAGCCATAATGTAATCTATGGAAAAGCATATCTATTTTTTTATTTTTTTATTTTTTTTTATTTGATTTGGCTGAAAAATTCAACCTTTCAATATAAAATCCATTTACTTCATTAAAACATATAAAATGTGTCATGACACTACATAAGTATTATATTCATTTAACTGATCACAATTCTCATAAGTTATTTCCAAACTATTCTAGGCATAAATCATTTGGGTTCATAATAAAGCACAAGTAAAAGATAAACAATAAGAAAATATGAAGGTATAAAGACAAAGAGAGAAAGTGCCGTGTTCAAGATGAAATCAAATGGCAGTTATTTAGCATACAGAGCAAGGTACTTTGTACAGTTCTCAGCATAGCATATCATTATTGTTTGTTTTGATTGTGTTATTTATTATTTTTTAGCTTTGTTTTTTGGTTCTTCATCATTTTCTAGTTTTAATTCATTTAGAAAGTTTACCGTTGGATATCCGATTGATTTTGAGTGCACATGAAATATAAACTTCCATAGATCTTTAGCCTCCATGTGTGCTCGGTGTTGAAAAAGGTTTTTAAAATATTTAACTCTTAAGCTATCCAACTTTGTACACTCAGTGAGCAAGTGTTCTAGTGATTCCTCATGCTTATTACAGAAGCGACATAGACTACATTCTACAGCATCAGGAAACCATCTAGATGTAATTTCCCTGGTTTTCCATTGGTTCAACCTCAAGCGCAGAAGTCCTGCTCGATGCGAGACATTTGGTGATTTTAAGAGATACTCTTCAGGGGAGCCAAGGGATTTTAAGGCGAAAGGATTCCGTCTAAAGCATTTGTAGACTTGACATTGTTCTCTAGTGCTTATCCAATCCATTTCCCAGATCTTTTGCTTAGCTTTGTCAGGATTTAACAACAAAAGCTCATTCCCTACGTCTGCTTCTTGCAAAAATCTCTGCGCTTGGGCTTTCCAATGCTTAGCAAAACTGTCATTCAATGTTTTTACATAATTTGCTAAGTGTTTTACCAGCCTATTCCTATGATCTTCCAGGACACATTTTTTGTATAGCATGCATACTTTCCATTTGTAGGTGGCTTGCATCGATATAAGCCCTAATTCATGCCTTATGAGGGCTATGGGTGTAGATTTCGAGAGTTTCAAAAGATTTTTCCAGTATTCTCCTTCTTTCTTATCCCAAAAGTTGCGTGTTTTGTAAAATCTTGTCTCTGACCCATATAATTGTATTGGCAGAGCCTTTTGCTTATAGTATGTCATTAGGGGAGCGATGGTGAATTTACAATATTTGCCATTGATAATTTTTGCTTGGGAGATTAAATTATTCCATTTTATTATTGCAGTGATTTCATGTGGAGTGTCCTGTGGGCTATTGTTAATGTTCACTCCCAGGTAAATATATTCACCCACAGATTCGAGCTGCTGATTATCTAAGACCCACCTATGATCTTTATTTCGTTGCTGTGAATTTCCAAATTGGATCACTTTTGTTTTTTTAATATTTATAATCATACCATTGCATTTGGCATAGTTCTCCAGTACATTGAGCATATTGTGTAACCCCATCGGTGTCTTTGATAAGAGGAGGAGATCATCGGCATACAAGAGCCATTTGATTTCGTGTTTGCCTAGTTTTGGGGAATCAGTTATGATGTTAAGAAACTCTTTACCCATGTCAGAAATGAAAAAATTAAATATTGCCGAAGCAAGTATACACCCTTGCTTAAGTCCTCTCGACGTGTCAATGGGGTCAGTCAGCAGACCATCGCTGTTTAATCTTATTTGTAGTGAGGTACCCTGATGAAGCTCAATGATCCACTTCAAGATGTTCCATGGGCAATTGTTTCTCATTAGCTTCGCCACTATCAGCTCCCTCAATATAGAATCAAACGCAGTTTTGAAATCGATGAATGCAATATACAATGGTAGATTATTACTCGCTTGTTTTGCAATGATGGCATTTATAGTGAATAGGTTAATACCTGTTCCTAGACCTTTAATGAAACCTGTCTGACAAGGGTCCCTCAGGTTCTCTCTGTCTAGCCAGTTCTTAAATTCATGCAAGACAAGACGAGCAAATATTTTCCCTGGACAGTCCAGGAGGGCTATCGGTCTATATAGGATCCCGGATCAAGTCTGTCTCCCTTCTTAAACAACGGGATTAAAATTGATTTTTTCCATGATGTTGGAATCAACCCGGTCCGCATCACTTCCACAAATATTTTCGTCAATATTAGTGACCACACTTCTATCTCTTCTTTGATGGTTTTGTTATCAAGCCCATCCGGACCAGGAGCCCTTGAGGAGCTTAGTTTTGAGATATAGAATAAAATGTCATTTTGATCGAATTGTATCCTGTGATCCCAATTCATACCTTTAAAAGGTATTTGCTGGATCATCATTGGTGTCTGGTATATTTTCAGGAAGTAACCGCGCCAGGTTTTAGCCGATATGGAGTTAATTTGAACAGAAGACTGCTGTTTATAGGTGACATTATTCAGGACTTTCCAGATTTCCGCTAAATATTTGGTGGCTATTTTTTTAAGCATGTCCTCACTGTCTCTCTGGTAGCATTGGGCCTTTCTACTTCTTAACCAGTTTTTATATACTGTCCGTATGTGCCTTATCTGTGGAAGTTTCTCTTCTAATGTTAGATCTTTTAGTAGTCGTATTTGTTTTCTCATGTTAGCTTTTTTGGTTTTGACATCAATGTCAAAAACATGAGCATGTTTGTACCCTTGTCCTTGTGAGGTGTTTTTCACATATGCATATTTCTGCATTATTGTTACATAATCCAAGCCTGGACGAGTGGACAAATGTTTGTCAAAATCCCGCAGGGAAGCATTAGACCACTTGATTTTATTCCTCCTGTTGTTAGTAGTTATATTTCCATTATATGTCTCACAAGTGCTTTTATTGGGGGGTTTTTCTGTTTCCCACACCAAGCAAAGTTGGCTGTGATCACTTTCCCTTTTTGACTTTACAGTCATGGACTGGATTAGATTCAACAGTGCAGTGTTCACGAATATGTAATCTAATATGGCTTCAGATGGACCATTATGCCATGTGTTAGCAGCCTGCGTATCCCCCTCCACAGTCCCATTTAGCACTGCATGTCTTCCATTATTGCTAGCCATCTTCTTTCTTCTACCGTTCTTTTTCTTTTCCTCTTATTCAGCAGATGCATGTTAAGATCACCCATGATCATTACATGATCAACATTTCTTTCTTTAGCAATTTTGGCAAATACTTCTTGCAAAGTTCAAAAAAACAATCCGCAGTTAGATGAGACCGTCCCCAATAGATAGTAGAGTATAAGTAGGTGTGAATCAATCTTCAATTTGACAGTTTGGATAAAAGGGGTGGTGGAATCATACAAAGCTATTGTAAAGCCTTTTGATTTCTTTACTGCAACTAAAAGCCCTGCCATTGGTCTACCACGCGGTAGGCATATTGCTGGTTCTAAGTATATTTCATAACCATCCCAAATTGGGGCTTCGGCCAACCATGTCTCCTACAAGACCACTATGTCAAACTTGTCAAGTTCAGTATTCGCCGTATTCGTAAAGTGCTTGAACCCCCGAGTCTTCCAACATATCAGTTGGAGTTTCTCTTTTGCTATGGGTTGTTATGAACGATCTAAGTAATTACCTCTTCCCTCATCTGATGCAGCAAAGTTGGCGCCATAAATGCGGGGAATCCACTTTGTGGAGCCTCCAACTTCTTCATTCGATTGACAGTCTTCTTGATACAAGTTAAAGCCCATTTGAAAGAAAGCATCTCTAGCCTGCCATAATATATCTGCAAGAATGGTTGAGTGTATAGATATTCTGGATCATGTCAGATCCTGATCATCCATGAACTGAACTCTGTCGATGTCCGACGTTGAAATGTTCCTTAATTGAGATATCTCCCTGCAGATGTTTATGACGCTTGATCGATTCAGGTCAAATTGCTGGAATGGAGGGTCCCTGCATTCCAGTATGAAGCAGTGGCTGTTCTTCTGAGCCACTGCCCTCGATTTAAATGAGACTTCTTTGCTCATATTCTTGTTCTTTTGCCATTGTGCTGTTTTCCTCATACTGGCATTCTCCATTGTCTCATTATTTGAAGACATTGCGTTGTTTATGGGACCTCTCACTAGGTGACCTCCTGACATGGATTTTATCTCCATCTTGCTAGATCCAGTTTCCGTAGTTTCCTTTAACTTGCTGGCCATGTAGTTTTCTACAGTTTTATTTATTTCTTCTCTCATTTGCACCTCATTTAACCCCCCCCACCTTGAATCTATCTTTTCACTGTTGGGGAGTGCCTGAGGTTGGGCACTTTCGCTTCCTCTCATTGCTGTTTCTTCTGCAACTAAGTCATTTAATGGTTTGTAAAATGGGCTTGGTGTAATTTTATCAATACTGCTTAAGGGCATAGTTCTCATGTGCTCACTGCTTTCATCAGTGATTTTTGACTTTTCTCTGGTTTCTTTTATAGCACTTATTATCTTCAAAATTCGTCTATTCTTTACTTTCCCTTTAACACCTTTTGCTACAGACATGGTGCTTTTCATTTAATTTGTTAGGGATTGATTCTCTTTGTTTTGCTTGTTCTGTTTTGCAACTGTTTTCTGTTGTTCTTTTTCACTACTACTGGGCTCACTAGTTGCTTCCACGATTAACTTAGTCGTGGACGGCTCACCATCGCTACCTTTTGCAACGTTCTGTAACAGATGCTTTGAGGGTTCTTCAAGATTAATAGTGTTTGACGCCCCACTAAAATTGAATTGTTTTGGGTGCAAAGGAGTCTTAAACCTGTCGTTCATATTAGTTGGGGGGATTGTGGTCTGAGTTCCCGACTCTTTTGATTCACAATGTCTAAATATTTCGTATTGTTGAATGCACTCTCTTCGTTCTCCCATTTCCTGGCAGCTGTTACTTTGATCTGTCAGCTTATTCAATAATATAGTTTGATAGTTCAATTTCTGGTCCATTGCTTCATATAGTTTGGCCAACGATAGCAAAGCGGTGTGCATTGCTAACAGGACCGAATTTTTCTCGATCAAGGCCTCAGCCTCTTCTACAGGACTTTCAAGAGGGATTACTGGCCGTGCTTTCCCAACAGTAAGGTTTTTATTTCCCCTTATAGCTTGCCTGGGAGTCGGGGGGCAAAAGAGAGTGATTTCACAAATGCTTCTTCCTCGGAGCATTCTAGCATTTCTAAAGATGTCATTGCTTTGTAATTTTGTGATACATTCATTATGTCATCCTCTTCAATTCTACGCCTACTTGTGTTATGTTGTTGTTGTATTGGAATGGGCGACAGACTGTCTATTTGCATTAAGTCTCCTGTGTTGGAGTGTACAAACACAACTTCCTCTGTACTCATCGAGGCAGAGCTACTATCCATAAACTGTATAGCTTCCTCATCTGCTTGACCTGTGATTTGCAAGTTATGATAAGCCTCTCTTAGTTTCTGCTGGGCTTCGATCGTACAGGGCTTGGGCGGACTTTCAACAATTTTTTCAAGTGTTTGAGGTGCAAACACTTTATCATTTTCACACTGTTTACTCTCATGTTCCATGGTAGTGTCTGAGATTGCATTTCCCACTCCAACATTTAATATTACATGTGCGCTTACTTTAATGGCAGCTACTTCCATGTCAAGGCGCTTATTCAGCTCAGTGAGCTTTTCTTGATTCAGATGACAATTTTTGGTTTGTTGTTGTTGTTCTTGGGGAGTTTCAGTCGCTGTGCTTGTATTCAAATTGTAATATAAGCGAATATCAGGTAGCCTTGACATTAAGCGGTTCCTGTTTTTGTTTCCCACTTTTTTTCCTCTGCACAGGAAGCTCCTTTTTTCTTTAAGATTGGGACTGTTGGAGTGTGCGGCATACCCACCATATTTTTTATCTTTGGATTCATTCCTTCTTTAAATAGTGCACTATTCATGGGCGGCATACCAGATTTCAGTGTGTAAGGACCCTTCTCCATGCTACCACAAATAAAACACAATTAAGGTCACACTCGTGCACGGTGCGTAGCCTAGAGATTACACTATGGGTGGGAATAATAGTACAGGCAATAGCCTCTTACCCTTTCACGTAGAGCACAGATTTCCCCCTCTTTTTTTTTTTTTTTTTTTTTTAGTATAGAATTTTTTTAAGCACCTTTCTTTCTCCTCCTCGTTTGCAGTATGGCTAAGTCAAGAGCTGCCAGCCCAATCCGTGCCCCAGTCACAACGAACAGCAAACAGCAAACAGTACTTATCCGTACTTAGTGCGTGGCGCGAGTGCGCCAGGGAGAGAGTATTTGTAGAGGAGGAGGGGAGGAGTAACTTGCAAGTCACGTGCTTAACAAGGGCGGAGTCTCCCTCCAGGAAGTGCCCTAAATAAAAGAATAAGGATACACTCTTAGTAAGGCTTGGTGTATGTGAGGACAATAACAGGCTTATCCAAACACGAGTCCAAATAGAGTCCAAATATGCTCATAAGACACGAGTCCAATTAAATACACACACACAGGGGACTGGGTACTCAATCACCTTGTGGATCAGGAAGTCAGGCAAGCCAGGCGCCGCATGCAAAGACGTCCTCCTGGACGATTTACTTTGCGTTTTCACGGCACAGCAGCGGGCTCAATGAGAGTCTTGTGGTGATTTCCTTCAGCGTGTCCCACAGATCCAGCAAACCAGCAAACAGTACTTATCCGTACTTAGTGCGCGGCGCGAGTGCGCCAGGGAGAGAGTATTTGTAGAGGAGGAGGGGAGGAGTAACTTGCACGTCACGTGCTTAACAAGGGCGGAGTCTCCCTCCAGGAAGTGCCCTAAACAAAAGAATAAGGATACACTCTTAGTAAGGCTTGGTGTATGTGAGGACAATAACAGGCTTATCCAAACACGAGTCCAAATAGAGTCCAAATATGCTCATAAGAAACGAGTCCAATTAAATACACACACACGGGGGACTGGGTACTCAATCACCTTGTGGATCAGGAAGTCAAGAAAGCCAGGCGCCGCATGCAAAGACGTCCTCCTGGATGATTTACTTTGCGTTTTCACGGCACAGCAGCAGGCTCAATGAGAGTCTCGTGGTGATTTCCTTCAGCGTGTCCCGCAGATCCAGCAAACCAGCAAACAGTACTTATCCGTACTTAGTGCGCGGCGCGAGTGCGCCAGGGAGAGAGTATTTGTAGAGGAGGAGGGGAGGAGTAACTTGCACGTCATGTGCTTAACAAGGGCGGAGTCTCCCTCCAGGAAGTGCCCTTGGGGATCAGGAAGTCAGGCAAGCCAGGCGCTGCATGCAAAGACATCCTCCTGGACGATTTACTTTGCGTTTTCACGGCACAGCAGCGGGCTCAATGAGAGTCTCGTGGTGATTTCCTTCAGCGTGTCCCGCAGATCCAGCAAACCAGCAAACAGTACTTATCCGTACTTAATATCCATTTTTGAAAGGTTACTTAATAAGCCAAACATGCATATCTGCAAACAGATAAAACAGTTGGTGCCACAATTGGGGGCAATACCAAAAGGCACCCAGTCCTGCTAGGGCCGAACCCACATACCTTCCACCTTTTATGAATGTATGTATTTATTTTGGCATTTATAAAGCCCGCCAAACCCTTAGGCATCAGGGCGCTGTTACATATATGTTACTCTTAGCGCTTAGGTTGTGGTTAAAGCAGAGGTACACCTCATAGTATGGGGGATACTGCGGAGGGACAAGTTTAAATATAAGTCAAATCCACTGGTTACAAGTATGTCAGACGCAGGTGCAGCGCGGGCTGCCAATAGTCAGGTCAGAAGATGCAAATAGGTTAGATGCATATACAGCGCCAGCTACAGTGTGATAGGTGTGGTGGTTACAAACAGGTGATCACATCAGTAGTTACATGACTGCAAGAGTCAAATGCGGAAGTTATACGTAGGTAAAATGCAAGTGCAGCACAGTCTGCAAAGAGTCAAATCTGGAAGTTGCACGTAAGTTAAATGCAAGTGCAGCACAGGCTGCAAAGAGTCAAATCTGGTAGTTGCACTTAAGTTAAATGCAAGTGCAGCACAGGCTGCAAAGAGTCAAATCCGGTAGTTATACATAAGTAAAATGTATTTGCAGCACAAGTTATAGAGCGAATGTCCCTGCTAGGAGAGAAATACAAGATGTAGCTTGCATTTTAATACAGGGGGAACGGGTGGGTATTGCGAGGGTACTGGACCAATTCAGGTAGGAGGCACTTAGAGTAAGGTGCTAGCATAGTAGCAATACCATAACAGGTGCAGAACAGAGCATAGCAAACGTTAGAGTATGGAACTGCCGGTAATGGGGGTTTGCTGCAACGCCTATCTGGGGTGATGGTAGAACTATCATGGGTGGGCAGGTTGTGGAATATAGAGGAGAGTGGGTGAGCACACAAATAAAGGGAACGAAGAGTTGGATTACCTTACACTGCATTCTGCCATAGGAGGCGGTGGCCATGGCGAGGGACCTACAGGAAGTATGTTAGAGACAGTGGCACGAAGAAAGGGGCTGCATGGTGGAGACACATAGCCTGGAGCACCGTACATGCCCGGACAGGACCCGACAGAGAGAGAGGCCTTATCAGTCAGCCTTCGATGTCGGTCTGATCCTGAGTCACCATCCGGCTAGTTTACAGGCTGGTCGATGGGGCGCTTCATAGCCAATGACAACGCTCGATAGGAGCAGGCTGGGAAGCGAATTTCCAGGCCGAGGGGATGCGGATGAGGTGGCCATGATGGTGTGGAGATCCAGCTCCCACACATCAGTTACAGCACCAGCAGACAGAGCCGCATAGGTAGAATGTGTCAGGCTGCCCTGCTCATGCAACCAGTAGTATGAAAAATACCTTTAGTAAACTGTGTGTCTTGCTTATTGAAGGTCAGCGGTTTTCTGCTTGAAAGATGCATGACTGAAAAAAGAAAAGGAGAATGCACATTCTTAAAGCAACCCAACGGTAACTGTGATGTCAGTTTCCAGTATATTAATCTATTTATATGGTTTATAAATGGATGGCAAGGGCCACCCGGAGCTGGGAGGGTGATCTCCCTAGATGTGGGCTGTGTGCTTACCTTATATTCAGGGAAAATAAATAGTTAAAACAGTTAAGATCATTCTATTTATCACACACAATCAATGAAATTTAGCAGTGTTGGAGGTGACGACCATCTTAATTCAGAGTCCCCCGTAGGTGTCCCCAATAATGTCATATTGTAACTTATTGTTTATCCCTGCAATGATGTAATGTAAGTGCTCATGGACTGATTAATGGGGGGGACTCCAAGTTAAGATGGTTGTCACTCCTGTGAGAAACTTGTATGTGTCCGACAAAAGAAACATAAGACTGGGAATCGCAGCTGGCGAATGGTGTGATGGATGTCAGTGGTACATGGAACCCTCCCACACTGATAGCCAGGGCGGGGAGACACGGTTGCCATTGTGGTACCGTCCTTGACTACAGCAGCAAAAGAAATGCCAACGATTTCAGCACAGCCGGTGAGTCGGAAGAACCTGATAGTGGGACAGACTGTGTTAGACTGAAGGTTGCAGTGACAACATTAAGAAGATTAAGAGACAGAAGTCTTTGTGAACGAAATTGGTACCAGATATAGAGTGGTCTGGTGCTACGCGGGTGCTCATTCAAAGGTCTCTGGCTGTTAGCCCCCCCCTGAACAAGGAAAGTATTGAATGGAATAATAGTACAAAGAGGCCATAGAGAAGTCCGACGTAAGGTGTCAAGGTGGTCATATAAGGGTCAAGCCAAACCCCTGTACAATCGAAAGTCCTTGACATGTTGTAGAAATTGTGAACTGTGGAAAGTGAGAACTCGACTAAGGGAATTGTGAGACAGGAGTTTGTGCTCGGCGGAGGGGAATGCCCTGAAAACTGGTTATTGTAAACCAGGACCTAGTGGCGAGTGCAGCACATCCTTTGACCATGTCTACTGGCTACATGGCAATGATAAATCAAAAAAGAGTAGGGCTTGTGCCCTATGGCCATGACCCATGTTAGGACTGTAGCCTTTGTCCTTTTGCACCAATGATTCTAAAAGTCTGAGGCCAAATGGCCATGGCCGAGGCCAACATCCATCTGCCAAGTAAGTGACCAGATTCAGTGGCCCAACCGTTTCCACTACCTACATTGCAACAATAAGTCAAAAAGACTGGGGCCCTTAGTCTATGGCCACAAACCAAATCAGGACCCATTGGCCATGGCCTTTGAGAGTGAGGCAAAAATCCCCCCAACTATTAAAGGATCAGATCGCAATGTCTATGTCCACTGACCTATGCCCTTATTTTTTGCCCACCTTTAATTTCTGTTGTCATTTCGGGGGGAAATCCCACCTTAAAGAAAACATCTCTACTGCCTTCTATTAATGCGCTATTTATGCCCGTAATAATTTCCACAATTGTTTGCTATGACCGCTTTAATGTAAAACACTTGACTATTCAAAACTATTTCTCATCCCTTCTGGCATTTTCCATTAATCTTTCCTCCTTTCTAGGGCCTCCATCCCAACCTTTGTGTACATCCTGCCAGACTTTCTCACACGCCACCACTTTACTTGCGAGTTCATTAACACACATTTATTATTTTGCAAGTGAATCTTATGAAGTTGCTACAGGATTCCCGTAGGAATTCTGCATAATTGCTCTGGTAAGACGAACAATTTCTGCCACAAACAGGTTCTTAAGCTCACCCTAAACTCTCCTAATACACAAGCGGTCCTCTTTCCCCATCCCATCTCTACCCAAATGTGAATCCACCCCTTTCCCAACTTCAAATCTATTTTGATCAACTTCTCTCGGAAATACTGTGGGAATCGCTTGCATCAAGGAAAGTCTCACTACTGAAATGCACCAGGGGAGATATATAAAGGTTCTGGGGATCCAAAGGGCCCCCGATTCTTTGTTGGTTTATTTTAAAACTGTTACATGTGTTTACCCCAAACAAACAAAAGGTACATCTATAGCACTTAACCATTGAACCGTTGAACTTATTTTCCCCAAAGCTTCCCTGCTGGATTGGCCAGTGGCAACAATTTGTTTAGGAACGTTTTATCGAAGGTTTCTTTAGATGCTGTGTAATAAATGTTTTTTAATCCAGGTGGATATGGTTGTTTTGGGTTTATTTTAAGGCAAACAGAAGGCATGGTGGGCATCACTCTTTATTTCTGATACTGCTGAATGAGAAACCCACACTTTGCCTTATCACAATCTAATTCCTCCAGTATGCGGAAGGATCTTGTTTCTTTGTTAAAATATATGGCTTTGCCTATAGGCAAAGAGAAATTGATCACACGTTATCCTGATCTGTGCATTGAATTATCTGATGTTTTGGTTTACACCGTTAGTCATTCATACCTGTGTTGACATGCTAGATATTCACTCTTCATTTGAATGCATACTGGCTTGGAGTTCACATCTATATGTAATTCCTATGTACAACTCTCACAATGACTATTTGTTAATGGGGACTCTGTAAGTGGCCCCAGTCCTATATCAAATCAGGACCCTACTTGGATTAGAGACTCATCAAAATAGTTAAGCAGGAAAATAATATTGTCAGTCCAGAACAAAACCATTGTTTCCTTCATCTGGTTCCTTGTCTCTAATGCTAGCAAGAGAGATATTATCTTCTGCCTGTTTTAAAAACTTGAGCTGGACTGGAGAACTCCATCTAATGACAGAACATTTGGGGTTAATAGGCCCTTTTGCATTTAGGGTGTTATTATGCTTTAGCAACCTGGGAGGTGGAATTCCCTCGTATTGGGTGCCCGTCAGCCCAACTTAATGTCACAAGCAAAGAGATGGTTTTGAGGAGGACTGTAGGCACCCAATGACTGAGGATTCCACCCCCTCAAGGGTACTTAGGCTTTTAGGATACAAGGGTGACCTGTGTTTCTGCCATAAATTCGCTTATGGTGGCTTTAAAATCCCAGACCACTCTAAAAGTGACATCATCCAGGGGGGAGCAAGGTACTGCTCAGTTGTGGAAAAGGGGAAAATTGACCTGGATGAGGAAGCATGGGCAGGCTTATTGGAGATTTCTACCCATGATTCCAAACAATGTTGTGAATTTGTGAATGGGGGGGGGGTTTATACGATTGTAGATAGGACAAAGGGAACTCATGTGGATGCACAGGCATGAGTGGAGCATTACTCTAGCTTCTTCCCTGGTGTAAACCCTCCATTACCATGCTCGAACCCTAGTTCTTCATTGAGCTCTACGCTTGAGGAGGTATCTATGGCCATCATCAAGCAAGCGCAAAACCGCGCGCTCCTGGCCTGGATGCCATTCCAGCCAACCTTTTTCATGACCAGGGTTATATATGGGCACGTTGTTAACTGTGGCTTTCAATGCCTTTTTGGAGACCAGCCATTACCCACCTTCCTGGAAGTCGGACATTATTTCTCTAATTTCTCCTATTTTAAAAAAAAGGGGGACCCTGTAAGACCACTTTCGTATAGACGCATCTCCCTACTTTACACCACTTTTAAAATCTTTGGGAGAGTGTAAGTGGAGCACATTGAGACTTAGCTGTCGAAACCATCTATTTTGTCCGATATACAACTCGGTTTTAGACCTGTTGTGTGTACCATGGAACAGGCTCTGAATGTGCACCTTTTGGTGACAAATTTGTTTTTTTGCCGGTGCAACAGTATTTGTCTTGCATTCATGCACTTTAGCACTGCCTTTGATAAAGTGAACAGGTTGAAGTTGTGGGCAATGCTCAGGTCCGTGAAGTGCCCAATGGAGATCCTGACAGTGTTGCAGGAAATAAACACGCGTTTGTGCAGATTGGGCCTGAGGGGTAAGGTACAGCCTGCTTTGAGGTTGGTTCGGTGGTCCACCAGAGCTGCAGCCTGGCCCTGGTCCTTTTGGTTGGGCTTTCTTTCTTCCCTGGCATTAAGATCCATGCATTTAAAGTTCCTTGCATTTCCCCAATATAGATGGAAATGCAGGGCTTGCTGTGCTGAGGCTGCTTTATTGTGTAATTCTCCTTTGGCATCTATACTTGGCCTCAAGGACCACCTCTCCCTTAGGTATGCATTCAAATCCTGGCTATTTCCACAGTGAATGGCTACTGGTGATTGTTCACATTAGCACTCAGATGTCTTATGGAAACAAATTGCTTCTAAATCTCTTCCCATATCCATACTTCATATCCATAAAAATGGTTTGCCCCATTTCAGCATAATACTTAAAATAAAGCCTTGGAATACCCTTATGATGTATATAGACGCCCATATTTGCCCCTTAAGCGTAAATATACATCTTACATTGTGGTGGAGGACTCCATGGGGTCAGAAGTTAAAGTTTTAACTCAAGTGTGGGAATGGCCTTCAATCTCTTTTCAGAGACAAAGGGCCTCCTTTTGAGTTTGGCGGTAATCCAGCAATAAATCCACGGAATCTCCATCATATATGGTTACCATTAAATGCACTAGGCTCCGTGGAATTACCACCGGATTATGAATGGTGGTGCAGTGTCGTTAGTCCCAATTTTTGGAGTCTATAGGACTCCTCTGACAATTTTTGGCAGTAAAATGGAGGATGTTTATCCTCCATTTTACCACTGAAAACCAACACTACTTCCGTGTTCACCGCAACACTGTACTCGTGATGAGGCCTACACTTGATACATTGTATGAGCAGACATTTTGGATCCATCGAACCAGGTCGGTCGGTGAACTCCAGTGAGCTACTTGGAAAGCGGTACAGACTGTGTATTTTGATATCGTTTCTATGCTTTAGTTGAAAGTCTTTTTCACAGAAATGTTTTCTTTATAAGCCATGTTTGCATTTTGCTTATAGTGCACTGTAGATTAGAGCATTTTTGTCAGTGGAGTGGTACACCTGAGTTGCTTTATGGTGTGGCCTTTCTCCATCAAGAAATATTTTCTTACGGTGGAATGCACCCTTCACACTACAACTCCTTTTACTGATGGTACGCAGGGACGTCATTTAGGGGTTGCCACGGGTCGCATCTGCGACCCGTGAGGTCTCCCTTGCTACCCCTGTGGTCTCCCTTGCTACCCCTAAAAATAAAAGGGAAAACAACTTTTTTTAAATTATTTTTTTTTCAATTAAATCAGGGCTCTTGGGCTGTGGCCAGCAGCATGTCGCTCTTTGCTTCTATAGTGGCAGGTTTTCTGATATCTATAGCCATTTAAGATAGCTCAGTGGGTTAGCGCTAGCTGCGGCAATGTGTGTGTGATCTGCAGGTTCGACTCCCGGCAAGGTCAACTCAGCCTTTTATCCTCCTGAGGTTGATAAATGAGTACCAACACAGGTTGGGTAATATTGTATGTAAATTTGTTCTATATGAAGCGCTTAAGCATAAGTGCTATATTATCGTTTGGCCTTGGACGTCTGCTTGCTTTCACAGTAATTTGGTAATATGGGCTTTACGCGCTGAATATCACTTTACAGTGATATCGTAACCTCATTTTTTGCAGTGGAATTAGAAACAATGCTATGTGATGCCACTTCCTGTTTTGTCAAAGGGTGAAAGGTCGATTTCCATCGATTTACGTGATATCACGTTGGGCTGGGGGCAAATGACATCACTTCCTGTAATGTCAACAGAGGTCGAGGGACGTGTGATGTCATTTCTGCTACCCCCGGCATTTTGGTCAAATGACGTGCCTGGTGGTATGGTGTGTCCCCACTCTAGGTTACACACAGTTATCCGATGTACGGAGCTCTCAGCTCACAACCAACACTGAGTGCGTGTGCACCTGAGTGAGATAGTCAGACCACAGACTTTCCCATTCAAACTACAGTTTGCGTGATGTCATCAGTAAATACAAGGGTGGGTCTGTTAGATGCAACAAACGAATTCCAGGGCCTTTCTTTCTATTATTGTAACCCGAATATTGCTTTCGCTAGTTTTTTTTTTTTCTCCATGAATAAATGTTAGTGTGTTTGTTAAACATTATCCCTGCGCCATTATTCCATTGAAATCACGAGCCCCACTTTACATTGAAAAACATCGAGCAGACAAAGGGAGGGCTAGAAAAGCAGTGACATTCCTTTAACATGATGGAGAGAATGACATGTAACATGACATGTGTGATTGATCCGTTTTAACGGATTTTTCCAGCACTCTTGGGTGGCCACCCCAAGCATTGTCCTGTGGCGACTTGAACAGCGTCCAGCTTCCAGAACTTTCTATGCTCAGCAATAAATCCGAGTCGATTATTTCTGCACCAGAGAACACGGGGCATTTTTCATAACTTCTTGCTGTACCGGGTGCCACAGCAGAGTTATGCATGGCTCTCGACGAAAAGGAGCGGCGTGTTTCAGTTCTTAGTCAACGGAATTTATTGTTGAAAGGTGCATTGCTTTGTTAACCCTAAACACATGTGTGTTCTCACCCCAAAAAAAGAACAGCAGAACCCCGCCATACGCGACTTGCCACATAGCCCAAGTGATTGGGCTGTTACAGAGAGGAGGCACTAGGATTTATCACTAATGGTCTAGGCTTCATTACAAGTACTGCATTGATGAGGAAAAGGCAGTAACGTCGCGGTTACTCTGATGCCGCAAATTCACTTTACCACTGTGATCCTGTATTCCTCACTATCTCGAGACTGGCCTACGACGCACTGATCAATAGAATTAGACACGGAGGCAGGGAGAGGTGGTATAGCATGTCTTTATTCGAACTCCTACAAACAGGAACTGCCTTCCCTTCCCATGGCCAGCTCCTCCTCTTCCCCTGTGTCCGTGTCCCTCCACACGTGACATGAGACATGTGACGACACCAACCCCCCCCATACTAAATACAAAGTTCCACTTCAGTTCATTTCTTCAATGAGCCTGTGAGGTTCCTTATGTGTTCTCTGGGGACGCAGGTCCGTCTGTTCATTACATTCGCGAGTCAGCTGGGGTGACATCTCGGTGCTAGAGTCCTCTTTGTCTCTTCATAGGACGTGTCCCACTCGGTGAGATGAGTGGATGAGGAGGGGCCGATGAGGGGCACGATTCCGGGCATCCGCCGGAAGTGCAAGGAATTCCTCATGATGGTTCTCCTGTCGCCTTCAGCGGTGAGGAGGGATCCCTTCACTTGCACGATGGTGAGGGATTCCTTGTCAGCTGCAGCCATGTTCTTACGACTTTGGGTTTGCCTTGCATCTTGCTCTTGTATCTCCTGATCGCCGCTATATTTTTCGTCTTCTTGCGTTCTGTAGGTAAGCCGGGTTCTTATGCTTGTCCCAAACATCACTTCAGACAGTGTTTTCCCGGTGGTGCTGTGTGGGGTGTTTCTATAGTCTCTCATTAGCTGACACAGCAGTTTTTCCAGAGGTTCACCTGTGAGTCGAGCGATTTGAGTTGTGCGCTTGACATTTCACATGAACTGCTCCACGATTCCATTAGCCTGAGGTCATAACGTTGTTATTTTCCTGTGATGGAAACCCATGTACTCAGAGAATGGGTATCATTACGACCCAGGCGGTAAGGGGTTAACGGTGCCGTAAAAGGTGATGGCGCCGTTAACCCCTTACCGCCTAATTCCGAGGTCCCTTTGCGGTTACCGACCTTAACGGCTGGTTTTTACCAGCCGTTAAGAATTGGACCCGCAAAGGGACCTTGGAGGTATTTACAGTACCGTAATTTGCGGTAGCATAACTACCGCCTTCCCCATTTCCATTGAGCCCTATGGGGGCAAAAATGGGCAAGGGCCAATGGTGAATGGGGAATTACCGCCCCGCCAACCTTGGAATGGGGCGTTAATTCCGCCATTCACCATGGCGTAATCGGTAAAATACCGACGGCAACCATGGCGCTACTAGCACCATGGTTACCGCCTGGGTCATAATGATCCCCAATGTCTTGAAATCCTGTCCCGTGAAATGGGGCCCATAGTCCTTTTTCACTATTTTGGGGATGCCATAGGTAGCGAACATTCTATCCAGGGCGGGAATGGCGTGCCGGGTTGACGTGGATGTCTGTGAATCGTGAGTATTCATCTACTACCACGATGATGTGTTTGCCTCCGTCCATTGAGCTGAAATAGTCCACAGAGATTTCTTCCCATGCTCCTTCTGGTAGTGTGATCATGCATAACGGTTCTGGTCTTGGGTGGGGATTTATTACTGCGCAGGTGTGGCAGTTTTTGAGTAGCTCCTCCACTTGGGTGTCGAGATGTGGGAACCATAGCCTTTGCCTCAACATCCTTTTCATAGACACCATGCCCCTGTACCCTTCGTGTGCCAGCTTTTGTCTTAAACTGCGAGGGATCACTAGTTTGGTGCCCTTAAGGAGTAAACCCTCCTTGGACTTTGCAAGTTCATCTTTGACTAGCAGGAGGCATGTGATGTCTTGTTTGGTATCCTCCCCTGTATTTTCCATCAATGTCCGTGCTTGGTTCCAGTGTCCGGTCTCTAAACACCTCAGAATGATCTGCAGTCCTTGATCTGCATTACACTCCTGTGCTATATGGTGCACGTCAAGGCCTTTAGGTGTGTCCTCTTGTATCACATATCTGATGTATTGATACGCGATGGATGGATTTGCTGTGCATTCCTTGTTTCGGTGTCGTGAGAGTAAATCTGCTGGGTTGTGCTCCTTCCCCGGCCTGTGAATTATATTGAAATGGTAGTCTTGTAACCTTAGGCTCACCTTGCAATGTGTGGTGGCATTTTGGCCTGAGGATTTCCGTAGATGAACACCGGAGCTGGTGATCTGTGATGACTGTGAACGGTTTTCCATACAGGAATAAATGAAAATTCTCACAGGCCCAGACTACAGCCAGTCCTTCTTTTTCAGCCTGTCAGTATGCTTGTTCAGTCTTGGACAAACTCCAGCTAGCATAGGACACGATGTGCTTAAACTGGCTATCTCTCATCTAGTTGGGTCAAAATTGCTCCTAAAGCGACCGGGCTCGCATCCACTAACAGTTCTGTGGTTTTCTTCGGGTCAAAGTATGCCATGTTTTTGGCATCTGCAATGTGATCTTTTATGAGCTGGAATGCTTGCTGCCATTTTGCAGACCACTTGAACGCTGTGCTAAATTTTGTGAGTGCCCTGAGGGGTTCACTGACAGACGCAAAGTCTTTTATGTATGGAATACAGTAGCTCGCTAAGCCTAGGAAGGCTCTGAGGTCGGTGGTGGAGCCTGGAGGTTCTGCATCCGTGAGTGCACTGACCTTATCTCGGTCTGGTGTCATTCCCTAAGCAGAGAAGATGTGGCCAAAGAAACAAAGTGTCTGTTTCGGAAATTCACATTTGTCCTTGTTTAGGGTGAGGTGTGCTTCCTCGAGGGCCATGCACACTCGCAATGAGTGTGTTGTCGTGTTGCTCCTGGGTCTGACCAAAAACCAAAATATCGTCACTGTAGTTCAGACAGTTGGATATGTGCTTTACCACATTGTGGATTTCTGATTGAAAGATTTCCGCTGCAGACAAGACTCCAAAGCTGAGCTGCTTGTATCTGTACAAACACAGATGCGTGGCGAAAGTGGTGATATATCGGGATGCCTTGTGAAGTTCCAATTGATGGTACCCTTTATTGAGGTCCAGTTTGGAGAAGATGGTGGCTCCATTGAAGAGGTGCACCATGTCAGTGATGTGTGGTGCTTGGTGACGCTCTCTCATGATGGCTTCATTTGGCCGTCGCATGTCCACGCATATGCAAATGTCTGATGAATCCTTTTTTGGTACGGGTACTGTGGGGTGCACCCAAGGAGTGGGTCCTTTTGCTGGTTCAATGATGTCTGCCTCCAGTAATTTTTTCAGTTCGTTTACAAGCTGCTTTTGTATGTTTATGGGGATACCTCTGTAATGTTGCGCCCAGGGAGTGACACTGGTGTCGGTGTGTGGTTCTATTTGGCGGCCCTTCACTTTTCCCAATCCTTTGAAGAGTGTTGGGAAGATTTGTTCAATGTTTTCGGTAGGATCCAGGTATTTGTGCACCATGAGTCTGTATAGAATGTGGATGAGACGCATTTCAATGGCTACCTTGTAGTTTAGAATGCATCCACTGTCTGTGGCAACTTCAAGAACATGCATGGGGATGTCTTTTGTGTGTCCTTTGTAGCTGCACGATGCTCTGAAAGAACCCTTGCAGGCTAGAGGTGTTTTTGAGCCATAGGGAAATATGAGTGCTTTGGCTGGTTGTAGACGGGGGCGTATGGTATGTTGTTGTATACTTCCTCACTTATGACATTTACTGTGGCTCTGGTGTAAACTAAAAATTCTGCCACCGTTTGGTTAACCTGTATGATCAGAGTCGGGCTGTGCTCTTTAGCTGTCGGGTTGCCTAGAGCATATAGGTATCCCTTTTTCCGTGGCTTATCCATGGGTTTCTCACTTCTCCAGGCATTGTCGTCCGACGATACTGCTGAGACGCTCTCCGACTGTTATTGTTCCACTAGACATCTGACGTATCTTCCGGGCTGTCTGCTTGGTCTGGATGTCGTGGGTTTATTGTCTCTCCAGTCACTCTATGTACGTTCTCTTCTGTTGTCTGGCTGGTCTTCCCTATGCCTGCGGTGCATGGTGCCATATGATGGACCTGTGGAGCGAGGTGGACTTTGCGGTCGTTGATCTCTTTCTGGAGTCAGTCATCCGCTTCTTCCTGCACCTCTCATTTTGCTGTGGTATGTGAGACACACCACCCTGTAGTGGTTTCCCCCCACAGGTGGAGCACTGTTGTCCCATGACTGGGCATTGTCCTTCGTGTGGGTATTCATGACCGCATCTGTAGCAAATAGGCTCGGTTTTGCCCTTAGAAACCCCTTCTAATTTGTTGAGGCACTCCTGTTTTCGATTGGTGATTTTGATGTCTTCCAGACCTTCTACCTGTGAGGCCAAAGCGGCATCTGAGCGAGCCATGCGTAGAATCTCTTCAAGACTCAGTGGCTTCTGCAGCAGTCGTTTCCTCAGATCTGCGCTCTCACATCCAACTATGATCTGCGAGTATATAATATTTGTCGAAAAGACAGTGCTTCATCTTGAGTCTTAGACGCATTATTGAAGTATCCATGGTCTCACCTTTTGTTTTTTTGGTGGTGTGGAAAATATGTCTCTCGTAATCCAAATTTGTGTGTGGCGTGAAATAGTCTGTGAGTGCTGTCTTTAAACCAGTGTAGTTGTCGGTGTCAGCTTCAGGGAGCTCATCCACAATGTCACTTACATTCGAGCCTATTGCGAAGGTTAGAAGGCTGTGCTTTTTTTCGTCATCCACTGGTCCCACTGCTTTTAGGCATACCTCAAAATCTCTCAACCACCTTTTCCATCGTGAGCCCAGGGTGCTGGTGTCACTGAGGTCAACATTTGTGGGCAACTGGGTTAGTAGGCTGTCCAACATTCTGTGATCATTTTCCGACATTGTTTTGGCTTGGTGGGGTTGTTATTTAATTGACACTTTCTCCGTAGACTGACCTTGTGTGCGATGACGTATGTCCAGCCTTCCTGTTTCACTTTTTCAGTCTCCTGCCTTTCCTGCATCTCTGTGACTGTCGCAGGGCGCGTTGTGCTGCCAGCTGTAGTATGTTATTGGTAGGGAGCTTTCTGCCGCCTTTGTGTGTGCCTTCAGGCCTTCGTATTCCCCATCTGCTTTATCTTGAGCGGATTGGAAAGTTGGCCTAGGCGGGAGAAATGTTCTCACACCGCCCGGATGCGTGTTGTAGTGGGGAGCCTTCATACTTTTTGCCCACTTTGCTAGATCAGTTCGCTTTCGCGGGAGAAACGTTCTCACACTGGCTGGATGCGTGCTGTCCCCAATGAGAGTCCTGCATTCCACACTATCTCGAGACTAGCCTACGACGCACTAAGAAATAGAATTAGACACAGAGGCAGAGAGAGGTGGTATAGCATGTCTTTATTCGAACGGAACGCCTACAACCAGGAACTGCCTTCCCTTCCCCTTGGACAGCTCCTCCTCTTCCCATTTGTCCGTGTCCCTCCCCACGTAACATGCGACATGTGACGACACCACAACCACCACAGTACTGCACCGTCGTACTAGGAGTTATGTTGGTAAATGGAAGATTTATCTCCAGCAAAACACTGAAGGTTAATCCTCCACTTTGCCACCAAAAGCTGTCCATTGGCTCCACGGTATTACTGCTCACAGTAAATATGGTAAAAATGGTCGTGAAAAACATGACTACATCCCACCTTGCCGCCATTCATACTACCATGGCAATGGAGTATGTGGCTGTAACTGTAAGCGATTTTGGCAGTAAATCGGGCAATTTATCCCCGCGATTTACTGCCAAACTCGTAATGTGGACTATTATAGTCATGTGAACCAGAAGAGTAATAAAGTGTTCCCCTGTTGAGAAAAGTTCTCAAGTTCTCTTAATGCACAATTCTGCGAAACCTGGCCTTACTGAGGATGCACGCTTAGAGTTAGACCTGCAAAAACGCATGCACACTTCCATTGAGGCAATAAACTACCAAACATGATTTTGCGTTGTTTTTGATATTTAAAACAAAAATGTGATCCGTTTACTTTTGAATCCTAGATTGCTCTGTAACCAATTCTAATCTTTTAGAAAATAGGGAAATGTGGCATGCAGCAGTGAGTTTATGCTTTGATCTAAAATAGGGGTCATGTCAAATGGGAACTGCATCAACAAAATGGTACTAAGCTATACCTCGTCACTGTTTGTAGCAAAAGGTGGAGGGTGATCGGCCAAAAATGGAAAATGAGACATAAGCTGCTGCGTCAGTGGTACTCAACGCAGCGTAGCGAGAAAACAAACCAAGCCAATGGGCCTCATTACGACCCCGGCGCTAAACCATGGTGCTAATAGCACCATGGTCCATGCCGGGGTCCGCCATGGTGAATGGCGGAATTGCCGCCCCATTCCAAGGTTGGCGGGGCGGTAATTCCCCATTCACCATGGCCCCTTCCCCATTCCCATTTTTGGCCCATAGGGCTCAATGGGAATGGGGAAGGCGCTAATTACGGCACCGTAAATTACAGTGCCGTAATTAGCTCCTAGGTCCCTTTAGGGTTGGTTTTTTAACTCCTGCTAAAAGCAGGCGTTAAAGTGCAACCCGCGAAGGGTCCTCGTAATCAGGAGTTAAGGGTTTAACGGCGCGACACCTTTTACGGTGCTGTTAACCCCTTAACGCCTGGGTTGTAATGAGGTCCAATATATTTATGGATATCAGTGCAAAACACAACAGACTAATCAGCCACTTCAGACCTGACGGTAATGCAAATAAACCCTCCTAGGACATGGTCACTGTTGTTCTTCAGATGACATGACTGCTGCAGTAGCAGACTTCCTGAAAAGCAATCATTACTATTTGCTCAAGTCTGACATATGCTAGCATGTAACTAAAATCCTCAAAATGCTCTTAGGTCTAAGAAGAAAGTTCAAATGATGCCGCATCATGGAGTCATCTAGTCATCCCCTCCCAACTGGGAGTGAAACATGTGGGTTTCTTTGACCTGAAAAGGGGGGGGGGAAATCAGGTAACATATCTGGGCACCATATTATTCCATTGTTGCCGAAATTAGCTCCATCCCAGCTGTCGGGGGGAAATTCTGCCGGGGTCGGCCGGGCCGTCCGCAGACCTCTGGGCAGGGAGGCCCCAACTCCTCCCGTATATCCCAAAAGAGATAGAGTATGAGACACACGCAAGAAGCAAGGTGATTCTGCTGTTTATTAGACAAAACGGCAGGGATGGGTCAAGGATCGTACGCGTCCGTCCTGACACACACACAATCGTGGGGCTCGCAGGCCCTTTTTACCTTAGTATGACGCGCTACTTGCGTCACCTTAGAAAGTTTAACAAAAAACCTATCTCCACTCTCGATTGGTTACTCGAGTGGTAGGGTTAGTATAGCATATGTATAGAGAACGGTGTTAGTGGTTGAGGGTTAGTCAGGTGATATACTTGGGTTGTCCCTTCAGTTTGATACATGAAAATTGTTACATGAAGACCCCTGAGGATTGGTCAATGCTAATGGCGTCAGTGATAAGAGCCCCATGTTCTGATTGGTCCGCTCGCGAGCCTCCCAGTCTGGGACCATCGCTGTTCCCAGCTCGCGGTGTACCTGTCATTTGCAACAATGTTTCACTATGGGTAGGTGCAGGCAATGTGAGGATTTATTCATATGCTGGAAGGCCGACTACTCCCACTGTCGCAGATGTCCATTGAGTCTTTTAATTGTATCTGCCTGTGTCTTGAAACGTGGGATTCAGGCGTCTCCTTCCCCCTGGCCTTGGCATCCTGTCAGGTTTGGCTTGGTCACGTGAGGTGGGACCGTGTTTGAGGCAGAATTCTGCACAATTAATATTGTTTTTCCCACTGTGTGCCTGGTTTAATTTGCAGGTGCGACCTTGATGTCGGCTTGCGGCGTGCGAGATTGCAACATTGTACCCTTGGCTGTGTGCTTTCGCCGGGCTCATTCTGCAGGGTCAGCAACTGAGCTCTTGCTCATTTAATGTTCATGGAAGCTTTTGCTTGCGGCCTACTTGGGCCTGGTGCATAGGTGGAACCGTTGGTGCACTGCGCTTTAGGTTACGGTATCATATTGCTCTATCCCCAGTATCGTGTCTTCGTTATATTCTTCATTATGGTACATGGTTTTAGAAGAAGCGTGAGCAAGCCTTTTTAGATAAGTTCATTATGCGTCTTGCGTTTCTGCATTTTGAGAGCCTATGTGGAAAATAATAAAGATGCACGTTCGTAGGTGTGTCCGTCGCCTACGTCATAGCACTGAGTATGTTCTTCATGTGGATTGGTGTGGGAGTGTCCGGTGTGTATGTTTTGCACAGGTGTGCTGACCGTTGGCTAGGTCGTCATGGCATCTCTAACGATGTGTTGGTTTAGTCGAGTTGATCTATGCCGCAGGTGTCGGCATGGGCAGGTCGGGCTGCTGGGCAGGTGGGTGGGCACATCCGTATGTTCCTGTACCAGGGTATTTGTTCGTCTGGTAGATAGGCAAACTCCTCTCGTGGCGGGTGTCTAGGCCGTGATCCTCTAGGCCAAGCGCGAGAGGGGATTGGCGGAAGCCTGTTCTTCCATTCTCCCACTTCACAGCTGTGACACATATTTTCTTTTTTTTTTTTGGTCCATCCATGTGGGTAAAATAAACCTTTTTGCAGGAAATGAAATTACATACATTAATAATAAAAACAACTGCCAACTGAAAATGCTTATACACCTCATGTAACAAGCGCCACGATGCCTCTGGCTGCAGGTGCGCTATACAAATGAATAAAAAATAAATAAATACAATTAACATTTCATAATACTTTCTAAAAATTATTTTACCAGCATGGCTAACCCCAAACTTTGGTCCGGGTCCCGAAAAATGGGAATTACCGGGCCATTCTGACTTTTGCGGGCCCGGTAATTCCCATTCGCGGGACCCAGACCCGGTATGTCCCAATGGGGCTCAAATGGGAATGGGGAGGATGGTAACAACAGTCCCGTTAATAGCGGGGCTGTTGCTGCCATCCGGTACTGCTCGCAGGTGCTGCTCTGCACGTCTGGTCTGACCAGGCGTGCAGAGCGCCCCCCGGAAGCAGAACTCGTAATGTTGTGGCGAGGTAACAGCGCCGCCGGCAGCACTACCGGCGCCGTTGTTGCCTTACCGCAACACTTATAATGAGGCCCAATGTGTCTGGCTGGGCATTTCTCTATCACCAACCTATTTCTCATGCACAAACGTATGATGTAAAGCACAACCACAGGCGTGCAGCACCACTATTCGAGAATATGTCCGACCATCAGACACAACACACATCATGGTCCATCCTAATGACAACTATCAGATCCACACACCCAGGGTCTAGTCTACATCTCCCCGACAGGCCAACAGCACACCAAGGAGACACTAAAGCCAGATTCAGACGATACACATGCTCATTACCTCAACGTAATATTTTGCACACATGTTACACAACACACCTACCAAGTGTGGAAAATGCAAAGAACCTATGAGTGAATGTAGTTAGCACGAACTACATCCTGCACATTTCCAGATTTCCCATAGCCAAAACACTGCCCGCTTGCATTCAACCTTTTCCAGATTCAGGCAAATACTGCTGCAGAGGGCCAGGCAATAGAGACAGAGAAGTAGGCCATGGATCTACCAAACAAGGGAGAAATGGACTATCCATCTACCAGGATGCAGATGTCTTTGCTAACATACAGATCTGAATTTCATTTCCGGTTTTACATCACTATGGAGCAATCAATCATCGGTGGTGGGCAAGCTTGTCCGGCACTTCGATTTGAGATACCCTTTCACTCTCCTCTCCCCCAACCCCTTTTACCTCCTCCCACACTCAACCTTCTTTTTCAGTACATTTTTAGCCCAGCTGTTATGTTATATTGAGCCTTTCAACTGTGACACACATAATAATCATTAGCAAACCCAAGACCTTACATGTTACAGCTTGTATTGGAGTGGGGATAGTAAACATACCCTGCAGAAACAGCTACCCACATACTTTAGGCAGGGAATAGTTAAGCGCATCCCAATACGCAACTGTCATTTTACCCTCAGGAACTAATCAATACGTGCAGTAGCCACTTATGCACTACTTCTCACTCAAACCAGAACTCCTCAAGTTTCCACACAATGAACATTATACAAACATCACTCCATGTTTCTATCAATATATTTTCAGTCCTTCATAGAGGAGAATGATACTAGGCTAATGCCCCGCCAAACAACAATCACACCCCACCATATGGTGCAAGGTACAGACTGATTTATTCAACACATTTCTGTTTGATTGAAAATAATAAATGGGTCAAAATGCGGGTGGTCTCCTAACTCACATTGCTGGAGAAGTCATCCAAAATGTTACACATTTATTCTGATTAAAATAAACAATGACTTGCCGCCTGCCTACTATTGTCTCACTAGTCACTTTTATCAAAACCTGCAATGCCCCATTTACTTTGCGCAGTTGCACAGATATCCACAGATATGTGGATAGATTTGAATGGTTACTGTATGTATGCTTTATACTTTACTAAACACAAATATTTGACATTAGCAATGACATGCACTTCAACACTTACATAATGCAAAATCAAATTACTAAATTACAACAAAAAAATCAGCAAAATCGTTTATTTTCGACATGGAAACTAAAAATGGCATTATGATTTTGATTTAAAAGGAACAATATAAGCAGAAACACCACCATTTGTACGGGAAGATTTAAACTCAAACATGTGCCTTACCCATTTAAAATGACGTTTTAAAAATATTAATAATGCAAGCGAAATGTTTTACTGAGCTGTGCAAGCAAAACATTAAATTAGAGAACTATTATATTGAAATATGGAAATGAAAAGAAATTGAAATGGATTTGGCTTTCTTTTGGATTATTTTCAGAATTTTGAAAATACTTTTGGGTTTCAAACTGGAAATGGGGAACATTTAAGGGCAACATTTAAATGGTTTTGCTTTCCTTTTAGAATGTGAGGGCCTATCAGGAAAAGGAAAAGCCTTGAATAGTGATTTCCTATAATAGAATTTCCCTATAAGGGCCTTCCCTAATACTTTAGACCTCCAGAAAAAATATTCTACCTGTTGACATTCATTTATTAGCGCTGCAACCGAGCATCAAACCTTTTATTTGCTTTGCCAAATCTTTGAAATTACATGGAGTCACAGATTCAAGGAGAACGTTTGCTTTCTTAAACAACAAGCACTGGAAATTCTCTTTTATTTGATATACAGAGAGAAATGACTGCCCCTTCCTATGATTTAATTGCTAAGGGATAACACAACGGGTAATGGTTTTCACTTGCATTTTTAGTAGCTGAAATACATCTTGTGGGCAGGAATCAGCCTCTGCGATGAATGTCTGAGGACCCCTTGTGATGTGTGCTGTTCTCTGGATGGGAAGGCACTGCACTTCCAAGTCCTCTGATTCTCTTCATCAGCCTTTTGGATCCAGGACATTAGATTGGATCCAAGCTATGCTAACCCTTCTGTTCAATTTAGAAATCTTCCTGGGTTCTGTGGATCAACCCCTTCTTTGCAATTTAGTGTGAATACCTTGGCCAAATTGTCTGTATTGGCAGATAGCAAGAACATTATCCAGTCCTTTATTTCTTCCATCGAGTCATGAATTTTTGTACAGGCTAAACACAACCCACTTTAGAGTCTTATGTCACTAGAATTTGTATTGTAAGGTTTCTGTGATTGGTTTCTTTCTTCAATTGCCAGCCAAATCTGACCTCACCAGCATATTTGTATTTATTTAAGAAGAGATGTAATTTCTAAGATAAATGAGTCGCAAAGTAGGCAATAACAGAACCGAGGCAGTACTAAGAACAGGTGCCTTTACATAAGATTGTTGGTGTGTTTAAGGACATATGCTAGGTGGTGAATAGGTAAGAAGAGGAACATCAATTAAGGTCAGGTACTGGAGCATATTGAAACATGTTGAACATTTACATATTTACAGATTAAGTAGAGTTGTCTGGGGGCAGAATGGAGGAGAGGGGATTCGGTGGTTGCTTTGGATAGGCAGTTGGAGGGGGTTGGGGTGATTATTCCATTGCTAGAAGGTTGAGTCTGAGCAGTGTTATCAAGAGTTACTCCGAAGAGATAGGTTTTATGGCTGGAGGAAGAGCATTCCAGTGGAGTTGGGGGGAAAAGAGTGAAATGTGGTGGAGGCATGAAGGTTGTGCCTTGCTAGCAGAAGGAGAGTACATTGAGATGCATTCAGTCAAGTAGTAGGGAGCAAGACCATGGCTGGATTTATAGATGCATTTCAGGAATCTAAAGCAAATAATGTTGCATGGATAGCCCCCCAGCATGGTTCAAGTAGCTATAGGTGGCCAGGACTGATCTTTCGGGGACACCCATGGGAAGAGTGATGGGGAGGAAGTGCTGGAGCCAATCACATTGTGAATGAGTGATCAGAGGGATAGAAGGACACCCAGTCCGTGCAGTACTGTGAGCTTGAAGCCAAGGAAGGGAAGCGTTTGAAGGAGGGAGGGATGCTCTTCAGTTTCAAAAGCAACTGGAGCCTGCATAAGAATGAGAAAAGAGCGTAGGTGAAAGTGCTGGGCAGTGGTAAGAGAAATGGTGACATGGATGAATGCAGTCTCAGTGGAGTATTTGCAATGGAATCCAGATTAGTGGGGTGTAGAAAGTGAGTGTACTTAAAGACCATCAATTGTGAACTTGAATACAGCCTTGGTGATGATTTTAGTGTGAAAGGGATGCAGAAATAAACAGGTCTTTAGAATTAGGATGTTTGGAATCAAGGGTTGGCTTTTTAGGAATGGTGTGGCTGTGACTGTTTTGTAACAGACTAGGAACATACCAATTAAGAAACATAGGCTGAATGAGGTGAAGATGTGACAGATGGAAGTTCCTTAGCAATGTGTTGTACAGAGGAGTCAATGGCATTATACAATGGGTTGGCAGGGTGAAGGATTTTTAGATGCTCAGTGGAGGAAATGAAGGATCTTTGAGACAGAGAGGATAATGTGGAGAAGAAGAAATGAGGGGAGTATGAGGAGGAGGTAGGAAGGATAAAAGAGTGGACAAGGTATGGCAAAGTAGGAGGTAAAGCCTTTGTCAGAGAGAGCAGAGGAATTTGAGATGCTCTTGGGGGTAAGGGCTCTGGATAGTTTGAGAAGGTGTGAGCTGAAAGAAGAAAAAATTACAGTGTAATAAGATCATTTGGTTGTGTTCAGCGCCATGGTCAGGGCCAGTAGAAAGTCTGTGTAGGCAGTGAAATGAGTGGGGAATTGGCCTATGATCTAACAGCATAAACAGCAATGCATTGTAGTTCACAGAAGCTGGACGGAATGGGATATCCATGGTTGAGGATGCAGGCATGAAGAGGTAAAGAGTGGGCATGGTAGTGATTATTGAAGGAGGTAGACAGGGAAAAAAATGAATTTGGTAACATCACGTTCAATGAGTGTGCAAGTGAAGGGGTAAGAATTTGAACCAAGATGTTGATTTGGTTGAGGTAGAGGACAGTGGAGTCAAGCTTGAATGTGCATCTGGTGATAGACGAGGGAGGAGAATGGTGGAGAGGGAAAGAATAGAGAGGGTGAAGTGAATGTGATTGTGATCAAAATCAGGGTCAATTGTAGGAGAAGAGGCAAACAGGGTGGAAGATTGGAATATGAGATTGAGACAGCTGCCTTGTATATGGTTCGGAAGGTTATGTTGGTTGACTAGTGAGTTATCAGGGAGAGTCAAGTCAAATTGGCGCTGTTGGACCTCAGTCATATTGGAGAGGTTGAAGTTACTCGTTTTGCTGACAGGAACAATAGCTGGGATTGTTTCAAGTAAGAGTTCATTATCAGAGAAGAAGAGGTTGAGTGTGTCCAGTGGCTGCAGAGAAGTAAGAGGGTTGGTATTGAGAAGTTGAATCAGAGTATGCAGAAAGTGTGATGGCATGGCCTGAGAAGGAAATTGGTGCCAATGAAAAGTCCTTGTTGATCATGAGCTCAACCCCACTGCCATTTTTTTTGTGAGAGGAAGGGAGTGAGAGAAAGAGGAAAATTCGATGTGAAGGGCTTCCAGGTTGGTGGTGCATGGGGGAGAATCCATCATTCTGTGATAACAATCAATGAGCATTTGGAGTAATAGGAACTGATTTGTGAGAAATGTGTTTTGTTTTCAGAGAGATTAGGTATTCCAGGGACCCAGTTGCTGTTATTAAAAAAAAGGTGAAACAGGTAGGGTAGATTTGGTTGGGCTAAGAGAAAGGTGAGCATCCTGAGAGGCATTTGCAAGGTGAGTGAATAATGGGCAAGGATATACCATGAAAGTGGAGCTAGAGGAATGGATGGAAGAGAGGGGGTGGATAGAGGCCAAGAAGAGAGGAAGAGGGGAAGAACAGCTAGGAAGAGGAGTAAGATTGGCAGGAGCATCGTGGGGAAGGAGTCATGGGAAGGGTATGGGAGAATCACATGATACTAGGAAACCAGAAAATCAATTTTTCAAAAATCACTCAGTCTCAGACAACCAAGAATTACAATTTTAGAAGTCACACGGTTGTAGCCAGCCAAGAAATGCACTTTAAGAAATCTTAGGTCCGTAGATGACCTGGAACTTCAATTTAAGAAATCACAGGGCCCCAAGCAACCAAGAAATTCGATTTAAGAAATCACAGAGTCCTAGATGACCAAGAAATGAAATTCATGTAATGAAATTGCCCAGTCCTAAACCACCAAGAAATGCAATTTACAAGGAGCTGTTGGTGTATGCATTGATGCACACTCACAACAGTGATTGCACATATTTAGGAAATGCGACTCACGTGGTAGTTCTGCATTCAGGGAAAAGTAAATGGAGGGGGTAATTGAGCAGAATGGGTAGCCAAGTTCTATCTGGGCCAAATAAAACCTGTACTTGTCTGTAGAGCCCTTTATTGTGGGTACCAGGCAGTGGGAAGCCACTGGACAGGGATTTAATGGATATACAAAGGTTGGAAGGGCCAATGTGGGAGCTGTCTGCATCCCAAATCTCTGCTCAGAGAAACAGGCCAAGGAAAAGGATGGTGTAAGTGCAGGGATATACTACAACTGAGCTGCACCCCCACCAGGTTGTGAGTAGGTGTTTCTTGCACTGACAGCTGGATTCTAGCTTCTGGGATGCACTGAGAAGTTCACTCCTCAACGAGAAAAACAGGTACACATTGGATCTGCACGCTTGCAATCACATGGGCTGTAAGTTCCAATAAGGCAGATGCCTGCTTCAAGTATGGCTACTCATGGACAAAGGGCAGGAAAAAAGGTGGTCCAAGTGCAGAGATCTTTGTCATCTGAACTCCAACTCCACCATGATGTTAGTGCTGATGCTGACTGCAGACTTCTATTAGCCCATGAACTTACAGCTACATAAGGAAGAGAGTCAGTCTCAAATTTGGCCCCCATCCTGCAGTGAACAGTTTATCTGACTCATTGTAGTTTGGGCAAAATGGCGTTCATATTTGTGGTACTATTTTACATTTTATACTGTTTGAATGTCTGTGATTTGGATTTTTTGTAGCTTTAATTAACGCAGTTCTTAGAATAAATGAGAATAGTACAAAGAGTATGCATTCCAGACTATAATGTTTATATACAGCTGATCAAGCCTATTATTCACATTTAGAATCTGTATTCGATAACTTGGTGAGAAAAATAGTTCAAAACATTTAACAGAACTAAGTGAACCAATCGACCATTCTTATGTAGCATTGTTTTCTATAAGGCTTACACTTTCAGTCCTTGAACATTCCTGCACCCTTGAAATGAAACCAATGTGTTTATCATTTACCAACTATGTGGTTTTGACATAGAATATAGTCTTCAGAATGTTTCCATTTAACTTAACAAGTGACTTGATTAATGGTTTTGTCTGTGCTTGGTTGAATAATGCTTTTAAGCTCAATCTTTGTTCAGCTATATTTTAGGATTGTATAGTTTCAATAACAACGGCTAATGGATTTCCTGGCCGCCTGCTCTTGAGCATTCACTTATCATACAGTGAAATTACCAGTTGTCAAGCTACTGGTTTTCTTCACATTAGCATTCTGAATGGGAGACCAAGAATCCAACAACCTTTCTTATGCAATTGTGTTATTTTTGCAGTTTTGAACCAGGAGACATTGGCCCACATTACACATTTGGTGGTGTTCAGTGATAATAGCGCTGAACTACCGCCAAATGGAATTACTGTTATCACCACTGGGTCTGGCGGATTTAACACAGGATTTCAAGTGGTGGTAGGTGCTGAAAGTCACCATTTATTGGAGTGCATAGAACTCTGTTGGGCTTTCAGCAGAATTACCACTGGCAGTAATTCTGCTAGATGTAATTCTGCCGAGTTTGTTGATTTTTCATCAGTAGGGTAGAGGATTTATTTACAGCATGGTGCTGGAGGTAAATCCACCACTCCAAAGCCAAACTCAGTATTTGACGGAGCAGTAAAGGTGGTGGTCATTCAGTTACTACCACTTTTTGTCACTCTTCCAAACTTGAATTGATACCCATTGTCTGAATCCTTATCATTATCTGATCTGTTGTGACTTAGGATATGTCTTCTTGTTTCATCAACAGTGTTCTGTATTTCATTTCCATTGTGGTAGAACATTGCAATCCAAATTCCACAGTTCTTGATCTTATATTTTAAAGGGCGTAAATAAAATATGTACACATATATCTAAATTATGGCTTTATTTAAGAAAAATCCACACATTTGAAATACTGGTGTCCAAAGGTTTGATTCCTTGCATGCATGCACAAAACAATGCAATGGCTCTTGGACTGTGGGCAGGGGTGGACATTCATTTGCTGACCATCCTGAGTCTCTTGCTGCAGATAGCCATGAATTAAGCTTCCAGATAACAGCCACCAGGCCAGGTCAGGCTCAAAGGCTGACTGCCAAGCAGAGGAGTGTGAGGGAGGTTGAGCCACCTGTAATCAATGTAGAACAAAGAACGGAATTTGCTCCGGAGGTGCGGAAGTTGACTTAGTGAGGAATAGGCACAACTGCATATGAGTGAAGGGCAAATATGCCCCACCTGCTCTTTAAGAACACGCACAGAACCTCACTTTTTCCTCATAACTGTCTTTTCCACTGACATCCCAAATGGTAGGCCACAATGCTTTCCTTTATTTTCGCTTTGCTCTTCTCTGCTAATTCACTGACATACTTGGTATCTGAAGTATTGGAATATCTCATGTCTCTAGAACTACAAGTAAATACTATTACTTTTCATTGCAATTTCATTCTGAAAAATGGTATATAAATGCACATTTGTAGCAGATTGTTTAAGAAGAATTCTTAGGGAAGAAATCTTCCAATGCTCTTGCGTGGGGTCGATCTCCCTCTCTTTGCAAGACCGCTTGGTGGGACATTTGCACCCATTGTGAAAATAATCAAAAATTGGCACTGGTGGTGTAAGGTTCTATGTATGATGAAAGATAAAATGGTAAGCAACGATGGTCTTCAGGTAATTTTGCAGGAACCAGTGCTGGAAAAGGGATATATTTACTATGGAAACCCCCACAGGTTGGGTCAAATTGCAAATGATTTGGAAGGCATTAGGAGTGCAGTGATGGCATTCAAGTGATAGCTGGCCAGGATCCAAGTGCCTTTTTTCAAATATGTTGTAGAAACATGTTACACAAAATAGAGTATGATTTTAGCTGAATCGACCACTTGACAAATAGAAGACTACTAGTACCGGAATGTTATTTGATTTTAGGCTAAATGCACTCCTAGGGATTTTACTATTGTACGTTTAAGTCTAATAGACATTCAACCAAATAAACTGCTGGAGGAGCCCTTATGCTCATAGCCATTGTAACGCACAATCATGTAATTTGTTATTCATGATGCGAAGAACATTTGAAATTCAATAACAAATGAAACCATTGTTTGCAAGTCTAACGAACAGATACCATGAAAATAACTTAGATAGTCTTAAAATGCGTGGTTATGTTGGGATTTAGCTTTTATTGTTGCCCTAAAGGAATTTACAAAGTTGGGAGGTCACTGGTGCTGTATAGTGGTTTGATTCTCAACAATGATATGATATGATAGGTTATTTATAACACACTTAAAACCCAGAGGTTTATAAGCACCACCCCGGGATCGAACCTGTGTTGCTCCATGTCGTCTTGTTTCCAAGGCGAGCACGTTGCCCCTGAGCGATCCTCCCGAGACACAGATCTCACTTCGCATCCCGCCATAGTAGTTGTCTGCCTCCTCTGCATAGCCAGGAACATGGGAGGGCTGACTGGGTATTATGTTTTGCGCACCATTCAGGCATGGATTAGCTTTCCTTAAAAGGATGCTCCAGAAGACACTTTTGCCTGGGGTGCCACTCCAGACCAATTATGAATAGATTAGTGCATGTTCACAATATTTCTTTAGGTAACATCTCCAAGAAATGTACAAATATTTGGATGTTAACCTGAAGCATCATTAAGATTAAACATATGAAACCAGGTCAGGAATCTAAAATTGTAATGAAAGACCCCTCCTTGGAATGCAGATCATGCCACAGATGTGGTGTGAACTTCTTTAAAACACCTTAACACTTCATTGTATGTAAACATGACATCACAACATAAGAGTTTTCACCACAACTAGGTTTGTCATTGAAGCATACCCCTAAGGAACACTGGAGAAAGGACACTTACTGACCCTTAAAATGAAAATGTCTGAGTGCATTGTGCAGTACTCAGCAGAGGTTGAGCAATGTATTGTCAGCAGCAAAGGACTCAAATACGTTTACTCCGAAATATAAGTTACTTGATTTTCTCCAGGTAATATGATATGCTACAGTTTGCAAATTTTGAAGAACTTTGGAACATTTTATTTTATGTTTACGGTTTTGTGATTTCATGAATCTGTGTTCATAAGCCTCATCGCCTGATGTTTTATGCATCAGTCTTTTGTCCATCTGCTTGGGGCCAGAGATTTCCAGGATTCCATCAGCAGCTGAAACTGAGCACCAGACAAATTGATACTTTCATACCCACTTTAATGATTTTGATATATTTTTTAAGCCAGGCAGGTACACTGATTTACAAAAGGTTACAAAGGCCAAGGCATACAGTACAGTAACAAAGGGGGATGAGGTTTGGGTCTATTTGACCTAAATTATTTGACCTAATCACATTTGATCGAATTTATTTGACATTTTTTCCGGCCAAAAATGCAAGGGAAGACCCCAGCAACTCCCCCACTTCCCCTCAACCTAATCTATAGCCTTACACAACCCCATATATATAATTACATTTGACAGAAAAAAGGTAAAAAAAATGCGATCAAATGTTTTAGGTCAAATGTTTTGGGTCAAATATGCTAATACAGGGAGCTCATGATCTCGAGAGAACTTCTAGTGGCACACAGGCACAGTGAGTGCAGAACTTCTGCAGACAGTGGCATGGCAACATAAGGCATGCGTGGTGGTAAGGGCAAGGTGAGGACTGGTATGGTGATTTCACGGTCCAGTCCGAGCCGTTGACCTGTAAGCAAGTAACCTCAGTGTGCGCTGCACAATTTGTAGTACTCAAAATCAAATCTGACAGGCATGGCATATTGAGCAGTGGTCTGGCATATTTAAACATCACCCTTGTCAGGGTGGAACTTTCGAGCATCATATCATTAGCAACACCACGAAGAATTATGGTGAACACCAAATTAATTAACAGCACACCATAGTAAATATGTATGTACATTTTGTAAGCACCCTTTCAAGTGATGACAAGCACACCCCCCACCCCCAAGTAACAGCATTAACTGTGATGGCATTTTAGTTTTTGACACATACATTTTGATGGACTATTACCTGACATAGTGATGGACATTATGTACTTGCACAGTATTTGAAACTAGGTTTTATTTCTTGCAGCATAGAAACAATCTGTGACTGGAGTGTGTCCAGTGTCACATATATATTGTTCTGCTGGTGATTCAGTAGTTGTTTTAGGGAACCCACTACTTGGAAGCACATACTTAATTTGCTGCCTGGTACTTTGTCAAGCATTGACCTATTGGATTTTTTAATTAACTATCCTTCAGAATCGCCTGCAATTCGTAGAATTGTAGCCCACATCTTTGAAAACGGTTTAGAATAAACTCTGAGGATAAACGGTGAACTGACACACCATTTTTTTAAATTAAAACTTTATTTGTTTTTAGTACAAAGACCTTTACAAATATTGCATAGAAGATACAAATAAAACAGAAAAAAAGACCACAGATAAAAACACAAAAAAAAACATCACGCAGACTACCCGAATCCTATGGAGGAATTTCAAACAAGATTACAGCTAGAGCACAACAACAAAAGGCTACACAACCTTAAATAGGAAACATGTTTATGTTTGCTAGCTGACTCTATCAAGTTCTTTTGGAATAACGTTTACCAACCTTGTTGTCTTAATTATAGAAACATTAGTAAATCCCCACACATATTTTAACTAAATACAATTTCTGGCTAGGACAGAATTTGCTTGCAGAAATGAGTTCATTATTTTACAGCGATCATTTTCAAAGTATATACAAAAGATAAAAATATGTTTTACATACATATCTCCATACATCTGTCTGGTTTGTCTTTATGCCAATATTTCATTCTAACCCTTGCATGGAGCAAATCTAGTCGAAACAGCATATATGTTCTGCGTACTTGTGAACAAGGACACAATGTTATATGCGCAAGGCGTGGAGTTTGCTTGTGGCAGAATTTGGCATATTCTGCAAAGGAGGGATATCTCTGTATCTGCAAACATCCATTCACCTAGTCATATTCAAATATTTTTTTCTTGGCCTTTGCTTGAAACAGCTCTCGATCTTCAACAGACATATTGATTTTTTTCAAAAGAGACAGCATACGCCCTTTGTATTGAACCATAGACGGAGGGTTGTTGTTAATTAGCATTTGATTTAGCCTGATGTACAAAGAATTTTTAGGGAGAAACATCATTTTGGCAAAGTTGGAAAGTAAGTGCCAATTATATCTGGCCGATAGCGAATTAAGGCCTAATTCATGCCAAAGAATTGAATTTGGGATTGATGCTGGAAGTCCCAGAGTATAGTTCCAGATAGAACCTTAAAGTTGATCTAATAGGGGACCCAGATAATATATAAATAGTTCCATTCCATACAGCATGATCGCCTCAACTTTTTTTGAGATAAAATTCCAATAAAGGGATTAGCGAAAACTTGCAGATTTTATAGAGCAAGATTTTCATTTGACACTTTAGTGGGAGCAGTTTTACCATTAGAAGTTCCTTTATTCTTTTATAAGAGATATTATTTGTCAAAATTAATCCTAAATAAGGTAGATTTATGGAAAGTGCTATAGAGGAAGCTTCGATTGTCCACTTAAAATGCCGAACCTTTTTCTTATTGCAAAATACAATGATGTTTGATTTCTGAGGATTTACAGTTAAATTGTTGGTACTGCAATACTGTAAAAAGCTTTCAAACTTCATTTGAAGTCCAGCTTGAGTTGGGTCGAACAGAAGGATATCGTCCGCATAAGCTAGCCAAGACAGGGTAAACAATCCTATGCGAACTGCAAAAGATTTGTCAGGATTCCATATCTCATCTATATATATTGCAGCCTTGTTTGACACCAGTCCAACTTGGAATGGCCTCAGTAAGTGATCCTGCATGATTGATTTGTACTTTAATGTTCGTATTGAAATGAATCATTTCTATTAGAATGATCAGATACTGGGGGAAGTTAGCTTTCCGCATTTTTTGCCAAAGTTTACCTCTGATGACGCAGTCAAAGGCTGCCTTCAGATCGAGGGATGTGACAAAGATAGACTATTAGCAGGACAGTTAGCAAAAAAAATAATATGGGCAAGGATACAGGCATTAAGGGGGGTGCCCATACCTTTTCTAAACCCTACTTTAGCCGGCCTTAGACAGGCGTTATTACGTGAAAATATTTCCAACTCTTTCAAGATGAGAGATGCAAAGATTTTTGCTGCTACATCAATAATAGCTTCAGGTCTATAGTTATTAGGATCGGCACTAGACCCCTTTTTGTGTAGTGGAATAATGATTGACGTAAGCCAAGAGTTCGGAATCATTTATGAACGAAACATTTCTTGAAACATGGTGTTAAAAATGGAAGACCAAAATAGTGGATCATCTTTGATCAGACATGGAGGGAGACCATCCGGTCCTGCACATTTGGATCCCTTCAATTTATGAATTGCCTGGAGTATATCTGTAAATCCCCAAGGACAACAGTTTAGAATTAGTTGACACTCAGGGGGATGTTCATACAATCTAAATTCTTCTGGAAGAGCAAATTTTGAAAGAAAAAAAGAAGTCCAAGTTGAGCAGTCAATAGCTTTGTCTATTGATCTAATAATTCTCCAAATGTCTTTTGTCTTGCGATTACATAATAAATTGACTATTTTTTGATTTTGCTTTATTTTATTTGAAGCACGAATCTGACTTAGAATGCATTTATAGTTAAATATGATTTGTTTTCTTCATCGTTATATACTCAGAATTGATGTTATTCAACCTGGATTTCCTCGCCTCTCGAAAGGTCAACATTTTTCTTCCTTTTGAGAGCGGCAACTTCTTGAGAATATTGTGCTTCCTCATTTCTGATTGTATTGTGAACGCCACACATCTGGGCCATTTTTAGAAGATGTGAGGCAATCATCTGTAAATTCCATTTTAGGATTACATCATTATCTTGACTATTTTTTCCATTGCTCTTCCAGAGATCTCTATTTACAAGGGCAGAACATTTCCTACATGTAGAGGGAGCCCAGTTAACCGACATTCCAGGTCTGTCACTCTGAATTAGTGCTAGGTGAAATTCAGGAGGTCGAGATTTCAAATAGTGTACAATCGAAATTGCCATCATTAAGTGATCACCCAAGTGAGTCTCAATTGTACTTACTTTTGAGAGCATACATGATAGACGCTTGGAGGAAAACATGTGATCAATCCATGATTTCAGGTTACCACGTTTCCATGTAAAGTTCATGTGGTTGCATGCAGGTTGTAATAGATGGACATCCCAACATTTTAAAAACTTGCTCCATATATTTCCTTTTTGTATTGCACTCTGAGAATTTATTGAATTATGGGACACACTACTATTGTTAGTCCAAAAAGATGTATTAAAATCCTCTCCAATGAGAATTTCAGCAAAGGGTGAGTTAATGTAAGCCTCACTAAGGACATCATTTAATATTTTGCAAGCTCTTTCAATTGGGTATTGACAAGGATTCCAATACAGTGAAATTATAAATACGTTTCCACTATGTAAGGCTTCAAATGTTATGCCCACCAATAATAAGAGGTCAGATTCGTATACGTTGTTGATCGTGCAATTCAGTTTGGTGTCAATCAGAATAGCCAACCCACCTGCACAGAAACAAAGCCATCAAGTTAGACATTAGCTACGGCCATGGTTTCCTGAGCCAACAAAATGTGAGGAAGGGATTCTAAATGTGTCTTTTTTTCTCCATTTTGTTAGATTCAAGAAGCCGCAGCAATTCCACAAAGCGACCTTGAGGTCATGAATTTATGAGGGTGGGTGAGGGACAGTTGTATTAGCAGCTGTTTTAATTAGCAGTTCAAGCCATTTGAGACCATTTAGCGCGTTCGTAAGCGCTGATAGTTGTTCCATCATATTTTTTGTAGGATCATTACGGCCAGATGGAATTTCACTATTTTTGACAACCGCAATAGCCGGGGGAGGTTGAGATTCTAAAAAGTCCATTGCATCTTTAATCTTCATGAAAAAAAGCATCTCAAGCCCAAGTATCTCTAGATCACTCTGGTGTTCCCATATCAATTTCGCAATTATTGGTGAAAACATTTTGGACAGCATACGGTTGTTATTCTCATTTGGAAGTCTAATCCATTCAATGTAATTTGTCACAAGGCTTCGGAGCGATGGAATCTTAAAGAGAGCGTTCATTTAGAAAGAGCTGACAAACCATTTATTGTCTAAACTAGTGCAAAACTGAAGAGTTGAAAGACACCAATTTTGTATTGTTTACTTTGAGCCAATTGATCTCTGTAATAAGTTAACGTTCAATTGTAATCCAGAGATCAATTTTTGATCTATCGGAACAGTAGGGACATTTTGATGTATGTTATGTGTGTGTTGAAAACAGTTTTAACAAGAAGTCGTTACAGTTTTGCACTTATTTATTCAATAAAGGGTGTATTGTGTCAAAACACTGTTTATACTCAGAATTTATTCTTAATAGTTTAACTATACATCACTACATGGGTGATATTTTTGGAATATGGTTGCAGCTAAAACGCTATCCAGAGTTATTTGTAGATTGCACATTTACAAAACAATACCTGCCTTTTTGTTAGTATATTCGCTGAACAATTTACTGCAAATGTTTCTATTTGTACCCACATTTCCAAGCCTTCTTGGTGGTAAAGCCTCCCAAAACCACTTAGATTGGGAAATTTTTCCAGGCTATACTCGCTCATTTCATCGAATTTGCTGCTGGTATGCACATCATTTAAAATTGTTTGATTTTAGTTCCCATCTCAAGCTCCCTATCGGCCGAATGAGATAAGAGCCCAAGAGCAAGAGCAAGAGGTCAAGTTGCTTCAAGATGACCGTCCTCCCCCTGCCTCAGTTTGAACTCCCTTGTAAAGCGCTCTGTTGTTGCTGAAGATAGGTTGCGCTCAATAACTACAGTAATAATGAAAATAATAATATCAAGCGTGAGCAGCTCAACCAGTCCTGATATTTTCCTTGCATTATGAGATTTGTATTACTGCATTATGTAAGGTGTTCCTTAGACACAACTGATCACAGTTCAAGGGTGTTTATTAAACTATATGCAGGTTGGAAAAACACCTAATCTAAACCTAAATCTAAGATGGGGGCAAGCGTTGACCAAGAAATGAAAATAAGGCAGTCCTTGTGGCGTTGTGTCAAATAAAAAGGGCCTTTACTAAGAAACCTATTGCCAAACCTTAAAACTAATATGAAAGTGTTCACGCATAATATGTCAGAATGCGGTAGCTTGGATCTACCTTCCCGACGTTTTGAGCACAGGGTAAGATGGGATCTTGGAGCGCAGAACACACTCGAGTTTTCCCAGCACTAGTGAACAGTTCCACTTGCAGCTATCAGGACAGTCCATGGCCAAGTCCAGTTTCTCTTGAAAGTTTCATGCATTCAAGGGCCTGACATATTCGACAGTAATACAAACGTTCCTTCAACAAAAAGAAAGCTTGTTTTCTGGTTTTGCTTTGGGTGAGGATTTTTCACCTCTAGGTCCCCCTATTCCGGGTGCTGACACCTCTTTACTTTTAGCCTCCCTCCAACGGGTTCAATATGGCTTTTTCTTTGTTGACAAATCTTAATGTCTTTTGAAACATTTCCAGTGGACTTCCTTTGGTCCTTTGTCCACCTTTGTCAACACACTGTTTCTTGGGACGTTAGACTTTGCCCCTTCCCGTCAGCATCCCTCGTCTGGGTTCACACTTGCCAACCTAACCTGTAGTTTTACTCAGATGGGGATCGACCACTGTCTCTCGAGTTAGCATCCACATGGTGCTGGTTCCCTCTACAGCTGGTCTCCCCTCAACACTTTTTCAGTTCTTTGAACTTGGTTCAACTTGCCACATTGCGTCTTTCATTCACCACAGCCCGGTTCTTATCGGCTCTCCCCTCGACTTACCAGCTGTGATGAACCGCTTGGCGTTCCTCTTTACTGGAATCAAGGCTGGTATCACGGAAGCAGAAGTCTCCATCACTCCTGCTTATCGGCATCGATACGATCTGTGTACCATCGATATCTGCTGCAGCACACTTGGGCTATTGTCCTCGGTCTTACTTTTCTCTCAGCTGAGGGTTCTCAGGGTTTTGTCGAAAAAGGGTCAGGGCATGTCTCTCGTCATCAGCCTCTCTGTATTTGCTGCCTTTCTCCTCTGCTTGAACTGCCGGGTCTGGATAGCTATCTCGTCGTGCGGACTGCCTTGCTCGTACTGTGCTCTCTTGCTCCACCTTTTATCCCTGTGGGGAAGGGAAAGGGCTGTCAGGTGGGTGTGCGATTCTGATCAATTGCCTGACTTTGCCTGACCCTTTTATTTGGACATGTTAGGTAAACGGCCGTGGTCTTAGGCCGTTCTCTGGTGTGTCATGCGAATGTGTTTGTGTAAGAAAAGGGGGGGTAGTGGTTTTGAATGTCCTACGTGGTAGGATGGGAAGAAAAGGTGTTAAAGAATGGGATACTGCATCTGACCCATCAGTGTCCCACTCCCACTCCCCGAGGACCCCCCTATCCAGGTGATCCTCCCTCACTGGTCTACCCCAGGAACTGGATCCAATAGCGATGGCCATGTCCTGGCCACCTGGATGACATATCCCTGGGGACTAGCCAAGGAGACACCTTCAGGTTTCTCACATGCCCTTCCTCCATGCGAGGTAGCCACATTTGTTTCCATGGTCTTTTCCCTTCCGGTGTTCAATAGGGTTCTAGGCCTAGAAACCATTGCATGATGCAAGGCTTGGACTCGTTTCGTTGGCTAATTCAAACTAAGGGTGAGTGGTCGGTAACCAGTGTAAACCTTCATCCCAATAGGTAATATCTAATATGGATAATGGCCCACTTGATGGCTAGGGCCTCTAGTTCTACCACAGAGTCGTTTTTTTTCACGTCAGAATAACTTGTGACTGGTGTATAGTATAGGGTGTTCTAGTCCATCACAAATTTGGGACAGGATGGCTCCTACCCCTCTAAGAGAGGCGTCCGTCTGAAGCACAACCCTTTTGAGAAGTAGACTACCTTTAGGATTGGGTTTTGGCATAATGTCTGCTTTAAGATGTTATAACATATCTCGTCATCATCGTTCCAATAGAGTTTCTGGGGTTCAGCTTTTTTAAGTTTATCTGTTAGCTGGGCTGTTTTATCCGAATAGTTAGGGATAAACCTACAGTAATATTCTATTAGAGCAAGGAAATCCCTAAGATCTCTTTTGGTTTTAGGAGTTGGAGTATCCAAGACAGCCTTTACCTTTTCATGTTAGGGTTGTACATTCCCAATCCCTTCAAAAAAAAGCCAAGGTATTTCACGGCTGATTGGGCCAATTTGCATTTAGCTGGATTAGCAGTTAGGCCAGCATTCCTGAGGACTTCTATGTTGGTATAAAGATGGAAGAGATGGGCCTCCCAGGTTTTACTATAAATGACAATGTCGTCAATGTAAGCTCCACAGAAATCCGAATAGGGCTGTAGAATGTTATCCATAAGGCGTTGGAACGTTGTAGGCTGAAAGGGAGGACTTTGAACTTGAATAATCCTGGGGGCATTGAAAACACCGTTTTTTTCCTTGTCTGGCCCATATACGGGGACTTGCCATTACCCTTTGTTAAAGCTAGGGTGGGTAGAAAGGTGGCTGCTCTGAGTTTATCTATTAGGTCATTGATACGTGGCATAGGATAGGCATTGAAGTTTGATTTAGCATTAACTTGACGGACGTCTATGCAGAATCTCCAGGAATGGTCACGTTTAGTGACCAACATGATAGGAGAGGACCATGGATTTGAGGAGAGCTCAATGATATTAGCCTTCAACATCTTATTGACTTTCTCAATCACTATCTGTTTTTGTGCCTCGGGTGGATGATAGAACTTTCATGCTTTGCCTTTAGGTGTTTGAATATAATGGTATGTACTTTTTACTCTTCCTGGTTTTTCTGAGAATACATCAGGGAACAAGACCACTACATTTTATAGATCTTCTCGTTGTTGCATAGATAACTCTGAAAGAATGAAATCAAAGTTATGCATATCTTCGAGAAACAGGTAGGCTAGTATTTTGGCATGGATGGCTGACGGGTTCTCCTTCCACTCTTTTAAGAGGTTGATGTGATATAAGTGGACTTTTTGTTTTCAGTCTGGTTGGGGTATTTTATAAATGCATGTTCCTGTTTGTTGTGTTACCTCGTAAGGTCTGTGGCACTTGGAAACAAGTTTGTTCCCTGAGGTGGGTAAAAGGACTAGTACTTTCTTTCCATTAGAAAAAGATCTTAAATTTACTTTTCTATCATAATTGGCCTTTTACTGGCTCTGGCCTTTTCCATATGAGTACAAACTTAGTCCCAAACCAACTTTATGTGTTCTCACATTCTAGTGGTGGTTTGTGATATTGGAATGGGAGCCTCCTCTCCTTCATCCCAGGTTTCCCAGAGCATGTCCAGGACATCTCTCGGTTCTCTTCCACAGAGTAGCTGAAAGGGAGAGAAACCTGCGGAAGCTTGGGGGGCTTTCCTCACTGCAAATAGTGCCCACAGGATCATTCAATCCCAGACTTTCCCGTCCTTGTCTACCAGTTTCCGTAGAGTTAGTTTCAAGGTCTTATTGAATCTTTCTACTAGACAATGGCCCTCATTACGACACTGGCGGAAATCGCGGTGCAAAATGCACCATGGAGCACGGCGGAAAGCTGCCGATAGCGCCATGGGGGTTGGCGGATTTTCCGCCCCATTCCGACCTTGGCGGGGCGGTAAATCCCCATTCCCCATTTTACCCTTCCCCATTCCCATTTTTGCCCCATAGGGTATAATGGGAGTGGGGAAGGCGTTAATTACGCCACCTCAAAATACGGTGGCGTAATTAACGACAAGGTCCCGTAGCGCCATGGATTTCTCCGCCCGGAAAAACCAGGCGGAAAACGCTCCATGGCGCTACGGAAACTCGTAGTAGGGCGGACGGGTCCGCCGCGAATAACGCTGGCGTAAACCCATTCCGCCAGGGTCGTAATGAGGCCCAATCTGTTTGAGGATGGTACATAGAAATTCGCAAGGTGGTAATGTGGAGTAGCTCTTTGACTTCAGCAGTAAGCTTACTCATAAAATTTGAGCCTTAGTCGGTTAGTATTTCTATTGGAAAACTGACCCTAGAGAAATATTGTAGAAGAAGTTTTAGGATCTGCTGAGTGGTATTATTTTGCATTGTGAATGCCATGGGATATCGGGTTGCATAATCTACAATCACTAGGACATACTTGTTACCCAATTTAGATGTTTCTAGAGGTCCTATTATGTCCATCCCAATTCTAGAAAAGGGGACTTCTATGATCGGCAACAGGTTCAGAGGGGCAGGCAATGGGATGTGGGGGCTGGTCTTCTGACATATTTCACAGGTTTTCATGACGTTTTAATATCCGCATGGATACCTGGCCAGTAAAACTTTCCACTAATATGAACCTGGGTTTTAATGTGTCCCAAATGCCCTCCTGTGAGATGGGAATGTGCAATCTCTAGCACAACCTTTTGATGGCTTTTTGGTATTACCAGTTGGGTTTTTATAAAACCTTCTGGGGAGGTTTCTCTTTGGTGAAGTAACCCAAGCTTTAAGAAGAAAAAGGGACTTCCCTTCTCCATTACTCACCCTTCTAAAAATGCTTGTAACGAAGCTTCAGCGAGGGCTGGATCATTTTCACTGGGCAAAGGTTAGGTCGGGATAAATAGTGGGTTCTCCTTCTTTCTTATCTTCTATGTTAAGAAATGTACCATCTTCCCCAAAGCCTAAGTTACCTCTTTCTGTTTCATGTGGTTTGCTTTCTGTTAATTGAGGGAGCAGAGCCCTTTCTAGAATTCCCTGCGCAATTTGGTATCCCTGGCATATCTCAAAAGGTACTTTGCCATGATTCTGTAAGAGAACCTTCACATCTCCCCGGAAGTTGGGATCAATAACGCCCGTAAAGACAACTATCCCGAACTTCCCTGCTTAGCCAGATTATGGGCTAATCTTATACAGCACCCAGGAGGGGGAATTAGGACCTAGTCATAGGTGATCATTCCTCTTTTCCCATGGGGTATAATATCTTCCCTACTGCTCAGATATCAAACCCTATTGATTCCTTGGTGGCGATAGAAGAGTTAGAGGCTCTCTGACTAAGTTTTTGAAATCGAAGGGTCCCCCAAGTAGTTTCAATTGAGTCACATCCAATTCCTGATAACATATGTAAGGAACTCATGGTGGCAACAGCAAAGACAGCGAACACAGTTCAAGGGTGTTTATCAAACTGTATGCAGGTTGGAAAACACCTAATCTAAACCTAATCTAAGATGGGATCAAGCATCGACCATCAAATGAAAATAAAGCAGTCCTTGTGATGTTGTGTCAAATAAAAGAGCCTATACTAAAAAACCTATTGCCAAACCTTACAACTAATAGGGGGTGGGATGGTTTTCAAGAAAAGAAATGTGTTCACATATAATATGTTAGGATGCGGTGTCTTGGATCTCCATTCCCCATGTTTTGAGCACGGGGTAAGATGGGATCTTGGAGCACAGTACACACTCAAGCTTTCCCATCACTAGTCGACAGTTTCACTTGCTGCTATCAGGACAGTCGATGGCCAAGTCAGATTTCTCTTTAAAGTTTCTTTCCTTTGAGGCCTGATGTATTCAACAACAAAACAAAAGTTCCTTCAACAAAAATAACGTTTTTTTTCCTGGTTTTGCTTTGGGTAAGGATTCTTCACCCCTGGCTACCCCTAAACTGGGTGCTGACCCCTCTTTACTTTTAGCCTCCGTCCTCCGGGTTCACTGTGGCTTTTCCTTTGCTCACAAATCTTAATGTCTTTTAAACAGTTCCAGTGGACATCCCTCTGCCGAGTTCACCTTTGTCAACACACTGTTTCTTGGGACGTTAGACTTTGCCCCTTCTCATCAGCATCCCTCTTCCCGGGTCACACTTGCCAACTTCACATTTACATTTACTTTCAATGTATTCCGGATTCACTTCCCTTGCTTTCTCATGCAGCGGGATTCACTTCCCTTGCTTTCTTTATAGATCGTAGATCAAAGGCTTTTGACTGTACAGAGATTTTGCTTGACCTCCTGTATGACCACTTTGACCTATCTTGGCGGCTATCCTATGGCCTTCTGGTTTCTGTAGTTTTACTCAGATGGGGATGGACCAGAGTCTCTTGAGTTAGCACCCAGGGGGTGCCAGTTCCCTCTACAGCTGGTTTCCCCTCAACACTTTTACAGTTCTTTGAACTTGGTTCAACTTGCCACTTTGCGTCTTTCATTCACCAGAGCCCAGTTATTATCGGCTCTCCCCTTGACTCACTGGCTGTGATGAACCTCTCAGTGTTCCGCTTTACTCGAGTCAAGGCTGGTATCACGAAGCAGGTGTCTCCCTCGCTCCAGCTTATCGGTGTCGATACGCTCTGTGTACCGTTGACATCTGCTGTAGCACACTTGGGCTATTCTTCTCGGTCTTACATTTCTCTCAGCGGAGGGTTCACAGGGTTTTGTCAAAAAGTGCAAGGTCGTGTCTCTCCTCGTCAGCCTCTCGATATTTCCCGCCTTTCTCCTCCTCTTGAACTGCCGGGTCTGGGTACCTTCTCATTGCACAGTCTGCCTTGCTCATACTGTGCTCTCTTGCTTCATCTTTTATCCCTGTGGGGAAGGGAAAGGGCTATCAGGTGTGTGTGGTTCTGATCAATTGCCTGACTTTGCCTACCCTTGTATTCAGACATGTCAGGTAAATGGCTCTGGTGTTAGTCTGTTCTCTGGTGTTTTTTGCAAAAGTGTTTGTGTCAGAAAGGGGGACACTGGTTTTGAATGTCCTATGTGGTAGGATAGGGAATAGGTGTTGAAATAAGGGGGATACTGCATCTCACCCATTGGTGTCCCACTCCCCGAGGACCTCACATCCAGGTGATCCTCCCTCACTGGTCCACCCCCAGGAACTGGATCCAATAGCGATGACTGTACCCTTGCCACCTGGATGACAGATCCCCAGGGACTAGCTAGGGAGACACCTTTAGGTTTTTCATAATTGTTAAAGGTAAACAAAAACTAGAAATAGCAGACTGCATCTTACAGTGATTTAGACTGTCATCTCATTCTTAGTTTTCCACTGTATCAGATCATGGTGCACTGCAAGGGCTTGATGTGTGCTGTCAAGCGTATGGCTTTGTATGACAATTTACTTTAAATAAATTTAGAATCTTCACTGATTATTTGCATTTCACTTTAGGAAAGCTTGTAGCACAACACCCATAAACATCCCTTTGGTTGATCGGCTCACTCACTGCGAGGAAGTGTGAGTACTTATTCTGTGCAATATATGGACTGATGTGATACAATTATCCAGGTGTGAATTCAAATCGCAGCCCAGCCATCCTTTATGTAGCCTGTGTTGTGTATCATTTTGATGAGTTAGTGTAACAATGACAATGTTAGTGGGATGTAGACACTTACCAGCATCCCAGTAAGATCGGGTCATTTATGTGACACTTAAGTGGTATTTGCCCAATCTCTAATACTGTTCCACTAGCAGATTAGCAGACAAATATTTAATTAATCTTCCGGAAGTCCTATTATAGTAGCCTCAAATTCGCTTTAGCAACCTTTAGTAAAATATTTCAATACAGTTCTACAACCACTCATTCAACAGAATAATACCAATTTAAAAGACACTAAACAATATGCTACTGTTTTAGATGCTCTAAAAGGTAACCCTGTCAGTAGCAGGGTTATAGTTTAGAGCATCTAAAACAGTAAAACATAGTTTTTCTTGATGTGGCCAGCATTTATATATTGATTCCATATGGTGATGGCTTGGAGGCCATGGCATGGTTTCTTCTACAATATGAAATATTGAAGCTGATAACATTTTTGGCCTAACTTTATTTAAGCTAATTCTTTATAATAACTTCTTTAGAATTGAAGACAAACATTTTCTAAACACTTCGGGAACATCCATGGGTGCAGCAGTGGCACGACCTACTCAAATATCTTTATGTGTTGGTTGGAAAACACACACGTTTTGAACAGCCCATTATGGAAACATAATGTTAAACTATACAACCGAAACATTGATTATGGGCCTCATTACGAGGCTGGCGGAATGGGTTTACCGGCACCGGTAATGGTGCTGGTAAACCCATTCCGCCCTATTACGAGGTTCCCTCGCGTGACCCGCACAGGACGTCTAGTCAGACCAGACGTCCTTTGCGGGTCACAAAGGGGGCTCAAATGGGAATGGGGATTGATTTTGTGAATGAGGAATTACCGGGTCCTCCAAGGTTGGAATGACCCAGTAATTCCTCATTCACAGAACCTGGACCCGGACACGATTTTGGAGGCAGCCATGGCGCTAATAGCACCATGGCTACCTCCAAACTCGTAATGAGGCCCTATATCTTTTAAGTGTGGGAAGGACCAGAGTCTACACTCAATACTTTTTTGACATTTTTGAATTAACTGCATCCGAGGATTACATTTACATATCATCAAATTCGCACTGAGGATCATTTTTGGGACATTGTCATTGCAATAGAAGAAGGGAAGTCATTTCTCTTTGTTAAGGATACAGACAGAAATCATATTTTACATGCTAAATGTTTTCATCATTCCCACAATAATTTGCAGTCTTACATTTAGACAGTTCCTATGTATTAAACATTGTATCACATGAAGGGGACTTGCAAAAACATCTGAAGATCTTTAAGGATTAAGTTAGAGCTAGAGAATATGATGAAAGTTCTCTTCAACATTCTATTGAAAATGTTTCAAAGATTGATAAGAAACCACTGTTAGAATTGAGATCACCAAAATCATCACCCAAATTAGAGTATGTCACTACTCAGGGCAATCTTATCAAATTAAGAAAATAATAAAGAAACATTTGTCCATTCCACATTTTGATGAGTTGACAGAGAAATTATTCATTGATTTTATCAGTTTTTACCTACAGAAAACATTAATTTTTACAGATCAAATGAGTGAAAGCTGACTACTCTTTGGAGCCAAGATCTATGACTAAAAGGGTCACGTTCCAATGCCTAAATTGATCTTATTTCAATAACATACTTAAAGGTGATAAGATAAAAGATATTTATTTTAGAATCGATTATTTTATGTCAATGTGATACATATTGTTCAGGATTGTTATTTATTGTAATTCACATTTTACTTTTTATGAAGAATGTTCTAATAAATAGAATTAAATGAATGTTTTCATTTTTATTACTAGAGCATTCAGGTCAGACTGTAAATTCATTATTATTAGCATGGCGACATCTTCAACATGTTTGTAATTCTTTCTTTGAAGATTATGTGCCTACATTATATAAATGGGCTACACTAGTTTAATATTATTTCTGGTTGTGTTCCCATATTTTTGTGCTTTTTGTTTATGTTGTCACTTGTTTCTAAATGGATTTTCGAACACATTTGAGTGGATAGGCAGCTCTCGATTTGCCCATAATGGTATCTCTTTTTCATCATATAGATCTTCTGTTAACCGTTTAGTTGTTGAAGTATCTGACAGGAAGTGGCATCTCCCTTATAATGAAAATGTGGCTTTTGCTGACTTTATAATCATCATTTTCAAATACATTCCCGGGAAGACCATACTCACATGTGTGCTAGGTAAGCATTGGACTGATTTTACATTTTCTTCAGCTAGTCGTTTTATAGATAGTAAGGGATAGTCCTGAGGTACATTAAATACCTTTTATTTGTTTTTTACCATTGTTTTATTTAAGTTCTTGGAAGCTCTGTCTGAACATGTCTCATTAAGAAGGTATGTGTTTTTGGTAAGGTTTGGACTTTTTTGATACAGAGGATTTGAATATCTCTTTGCATTTATACATTGATATATCTAAACACAACAGATTAGGTTGCCCTGCCCTCATCTACCTGAAAAGGACACCCAAGACTGTGTAATTACTTCATATCAGATCATAAATCCTGTAGCAACCTCTGCTGCTAATAACCAGTCTTCTTATTTCGTTCTACAAATCTCTCAATCAAACCTCCAATTATGTTGCATTGTCTTTTTAACATTTTATTATTGGTAATACAAATACATACACATTAAAAATACATATACAAACAATACATTTCTGGACAAATAGTCTCGGTGCAAGAATGCAATAAAGTGCAGAAAATATTATTTAAACCACCATAAAGTGCTTAATGCATTAAAATGGTTACTCCGATACAAAATTATTCAAATAGACTGTATGCGAGTATACTGAATATTTTCAATTAGTATGGAGAGTAGGGGTCCTTTCGATGGATAGATGTTAGGGGTGACCCTCAAGAGATTTTGTACATTTATATATGACATGATCCCGATTACATTTCCGGATTTCTCAAAGGATAACCCCTTATTATTATCTATGGTACATCTAGTTTGGCATATTTGGCAAAGGATTAATACATACTTCTCTTAAGATTTCAAATTATTTGTTAGATTTGTTTAACTGATTTACATCCTTTATACCTAACTTATGCCTAATAAGTTCTCCTTTTCTCTTTCCATTTGCATTAGAATTACTAAGGTGAAGTTAAATCCTCATTGTCCTGAAAAAAGGGTGCAACATCACCCAAAAAGTGTCTAGAGAAATTTTATAACATCATCATCTCCTTTGGTAAGGATCACTGACCTTATGAATTTATTTATAAACATTATCAATTTTGACAAGATTTTATCATTGCCACCAGAGGATGGTCTATGTTATTTCTATTGTGATGTTTTGGTAAATATATGATACAATGGGGGTCATTACAAGTTTGCCGATCCGCTAATAAAGTGACGCAAATAACATTTACTGGCACTTTTACCAGACAGGCAAACTACAAGTAATAAGCAGGCAGGTGTTGCGCTTCTGCTTCACCCCTGAACTGTCCCCTTCCTCGACACCAGCAGTGCAGGGAAGAAAAGAACATTGTGCCCCAATTGTCTCCCCACCAAACTTCTCTGCTACTAGCAATAGGACTGGGAAGCTAACAGGGGCATAGGAAGAGAGAAAGTGAGAGCTAGTACATCATGCTCCTGCTGTTCCCCTGCTCCACCCACATAGCAGCCTGTGCAATGGTAAAGACCCAGAAAGCACAGGGACACCAGAGCTCTTTGCTCTGCTTTCTGCCAGCATGACCATACAGCAGAGCCAGTGAACTGGGCAGGGTAAAGGGAGGACAGGCATACTGCTCCCTACCCCCTGCACTTCCCCAGCTGAGCCTGTCCTCAAGACTCATTTAGCTTCATTACGAGTATGCCGGTCCAGAAAAAGGTGCTGGTAACAACGTGTACCAGCACAATTTCTGGACTGGCATACTCCGAGTCTGCCGGTAGGGGCAGTGAACTACCAACGGCCTGATCTGCCGGTCATTCAGGGCCCTTCCGGCAGATATTTCACTGAAGCTCCGGCATCATTAACACTGGTTCCTGGTGTTTCAGTGGTTACCATTCCATGGAGTAGTACGGGACTCCATGGGAATGGGAACTTACTGTTACTCTGCCGCCCATAATATCCTGGCAAAACTGGGATATATGGCGTCAGAAACGGTAAACCGAGATTACCGGTAAACTGCTGGTTTACTGGGAATCTCTTAATAACCCCCATTGTCAAAGGATGGTGCGGTCTGGCCTTCCTTGTTGACGGTGCATAATACAACTTTTCCTTGCTGCACTAATCAGACTACACTACCTTACTGTGGTAATATAACATACTAGAATCTGGAATGAGTATTCTAACTGTGCATACTGGAATTCGCTGTTATATGCCTTTTTGGGTATAGTGGGAGCTGTTACACTGTACTATTGTACATAAAGGGCATATTGCAATAATTTGTCATAATGGAACAAAGTACTGCTGTCCCAAATTTACGCAACCGTATATGAGTTTGCTGTTCTGACTTGATGAGCGAGAATCTGGCTTTAATGTGCTAATTATACATTCTAGAATCAGGCCTTAAAAGTACTAAAAGGGCAACATTAAATATGATCTCTCTCTGTTATTTAGTAAAAATGGAATTGGGGCTTACTGTGCTAACTTGGCATCATGAATGTGGTGTTACTGTGATAATAGGTCATAATGGAATCTGACACGGCTCTGATAAATGGGGATAATGGAATCTGGTATTGCTGCATAATTTGGATTTTTTTTACATCTGGCACAGATGCAGTACTGAGCTTCATAATATCTGTCTTTGCTGTCTTAACTGGGTATGATAGCAACTGGAACTGCTATGCAAACTGGGCATAATGGAGCCTGGCATCCAATGCAAAGTGAATATATTGGAATATAGTTACAGAGTGCTACCTGTGTATAATGGTATATGGCACAGTGTTTACTGCAGATGATGGATTCTTTTGCTTTTTTAGTAACTGCCCATAAAAGAATATTTCCTTACTGTGCTAACTGAACTTTACAGAATCTGACACTCTTATACTAACTGGACATAATAGAATCTGGCCATGCTGTGGTAATTGGATATAATGGAATCCGGAACTGCTGTACTTACTGTGGATGATACATTCTGCATTCCTGCTCTAAGTGTGAATAACAGTATCTGTTGTGGCTGTGCTAATTCGGTGTAATATCTACCAATGCTGGGCATATAGGGCATAATGGAATCTGGCACTGCTGTGCTGGCTGGACAACATAGAAAATGGCTTTTCTGTGTTAACTGGACATTTTGGAATCCACCACTGCCGTGCTATCTTTGCATACTGCAACACAGCACTGCTATGCTAATTGGGCATATCCTTAAAATTGAGTGAGTATCTGAACATTGGCTGGGAATGGTATGAGTAGCTGGAGTTTTGATGGCAGTGCATGATAGTGGCAGTGGTGCCTGCTTCACGTGGACACATCTGGTCAATTTCTGATGATAATGCCTGCCATATGATATGGCTGATTTTGCCACTATATCACTGCTGAATTATATCGGGACAATATCTGGCCATTGATACTACTCCTAAGATGTATGATAGAAACAGGTAGCAAATGGTGTGAACTCTTGTCCGCACGTTCCTAGAGCATACAATATTCAAAACTATTGTCTCTGTCACTATATTGTGAATAGCACCTGCTCCCATAGATTGTGCCATTTAGTAATAGCTCTAGATAACATGTGCAAGTGCTATACACAATAAGGACAATTAATGTATTCAACTTTGGAAGGATGAAAGGCTGAGTTGGCTCTCCCTGGAATCAAGCATGTATCCTACTTTTTGATGACATCAGCCATGGCACATCTACATTATTAAATATGACGGATGCCATATACATGATATGATATGACATTTATAACGCGCCTATACACAAGTGTTTCAAGGTGCGATACTCATGGTGCTATGCCACCTCAGTACAGTCAAAACATCTGCAATAAAGGTCAGTGTAATAACTAAATAGTGTCTAATAGCAAGTATGGGCAGTATTGCCCGGGTGCTTGATGGTGGGGATAAGGTAGGCACACAGGTTGGTATATGTTGCTGATTTTGGCTTGCGTGGGGTGGTGTCATGGGTGTTCCGGGCGCTACTCTATTTTCTTTGTGCCTAGGGTTACTTTGCGGTTAGAATTCAATGAATAATTGGAACGTACAGAACATACTTTTGCATGCAGGTAGGCGCAAAGTTATTTTATGCGCAGAGTCCTTTGCGGGGACTTTACGCTTTTTCTTTGAATCGGGCCCTAAGTCTCATACGTGGCCCTATTACCCTTCCCACATAAATGGAAAGTGCCCATGGTAATCACAAATGGACTCTCGCGCATCTATCATAACACAACACCTGTCCCATGTAAGCATAATAATGCCAAATGCAAGATATTTTTGCATTGTGAAATACACGTTTGGTATTATCAAGAGAGTTGTTTTGTGGCATCACTGCAACATGCTCCATTTTACTGAAAATACCCAAAAAAAAGGTGAGGATTGCCAGATAAGGTCACTTGGCAGGACCAGTAACAATCCTACTGCTTGGATGCAATCTCTGTAGCCCACATTCTGGCAAATAGATACACTCAGAGTCAATTCTCCGTCCTATGTACTATGGAAAACACAATAATTAAGGGCTTCCCTGGTCATCAGATTTGGATTCTCCTGGGAAAGTATGCCTGCAACGCTGAAAGACATTAAAGGGTCGTGTAAGAATGGAGCTCATTCACCTGTCTGGTGATGGTTGCTCTTTAACAGTTTCCAAGTTAGAATGCCATTCTGCCATTACAACCTAATTGGCCATGCGCTTGGAAGGAAAGAGAAAGCCAACCCAGTTTTTGACAAGTAAATCTAGCGCATACATCCTACTTTAGAGAAAGTACAGCGAAGCAGTCTGCAAACGTTGTCTCTTCGGATGTTTTGCACTACAACACCCATCAGACATATCCAAACATGTATAGCCAAGGGTGAGGGATCATGACAGTCATGGTGCATACCATCTGGGGAGGTACAGGTAGAAGAGGGGAACAACAGAGTGCAATAGTTATCCGTGTTTGCCCTACTCCTGACTTAAATTAGACCAATCCTGGTTGAAGGTGGAGTGCAGTGGGAGATCCTTCACCAAGAGCCTCGAGTGTAGGGTACATTAATAACAAAAAGTGGAAGTAAAGGAGTAGGAAAAGATGTGTTTTGCAGCTTGCAAATATATATTTTGTACATTTGTTCTCTAGAGAAAGAAGGGAAACGAGGCACGGATATGATGGGGAATGAGCACTCGCCTGTAAATGGAAAAGCAGGCCTAGAAAAGACAAGTGAGGAGTCAGACACCTTTTTCAATTGTAATAATACATTAGTGACAGAGGGCCTAAGTTACAAAATGTTGTGCATGGCGCAAGTGCACTTTGGGCTGAAGAAGTGCACTTTCCGCCACGCAAAACTAATTTTACAGATTCACAGATCAGACTTTGTGCTAGTCCTTCACACCATGCGAAGTGCTCAAGGGCTTTGCATGAAGCGCGATGTATGGGTCAGCGCAGAGAGGAAGAAGGGGCAGAATATGCAAACGGCCTCATTAAATTAGGAAAATGAAAAATAACATGGGCTTTGGGAGGGAGGCACTGTGCAAATGTACAAATGCGCTCCATCAAGCGCAAACATACCCATATTCATAGATTTAATCATGCTTCGGTGCTAACTTGAAAGAACACAGATTTTACCACCACCCGTGACAAGGTGCAAAGTAGAACTGTTTGTTTGTTTGTTTGTTTGTTTGTTTATTTGATAATGCGCACAAAGCCCAAGGGTAGCCTGGCGCAGCAGGTACAAGGTTACTTAAGCGTAGGTTACATACAGAGTATAAAAAAAAAAAAAACATAACAATGCGGTAAGTACATGTCATTACACGCCGTGTGGACGAAAAAAAACTAACATATTACAGTTTTGAGGGAGTGTACAGGTAAAGGTGTGAGAGCAGAATCATTTTAGACAAGGGTATCGTGGTCATTGGGTGCCACGAGAATTAATTGTCGTTAGTCCAGAGCCAGTTTTTTACCTTGCATCTGAAATTAGAGTAGGGTAGGTTAGCTCTCAGTGCAATGGGCAATGCATTCCAGGCCTGGGCAGCTCTGACAGGGAAGCTTGCTCCGCCCGCTTTGGAACGTCTGAATCCGGGGGTTTCGAGCAGATAGTGGTTAGTAGCCCTAGTGTGGTGACTGGATGATTTTCTAGTCAGTCTGGCCGAGATGTAGGGGGGAGCAGTGTTGTTGAGCCCTTTGTGGGTAAGCGATAGTGTCTTGAGCAGGACTCTGTCGCTAATTTTGAGCCAGTGGTGGTCTTTCCTAACGTTTGAAATATGTGCTTTACGGGGTATGTCAAGACCTGCTCTAAGAGCGTTATTTTGGAGGATTTGCATTTTATTTATAATGGATTTGTTGGCACCTGCATAGAGGGCATTGCAATAGTCCAGTTTGGACATAACTAATGCATTGGCTAGCATGATGCAGTTAGTTTTGGAGAGGTAAGGTCTACAGGTCCTGATTAATTTACAGGTGTACGCTGTAGAGGATGCCAGGGTGTTAACTTGTTTTTTAAGAGATAAAGTGGAATCGAGGTAAAAGCCTAGAGTTTTTACCTCGGTGGCCACCTTGATTGTGTTACCATCTATGTTGAAATTACAATAGTTGGGACTCAGTTTTTTTAGGTTGGAGTCGGACCCCAGTATTAATATCTCAGTTTTGTCGTCATTTAGGCAGAGGCCGTGGGAGGCCATCCATGCCTGAATGAGGAGGTAGATTTTGTTTACTAGAGCTGTGTCTTCGACAAAGTTGCCTGATAGAGGTATGAGAATCTGCGTATCGTCCGCATAATTCGTATAGGTTACCCCTAATTTGTCAAGTTTGTCGAAGAGAGGCTTAGTAAAGATATTGTACATTGTCGGGGAGACACATGAGCCTTGTGGGACACCACAAGTGATCTGGATTGGGTCCGCTGCCGCTACAGGGGAGAACACTCTCATCGTACGGTTGGCTAGGAAGGATTGTACCCATGCTATAGCTTCACTTGAGAAGTGAGCGGCAGAAGCTAGATGGTTGCATAATACTGCATGATCCACTAGGTCAAAGGCCGCTGACAGGTCAAGGAGGAGGAGCATAGCTGTATTACCTTTATCCTTCAGCTCGTCGATTTGTGTCTTGAGGTCAATGAGGGCCGTTTCAGTACCGTGCAGTGGTCTGAAGCCAGATTGCCGTGAACCTAATAGTTGGTGCGTCTCCAAATAGTTTTGGATTTGGAGGTAGGCTACTCTGTCAATGATTTTAAGGAGAAATGGGACCATAGTAATAGGCCTGTAGTTAGTGGGGATAGCTGGGTCAAGTGTCTGTTTTTTGAGAAGGGGGAGAACCCAGGATTCTTTGAGGTTGGTGGGTACAGTGCTCGTGTTGAAGGAGGCATTGGTAAGTTTCGAGATGAAGGGTGCTAGATCTCTGGCTGCATCCTTGATGATTTGCGCAGGGCAACTGTCACCTTGGCAGTTCGACGCTTTAAGGGACAGAATGACCTTTTCAGTTTCCAATATAGAGATATTGGTAAACCTGAAGGGTTTACCGTTATTTTGGGTGGGTGTGCTGGGTAACTCCTTCAATGGGTTGGTGTGAGTTCCACAAGGGCTCAAAGAGGCTTTTTTCTTAGCAATTTTAGATTGAAGGGTTGTGATTTTATTTGCTAGAGCATTTTGGATACTAGTGCACCAGGATTTGTCCTTGGGGACATTGTCTGTAGGGGCAATAGGATTTTCCAATTCACGAAGAATGGTGAAGAGCTCTTTGGAGTTAGAGTTGGCTTTACTGATTCTATAATTTCCTTTTTGTATTTTTTGGCAAAGTTAGCAAGTGTGGTTTTATTGTCGGCAGAAGGAGTATGCCTCCAAATAGCTTGGAGTTTGCGTTTTTGGATACGCATTTCTTTGAGATGGGGGGTGAACCAAGAGTTAAGGTGAGTTTCACGTTTACTTTTATGGAGTTTGGTAGGGGCAATCAAGTCTAGAGCTTTGGTCATGGAGTTGTTAAATGATTCGACTAACTCACTAGGGTTGGATTCATTAGAACTAGCTGTGAGAGTTGGTAGGAGAAGTGGAAGTGGTTTTTCAGCTGTGATTTCTTTTTTACTTCTTGTTGGCATGGGGGGTGCTATTTTATTCTTATTAGGTTTGGGAGGTTCGATGTTGGCTGTAAAGCATATAAGATAATGGTCAGTCCATATTTGAGGTAGGATACTAGAGATGGTGATGTTGCAGTTGTGGTTAGCTATCCAGTCTAGCGTACGTCCTTTTGTATGTGTAGGAACTAGGACATTTTGGGTAATGTCGTGATTGACTAGAATGGATTGGATTGCTTGGGCTTGTTTGTCTTCAGCGTCATTAAAGCCTAGGTTAAAGTTGCCTAGTAGAAGGAGCTGAGTGGAGTCTTTAATGCTGTCAGTGAGGAGGCTGGATAGGTCTTCCTCAAAGTTGCCTAGTGGGCCTGGTGGTCTGTACACAAGAAGTATTGTTAGTGTGCTGTTGTTTGAGATAGGTATTTTAGCTGAGAGAAGTTCACACAATGTGAAAGCTGGGTGTGGGGCGAGTCTGGCAGCTAGATGTGTTTTGGTTATGATGGCCAGGCCGCCTCCTCTGGTGTTAGGTCGGTCGACTCTTAGGATATTGAAATTATCTGGTATGGCAGTCGAGAAGGCAGGACTAGCTTCATCATGGAGCCAGGTTTCAGTGACAGCAAGGATATCTAAATTGTCCATAGACAGTATATCAGCTATTTCGGTATTGTGTGCTATAAAGGACCTAGCATTAATAAGGGCTTCTGATAGTGTTGGACTTATCGTGTTATCTTTGGCAGATCTGGGATTAGGGTGGTTAGGTCTCCTCTGTTTGTAGTATAGGTAATCAAGTGGTTCAGGATGATTTATCGTCGCAGGGTCTGGGAAGTTAGGATTAATGGCAGTGGAGGTGCGCGTAGGTACTGGTGGATTGGTTCTTTTATTTTTGATGTCATAAAGTCGTGGGAGCCTAGCTCTAAGTCGCAGGTTTCTCTCTTGCAAGTTGCAGGGTGTAGAGTTGGTAAGGGTCATTGTTATGGTGATGGTTAGGAGAGTCCAGGCTATGGTACCGCGTGTGTGTGAGAGGCAGGTAGTAGCATACATATTGTGGGAGTGGCAAGATAGTGCCTGTATTTGGCAAGTCCGGTAGGGATTGGGGTGCAGATGTACTATCAATCTAGGTTAGAAGATCCTGTTAGTATCTGTAAGGCGGATATGCTACAGCAAGGGTTCAGACTTGGAGAGTCCTAATCGTGGCTAATATGCAAACATATTACAACATGGCGCCTAGGATTGAGAGTCCTAATCATGGCTAATAATGCATATATACTGGGGCACGGCACCTAGAGATTGACAAAGGCATAAGGTACAGCACAATTTGAAGTGGTCTGAAAGCGACCATGAGGCACAACATAATTTAAAGTGGTCTGAAAGCGACCATAAGGCACAACACAATTTAAAGTGGTCTGAAAGCGGCCATAAGGCACAACGCAATTTAAAGTGGTCTGGAAGCGACCATAAGGCACAACACAATTTGAAGTGGTCTGAAAGCGACCATAAGGCACAACACAATTTGAAGTGGTCTGAAAGCGACCATAAGGCACAACAAAATTTAAAGTGGTCTGAGCGACCATAAGGCACAACGCAATTTAAAGTGGTCTGAAAGCGACCATAAGGCACAACCCAATTTGAAGTGGTCTGAGGCGACCGTAAGGCACAACGCAATTTAAAGTGGACTGAAAGCGACCATAAGGCACAACACAATTTAAAGTGGTCTGAAAGCGACCATGAGGCACAACACAATTTAAAGTGGCGAGTGTACTCAGGCCACACAGCCATACACAGGTATGTGTATGTGACAAAGATGTAGTACGGGTGTTGTGAGATCAAGTAGCAATGTACAAGTGTACCAGTGTCAATGTTCAAGCAGCATGAGAAGAGTGACTTGAAGTCAATTACTAGTAGCAGTGTGAACAAACAGTGCAACAAGGTTACAGTAACGGTTTGGGTAGTATGCTGGTGGTGAGCTTCTTACCCTGAATAGGTGCATGCATTATCAGGATGTTGTAGGTGGGTTCCAGGAGGAGCAGGAGACCTGGCACTCAGCACTTTGCGGTTCCTAGACCGAAGGCACTTTTTACGGAGAAGGGTGACAGCAGGTGGATGCCTATGATGGAAACAAGTCCCAATAGCAAGGTTCGATAGGGGCGAGCGCCTCGCGCCTGCCAGCGGCGAACAGGGGCAAACAGGGCAGCCTGGCCTTATAGTGGCCTTGCTATTGGGACTTGTTTCCATCATAGGCATCCACCTGCTGTCACCCTTCAATTGTAAGTATAAAAAGCGCAATGTAATACTAGCAAAATCTCACAATCAAAAGTGATCATTACCCTTTCATGCATTGCTCCTGCTCAGACTACTACATGGAAGAAGGAGGAGGAGGAAAAGCAAGAGAAGGCCCAGAATCTTCCACACCCCCACAACAATTTTTCGGATGACAGATGAGGAAGTGTAGGACACATACCACTTCCCCCACATGTCATCCTTGAATTGGTTAGGGAGTGGAAGAATTACCTGTTGTTAGCCACCATGTGTTCACAGCGAGTAGCACCCCTGTTGAAAGTGCTACCTGCCTTTCACTTCCTGGCCACTGGCTCATTCCAGCAGACCACAGCCATGGTTCGAGGTACTTCCCACCCCACACAATAACGTTGCCTCTACTAGGTCTTACGCTCCATTATAACACACATGCATAGGCACATAGACGTGCTGTGTACTCTGCAGGCAAAGCAAAGAGTGGCTCTGCAATTCTATGTGGTTTCCCAATTTGAACACGTACTTGGAGCCATCAACTGCACCCATGTTGCGCTTCAGCCCCCACAATATACAAAATATATATATCGGAATAGAAAAAATTGGCATCACTCAATGTGCAGGTCATCTGTGATGCCAAGGGACATATCATGCACGTGAATGTCAGCTACCCAGGATGACACATGAGAGCTATATATTATGCCATTCACCTATCCACCAGGCACATCTGGTACCTTTGGCAACAAGTGGCTCATTGGTGAGTATCAACCATCAACACACACAGAGAAATACACTCATACAGTCATATCAAATACATACATCTATCAAATTACATACTTAAAAAATGATATATTTTGTCGTTTGCAAGGGACAGTTCCTACCCGCTATCATGATTCATAATGATGCCCAGCAGGAATCCCACTCAGCCAGCTGAGGCCTGCTACATTGCAGCTCACATTGCCACTAGGGGCACAGTGGGGCACATTCAGAATGCTTAATTCACGCTTCTGCTCCTTCAACCACTCGGGTGGAGTATTGCTACATGTACCACATTTTGCATGCAAAATCATACTGGTACAACACATTTTTGGCAGACGCATTTTGGTTTGATATTGCAATTTTGTCAAGTCCCAAGCATACAAATCCTGATAAGCTGCCCCCTCAGCCGTACAGACTAACAAAGAAGTAACATGGGCATTACTAATTGAACAGCGTGAAGCAATTGCCTGCCATCTCGTCCCACATTCACTCACTTCTACTTACATTACCCCCTCATCAACCCCCAATATGTAAATCATAAATGGCCTATTGTCTCACTGATCATGAGCATGATACTCATAAAAGCCTCCTCCCCTATAATGTAACCCTCTCCTTGCCTGTCTGAACAGCACCAACCACATTCTTGTATGACATACCAAACCCTAACCTTCACGCAACAATTGCTACAACTGGTTCTTGGGCCCACTCACAAATAAATACTATGCCCAGAGGAGCTAGTACTGTCCCACCACCTCTACTCTTTTCAAGGCCACTACCACCTTATGAACACTCATCTGGAGGTCCAAAACATATAACCCGTATCCCAAATAGTAAAAACACTTCCGGTATACCATACATAATATCTGGCCTGTGTACCTCATACACAACACATGCCTCGCAGAACTGCAGAATCTCCTTGTTCCATGTCTGTCTACACCTTAACACTGCTCCCTCATTCAAGGCCCCCGGCATTCAGTGAACAGAACCCATGTCAATGGCCAATAGTCATGCAATATCGCCATGTCCCTATTCACCACTTCATCAGTGCCACCCCTGGCTGTTAAACCAAATCATTCTCACCTGAGTGCATGAGAATTGCTGGCCGCACATCATGGCCTTATTTCTGCCAGCTAAACATTGGAGGGAGGTGTTCCCACTTCAATCACCAAAAACTGGAACATCTCACCTGCACATCTTCATGGCTTACCCTTTCTGAGTTCTAAACACTCTTGTCCGCCCTATCTTGCTTTCCCATGCAGAACACAATGGAATGACCATAGAACCATATCCCAGGAATGTCACTGCATGATTCACTGTGTAGAGAAGGAGCCAAATGCCTCTACCAAAAGTTCTGCCCCTATCTTGCCTTTATGTTGGAAACCGGAAATAGTGACACGTACAACACCTTTAATGATGGCCATAACTCGAAAAGCAGTTAAAACAAGGTATCCATTGAGAAAACCATTATTTATGTATCCACGAAGACCGCCTCTTGGGAGGAATTCCTGAAGAGCATGTAAAGATGGATGGAAGAGGGGACTGGTGATGTCACATGAAGCAAGGTGACACGCCAAGAAGAGTTGCTAAGAGAAGAGGTGAATAGACCATCTAGAATCTGGTGATTAATGAAATAATTGAGTGACCCTTTATGTGCGGAATGAAGTTTGCACGCGTAAAGAGCATGGTAGAAAATGCAAGCCATTTTATAATTGTACAGATGCAGTAACGCAAGTGGAGTAAGTATTCATGAAGGCTGGCTATACGTAGTAAATAGACTGCGGCTGTGCCGCCAATATATATATATATATACATATATATATATTCAGTAAAACTTTGTTAAAGGGACGTTTTGGTTAAGTTGCGCTCCTAAAAACCTATGAAATTCAGTAAAAAAACTTTGTTAAAGGGACGTTATGGTTCCAAGTAAAACCGAAAAACCCCTGGAAATTCGGCAAGTTATGGTAAACTAAGCAACCATAACTTTTGCCACCACCGTGCACTGCTAAGACTAACACCCAGGACATCAAAGATTGGTGTTCGAACCCGTGCACAAACACCCCTATAAAAGGCCACACCCTAGAGCTGATTCTCATTGTGTTTCAGCTATTTTACAGAACACAGTGCATTTTGCTGCCAACTTTCCAGATTTTCATCTGAAACCTGATGGCATCCATGGCTGCAGTACTGCCACCTGGTGCTACATCTGCCTCAGCACCGCCCCCACCCCCTCCACCACCACCACCCCCCCAAGGCCTGAAGAGGGGAACAGGAGTGAGGATGCAGAGGAGGATGAAGAGGGTGACGAGAATGAGGTAGTGGAAGTCCCTACTACCAGCACTCGGCGTGAGTCTTGGGTGTGGAGGTTATTTACCATTCATGGTAATGTACCTAAGGCGCGTGCGAACCAAGTCACCTGCAACAAGTGCAAAATGGTACTCAGTCGCGGGAGGCTTGGTCCATACAGCTTTGGGACAATTACTATGAAGCGACACCTACGGTCATTCCACACTGTGGCCATTCGCAAGGTTGTACCTTGCGAGGAGCGTAGTAGGTTGACTTCCTCTACTACATCCTCCGTTTCCGATCCTGTCACCACAAGGAACACTCCTGTGGGACAGCGTATTCCTCAAGCTGCCTCACAGGCCATACGCAATGCTGATGACCCTTACCTTTTGAGGGTCATTGTTGTGTGTATGTACTGAGACGCAGTACTCTGCAGGGGGGAGAGACTTCAAAGTGCTTTTGCGACTCCTGTCTCAGAGCACAAGAAGATCTGCTCACTACCCAACTAAGACCCACCCTACATCTTCCTCTCTCCACCCGCCCTTTCTTATCCCCGTGGTTGGTGTCCCCCCTTACCCTCCTTTTCCCTCCTCTCCTGGTGTGTCGTGTGTAAAAAATTAAAAATAAATATCAAAAACAAAAATCCCCAAAAAAAGGCTCTTCTCAGAGCCGCCTTTCACAGTTTAAACATAGAAGTGGCAAATAAATGGAGCAGGGCCTTGTGTATTTTTTAGAAGTCCGCGGACAGTCCGCGAAAATTTTGCGGTGCTGCCCTATCATAACCATTGCACTTTTGTCTGGGCGGAAGTGGTGGCTCTGAAAAGAGCCTTTTGGTGGTGTTTGTTTGTGTTTGAAAAACTTGAAATGGTCAACACCGATTACAAAATGGATGCTGTAATTCCAAAAAAGGTTGCAATGCATTTTGTACATTTCTCAGAAAAATCTGATTGCCAGCATAAGTAAGATGGACTCCATCTCTGTGAAAAATGTATGTGCTACGAAACAGAATATTTTCATTGTGAAAAGAGGACATGCTAACATCTCTTAGAGAGGCACAAACAGCCTTATTGACATTGCACCTTGCTTTCTCCATTTGTGGACCAAACGAAGAAGAACGCAGCCACATTTATCTCTGTGCAATCCGAGAAAAAATTACTTGAGAATTTGGCAACATGTCTATGACCTTCCCAAGTCCTTCTTTCATTGCAAATTGCAAAGAAATTCCAGACACATGTCCTAAACTGTTCCCTCCACAATGAATTACAATTATGTCTGGATGATGCTCTGTCTCCAAAGTATCACAGAGAGGTAGCAGGTCCAACCACTTCATTCCACGTACTCCATGCCAGTGCACTTCTACTTGTGGGAATCCAAGATCTACAGCTACTCCACAGCTTTCTGCATGCAACTTCAACCAATGTATCTACGAGTCTCCCAAAATCCAAACAATCTGTTTTCTGAAACACACAGCCATAGCTATCTGTTCTTCTCTCAGGAAAAAGAGTATCTGACAAACTCTCTCCTGGCACAACACACCCACTAAACTTTAGTGACCAATCCCTTGCTCTACTCATTCTCATTTGCATGCCTCCCCACCCCAAAATCTCTGTATGTAAAACGCAATGTCCGCGGACTTCCGCCATGTCCGCAGACATATCGTAACATGGACAGCCCTTCTACCATTTCTACTTCACTCTCTGTGCCATTCTCTCATTGGATATAGCTAACCAGTCACATGACCATCCACCAATCACATCCAAGACCTCTACATCTAACTCCATCATCATAGATCAGCACTTCAAATGTACTGTTAATCACTCTGAGTACAAGTGCCATATCATTAGAAAGCACCTTCTACAAGAAATGCTGTACAAGTCTCCAAGATTTCTACTTGCAGCTGGATGCATATCCATATGCATGAACACAAACTACAGGTAAGCATATTTTCTGTATAGTACCTGTACAATTCTTATACATTCAGATAAACAGATTAACTGACTTTTAACTTGTATAACCTGTAAAATTAACTTACTGTCATTTTTCCAATCTGCTATAATCAACTGTCACTTCCAAACCTATCTACTATTTAATTTCTTTTCACACACACATTTGCAAACCATGTTCAACTAAAATATTTAAAGTAAAATATATAGAGTGCACATAGTCAAACAAAATTGCATGCACACACTATGTTCAAATCTCAAACAACAATACTTGTACAAAAACATAAGAATCAATGTCTAAATTAACATCAATGTTATAAACACACACAATTACTAATTTGTTTCCTTTACAACTGCAGTGAAGACCACTCCCCTGAAAAGCAGCAGCAGCATTTGAACTACAAACAACAACTAAGAAGAAACCTGCTCATTCAACAAAAAAAGTAAGTTAAATACCACTATATTTTTACTATAACTCAAACACATTGTGGGGTTAATTCATGCTATTTCTTTGCCTAAAAACAGAGATTGTGCACCATTCTGTCCACAAATCCCCATTTGTTAAACAGAGATTTACAGGCAGAATGGCGCACAATCTCTGTTTTACCTCAGCCCCTAGAATTGTAATATTATAGAGCAAACACCTGTTTTAATTCTATACCATTAGATTTACTATGTGTACTTCTCCTCACCACTAGCTTACTTTCTACTGTCATCTGAACACCAGTTTAATAGCACATAAATTCAAGAATACCCATTCTAACTAGTTGTAGTTGCCCAATGCACAATCACACATCATCACATACCAACTTACCCTACTCCAATTTTAGATGCAAGGTAAAAAACTGGCTCTGGACAAATGACAACTAACTCTCGTGGCACCCAATGATACTGTTGTCCAAAACGATTCTGTTCTCATACCTACACCCATACACTCCCTCAAAACTACAATATGCTAGTTTTTTTCCTTCCACACAGCGTATATTGATATGTTCTTACTGTACTGTTATGTTGTTTCTCGCCTATACTCTGTATGTAACCCAAGCTTAAGTAACCTTGTACCTGCTGCGCCCGGCTACCCCTGGGTTTTGTGCGCATTATCAAATAAACAATACAATACAATACAATACAATACATCTTTATCATTATACTCAGACACTCATGCACACAGCAAACATACATTGCAGAACACCCCAACCCATACCTTCTTTATTTTTTTCAACAGACCCTAAAGAATGCATAGCAAAAATCAAGTCCATAGAAAGCAATGCCGAAGTAGAGCAAATGAAAATAGAAGTGTCCAAAATAAGCATCCATCTCTAGCAGAATTTGTAAAAAAAAAGTTCAAACAAAACAGGTAATACAGTCATTTAGCGAAACAAAACAAGCTTCAAGTACAGAAACTTTGCCTCCTCTATCAAAATGTAGAATGAAACAGAAAAAGATTAAAATGAATTCAGCTAGCGCTACTGCTAAAACTGTTCCTATAAATCTTGATATGGTGCCAAGTAAGCATACCAAAAAAAGTATTTTTATCAAAAATGTTCCGCCACAGAGTCCTTCAAAATCTTATAAAAACAGGAGACATATCATGCACAACCCTTAAAACCTACCGTAGAAAATTAATCTTAGAAGCTTTGATAGACAGTGCAATCCTTCTCAAAAGAAAGTTATTTATTTTAGTGTTAAACAAAATGAAACCACAAACAAAACTAATGACTAAATTACAAAAAAGACTTCTCAATAAACGAAATGTCAACAAAAATAACTTCTTAAATATCTGTGGAGGTGAGTGGAGTCACACTACAAGCACAGAACCATATTTTAATGAAGAAGCATACAAACAAAAGCAAACAAATACAATTGCCATACATAGCAGTGGACGAGGTTATGAAAAAATTAATAATACCATAATGGAACAAGAAATACTGCTTACAAAAATATCCCCAGAAAACTTAGAATTACCTCTCAATTCAACTGAACCAGAACGTCCAGTATATAAATGGCCATGCACGTCAATGTGTAACATTCCCAAAAAATCTTTCAAGTCTTTACGCCAATTCCTCAATCAATATGTGAAAGGTAAAGACAAAATCAAAATTAAAATACTGCAAAATATGGATATCTGTCCAGTGCGCAAGTACGCAGGACTACAAGGCTGTTCATTGGCCTGCATTTCAGGACCTACTTGCAAAACCACCTTCCATCATATCAAAATGATATCAACACATCATTCAACTATAAGAAAGCTAATCTATAAACTGTACTATGCTAAAAGTCCTGCTTTAGCACTAGCCAATTTAAATAACATTCTTCTACATGGTACAGCAAAAGACCTACTTGAAGAAATCGACTATATCCAGAAAAAATATTTTGGAAGTGAAAGCCACTTACAGAATGAAATAGCTTTACAACAAGTTAACAACAATTCTGTGCATGGCAACCTTCTATTACACACCTACAAAAAAAGAAATACTGAAATTTAAAAGTACATCTGCTGAAGTACCAAACCACGTGTGTGTATGTTGCCGCAGAACTTTATATAAAAGTAACACAAGAACTGTAGATCTAACATACAAAATAAAAGACAATGAAGATTCTAAATAGCTCTCTACCTTATAGCAGAAAATAAATATGAAATAAGTGACCCCTTAATACTTTGCAGTTACTGCACTATAAAACTTGACAAGAACCAAACTCCTTCACATGCTATCACAAATAATTTAGAATTTTTCCCACTACCAAAACCCCTACAACAACTCAATTTATATGAGAGCATCATAATTCAAACAGTGCACCCCTTTCAAGCAATAATACGCCTTCAACCAAAAACAGCAAAATTACCTCCCTCTGAATTGGTGAAAGGCATTCGTGGCAAAGTAGTGTATGTACCATTAGATCTAAAACAAAATGTGCACACTCTGGGAGTGCAACGTCCCATGGAGCAATCTTTAATTATCTTAGTAAATGGTGTTCATACAAAAGACAACACAATTTGGCAACAACTAAAAGACAATAATGAATACTACAAAGAAATTAATATTGAAGAAAACTTGAAGGAAACCACTGAAATAATTCAAGAGTCATCAGAAACTGGTCAATTTGAGCTTTTAGATCCTGCTACAGTATCCAGTACTTTAGACCATTATACAATTCATCCATTGCACTCTATTGACACCGTAAAAGATGCATTAGAAACATACGAAATGCGACAAACAAAAGGATCACCAATCAGCATATGGGAAAAAAGTATAGAAGCACATGATTTTCCTCTACTTTTTCCTACTGGCAAAGGAGGAAGGTACAATGATAGACCTATTCAAATAACAGCATCAGAATACTGCTCATTATGGATGTATTCTGAAGATCCCACATTTAGACAAAATGTGGAATACTTATTCCACCTACTCTTTGAAAGTGAACTAGCAACTCTATATTACGGAGTTGCACACAGATTAAAATCAGGAACCCACTTTCAAAATATGTCAGCTACACAATTATTAGAAAAAGTGCAACAAAAAGATGAGGTTTTACAATCAAGTATTACAAATCTATTAGCAAACATGCGTGGTACTAAAGAGTACTGGTTCTGATGTCATGGTGATGTACGTTGTATGATAAGAAACCTTGGCCCACCCACTTGGTTTGTTAAATTAAGTTGTGCAGAATATGCATGGGAAGATTTACATGATTTCCTACGCATATCAAACAAAAACAAAACAAACATAGATATAGTAACACCTGGAAAACTTTGCTTCATTGCTATGCTACACTTTATTTGTAATAAAACAGTTCCTCCCCTCGGAGAAGTGCAACACTTCTTTTGGAGAAAAGAATACCAAGCCAGAGGAGCACCACATATCCATATGCTTTTATGGATTAAAGATGCTCCGAAATTTGGTCAAGACAATGATGCCACTGTGTTACAGTTTATTGAAAAATATGTCACTTGTGAAATTCCATCGGAAGCAACAAGTAGTGTTCTTCATGCACCAATTTTACAATTTCAAAAACGCAAATATGGAAAATATTGTCGTCACAAATACAAAAACAAAGGGAAATACTTCACCAAATGCCGCTTTGGTTTCCCTAGACTAGTTACAAAAACAGGTCAAGTAAATAACTTTATGTCTCCAGTTAGACATAGTGTTAAAGGTAAATCACCTAAGAACACATATTACATAAAAAGAACAGAAGAAGAAAAATATATCAATGATTACAATGCAATCATTGCCCACTTATGGAATGCAAACATAGATGTGCAGTACATTGCAGACAATTCCACTGCAGTTGCACGATATGTTACAGCATAATTAACCAAAGCAGAAAAAACAGAGCTCCAAGATATCTGGAATGACCTGTCATCAGACAAAACACTGTCTCAGAAATTATACAGCTTGTGCATAAAAATGTTCTCCCATAGAGAATATGGCTCATATGAAGCAGCAGATCGTTTAACTGGTACTGCTTTGTATGGAAAATCTGAAAATATAGTATGGCTAAGTCTTGGTCCTGCTAAATCTAGAAAAAGAGTTTTGAAATCATACGACGACATAGAAACAATAGCCAAACATGATCCCAACAGCTCAGACATTTAAACAAACAATTTTCTGGACACATACTACCCAAACAGAAGTACCACTTTGGAAACCATGTGTCTATACCACATAGCCCAAAACTTCACATACAAAAATAATATAAAACCTGATGAAAAAAAGGTAGATACAGAGTGTCAAATTGTGAAGGCAGCTTAGTAAAACTCACCAAACCTAATTTATTTAATCATATCAAATTGTCATTAAAGACTCCTCAACATAAAGAACTATATTACATGTCCCTGCTACAATTGTTTAAACCATGGAGAAAAGGAGAAGAAATACTAGATAACTGTGACTCATACGAAGATGCTTTCAAAGCAAATTAAAGCACGATAACTGATGTAAACTTTACACACTACAAAACATTGCTGCACAATGAACAGCAAAATGAAGAAGAACTCCAGGCCCAACTAGATAAGGACACTCCTGACAGTAGTCAACCTTCTGTAACAGGAAGCCAAAAACCACTGGGACAGCCACTAATAGCAAATGAGGCAGAATTAGCTATGACAGAAGTAGAAAACACCATGTATCAGTATGAGGATAAAGAAGACTTAACTATACTACAATCAAAACTAAATAATGAGCAACATAGCATTTTTGAAGAGGTAACAAAAGAAATTGCACATGGTGTACAACATGAAAATAAAGAATGCACCTGCCAAAATTATAAACCTATACTACTGTACGTCAGTGGTGAAGCTGGTTCTGGCAAAACATTCTTAATCAAAACCATCAGCAAATTCCTTCAACAATTGAAAAACAACAAACTGTCAGCTGTTGTCACTGCCCCCACAGGTTTAGCTGCCTACAACATAGGCGGTGTCACTTTACACAGATTACTACTCCTGCCAGTAGAACAACAAAACAAATTAAACTATTATAAACTTTCCACAGAAGCTGCAATGGAACTACGCAGAGTATTAAAACAAATGAAAATGCTACTAATAGATGAGGTGAGCATGGTATCCAACCTAATGTTGGCTTTGATTCACCTCAGATTACAAGAATTACTCAAAACAGATTACGAAGAGCTCTTTGGAGGAAAACACATTATTGTTTTCGGAGATCTTCTTCAATTAACACCAGTAAAAGGTGAGCCTATTTTTAAAACATTAGGACACAAACTCTGCCGTAAAACTGATGGCAGCATAGGACATGTCAACCTTTGGCAACATTTCCAATACAGAGAATTAACAGAAAACATGCGGCAATCTGCAGATCTCACTTATGCCAACATCTTAAAAAGTATTAGAGTTGGTATTCTATCTCAAGAAGCACAAGCAATATTGAAAACCCGGCACATTCATGCACTTTAATAGCGAAAATGCATGTGCTACAGATGTTATGGAACAATTAGCGAAGAAACATGTCAATTGTATGGCCTTAATGCCAACTCTTGCAAGCTGTTTCAAATTCCATGAAACAATTTTAACTAAAGAAATGCAACCAATAATGGAAATTAGCACCACAGACAAACTAGACGTACATGGTATGACACTACCCATGTGTGAGCAAGCCACAACAAGACTAAATAGTTTAGAAAATTCAATCTCCAACACAGCTGGGTTGGAAAAAATATTAACATTATCCTTAAATTGCAGAGTAATACTTAAACATAACCTTGACGTGGACTGAGGACTAGTTAATGGAGCACTGGGTACAGTTGTTGGCTTTCAAACATACCCACGTGACAACAACATTCAGTTTGTCAATATTCTCTTTGACAAACTTTCAGAAGGGAAAAGGATAGGACGCTCAACAGCTCGATTCCTTCTCTTCAAAGACATGTAAGTACGCAGAGAACAATTTTCTCTAACTCTTGCATACGCAGTCACCATTCATAAATCACAAGATTTTACCCTAGACAAAGCATTGATAGACATTGGTAACACAGTCTTTAAACAAGGCATGAGCTACGTAGCACTATCACGCTTACGTATACTTGATGGTCTATTTCCAATCAACTTTGATGCGCGTAAAGTAAATGCTGATATTCCTTGCATTTTAGAATACAATAGACTTCATTCACTATACACCCCCATCTAAAAACATATCCTTTTCCACAAAAAGTAAAATGTTGTAAAAGAAAACTAAATCAAACAGAAATGCAACAGGATGTCACTGCAAATCCTCCAAAGAGAGTAAAAGAAACTAATACTTCATCAAGTACCACAAGCAAAAAGAACCAATTAGGGAAAGTAAACCAGGTACTTCGTCAAAGAAGGAAGACAAACTCAATAAAAAGCACTCAGATACAGAACTACCTGGTCCATTTAAACTCTCAAATATAATTGGTTTAAGTTGCTATGCAAATGTAGCAATGAATATTCTATTTCAATTACCACCAATTGTTGACAACATTTACTTACACAGTACAGACCAATTGTTTTTGCAAATGTTAGTACTTCATAGAAATGCAACAAACAATCCTGACAACACGTATAGTGTTTATGGAATAAGACAATAATTGGACTACTGTGCTGGAATGGTGAAATTCACTATAAACTCACAGGAAGATCCACAAGAATTTCTAATGTACTTACAAGTACTGGCAAACAAAAACATACCTATAAATGAAATCTTCCAGATTTCATATATGTGGAAACATACATGCACTCTCTGCAACGATGTGACACAAGAACAAATCCCCAATGAACGCTTCGTATATATATCAATACCTAATTGTGAATCCGTTCCATTTCAGCAACTTGTACAAAATGCAAACCATGGTAGATTATGTTCTACCTGCAATTCGGATAATCACTCCACCTTACTAATACAAACACATAGTAAATACGTAACACTAATGCTTCTACATTACAATGCAGATGGTACCAAAAACAACTGCAAGCTGACTGCATTCACACATGGTCAAGTATCACTTGGTAAGAAAACCTTCACAACAATAGGTATAATCTACCACGCTGGAGCCACAACCAATTCAGGTCACTACACTGCATATATAAAAAAGAAATGTGGATGGTTCGAATGTAATGATAGTACCATTACTCTAAAGCAGAGATTACCAGTAAATCTTACAAACGCTTATTTAATCTTCTTAAAACCAACATTTATTAACTAAACTGTACTTAAACATTAACTAAACTTCTATTAAAAAACTATAAACTGTCACAATATGGCAACACCTATATAACTGCCCCAAGATTCTACAACAACTAAACAGATAAATGAATACTGCTAAATTATATAAAAAAATAGATAGTTAGAATACGCGAACTGGTATCTAAGTGCCCCAAGATTTTACAATAACCAAACAGATAAATCAATACCACTTAATTATAAAAAAAACTATAAACAGTTAGAATATGCCAACAGGTATCTAACTGCCCCAAGATTCTACAACAACTAAACAGATAATTGAATACCACTAAATTATATTAAAAAAATAGACAGTTAAAATACGCCAACTGGTATCTAACTGCCCCAAAATTTTACAATATCCAAACAGATAAATCAATACCACTTCATTATAACAAAAAATAGACAGTTACAATATGTCAACAGGTATCTAACTGATCCAAAAATCTACAACAAGCCAATATATAGAACATTAGCCAGAAACAACAAGTGAACACTGAAAACAAACAAACAAATAGACTGTAGCATAACAAAAAAAGATTTTTTTTATCCAACATGGATTTTTTTTTCTCCCACAGACCCAATGATTTTAGCAACAAACACAGAAACTGAGCAAATTGCACAGTACACCCTGTTTTGTAATCTAATAAATATGAGGGTAAAAACAAAAAATGTTGATTATTCAATGTTATAAGTCGTTACAAAATTCCAATACTAACATGATCTTTTCTTTTATCACAGAAATGAATATGAAATACATGTACTCCAGTTACAAAACCAAACAGTAAGTATATTATAATAAGTACAACCATCACAGCAATCACACCCATATTGACTTATAACTTCGGTGCTTATAAATTTGGTCTTGTCCATGCACCCAAGACTATAGGCCCTGCCCACAACCACCACAGCATATCACACCCATAGTGGTTTATAACTTCGTTGCTTATAAATTTGTTCTTGGATCCCAAAGTTATAAGCCACTATGGGTGTGATATGCTGCCGTGGTTGTGGCCAGGGCATAGAGTCTTGGGAGCATGGCCATATGGCCATGCTCCCAAGACTCTATGCCCTGGCCACAACCACGGCAGCATATCACACCCATAGAGTCAAACATTTTAACTATGCCATATGGGCACCTTTAATGTCCGTGGACATGATGAGTGGTCTTAGAACAGTTTCAACTTGCCTACGAACAGTACGGACAGGCATAGCGTCCTCTAGACACCCCCATTTTGTTTATTTATGAGCATCCCAGGACACATGATGTGTTCTTAGAACACTTTCAACTTGCCAGCAAACAATACGGACAGCGTCCTCAGGACACCCCCATTTCGTCCAATTACGAACATTTCAGGACACTGAATGTGTTCTTAGAACAGTTTCAACTTGCCTGCGTACAAAACGGACAGGCATGCCATCCTCAGGACAAACCCATTTCATTTATTTTCTAACATTTCAGGACACTCTGTGTGTTCTTAGGACAGTTTCAGCTTGCTTGCAAACAATTCGGACAGGGCTAGCGTCCTCAGAACACTCCCATTTTGTTTATTTACGAACATCCCAGGACACTTGATGTGTTCTTAGAACAATTTCAACTTGCCTACGAACAGTACGGACAGGTATAGCGTACTCAGGACACCCCCATTTTGTTTATTTACGAACATCCCAGGACACATGATGTGTTATTAGAACAATTTCAACTTGCCAGCGAACAATACGGACAGCGTCCTCAGGACACACCCATTTTGTTTATTTACGAACATGTCAGGATACCGCAAGTGTTCTTAGAACAGTTTCACCTTGCTTGCGAACAATGCGGACAGATGTAGCGTCCTCAGAACACCCCCATTTCGTTTATTTACAAACATCCCAGGACACTTCATGTGTTCTTAGAACAATTTCAACTTGCTTGCGAACAGTACGGCCAGGCATACCATCCTCAGGACTCCACCATTTTGTTTATTGACGAACATCCCAGGACACATGATGTGTTCTTAGAACAGTTTCAACTTGCCTGCGAGCAAAATGGACAGGCATACCGTCCTTAGGACACACGCATTTAGTTTATTTTCGAACATTTCAGGACACCGCATGTGTTCTTAGAACAGTTTCAACTAAGAACCATACGTACAGGCATAGTGTCCTCAGGACGCCCCCATTTAGTTTATTTAGAACATTTCCAGACATCCGTGTTTTCCGCGGACAAAGCGAACACAACAGGGGGGTCTACCACCTAAATAAATACAACATTTAACCCATCTCTTACTCCCCCACCCTCCCCAAACAGTCTTACACACCAAAATGTGGGGACAGGATTGTGGTAACATGGAAAAGTAACAGGGGTTGTTTAGTATATAATGAGGAGCGTTACAGAGCCCAATTTCCGAGCTCAAGGAGCTTTAGAAGGAGTCATTTCAAAACCACAGTGGGTAAACTAGGCGGCACATAAACAGGTTTATGATAGGGAATGATTCAAACTCCAATCGGGGTATTTTAGGGGCTAAGAAAAGGAGTACCATGTGGTACATGTGAAAGTCGACTAGACTGTCTGTGTATTTTGTGTATTGAAAAAGAGAATTGTCGAAGAGCGCCAAAGATAGACTGTGTTGAGCAGAGATACATTGTTGGCGCCGACCACAGGGTAGATTGAAATAATTAAGAAATAGAGGGATTTAGCGGCGGAGCATGCTCATATTTGTTATTTTTCTGAAACGTATTCTGTGTAACTGCTGGTAAGTATTGACAGTCAATTGAGACTCGTCACAATGGGAGAAGTTACTCCACTGAAGCACATGTGCAAGACACTGCCAAAACATTTGCCTAAAATCAAACAGTGCATTGCAAAATGGCTAAAGGGCGCAGCAGTTAAAATGTTCATGCCATGACCACAAGGGGGATCGCTGTCAAAGGCAGTATTGCAACCCATGACCACATACTTGCACACTGCGTACACGGAAAAGAAATTGAAAAAAAGATTAGCCATTTTAGAGCTCTGGAATATGTACGAGGAGTAGCGGGAGGATATGCCTCCTGAGGAATGGATGCTTAGCCAATGTGAGGAGGAAAGTGTTGAGCCTTCAGCTCCCCTTACCTAGCCGGAAGTAAAAGGCAATAGCTCAGAAGATATAGGACTGTATCCGTTAAAGGAAATGAAAGCGGCAACAGGGTTCAGTAATCTGATATATGAACCGGTTTATAGTGATAATACCGAATTGTAAAATCTCAACAAAAAAAAATCTCGAAAAAAAAGACAGAAAAAAAATATCGAACTATTTTTATGACGTTTTTTTTTCGAAATGCGGGGTTCCCCCCCCAACCCCCCTTTTTTTCTATTTTTTTTTTATTTTAACCCTTTTTTTACTTACCTGACCCCAAAAACACATATAAATAAATAAATAAATAATTCTATATTTTTTTTTGGGAGATTTTTTTTTCCGAGATTTTTGTCATTCGGTATTATTTTTTCGGCCTTTTGACTGACCACCATATGAACCGCCTGCTCATGGCAGTGACGATAGTCAAGAAGAGACTAGAAGAAAGGAAGAGATATTTAATGTCTTACAGGAGAGGGAGGAGAAAAGTGAATTCTCGTACAGAACAAATGGATGGGTGGACAGATATTGCTCAAGCTCGATGGGAAAAGTATTGAGGAAGTAAGGCAAAGGGAAGATCAAGAAGAACAGGAGAGAAAGGACATGGAACGAGAGAAAATATTGAAGGAAGATGAAAACAAAAGAAAGAGCAGACAAAGGTGAGAACAAATGTATCAGGTGGAACAGTAAAGGAAGGAAGAAGGGCAGAGGAGCAGAGAATATATGACAACATGCAAAGGGCAATTGAAGAACGGGATAGGCAAGAAAGGAATAGAGAAGAAGAGGAAGCACAGAAATTAGGAAATAAAAGGATGCAGAGACGAAGGGAAGAAGAAGAGTGAAGGCCAAACAAAAGAAGGGAGGCGAGAACACAAGAAGATGAAAGAGTTAGAATGGACGCAGAAACTGAAAGGAATTAGACGAAGACAAGGAATGAAAAATGGAGACAAAGGGAGTGTGATATTGAGTGCATTCAGAAGGAGTTAATTGAGCCAAATCCAGTACTACAATGGGGCAAAATAGAGGAGCTTGCTCCATTAGAGGAGGCAGCACCAGGGCAATCTAGGGCAGCACTGGAGGAAAATGTTGACATAGGGAGCATCAGAGATGGGATCGATAAAGCCTATCAAGACTTAAGAGAAAGTAGCCGATTGGAAAGTCGAGGGAAGGGAGGTCAATCTTTGGTCCTCCACCCACAAAGCGAAGTAAAAGACCTATTTAGACTTGAGCATAGAGCACTGTCTTTAGACAGGGTGACTTTAAATAAGGGTGAAGGGGATAAAAGCCACACTAGGTAGGGGCTAGATATGTCAGATGAAGAGAGGGAATCCTTCCGTGGAGAGGAGGGGCAAGAGCATATGCTCTCAAGGGATGCCTGCAGACAGACAAGGAAGTAAGATGGTCTGATTTGGAGCAGCCTAATGATAGGACACTAGATCCTATAGCATATCTAGAGCGTCCTAAAAGACTATTGTATAATGAGAAGGGAAAGTTGACACTATATGTGAACAAGTTAAGATCGTTGCCAGGTAGAGGATGATCAGGAACCATTGTCCCCACTATGGATAGGCAGACAATGGAAGCCGATTGCGGATTTGGGTTCATGCAGTTCACTCTATTGGAGAAGGGAGGGGCCACACCACAGTATATTCCATGGCTACAGATGGATAAGGATAATTTAAGATGTACACACACCAGTTTAAGAGGGGGTGAGGGAAAATGGATTTATGAGCTAGAAAAAATGACAGGAGGAAATACTCTAGCAATAGTGGACATTAAGGGTCTCTTAGCAGCCATTCTTTGGGAAAAAGCTGATGAAATTTGGATACAAGCAGGTTATTCAAGTGTCACGGCACAGAACACAGCGCATGATGGAGCTCCATTTAATAATTGTAGAGCAGACACCTGGAGAGCTCTCAATGTACAGTATCCTGACACTTCAGATATGGGTGCTATTATGGCACGTAAGATGCAAGAGGTCGAGGATCCGCTTGCTTACATTCAAAGCATTCAGGAAGGGTGGACCCTTGAAATTCAGGTGCCGTGGAGAAAGACAGTGGGCGTATTTTACCACATTTTATGTCAGGGATTGCCAGAGCAAGTAAAGTGACAGCTCAAGGAATTAGTGGGAATGGAAGCAAGACCTTCGGAGGAGATACAGATGACCATAGTACATCACTGTCGGCTATTGCAAGAGAAAAATAGCAAGAAAGAAGAGGCTAGGAAACTTGAGGAAGCCAAGTTAGTTCAGATGAAATTGTCAAAATACACCTTGGAAGGTGTGTTATTGACAAGTGGAGAAGGGCTGGGAATGCAGCAAGCAGTGGGTACATCACAGGCAAATAATTAATGTCAGGTGGACCAAGGATTGAATGGGTTCATGCTACGACGCAGAGGAATGAGCTACAGAGGAAGGGGTGGCTTTCAAAACAATCAAGGTGGCTTTCAGAATATGCAGAATGGTAATCGGAATATGTAAGAAAGATTTAATCAAGGAGAACAAGTTAGAAGAGCTCTTCCTATATGTTGGACCTGTGGAATGACAGGGCACATTGCGCACATGCGTGGCAGCCAAGGGCATGTACAGAATGGGCAATTCTCAAGAGGGGGACATATAGCCCACAGGATAGGAAAGGGTTTGCCCAAGATCAGATGGTGTATTAAGCACAAGTGCCGCAAATGCAACAGGCAGAGCAGCCACAGCAAACACTATTGAATTCACCGCAAGGACAGTCATAGCATGCACCCATGCAGATAAAGCAGAAAGCAAACACAGGCCATTAATTGACACCTAGAATTGGGGGTGTCACTGTGGTGGGAGGAAGTACTTTCACGGGTACTGAGATGAGCATATATCCACAATAGGACAGCTCACAGGGAAACTTGATGTGTTCAGTACTATCGGAAACCCAGACCCCCAAGAGGAACCAAGAGTTGAGGTAACGATGGTAGGCACATTTTTGACTTTTTTTGTAGACACTGGGACTACTTATTCATGTATACGAGAGGGAAATTATCCAATGTCGGGAAATGCCATGCATGCACAAGTTTTCTCTGGACTACAAGTAGAGTTCCTTTTACTGACGAATTGCCAGATCCTATAGGAGAGCGTGACATGTCTGTTCCATTATTGTATTCACGGCAGACACCAGTTAATATTCTGGGACGAGATTTAATGACGAAGCTTAACATGATTATTTCTTTCACTGATGAAGGCATAGTGTGTTCTACTCCAGGGATACATTACAGGAATGTGGGTGAATTTATATTGCCATTACAGGGCACCTGGCTCTGCTAGGGGTACCGATGGAGCCTGAAGTTTTTGTTTATGGGATACGCATACTGTTAACATGGCTACCCGGCTTAGTGGGAAAGATGGTGAGAATACCTGATGAATTCTTGTTCAGGCCACAGATACCTATGGAAAAAGAGGGGGACAGACTATTCCCTTAGGGTTGAATGCAGCCATAGTACGAGGGGAAATGGTCATGCTCGAGGGAACCGATGACAAGGGCAGTTCATGGAGAACAGTGATTGTCATTGGGGAAGGGTGTATATTGACTGATGTCACCGATGATGACATGTTTAGAGATGACCTAGCAGATGATGTAGTGATATTTGAAATCAGTATTACATATTGGATCAGAATAGAGATAAGAGAGGTACCTCAGTGAATGATGTTAATGCGGCAAAGACAAAGACTTAGAAAAAGTGCGAACCTCTTTATGGACAACAGGCCCCTATGATCTAGGCCTATTGAAGAGGGTAGGGGAGGCTAGGAATAAACTGAAGCCAGTTGCAATTTTACCTCGATCAAGACAGTACCCCATGTCTCGAGAGGCGGATGAGGGTATTTTTAAGGCTATTTCAGCACTAATGGAACAGGGTATTTTAGTGATGTCAGAGTCGCTGTGCAAATCCACAGTGTACCCTGTGAAAAATTCGAAAGGGGGGTCATGGAGACTAATTCATGACATGAATCCGGAAACAATACTATGTAGTATCCCCACAGTGGCACGATATTTCATGGTGATTGACTTGAAGAATGCGTTTTTCTCAATCCCGTTGCATAAGGACTCCCAAGACTTGACGTCATTTATGTTTCATCAAACTAAGCTGAAGAGCACTTGTTTGCCCCAAGGGTAATGTGAGTCTCCATCGATCTTTACTGGGTCCTTCAGATGGACCTAGACAATATTTGAAGAGTGTTGTGATACAGTATGTAGATTACATTTTGCTTCATTGCACAACAGAAGATGAGTGCAGACAAGACTTGATTCAGTTGATGACTATCCTAGCAGACAAGGGATATAAAGTAGACAAAGAGAAGTTACAGTATGGTCAAGAAGAGGAGTTGTACATAGGCCAGTTGATCTCACATGAGGGAAAAAAGGTGACACCTGAAAGAGCTGAGGCGATTATGAATACAGCAAAACCGCACATGATAAAGCATTTGCAGCACTTTCTGGGATTATGCAAATACATTAGAGCGTGGGTGTTTGAGTATAGTTCATACACAAGACCCCTTTTGCAGGCTCTAAAGAAGGCACAAGTGAATAAGGATAACTTAGAATGGACTGAGGAAATGGGGGAAGTGTTTGAAGAAATGAAGAAAGCAGTTTTTACAGCTCCGGTTTTAGGAATTCCCAATTATTCAGAGAAGTTCTTCTTATTTTCACACACAAATGGGACAGTCATGACAGCAGTGCTTACACAGAGGACTACTCTAAGGTACAAACTTCTGTCATATTACAGTGGGATTTTAGATCTAGTTATGAGAGGATACGTTCCCTGCGAACAATCGCTGGCAGCATCAGTGTTCGCAATTGAGAAGTCTACCAGTATTGTGAATGGGTGTTCTATGTCGTTGTTTGTTGAACATGATTTGCTTGCTATTTTGGAAAAACCTAAGGGTACATTGACATCTCAGAGAGCATCTCTATATGAAGTAGTTATATCGAACCCAGTGATTAAGATAGTCAGGTGTAAAATAGTGGACCCTGCCATATTTGTAGCTGAGCCCGTGGCAGAGGGGGAGCATTTGCATGACTGCTCTAGCTATGAAGAGTTTTATTACATGAAAACGCGTTGTCAGGAAGGGAGATTGGGCCTCATTATAAGTTTGTCGGTCCAGTAACAACGGTACCGGTAAGCTTGCCGGTACCGTTATTACCCTACCGGCAAACTACAGGTTCTGCTCACGGGTGCCTTTTCGCCTGCCAGGTCTGACTTGGCGGGCAGACCGGCTCCCACGAGCAGTCCATGTTGGATGCACCGGCACCATTCTTGAATGGTGCCGGTGCATCTGGCCTCCCCATTCCCATTGAGCCCTATGGGGCTCAAGTGGGAATGGGGAGTAATTATTGCCGGCACCCGGCAATAGGGAAATATAGGGTCCGCCAGGCTGTAATGCCCCTGTATTTCCCTATTGCAAGATGCAGGAATAATTCGCAAGTTCGACGGCAGCCTGCCAGTTTTACCGGTAAGGCTACTGCCGAATTTGTAATGAGTCCCAACCTCTTTGTTTACAGGTTGTCAGAAATTGAACAAATTAGTGGGGAAAGGTGTTCTGGTTGAGCTGTGGTGAGACACGGAGAAAATGGTGAATTTGAAGTTGTGGCAAGCATAAGGCTGCCTTCGCATTTTTCAGCACAAGCAGCAGAATTGGTGGTGCTTATTGCCACGCTTCAGATATTTGAAGGGCAGGAAATGACTGTATATAGTGTCTCTGCATATGTGACCTCACCCGTGCATGCAGGGCTAGCACGTTGGAAAAGGAGGGGCTACCTCTGAGTGGACGGCTCTCCAGTACAGTACGCAGCATTATTGGACAGGCTTATTAAGGCACTAAAGCACCCAGCAGCCATTGCAATACTTAAATGCGCAGCACATACTGAGAAAACTGACTTCATTTCACACGTAAATAAAGCCACCGACGAAGAGGCCCAAAGGGTTGCAAATTCTTCAGATATCTCGAGTTTTGATACTCCTAGTATAAGAAAGGGGGTGATTATGACTATGGTAATGCAAGAAGGGTTTAATCATTTACCAAAAATACAGTTGATGGAAATTCAAGGCAGTGCTCCAAAGGAAAGATATTGCAGATAACTATACAAATGTATTCGAGTGACTAATATCTTTCTGTACTTATCAGGGTAATTTTTTATACACCCCGGTACCTCTGACTCTGTAGGAACAATTCGCTTCCTAATAGGATTTTTCTTCAATTAAGTTGTTGAAATTTATCCTAACTGCTTTTAATGAATACACCCTGTTTTGTGAATTTATGTATATATTGTGAATGCATTGTTTAATGTTGTTTTCTCCTTTTCAATATTTTCATGTAACTTCTGTAAAAAGTGATTTTGAATATAAAGTGTGTTTAGTTTATTACATTTTTGTACTCTAAAGACTTTCTCTTTGGTTCTCTTTATGTGACTTTTTCTAAGCACATTCCTTTTGCATTATTTTGGAGATATAATTAAAATAACCGACAGAAATTCGGACTGTCCTCAGCATGGGTACCTTGTTTGGTTCTGCTTTAAAAGTATATTTTGCCTTCTCTCAAGCTTGCACAAAGGAGAACCCCTATTGTTCTTATAAATGTGCTCCATAGGAAAAGCAAGAACTATGGAAGCGAAAGGGGTGCTCTTTATCCCCCTCTAAACCATTATGATGACAAGACAGCACTGGAAAACCAGTGATACCAGTAACATTTTTAAGGGTAGCCCTTGAACAGCTGCACTACCATGCGCATGTAACTAGGGCAAGCCTCGCAGCAGCTATTGCAGAGGACTGGGTTGTACCGAACATGTTAGAACACGTTGAATTTTATGTAGTAAATTGAATCATATGTCAAAAGTTTACCACTGGGCACACACTGCGAACAATCAGAGGAGTGATTCCTCAACTAAATGGTCCTTTTTTAAGCATTTATATATTGACTATGTTGATATCCTGCAAGTATGTAGTGGAAATAGGTATGTGATAATGGTGGTGTATCCCTTTTTGAGATGGATCAAAGCAGGTCCATGTACACACCCTGATGCCACTTGCACTGCCATGTTTGTGCTATCCTACCTTATGCTTTGGGGAATTCTAAGATATTCATAGCTATAGAAGTAGCATCACAGAAAGCTCACTGCCTGACTGACGCACCTTGCAGTCTGCCATACGAGAGGTCAGTTCCACGGTCGAACAGCATCCTTGGTATGGGTAACTGAGTGGACAGCTCCAGAATAAGATGATTATGTGCAAGATTTGAAGACAAAAGTGAGAGCACACACCAGAGATCACGTGATAAGATATGAAAAGCCTGGAATGGTAGGGAGCAGGAATCAGATGGGAAATAAACAAAAAGGTCAATTGTCAAGGAAAAAATGATGAATAAATACAAAAATGCAAGGAGAGAGGTCAGCTGCAAATGAAGGGAACAGTGCTTTCTCCAGATGGATGGGATGAAGGCCTGGTCATATGTAGGGCATTAGGACTTAGAGGATATTATGAGAAAGTCATAAGTACTCTAGAAAATGAATGCAAGCTGCAGTGGCCGAAGATTGCAATGTTGCTGACATGAGTCAATGATAAAGGAGGACTTTTGCAGATAGTACCTCTGGCCAGTGCAGAGCTGTGTTTCCAAAACAATGGCACAAGGTGGTAGGTTACTTACTGCAGACGAAAGGCCAGCCTACTGGCACTGCAGCATATTACTACCATAGATTAGACAAGTTGATTCCCATCGGTAGAAAATGCCTGCCAATATACGTACTCCTTACTTTGTTCAGAATCCATACATTTTTGTAAAATTGGTTATCGTACTTGGCGGAAGTATCAATTTTTCCATTTCTGTGATGAAAGAAAAAGGTGTGTTAATGTTTGCAGTTTTTCCACATTTGCCACATTGCATAATAGACAGTTAACTTTTTTTTTAGACCCTCATATTTAGTTTACAAACCAGTGTCCTGTTCATTGCGCTCAGTTTCTGTGTTTGCTTTTGTAATCCTTGGGTCTGGGGAAAAAAATCCTTGTCGGATTAAAAAAAAACCTTCATTTCTTATGCAGCTAAGTACTTCATTTTTGCCTTTCAGTATTTTCTTCATTTTTCTAAGCAATGTTATGTTTGTTGCCTTCCTGCCCATTTTTAACAACACTTAGATACCTGTAGGGGTATTTTAATTGAGCATTTGTTCCTACAGATTTCTGATACTCATTCATTTGTGTCATTGTTACATCCTGTTTCCTTCATCTTTCGCATTAATGTTTTCTTTGTTGCCTTCCTGCCAATTTTTACCAACACTTAGATACCTATAGGCATATTCTACCTGTGCATTTGTTTCCAACGATCTTTGATTATCATTTGTTTGTGTAATTCTTCCATCCTTTTGGGTAGTTAGATACCTGTAGGCATATTCTAACTGTGCATTTGTTCCTACAGATTTGTGATACTCATTCATTTGTGTCGTTCACATATCCTGTTTCCTTTATCTTTCCCATTAATGTTTTCTTTGTTGCCTTTCTGCCGATTTTTAACAACAGTTAGATACGTTTAGCCATATTCTGCCTGTGCATTTGTTTCCAATGATCAGTGATAATCATTTATTTGTGTCCTTCTTCCATCCTGTTGGGTAGCTAGATACCTGTGGGTGTATCCTAACTGTTTGTAGTCTTTCACATACTTTGTTGACAATTTTGAAGTACACCTTATTACGTAGATTTTGGCTTCAAGAATATTAAATACGCATTTGTTAGGTAGGCTGGCAACCTCTGCTTTAGAGTAATGGTGCTTCCATTACATTCAAACCATCCAGAATTCTTTTTAATGTATGAAGTGTAGTGACCTGCATTGGTTGTAGCTCCTGCATGGTAGATTATTCCTACTGTTGTAAAGGTTTTCTTTCCAAGTGACACTTGACCGTGTGTAAATCCAGTTAGTTTGCATTTGGTTTTGGTGCCATCTGCATTATAACGTAGAAGCATAACTATTATGTAGGCACTATGTGTTAGGCGGAAACCTGTGCAGTTCCCTCTGGGACCACTGCAAAAGATTTAGGACTACAGGCGTTTGGCGGTGAACCCACTTGGTAGCAGTCTGTACCACACAGATTCACTTGGTAGCTGTGGCTGAGCAGTCAGACTTCCCTCAAGAAGAGTGGAGCAATATGTGGAGTATACAAAATAGGGCAATTCTTCGCAGTAAGACAAGCAAACATGCAACGAGGCTCAGTGTAAAGATATTAAGGTATTTATTTATAACGAAACATCTATCAAAAACACTATGGCACTATCACGGCAAACAAATCAATCACAATTACTCTACGAAGAAGAAACGATCAAACCCCCTAACAATATTTCGACAAGTCTAGGTTCTACCGGCACCACTTATTTACAGACAGAGGTGTATGCCTCAACCTAGATGGCACTCTAACATTAGTTAGGACCGGAGAGAAAAGTAGGCAGGTTATGAAATCAACACAGTTCAATACTTCACGGGTAAAATGCAAGGCAAGAAGGCAAGAACCACAATAGATCATAAAGTTCAGAGGCCCGGCCCACTCGGAGAGAGGCAAGGCGATATGTCCCAAAAGTCTCTAGTGGAAATGCATTCGAGTCTTTGTAGCAAATTGTTATCGGCAGATTGAACCAGTTCAGAACAATAAGTGAGAAAGCTTGGAGGCGACCCAACGGAAAGGAGAGGATTAAGACACCTCACTCGAACCGATCGAAAGGGAAGCCAGGCGGACACGGTACCTTGTTGTGGAGGGCAGCTCCGGCGGGGGCAGTTGGTCCTGGTGGTGGATGCACGTCGGGTCTTTGCCAAGAGTAGAGATGTTCTCGTCGTCGAAGAAAAGTGAAGTCCGGTGCACCACCAGGGAAGAGACCAGCCGCGGAGTGCTCCGTCACAAGGCACCACCTTTTGGTCGCGGTACAGGGGTAGTGGCTATCCGGTTGCCGGGGTGCTCTGCACTGGCAATTCGGCCACCGCGTCCTGAGGCGAAGAAAAAGCAAAAGGGGACTGGTTGTTCCCACCAGTCAGGGGAAGAGACTCTCCGGCAGGGAGATCTCCTCTGTCGTCGGGAAGTGGTGAGTCGGTTCAGCAGGGCTCCACCGGAGGTGTCGTCGTTGCAGGTCGGCTCAGCGTTACCCTCGTCGGATTCTTAGGTCCTGAGGCGACTTCTGAAGATCCAGTCCCAAAAGCCCTGCTTTTATACAGAAAACCCCCATTCATTCAGCCTAGCTGTCAATCAAGACATGCTCAGTGGTGAGCGGGGAGGCTCACCACTTGGGCCAATCACTCCAGAGTGCAACGGGAGTTGGCAAGGCAACTCGGTCCAGGGTGCCTAAACCCCCTCCCCCACCCCTGTGGTAACCCAGACAGAATGGCACCACTTTGGAGGGTCTCTGTACAGAGGCCCGCCAAAAGTGGAACAAAGGGCTCAACCTTTGGTTTAGGAGTCACAGAGACGAACACAGACGCCATTTTTCAAACCGAGTTCTGGTAGAAAATACCATCCGAGGAATTTATTTAAGATAAGTAGACCGGTGGTACGTTAGAGATTAACGAGAAAAAGTATCAATCTCCAACAACGGGACGAATCCCATAGGGTTATTTTCGGGGTCGAACATAACAAGTAGTTTCCACTGCCACCAGCCAAAACTCGACAAGGGGGGACGGGACAGTGCCCCATCGAGTAACAGACCCAGGAGTAATCGAATTACCCCTACTAGCACGTCCACAATAAGATGGTTTGTACTAGTTCTGTTAGTCAATTTAGGTCTGTTAAAGCCAATGGTGACTTTACATGCCCGGGGAGACAGTAGTCAGTCCCCGGGTATGGAGTCTATGTTGGAGGTCCGCTAGGACGCCCCAGTGTTACGGCACGTAAGGTGCGGTGTAACACACATAGAAAAACATATGAGACCCTATGGAGTAAAAGACCCCATAGCCCATAGAACACAGTGACATTCAAAGGAATTACACACATTCATGTCCAAGAGTGGGAGGAAAAGAGTCTCACTCTTGGCAGGATGGAAAAAAAACAAACTCCCGAAATCCAGCAAAGCTGCTGGGGGACTCACTAGGTTAGGAAATTCAGCCTAAACAGAGAATTCTCCCTAACACTATGTGATTGTATCAGTAAGGTAGAGTGATTGTCTGAATTGAAAATACTGCATAATCTGCAATGGTTTGCATTTTGTACAAGTTGCTGCAATGGAATGCTCTCACAATTTGGTGTGGAAATATACACAAATCGCTCATTTGAGATTTCTTCCTGTATCACTTTGTTACAGAGAGTGCATGTATGTTTCCACATGTACGGAATTTGGAAGATTTCATTTACAGGTATGCTTTTGTTTTCCAATACTAATAGTATGTACATTAGAAATTCTTGCGGATCTTCTTGTGTCTTCGTAGTGAATCTCACCATTCCAGCACAGCCGTCCAATTGTTGCCTTACTCCATGAACAATGTATGTGTTTTCAGGATTGCTTGTTGCATTTCTATGCAGCACTAACATTTGCAAACACAATAGGTCTGTGCTGTGCAGGTAAATATGGTTAACAATTGGTGGCAATTGAAATAGAATATTCATTGCTACATTTGCATAGCAATTTACCCCACTTTAATTTGTAAATTTGAATGGGCCAGCAAGTTCTGTATCTGAGTGCATTTTTCGGTTTTTCTGTTGCTTCTTTGCCGATGTGCCTGGTTTACATTCCCTAATAGGTTCTTCTATGTTTGCGGCAATTGATGAAACTTTAGCTTCTTTTCTTTTTTTTGCGGAATTTCCTCTTGCATTCTGTTGCATTTCTGTTTCATTTACTTTTCTTTTACCACGTTTCACTTTATCTGGAACAGGGTATTGTTTCAGATAAGGGGTGTACAGTGAACGCAATCTATTGAATTCTAGAATGCAAGGAATATCAGCTTTGACTTTACTTGAATCAAAGTTGATTAGAAATAGACCATCAAGTATACGTAAGCGTGATAATGCTACGTAGCTCATGCTTTCCTTAAACACTGTCTTTCCTATATCTATCAATGCTTTCTCTAGGGTAAGACCTTGGGATTTATGAATGGTAACTGCATATGCAAGAGTTAGAGAAAATTGCTCTCTATGTACATACATGTCTTTGAAGAGAAGGAATCGAGCCATTGAGCACCCTATCCTTTTTACTTCTGAAACTTTATCAAAGCGAATATTGACAAACTGAATGCTGCTATCACGTGGGTATGATTGAAAGCTCAGTGCTCCATTAACTAGCCCTTGCTCTACGTCAAGGTTACGTTTAAGTATTACTCTACAATTCAATGATAATTTCAATACTTTTCCCAACCCAGCTGTGTTGGAGATTGAATTTTCTAAACTATTTAGTCTTGTTGTGGCTTGCTCACACATGGGTACTGTCAAACCATGTACGTCTAGTTTCTCTGTGGCGCTAATTTCTATTATTGCTTGCATTTCTTTCTTTAACATTGTTTCATTGAATTTAAAACAGCTTGCAAGAGTTGGCATTAAGGCCATACAATTGACATTTTGGTGCGCTATTTGTTCCATAACATCAGTTGCACATGCATTATCGCCATAAAGTGCATGTATATGCCGCTTTTTCAATACAGCTTGTGCTTCTTGCGATAATACACCAACTCTAATACTTTTCAAGATGTTGGCAAAAGTGAGATCTGCAGATTGCTGCATGTTCTCAGTTAATTTTCTGTATTGGAAATATTGCCAAAGGTTAACATTACCTATGCTACCAACAGTTTTCCGACAGAGTTTTTAGCCTAAGGTTTTAAAAATCGGTTCACCTTGTACTGGTGTCAATTGTAGAAGATCTCCGAAATCAATAATGTGTTTCCCTGCAAAGAGTTCTTCGTTATTACTTTTAAGTACTTCTTGCAATCTGAGATGAATCAAAGCCAACATTAGATTGGAGACCATGCTCACTTCATCTATTAGTAGCATTTTCATTTGTTTCAATACTCTACATAATTCCATTGCAGCTTCTGCAGAAATTTTGTAGTAGTCTAATTTATATTGATGCTCTACTGGAATCAATAGTAATCGGTGTAAAGGCACACCGCCTATGTTGTAGGCAGCTAAACGTGTGGGGGCTGTTACAACAGCTGACAGTTTGTTGTTTGTCAATTGTTGAAGGAACTTGATGATCATTTTGATTAAGAATGTTTTCCCTGATCCAGCTTCACCACTGACGTACAGCAGTATAGGTTTGTTATTTTGGCAGGTACATTCTTTATTTTCGTGTTGTACGCCATGCACAATTTGTTTTGTTACCTCTTCAAAAATGGTGCGCTGATCGTTGTTAAGTTTTGTTTATTGTACAGTTAAGTCCTCTGTATCTTCTTGATACTGATACATGGTGTTTTCTACTTCTGCCATGCAACTTCAGCCTCATTTGCTATTAGTGGTTGTCCTAATGGTTCTTGACTTCGTGTTACAGAAGGTTGACTACTGTCGGAAGAGTTTTTATCTAGTTGGGCCTACTTTCTTCTTCCTGTTGCTGCTCATTGTATAACATTGTTTTGTACTGAGTAAAGTTAACATCGGTGATTGTGCTTTCATTTGCTTTGAAAGCATCTTCATAGCACTCATAATTATCTAGTATGCCTTTCTCTTTTCTCCATGGTTTGAAAAGTTGTAACAGAGACATGTAATATAGTTCTTTCTGTTGAGGAGTTTTTAATGACAATTTCACATGATTAATTAAGCTTTGCTCGTTAAGTTTCACTAAGCTCCCTTCACAATCGGTCACTCTATATCTACGTTTGCTTTCATCGGGTTTAACATTATTTTTGTATGCAAAGTTTTGAGCTATGTGTTATAGACACATGCTTTCTAGAGTTGTACTCCTGTTCGGATAGTATGTGTCCAGTAAATTGTTTTTTAGAATGTCTTGGCTGTTGGGATCATTTCTGGCAATTGTTTCTATGTGCTCATATAATTTTAGCACTCTTTTTCTAGATTTTGCAGGACCAAGACTGAGCCATACTATGTTGTATGACTTTCCATACAAAGCTGTGCCGGTTAAACAATCTGCTGCTTCGTAGGTCCCGCATTCTCTATGAGAGAGCATTTTTATGCGTAGGCTGTACAATTTCTGTGATAATGTTTTGTCTGATGCTAGGTCATCCCAGAGGTCTTGAATCTCTGTTTTTTCTGCTTTTGTTAAGTAGGCTGTAACATATCGTGCAACAGCAGTTGAATTGTCTGCAATGTACTGCACATCTATGTTTGCATTCCATAATAGGGCAATGATAGTATTGTAATCATTGATATATTTTGATTCTTCCCTTCTTTTTATGTAATACATGTTTTTAGGTGATTTACCTGTAACACTATGTCGAACTGAAGACATGAAGTTGTTTACTTCACCTGTTTCTGTGACTGGTCTAGGGAAACCAAAGCGGCATTTGGTGTAGCATTTATCTTTGTTTTTGTATTTACGGCGACAATATTTGCCACATTTGTGTCTTTGAAATTGTAAAATCTGCCCATGCAGCTCACTATGTGTCTGTTGTGAAGGGATTTCACATGTGACATATTTTTGGATAAACTGCAAAACAGTGCTATCACTGTCATGCCCAAATTTTGGTGCACCTTTGATACATAACAGCATGTGAATATGTGGTGCTCCTCTCGCTTGATATTCTTTTCTCCAAAAGAGGTGTTGCACTTCTCCAAGGGGAGGAACAGTTTTATTGCAAATAAAGTGTAGCATTGCAATGAACGATGATGGAAATATCTTGAGACATTAACTGGATCTAGAGAGCAAAGTTCTCCAGGTGTTAATATATCTACGTTGTTTTTGTTGCTGTTTGCTATGCTTAGGAACTCATGTAAATATTCCCATGCATATTCTGCACAATTTAGCGTAACAAACCAAGTTGGTGGTCTAAGGTTTCTGATCATGCAACGCACGTCTCCATGCCGTCTAAACCAGTATTCCTTTATACCACGCATGTTTGCAAATAAATTTGTTATACTTGATTGTAAAACCTCATCTTTTTCTTGTACTTTTTGTAATAACTGCATAGCTGACATATTTTGAAAGTGCATTCCAGATTTAAGAATGTCTGCAACTCCATAACATAGTGTTGCTAATTCACTTTCATAGAGTAGGTGGAATATGTATTCCACATTTTGCTTAAATCTGGGATCTTGGGAATACATTTGTAATGAGTGGTATTCTGATGCCCCAATCTGAGTGGGTCTATCATCATATCTCTCACCTTTGCCAGTAGAAAATAGCTGTAGAAAAGCATGTGCTTCTATACTTTTTTCCCAAATGCTTATTGGTGACCCTTTGGTTTGTCGCATTTGGTAAGTTTCTAGTGCATCATTTATACTGTCATTGGAATGCAATGGATGAATTGTGCAATGGTCCAAAAAAGTGGATACTGTAGCTGGATCCAGAAGTTCGAATTGCCCAGTTTCTGATGGCTCTTGAATTATTTCAGTTGTTTGCCCTAAGCTTTCATCAATATGTATTTCCTTGTAGTAGTCATTGTTCTCTTTTAGATATTGCAATGCTTGTGTATCTTTGTGTAAGTCTACTAATTGTTGCCATTTTTTTTTATCCTTTGTTGCTACTCCATTCACCAAGACTATTAAAGAATGCCCTATTGAACGTTCCACTCCTAGAGTGTGCACATTTTCCGTTAGATCTAATGGCAAGTAAACGACTTTGCCACAAATTCCTTTCACCAATTCAGAGGAAGGTAAATGTGCTGTTTTTGGATGAAGGCCTACAATTGCTTGAAATGGGTGAACTGTTTGAATTATTATGCTCTCATACAAATTGAGCGGTGGCAGGATGTTTGGTAATGGAAACAATTCCAAATTATTTGTAATTACACATGAAGGAGTGTGGTTGTTGTCTAATTTTGAAGTACAGTAACTGCAACTTATTAGGCGTTCAGTTATTTCATATTTGCTTTCAGCGAAAAGGTACAAAGCCAATTCAAACCATTTAGAGTCTTCATTGTTTTCTATTTTGTATGCTATGTCCACATTTTTTGTGTTCCTTTTGTAAAACGTTCTGCGGCAACATACAAACACATGGTTTGGTACTTCAGCCGATGACCTTTTAAATTTTAGTATTTCTTTTCTGTATGTGTGTAATAGAAGGTTGCTATGTGCAGAATTGACGCTTCTATGCTCTAAAACTGGTGCATTTTCTACGTGGCTTTCACTTCCAAAATACTTTTTCTGAATACGGTCCATTTCTTCGTGTAAGTATTTGGGTGTACCACGCAGAAAAGTGGTATTTAAATTGCCTAATTCTGAAGATGGACTTTTTGCAGAGTATATTTTATACACTAAATTTCTTACTTTGGAATGATGTACTGCTATTTTTTTGATATCATGGAAGGTACTTTTGCAAATAGGGCCAGAAATGCAGGCTAATGAATGTCCTTTTAGTCCTGTGTGTTTCTGCACTACACAAATATCCATATTTTGCAGCACTTTCATTCAACTTTTGTCTTTACCTTTTACATATTGATTGAGGAACAGACGTAAAGATTTGAAAGCTTTATTTGGAATGGCACAAATTGATGTGTACGGCCATTTGTATACTGGACGGTGTGGTTCTGCTGAATCAAGAGGTAATTCTGAGTTTTCAGAAGACAGTTTTGTAAGCAGTGTTTCTTGTTCCATGATGGTAGTATTGATTTTCTCATACCCTCGTCCACTGCTATGGATGGCAATTGTGTTTTATTTTGTTTGTATGCTTCTTCATTCAAATATGGCTGTGTGGTTGTTGTGTGACTCCATTCACCACCACAAACATGCAAAAAATTATTTTTGTTCACATTCCGTTTATTGCTGAGTTTCATTTGTAGTTTGGTACTTAGTTTTGTTAGTGCTTTCATCCTTTTTAACACTAATATGAGCAACTTGCTTTTGAGAAGGATTGCACTGTCCACGAGTGCTTGTAGAATTAACTTTCTACGGTACGTTTTAAGGGGCGAGGATGATTTTGGTCCTCTTAGTAGATTCTGAAGGACTCTGTGACAAAACATTTTTGCTAAAATACTTTTTTACTATGGGTTCTTCTTACACTGTCAGGATTATTAGGAACATTGTTAGCTGTACTAGCAGCCGTTTTTTGACAACATTTTCTATGTTACCCAACTGCATTAGGTGGTTTGTACCAAGATTCTCCACTAACTCTACAACAGGTGGATGCTTACATTGCACACCTTTATTTTTATTTCCCCTAATTCTGCGTTCCTTTCTACGGAGCTGCTTTTTGGTAGGCATTCTTTGGTGTCTGTTGAGAAAAAAAACTATACTTTGGTCTGTAGTCCAATGTATGTGTGCTGTGTGCATGTGTGCAAAGGTGTGATGGGGAAGCTCTTTGGCATGTTGTGTCAACGCACAGTGCCCTCTAACTATCATTTGGTAAGGCTACTTTACTGTTTGTACACTAGTACCATGTGCTTTAGATGAGCGTACAAAGTGCCCTACTTGTGACGAGAACCATTAATAATAACCGAAATGCCAAAAACTTGCTACCACAACTTATTTTAACAATCTAACCTTCTAAGGATTCCCTATGTTATTTCAGTACCAAACACACAGGGATTTGTCAGCCATTCCACCTGTTATTCTTTGTTCAATAAATGGATATTTGCAGGTAGAATGGTTTACAAATGAATGCTTGCTTTGGTGCCCAAAATAAACAAATAACCCACATAGCCTCTTTAAGGAGTAGTTACAATATGAAGGTTGTACTGTACTTACTTTTTTGTACAAGATGACCAGGTTTCTTCGGATATGTCGTCTGCAGTGTAGATGCTGTTGATTCTCAGAAGAGTAGTCTTCACTGTAAATTAAAAAAATAATATCAATTACTTTGTGTGCACATTGCACTTCTCTCTGTGCAGTCTTTCCATACTACTTTCAATATTGTACTTGAAAGTCCTTCAAAATAACTACATTTTTCAAGGGTTTGGAAAGCCTTCTTCGTTACAAAGTGTAGTATGCATAGGAGAGAGGTTTGTAAGCGATAGGACAAAGCACTAGATGGGCAAACATTTTGTACTTGTTAATGAAAAGCACGCTGTCCAAAAATCGGGAGACCCTCCTAAGGACATGTGAGCACCACAATCGGGAGTGATTACTATTCTCACACGATCACATTGCAAGTAGCATTACTGTAGGCAGTTACAGAGTACAGAACTCTGACATTTTTCACATACAAAAATAAGGTCTGCCCTAAATTCTACTTCTCAACTCACACGCTTTTGGTGGTTGTTACCCGTCTTGTAAAGGGCAGACTCACCCGCCAAGCCTCCTGCACGGCCATTCAATCCAATGGCCGTCTCACCTGCCAAAAACAAAATCGGCTGATTTCACCCGCCTTTACGATAAAAATGGTTGAGACTTATGCCTAAATAAGCATGCTTGCAACCTATGTACAGGTTATGTAGAAGATAGTAAGCGGTCGTGCGATTTGTTAATGACAAATTGGCATTGTTGCACTTTAAAAGGTGTTGTGTTGTTATGTGTTCCCTATGGAAATTTACTGCCATTATTTTGTCTATTTCAAATCATAAGGCTTCCACATGTACTCTGCTTAAAATGTACATACCTGTACTCTATACTGATGCATGTGCACATGCATGGAGCTGTACGTAGAAATTCGCAATCCTTGCACAGTGGCTTGTGAAGTAGGTGCTTTGCAATGGTATGCGATTTTCATTAAGAATCATCAACAGTAATTTTGAAGTGCGCAATGTTGATGACAGAGTTAAAATTAGCGCTGTTCTATGTGATTGGTGGATGATTGTGCGCCCGCTTAGTTGTGTCCTTTGAGGGACTCTCTTTGGTACCGCTGTAGAAAGGGTGGAAGGACTGGGTAAGAGTTACGTGTCGCACGTAGGCAACGCTTATCCGCTGGTAGGGCGTGTCACATATGGGTTTCTACAGCAAATCCTGCATGGAAAGACGACTGTAGGCATCAGCCAATCAGATGTTCACATTAGTCTTTTGTGTCGAAAGACGGTGTGCACACTGAAAATGACAGAGGTGCAGAGGGTCAGGTTTTTGCTGCTTGGAGACATTTTTGTGCAAGGCTTACAACACTATGCCGAGAGTAAGCATGTGGCACACCATTTCGATGTGCGAGGAGTGGAGGTGGTGTGGAGCGCTGACACTCATGCCAATGCTGCAGCAATTCTGAAAGTTTGCAGAGACATGTGTCGAATGACCACTCCCCATGTGGTAATTTTGCACTACGGTGCTTGTCACTTGGGATAACTGACTTCACGTACTTTGTTGGCAGATTTGGCACAGTTGGTTGAAGCACTCATGACCATCTTCCCAACATCGAACGTTATTTTTTCTGCTTTACTTCCGAGAGTGCAATGGAACAAACACTTCTGTTTTCTGTCCAGATCAAAGCATCGGGAGGTGCATCATCAATCGTGGCATGCGCGCATTCATGCTATGAGTTGGTATGTTTTTTTGTAGCCACAATAACTTTGCTCCAAGCAATGCACATTACTTTGAAGGAGAGGGTGTTGCGCTATCCTCTTTAGGAAATGCGATGTTTTTTTGGAACATAAGACTTGCTTTAGAGAAGGTTCTGTAATGTTTGCAAGAGTAAAGCAAGGACAAAAAATATAAAAAAATTAAAAAAATACATAAAATACCACATGTCTATACGATATGTGGCCAAAATAAAAATAAACGGCTCTTTTCAGAGCCTACCTTAAAGGGGAAAAAGGGGGATAGTACTTTTATGTACCATCGTCACGCTCTGATCCTGCACATGTTCGTGAACATGGCAGTAGCTAGCAGCCAGCACATATCACCACCGGGGATTGAAGGTGGAGTTGCATGTAAATGAGAATGAGCAGAGCTAGGTATTGGTCCATAATGTTCAGTAGGTGTGTTCTGACCGATGTACTTCAGTAAGACCGTCTTCTCCCTCACAGGACACCACCAGCCATGGCTTTCCATGCTCGAAAACAGATTATCTGGATTATGGGAGACTCATGGATACATTGGTTGAAGGTGCATGCAGAAAGCTGCAGTTTATCTACAAATCTCGGATTTCCACATGCGGTGGCATGGTGTGCGTTACATGAGATGGGTGGACTTGGTACCTCTTTCTGTTACTTTACAGACAGACCGTCCTCCAGATATACTCATCATTCTTTGTGGAGGAAACAGTTTAGGCCATGTATCTGGCATTTCTTTACAATTTGCCATGAAGGAAGGACACGCGAAGTTCATGGACATGTTTCCAAATTGTCAAATACTTTTTTCCCGTATTGCCCAAAGACAAAAATGGTTGGTTTCTTCTGCATTTGGTCCACAAATGGAGAAAGTGAGACGCAATGTGAATAAGGCTGTGTGTGCCTTTTTAAGCGATGTTGGCATGTCCTCTTTCCACAATGACAACATTTTGTTTCGTAGCAGTTTCATTTTCCGTAGAGATGGAGTCCACCTCACATTTGGTGGTAATCAGATGTTTCTTCACAATTTACAAAATGCATTGCGCCCTCTTTTGCAATCACACTAACCTATCTGACAATCCGTTTTCCCAAATCCACTGTTTTTGACCCACACAACACACCACCAAAAGGCTCTTTTCAGAGCCGCCACTTTCTCCCAACGTACACTTTATTGTGTTTGCGCCGCTTGCACCCTCCCTTTTTCCCCTCTACGACTGTCCGCAAACTTTTTCTGAACTCCGCATGGGTCTATGGCCTTGACTTCATAGTTCTATTGTTACACTGAGAAAGGTGGCTCTGAAAAGAGCCTTTTCTGTCATTTTTGTTGTTTTTACATTCATTAATTAACAGCACTCGACACACTAGGGGAAGAGGCGAAAGGAGGGTAAGGAAGGGACACCAGCCACAGGGATAAGAAAGGGTAACTCAACAGACAAATATTACAGGTGATCTTTATTTAGGTAAGGAGCAAATCTTCTGGTGCTTAGTGACTGCAGCCTCAAAAGCACTTCGAAAATTCTCCCCCCTGCAGAGTACTGCATCACAATACGTGCACACTACTGTCACTTTTGAAAGGTAAGGGTCCACAGCATTGCGAATGGCTTGTGAAGCAGCTCGAGGGAGGCACTTCCCCACAGTAGTGTCTTTTGTGGTGGGAGGAGCGGATTCCGAGGATGCTGTGGAGGAACTCAAACAACTACGCTCTTCACATGGCACCACCTTGCGAATGTCCACAGTGTGGAACGAAGTGAGGTGTCGCTTCATGGTTATCGTACCAAAACTGTATGCTCCAAATCTCACGCGACTCAACACCACATCGCACTGGTTACACTTCACCAGGTTGGCACATGCTTTTGCCACATTCCCATAAATAGAAAACAACCGCCACACCCACGACTCCCACTGAGCGCTCCTACTGCAGAGTTCCTCCACTTCATTCTCTTCCTCCTCTTTTTCCTCAATCTCTACATCCTTACCCATATATCTCTCTGCAGGCCCTTGGTGAAGTGGTGATGGTGGCGGGTTTGTGGGTGATGTAGAGGCTAATAGCCCAACATCAGCCATGGAAGCCATACCGATTAGTTTCCTTTTTGTCACTACAGCAGTAAAGGCAACACACCTCGATCTGCTATAGCTAGAAGGACAATGAAGATGTGCTCGGGAGTGTGGCCTTTTGAAGGTGTGCAGGGGTGTGCCTCGTGCCCGTCTTCATCCCTACAAAGCGGTACACACATTTTACACAGCAACTCCTGAGGTGGCCTATTGTTTGGGATGTGTGAAATTACATTTTTACACTCCACAATACTTTGCCTTGTGTCTACAAGTTCATTTTTAGTGCTGTGGAGGCACACAAACCGCGGAAACTAGTCCCCACGCTCAGCGTAGGTGCGGTCACAAGATGACGTCCTCAACACATCCGCCCCCTTAATAAAAATTCCCCTGGATAGCAAATGCAAAGAATCAAACATGCGCATGCGCACAAGTGTCCTACGGACAGTGTTCGGATTCTCAAACTACTTCAAAGTGCGACACAATTGAGACGGACAGTTAGGACTGCCGCAATGTTGGCAATCCTTTCGTTTGTACTTCGCATGTGCATGCATGCTATGTTCACTGCACGGACAGTTCCAGTGTCCTTAGGACAACTCCATTTTGTTTGCCTATGAACCTGCCGGCCACCGTGCTTGTTCTACGGACGGCACCATTTTGACTGCGCCCAATAGGGACCACTATACTGTCCTTCACACACTCCCTTTTTACTCATTTACATCCATTCCAAACATCTTGTGTGTTCTACGACCATGTATTATATCGTTTTCAAGCAGTACACCGAGGTAGTATATCCTTTGGACACCCCTTTCTGTTTATGTACGCACATTTTTAAAAGATGGTGCAGTCACACATCACATCCGTCTAACTTGGCATTAGACAGCACCCACATTCCATTGCTTTCGGATAGGTCGAACGGGCGCGCTGTTCACAAACATTTTACGTCTTTTTAAAAAAAAGTAACCGCCAACTCTTTCTCTACAACTACTGTACAAACCATTTACTACACACTCACTCTAAAGAAACAGCGGGGGAAGCAGACACTGAAACAAATATGGGGGAATTTGGATTTAAAGAAGGCTGGTTATTGGGGGAAGATTTGTGAGGGGAAATGGGATGGATACTTCGTCAAAATGTCTATTTTCCTCTTGCAGGTTTGGGGATGGGTCGCTAGGGAATGGAGAAGCAGGGCAGGTGCAGGTGGGGCAATGGTACCAAACATTTCCTCTCACAACGTCCTCTACAAACTCCCGTAAACTTTGAAAATTGTCATTCAAAATGTCCATTTTCTGCTCTATCCTTTTTATCATGTCTTCTTCTATCTCGTTTGTTGCCCTTTCCTCTTTTTTTTCCTGGTCTGTTGAAAAAAAAAGACCATAAGTTAAATGCCTATAAAATACTGGTCACTATTCTCCATATGCAGACCAATGTGTACCATTGTTGTCGCTGTCTTCAGACATTTCCCCGTGCGGGAAATACTCCTCCATCCACTCCAACGTACTAGCCATTTCTGAGTCAAAACAGCAGAAAGAAATTATTATTTCTGCACCATATACCAAAAAAAAAACACACCCACATAAAAAAATGCCCTGCACTCACTCTTTTGATGTAATCTCCCTTCGTCCTACTGCGTCCATCCACTATCGTTCCAGGCTGCCGAGTTTCTGTGAAGTGATTTCAGTGGAGGCATCCTTTCTTCTTTTTTTGGTTCCATCCACTCCATTCTACATGGTTATGAAATGTGTCGTTTTCTTTTCCCACCTTCAGGTTTCCATATTTACTTATTACTACTTACAATATCTTTATGTTCTTCTTCAATGTTTCACACTTTTTCAGGCCAATTCATGGAATGAATGTGCGCCGAAAAAACGGCGCACGCGTGCGAAAACGTGCGATTCGCAGTGAAATAGCGAAAATCGCAATGGAAGTGCGATTATCGCATAGAAAACAGCGCACACCTATTCATGGAAGTCCGTGCACGCGCAAAATGTGGGATGTGTGCTGAAAAAGTGCGCGGCGCACGCTGGCGCACGCTGGCGCACAGGTCATCGAATGCCGTGCAATAAGGCCACAGCGAATTCGCACATAGCGCGGCGCACACAACAAAAGTAGGCGTAACACGGGGCGTTGCACGCAGAATGGGGAACAACTCGTGAAAATGTGGGCATCACGGGGGAAGTACAGGAGGCAAGTGCGCGGAACGCCCACACGATCGCCTACAACACGTATTCATGGAATGGAATAGGGAAAAACAGCGCACGGCCAAAGACGCGCACAGGCCCATACATGTCCGCCACACGAAAGCAGGCAGTAGCGTCCCTGCGCAGGAAAAAAATGTGCGCGTGAAGTTCTTCACGCGAATGGCCTGGGTGCGTGTATTTCAGGGGTGCGTGAGAAGTCCCACACGCGATTGGCCTGGGCGCGTGTATTTCAGGGGTGCGCGAGAAGTTCCACACGCGATTGTCCTGGGCGCGTGTATTTCAGGGGTGCGTGAGAAGTTCCACACGCGATTGAGCCTGGGGGAGCGTGTGCGTGTATTTCAGAGGTGCGCAAGAAGTTCCACACGCGAATGGCCTGGGCGCGTGTATTCCAGGGGTGCGCGAGAAGTTCCACACGCGATTGGCCTGGGCGCGTGTATCTCAGGGGTGCGTGAGAAGTTCCACACGCAATTGGCCTGGGCGCGTGTATTTCAGAGGTGCGCGAGAAGTTCCACACGCGATTGGCCTGGGCGCGTGTATTTCAGAGGTGCGCGAGAAGTTCCACACGCGATTGGGCCTGGGGGAGCGTGTGCGTGTATTTCAGAGGTGCGTGAGAAGTTCCACACGCGAATGGCCCGGGCGCGTGTATTCCAGGGGTGCGCGAGAAGTTCCACACACGATTGGCCTGGGCGCGTGTATGTCAGGGGTGCGCGAGAAGTTCCACACGCGATTGGCCTGGGGGAGCGTGTGCGTGTATTTCAGAGGTGTGCGAGAAGTTCCACACACGATTGGCCTGGGTGCGCGAAAAGTTCCACACGCGATTGGCCTGGGGGAGCTTGTGCGTGTATTTCAGAGGTGCGCGAGAAGTTCCACACGCGATTGTCCTGGGCGCATGTATTTCAGAGGTGCACGAGAAGGTCCACACGCGATTGGCCCGGGAGCTCGTATTCTAGGGGTGCGTGAGAAGTTCCACACGCGATTGGCCTGGGCGCGTGTATCTCAGGGGTGCGCGAGAAGTTCCACACGTGATTGGCCTGGGCGCGTGTACCTCAGGGGTGCGCGAGAAGTTCCACACGCGATTGGCCTGGGTGCGCGAGAAGTTCCACACACGATTGGCCTGGGGGAGCGTGTGCGTGTATTTCAGAGGTGCGCGAGAAGTTCCACACGCGATTGGCCTGGGCGCGTGTATTTCAGAGGTGCACGAGAAGTTCCACACGCGATTGGCCCGGGCGCTCGTATTCCAGGGGTGCGCGAGAAGTTCCACATGCGATTGGCCTGGGCGCGTGTATCTCAGGGGTGCACGAGAAGTTCCACACGCGATTGGCCTGGGCGCGTGTATCTCAGGGGTGCGCGAGAAGTTCCACACGTGATTGGCCTGGGCGCGTGTATCTCAGGGGTGCGCGAGAAGTTCCACACGCGATTGGCCTGGGCGCGTGTATTTCAGGGGTGAGCGAGAAGTTCCACGTGCGATTGGGCCTGGGGGAGCGTGTGCGTGTATTTCAGAGGTGTGCGAGAAGTTCCACACGCGATTGGCCTGGGCGCGTGTATTCCAGGGGCTAGCGGGTGGTTTTACAAGCAATCAGGCCTGGGGGAGCGGGGTACGTGTATTTCTGGGGCTCGCGGGTGGTTTCACACGCGATCGGGCCTGGGGGAGCAGGGTACCACTCACCGTCTGCCTTGCGTGTAGAAGAACGCGTAGCCAGCACCCACCCGCTGTGAAGTGATAGCGTGTGAACCCCAACGCCTGCAAAACACACGCACCACACCCCACGAAAAGCAACGCCCGTGCCCGTTACGTCACAGACGCGCATACGCGCTAAGGGCCTTTGGTCCAATGGAATCGCGTATGCATGCTGACGCGCTTATGCGCTAAGGGCCTTTCCTCGAATTACACGCTGACGTGCAGAATTTTCACATGCCAAATCACTCCGTATCAAGCTGGCCACGCGTAAGCACACGGAAGACCACGCTCCTGCCCAAAAGGCCGAATTACTGCCCCCCAGAGCCCCGAGCAGCCTTCCACGAGCCATCTGCTGCTGCCTGCCTGCCTGCTGCCACCGTGCCCCGCCATTTGGTGCCTGCACATCAGCCATCTGCAGGGGTCCAGTTGCTGTGTCCACCCCTGCTGGAACAGAAGACTCCCGACTGGGATACCATCGCTCCACAGCCCAGCCCCAGGACCCAGTTGCCCACCCAAGCCTGCCTCGGGGATCGCCATGTCGGGGCAAACACCATCCGAGACCACTGGCAACCCCCCAGCCAGAGGGGCAGAGGGCCACCAGCTTCAGTCAGAAGGAAGTTGGTGTCCTGGTGGAGCTTGTCCTGGGGCATTATGATGCCCTCTTCGGATCACCAGGCGCCGACAAGGCAGCACGGGACAGGATCTGGGACGACTTTGTGGTTGCCATCAACGCGGAGGGGGTGGCAACCCGCAACATCAAGCAAGTCAAGAAGTACTGGGAGGACTTCAGGTCCAGGACCCTCACAAAGGCCCGGCGCCTCGTGGAGGGGGGCCGGGGCAGCATGAGTAGCATCCAGCTGAGGGTCCTGGAACACGTACGCCCAGCGCTCCATGCCCAGATCCTTGAGAGGCAGACCCGTCTGGAGTCGATCGGTAAGTGGCCAAGCATTGCTGTGTGAGACAGGGCATGTTGCAGCGTGCTGGTTGTCTGATACTTGCCTGTATGTGTGACATAGGCCATGTACGCGTGTGTGTGTGCAGGGACATCATGGTCATGCATGTGAGACCAGTAATGTGTGAAGCACACGGTTGGTGTATGTGTTTAAATGTAACATGGGGAGCCCTATGCGGAATGGACACATGAGAGCATGCCAGTCTCTGTTCCTGGACATGGGTGTGGGTGAGGGATGGGTGCTGATGCCATGTACATGTATGGTGTCCATGTCTGTGTTTCTGACCTGCGTGTCTGTGACTTGTGAATGCCATGGATGCATGACACATGTCTGTGACAATGTTCAGATTCACTGATGCAGCCTAGTTATCCTTGCATCCACTGTGTCTGGGGTGTACGAGTCCAGATGGATGAAAGTACGTTGAAGTGTGTGCATGTGATAGGCATGACCCATGATGCATGTGAGTCCAAAAACAACATTGTATGCTTCAAGAGTCCCTTGGACATGTTTGCTTATGTCCATAGCATGCGCCATGCCTGTTACTGCATGTGTTTTGCCTGCACTGACCCATGTGTTGTGGAGGGACATGATGGAAGTGATCTTTGACAGTGCCACTCATCTGCTATTGCTTCCTTTCTAGGGGACCATTGCACAGTACCCTGATGCTTGTGTTCTATGTCTCCCTCTACACAGCGCAAAGTGAAGAAGAGAGCGGAGACGGCGCTGTGGAGCTAAGCGGCAGGGATGCCCCCACGGCTGCAGCGGAAGGGGTGGGTGAGCCCCCACAGGGGCTTGCAACGGCGGAAGACGGTGTGGAGCCATCCAGGTTGGTGGTTTCCACAGAGGAGGAGGAGGCCGCTACTGAGCCGCACATGGGGCCTGGTGGGGGCATCCCTGTTGGTGCAAGTGGGGCAGTCCAGGGGCAGGGGCAGGAGGCAGCACAGGTCGCCGTGAAGGTGCCTGTGCATGTCACTGTCCCTGACACTGTGACTACACCACCATGCAGCAGCAGGGATGCCCCATCCCAGGCCCGTCCGCAGGTAGGGGGGATCTCCATGTCATCTGACTCCCCTCCACCTGCGGACGAGGGGACCCCTGGCTGTATGGAGAAGGTCCTGATTGGTGTCGCGTTGCGCACTGCTGTCATTCGTGATGAGGTGCGTGCTTCCCGGGGGGAGCACGCACGTCATCACGAAGAGCACCGTGCCAACGTGGCCCAGTTGGGAGTGGTCATGGTCGGGGGTCTCGTATATGTGTCGGTCACTCTGGCGACCCTCTCCTCCTCTGTGGAGGCTATGCGCCAGTCGTACTCCATGCCGTCTTCCGGCCCAGATGCCACCAGGGCCCCCTGTGGACCTGCCCCGACCAATGCAGCCACCTCGGTGGGGATCCCATCCCTGCCACAGTCGGGAGTCGGAGGTCCAGTAGGGGTGGACATACCAGCAACTGGACCCCAGCAGATGGAGGATGTGACGGCATCCTGTGTGCTCCTTCAGTGGGAAACCACAACATCTGCCCAGCAAATGCACCTGTTTTCTTTTAATTCCCCTCTCACCTCTCCCCCCAATACTAGCCCTACTCCTGCCACTAACACTTACAAACCTCTGATCCATTATGTATACATTGTCAATGCTCACTTCCTCCTCCTTCTCATCATCATGCTCTTACTCCTGATCATCAATGTTCTCTCATGACTCCTGCTGCATCCTGTACCACTTCACATCCCACCATGCCACTAGTAAATGCCTTGTCCACATCGTCCCAATGGGGTTTGTTCAACCCCACACAGCTATCATCCTACCTAAGTGGTGTCTGTCCTAACCACGGCCCTGCTGCTCATGGCACCTGCTGGCCCAATATCAGTCTCCATCCTGGAGTTGTCCCAGTGCTCCTTTGCTTCTCTGCCACCACCCCTGGCATTATTGGCCCAGGCATCCTGTAATCTGTGGCCATGTTGTTTTATGGAGTCCTTCCCATGCACCCACTCCTCCTGCTGCTCCCCAGAGTGGCCTATTATCCCCTTTTCATGAACACTTGGGCCACATGCCCTTACAATTCCTTAACATGCCCCTCATTAACCCATACCCCATTAGTCCATCTGCCAACATCAACCCCAACCTCTTTAAGTGTCATCCTTCCACCATACTCCATGATCCCAGGACACACACACTTCGCCAGCATCCTTGCCCCTATCAAGACCCTCATCAGCAAATATCTCTATGTGACACCCCCCTAGTCATCACTCACCCTTTTGCTGCCCCTCTCCATGTGGCTGCACCCTCTTGCTCTGGGATGACATCTTACCACTGTGGCTAACTCCCTGTCCCAGTGCACCTTCCCTGAGGCCTCCCACCTCCACCTCCACCTCACCTGTCAAGGCTGCTATCATCCAGTGTACATTGACAGGCTTGTCCAACCACTTATTCAAGCAACACCAACCTATTTAAAAGACACCACTGACTTCTTGAATGGCCTGAAAGATTTCATGGCACTAAGCTCAGAATTTATACTATTTAGTCTGGATGTGTGCAGCTTGTACACCTCAATTCCCCACAATGAGGGCTTTGACTCAATCAAATGGCTTCTCTTGAATTGCCAGGGACTAAAAGGTAATGCAAAATTTGTATTAAAATTGCTAAATCTAATTTTATATAACAGCTACTTTAGATTTCAAGTTAGGTACTACCTCCAGCTTGATGGGCTCATCGATGGCGCCTGTCTATGCCAACACATTCATGTATCAATATGAATGTCGACATGTTCTAGAACATCCAGTATGGGCATCATATATCCTCAATTGGAAAAGATTCATTGATGATATTTTTGGCATTTGGTGCGGTACTAGGGAAGATTTGCAATCATTCTTTAAATATCTCAATTTAATACACCCGAGAATCAAATTTACTATAAAGATTGGTAACCCCTCGCTACATTTTCTGGATGTGAGTTTGATGATTGCTGAGGGTAACATCATTACCTCAGTTTACCATAAACCAACAGACGCAAATAATTTACTTCATTATTCAAATTTTCATCCAAGAGCAATGCTCCACAGCTTGCCGTATAGTCAGATCTTGGGGCTTAAGAGAATGACCTCTAATCCAGAAAAACTTGACAAAGAATGTACTGGACTAATTAACACATTTCAAGACAGAGGATATCCCCCTAACATTATAGAGGATGCTAGAAATAGAGCCTCTAATCTAACACGAGTGGACCTTCTAAAACCAAAAACACAAGTTAAGGAGACTTCACTCCTTTTCATATCCAAATTTCGAGGCACAGTTTCCAAATCTCCAAAAGCAATAAGAAACATTGGAACATTTTACATAATGACTCAACTCTCCTAAGGCTATTGCATAGAGCCCCTAAGATGTGTTTCAAAAGGGTCGAGAACATTACAGACAAATTAGTAAAGGCTGAGAGGATACCTAAAGAAAAGCGACAGTTCTTAATGACTAGGAAACTTGGAACTTTCCCTTGCTTGGGATGTACACATTGTAACAATGTCATTAGATGCAATATGGTGATCCACCCTAGAACGGGTACAAAAATCAAACTTAGAGACTACTCGACCTGTTTATCATCTGGGGTAATCTACATGATCAAATGCCCATGTGGTAAAGTATATGTTGCTCAGACAAAAAGATAGTGAAATTGAGATTGACTGAACACAAGTCTAATATACGTCGTAACAATCAACACTAACCTGTGGCAAGACACTTTGATCTGCATAAACATGCCGTCGCCCCAACTGAAATTTCAGATACTAGAGGTGGTTAAACATCCCCCTAGAGGGGGCGACTATCAATCTCTTTTACTACAAAGGGAATCCTACTGGATCGACATGATGGACTCGATCCATCCACGAGGTCTGAATGAAGACTTCTCATTGAACTATTTTCTGTGAGGCCATACAATGCTACTTTATGCATATAGAAACACGTTTTTTGTTATGACTATGTGCTGATTTTAATGAATAATGTAAGCTATGTCATGTTTTCTTGTATCTATACACCAAATGAGAGATCACACATTATGGAAATTATGTTAAACATACTTGACTTAAAATATACTTGCTAGAATAATATAATTTGTTGAATGTGCATATCTTTTGGAACCTTTTTGATCCAACATGGAACCCTCTGAATATTGACCATAATGGTAGAACTACATGATTCTGGTAGTGCACAAACTATTTATGACAAAGCTCTGCTCAACATGTGAAGTTATTGATATCTATATGTGTTTATGATTTCCAAGATGTGGACTCATACACTCTGAATATCCAGTATTGGCCTGTATTATTTCTTCTTAATTAATTGTTCTCTATCTCTTCTATTTGTTTCCAATTTCATACATTTGTTATGCATTCACCACTCCTTTACTCCAATATTTTACTAAAACAACGTGGATTCAGTTCTAGCTGATATACACTGTGACAAATCATTTTTTTCGCTCTTCACCATCAGTGAAATATTGGATCTTGCTTAAGTTAATTCAGACATCATTCCTGGATTACTTATCCATTCAGCCGACAATATATCCGCTTTTAACTACATTTGCATCTTGGTACTGTATTAACAGTACTCATCCTTCCCACCATGGAGGACCATGTACTTCCATGTTATCAGTTCTTTCTCTATGTCTATTACCCTTATACTCTTGTGATGGAGGACTCCGACTCCCCATGTAACAAGTCAATTTTTGATGTTTACCATTTCCTTTGATATAGCCTCTAGCAACATGGCGATTACTGGTTCTGTGACATCGGATCCAGATGCCAGTTACTGACACCTGCCATTCGCTTCGCGTCCACATCCAGAAAGGTAAGCTATGTAGCCTATTACCGTGTTCCAGAGTAGGGACCCTCAACAAATGATCAGGTCCTGACACACAGCCTGCTCTTTCTTAATGTAGAACCTGCTAGCTGGTGCAGTGACCAAAATATTTGAAATGCGCATATGAACCTGAGAAGCTCACAGCAGCAGACGATGCACTTGCTTTTGTGCAAATAACTAACCTTAAATCTAGGTATGCGAACATACTTGTTTCTTGCATACCTCTTAAAAATAGTTTTTTTAGACTCAATGTTCCGCTTTTATTCTGTTCGTAGCTATACTTATACACCTATATTTTTCTATCTGATTACCTTTCAGTCTAGTCATCTCTATTTTCCCTGAACCGAGGGAACAGCTTATGTTGTTCCTGATTCGTATACCCCGAAATACAACTACAGGAAGCTACATACTGAGGCTACTGACCCGTTAGTTTTTTCGTGGGTAGGTCTTTGACATCTAATTCTTATCTAATTTTCAACTAGAAAATCTAAACATATCCAGTTGGTCTCTAAGATTAAAAGATCTTTGTACACTACATACATATCCAACGAAGGCAACAGTGCTTATTTATGGACTTTTTGCTCTATCACCTCCCCAGGTTGGGTATCATCCATAAGCTACTTTATCCACCCACAACAGGACTGAAATTTGAAGCCAATACCGACCGCGTGCGCTTTATTAAGATACACACGGAACCATCACCAACTTGGGTGGCCGCTCTGTGACACCACGCCCTTAGGTATGTTCCAACCTGGTGCTTTTCTGTTTCTCTTGCCTCACTTAGAATCCCTAAATGGGTTGACTTTCTTTAAACTATCTTTGTATGATCTATCTTTAATACAGTGCCTACTCTGGTGACTCATTGAGCAGTATCAGTCAACCTGAGACAAAATGTGTTAGACAATAGACCATTATGTCTATTGGTTTATGTTAAAAACTTGGTGTATATATATATATATATATATATATATATATATATATATATATATATATATATACATATTCACTACAAAAAAAACTTTGTTGAGGGGACGTTATGGTTAAGTTGCCCTAACAAAAACCTGTACACGTCACTAAAAAAATACTTTCCACCTCCCCTTTATGCTTCAAATTAAAACCGAAAAACCCCTGAAATTCGACAGTTATGGTAAACTAAGCCCCCAACCTGCCACCACCCCTGTGCACTGCTAACACTAACACCCAGACCATGAAAGATGTCCTCTCAAATGTCAATGATGGCATCAATGACGACATCACTTGTTTAGCCCCTTTCTTTTCATTCCCTGCCATACATATATATGTACATTCAGTAAAAAAAATCACTTAGGAATGTTATACTTCACAGTGAAACCAAAAACCACTGCACATTCCCCCATTATGGTAAGCTAAGCAACCATAACTCGCACCATCTATATGCATTGCTAAGACTAACACCCAGGACATCAAAGATGACATACATTTTGGTTCATAGTGATAATACCGAATTTAAAAATCTCGAAAACCAAAATCTCGAATACAAAAGGCCGAAAAATAAAATATCGAATTTTTTTTTCAATGTGTTTTTTTTCAAAATGGGGGGGTTCCCCCCCAACCCCCCTTTTTTTCATTTTTTTTTTATTTTACCCTTTTTTTTTACTTACCTGACCCCAAAAACATATATAAATAAATAAATAAAAAATTCGATATTTTTTTTTTTCGATATTTTATTTTTCGGCCTTTTTGTATTCGAGATTTTGTTTTCGAGATTTTGACTGACCACCATACATTTTACTGTGTACTAAGTTTCCCAAAATAGAGCAAACCCTCCCCAGAATCCATGCCTATGTCTCCCAGTATGCCATCCGTGTCTATCTCCACCCCCAGCTCCCATGCAGCAGTGGGCATTTTGATGATCATCTCTATAAACAGTGATCAATTGCCAATGTGTGTGCAAAGAGGAGGGGGAGGGGACCTGAAAATTTGTTTTAGGCAGTAGAGAAGGGTTATATGGCTTGGAGGTAGCACCCCTTCATTGAAGAAGGGGGGGGGAGTTCAGGGAACAGTTGGGGAGGTCGGAGAGGGAGCAGTTGAGAAGGAGAGAATTGAGGTAGATAGGATGGGATAATGGGCAGTTTGATGAGACAGCTAGTTGCAATTGGGGAGTATAGGGATGGCACTTGAGTGAGAAGGGGCACTTCACAAAAGTAGGTGGTGGCAGTAAAGGAGGGCTGTTGAAGGAAAATGAGGGTTGGGACAGTTAAGGGAAAATAGGACAATTGGGGGAGGTGTGGGGGCAGTTGGGGAAGAAGGGGCTATTGGGGGACAAGGAGGGGTGGGGGCAGTTGAGGGAGAAGGGACTGTTTGGAGAATAAGGGATTGGGCACTTGGGTGAGAAGGGGAGAGTTGTAGGAGAAGGGGTGGGGGCAGCTGGGGAGAATGGGAGGTATTTGGGGGGAACAGGGGCCTGTTGGTGTATAAGTGGTTTGGAGGAATATGGGTCTGGAGGCTCTTGAGCAAGAAGGGAAGCTTGTGGGCCTTTGGTGGGTGAGGGTGGCTGTAGGGGTACGTGGCAGTTGGAGTGAAGGGGTCAAGGGCATTGGCTGGAGGGGGAACAGTTGGGGAGGAGTGGCAGGGTGCTTAGTGTGTGTGGGTACAGCCTGGCTGGGTTGGGGTGTGTGTGTGTGTCCTTCCTTCTCTGGCCTGTTAAGGCTGTGTTTTGGGGCATTCTTTCATGGCTTCGAAATTTCAGTCACTCCTCTGTTATTCAAATATATTCAATTATATTCAGTTTTCTCATCACACACTGTTCACTTTTGATTTCTCCATACAAGGCTTGCAACCTTGGTTCAAACACAGGCCAGGCTGGTATCAGTCTCCCCAACTCACCGGCTGTGCTGACTTTAATGAATCTGCTCTGTTGTGTGAGCCAAGGACAGTACCACAGCAGCAAACGCTCCTCACCACCTTGGTTATCGATGCAGGACATCCCCGGGTACCTCTGAGACAGAATGCAGGTTTCTCCAGCTTTAATTCCAGGTCTTAGGTTTCGTATTTTCCAAGGCTCAAGAAAGCAACGGTCTGAAAAGGTCAAGGGAACTTCCCTCCTTCCAACCCTCTCTGGTCTCGCTGTCTTTCTCCTCATATTAAACTGCCATATTGGAACTGCTGTTCCCTCGTGTGCTTTGCCTTGCTCAGGGTGTGTTTTTGTGCTCTGCCTTTTATCCATGTGGGGAAGTGTGATGGGTTTTGCTTGACCTGTTGCAGGACCACTTTGATTTCACAATTCTTTTTTAATTTTTAGCATTTGCCACCTTTCAGTTGGATACCTAACAGAGATGTTCAAATGAGCACACACGTCGTGCCGTACCACTCTGTCTAAGGTAGTGTATCTTGGCTTCAAAGTACAATCACTAATTTTCATCTGTTGTTTAACTGTGTTTGTGTCACCTGCCACATACGCTTCATTCACTTTTCTCTTCAGCTTTTACTATACACTGTTGCGCATGCAACCCTGGCTTCAACAAAGACCAGTCTGGTATCATTCACCCTAACTCACCGGCTGTGCTGACTTCACTGGTGCTGCTTTGTTGTACGACCCAAGGACAGCACTACAGTAGCAAACAATGATTCTCCCCTCCTTGACTATGGACGCAGGAGAGCCCCGGGTACCTCTGACCCAAAGTGAAGGATTCTTCAGCCTTAATTCCTGGTCTTACGTTTCCTATTCTCGAAGGTTCATGAAAGTAATGGTCTTTCATTGAAAAGGTCAAGGGCACATCCCTCCTTGCGATCCCCTTTGGTTTTCCGGTCCTTCGCCTTGTATTAAACTGCCATTTTGGAACTGCTGATTCCTCATGTGCGTTGCGTTGCTCAGAGTGTGCTCTCGTGCTCTGCCTTTTATCCATGTGGGGAAGTGTAATGGAAGTCCGGTGTGCGGAATGGTTAGTAATTGCCTGGCACTGCCTGACCATTGTATTGGGACATGTCAGGTATATGGCTCGGTTGTTAATCCGTTTTCTCTCATAGTGAACTGTCCATGAGGAAGTGTTTGTTTTGAGAAAGGGAGGGGGGGTTCAGTTCCTAAGTATCCTCCCTGGTAGTATGGGATTAAAGTGTTACTGGGAAGGGGACACCAGATCTCGCCATATGGTGTCCCATTCACCGAAGAACCCTCATCCAGGTGATCCTCCCGCACTTGTACACTCCCAGGAACTGGATCCAAAAGTGATGGCTGTGTCCTGCCCACCTGGATGAAAGATCCCTGGTGACTAGAGGGTGAGACTCCTTCAGGTTTCTCACATTTCCTTCCCCTATGCGATATAGCTGCATCTGTTTCATAAGGGAACCAAGAAGCAAATCCACGTTTCCTTGGTCTTTGCCTTTTTTCGGTGCTCCACAGGGAAACAGTAGGGTTGCAGGTCTAAGAAACCTTGCATGACTAGAGGGTTAGAATCTTTCTGCAGGCTAATCCAAACTAGTGGAAAATGATATGTGACAACTGTGAACTTCCTTCCTATAAGGTAATATCTAAGGAGGGTAATGGCCCACTTGATTGCAAGGGCCTCTAATTCTAGCACAAAGTAATTTCTTTCACGTTGGAAGAGTTTGCGACTAGTAAATAAGATAGGATGTTCCAATCCATCGCAAATTTGTGACAAGACTTCTCCTAGCCCTGTAAGGGAGGCTTCTGTCTGTAATACAAACTCCTACAAGAAATCTATTACCTTTAACAAAAAGGTTCTGGCATGAGGTTTGTTTTAGGTTGTTGTAACATACATCGTCCTCAGACCAATGAATATTCTGGAGTTCGGCATTCTTGTCTGTCAGCCTAGCTGTCTTATCTGAGAAGTTAGGGATAAACCTATGGTAATAACCGATCAACCCTAAGAATGCTCTGAGGTCTCTTTAGTTTTATGCATAGGGGTATATAGGACAGCCTTTACTTTCTCGTGTTGAGGTTGGACACTACCATTCCCTACAAAGAAACCAAGGTATTTCACGGCTGATTGGGCCAACTTGCATTTGGATGGATTTGCAGTTAGGCCGGATTCTCTGAGGGCTCTCATAATAGTAAAGGACTTTGAACTGGAACAGTCCCTGGGGCGTCAAGAAAACTGTCTTTTCCTCATCAGGTCCATCCACTGGGACCTGCAAGTACCCGTTGGTTAAGTCTAGGGTTGAAAGAAAGGTGGCATTTCCGAGTTTATCAATAAATTCGTCCATGCGTGTCATGGGATAGGCATCGAAGTCAGAGATGGCATTAACTTGGTGCACATTTGTGGAAGTGCATTGTGAAGTGCCGATCGCTGACCAGACCCAGATCCCTTCTCAAGTGAAGCCTGTGGAAGAATAAAGCTCGTTGGCTATTTAATGGAGGCCCGCCCCCTCCCCAGCACCACCTTATATTCAGTGTTGCGCGCGCATTTGCAGAAGTGCATTGTGAAGTGCTGAGGAAGCCTGTGGAAGAATAAAGCTCATAGGTATACATGCACTATTAGATATTTTGGACACTTCACTTAATTGTGTGAATATTTGTATTTGGTCTTAAAACACCTATATTTCTATTGTTATAGGCTGTTTACTGGAGACTCCACCTTATATTCAGTATCACGTGCGCATTTGCGTGCGTGCATTTGCGGAAGTGCATTGTGAAGTGCTAATCGCTGATCGCGTAAAGCGAGCAGCGCTCAGTGGTTGATGTATATGTCCCTGGAAAACTGTGTGAGTAAAATGGCTACTGCATGCATATCAAAGACTCGTATTATCGAACTGCCGCCGCACGTACAAGTGCCGTGCTGTACACTATATTATATTTAGAGTAAACAGCTTGCGGCCAAGTACACGGCCAAGTGTTGGTTTCGGCTAGCCCCAAACAGTGAATCCTTGTTAAAGTTCAGATTTTCAACACATTCGTTCCAGAAAGTCATAATTCTATTAAAGACACGGAGGCGAAGGATTATGCTTCTCTTTCCATTTTACTGTTCAGCAGCAAAGTATAAACCAATCAAACATGAAAAAAGAAAATAACCATTGTTTTAGAGTCTTTGTAGTTCTGTTTTTATTGGTCCTTCAACTGACCACGTGATAACTTCAACCAATCATAAAATTCCTTGTCCATATATCATCCTGTCCTTCTACTATACTTCCTCTTTCTTTGCTGCATGCAGCGAGTTAAGTGCCCTTTTTATTATTCCTAATGAATGTGTGTTTGATGACTTTGGGTTTACTTTAGGCAGACCACACGCATGCGCGCGCACTCTCTAGTATTTGGCGGAGCATATCTGCATTGATTCCTGAGTGATTATAAGTTGCGGTCGCGACAGGACTAGTGCTCCGGCGACCAAAACCTCAGGGGAGAACAACAGAGGGCACTACGGTCACAGAAGGGGGAGCGCGACGGGACCGCTTAGTTCCAGCACTTCCTTCTTTCCAAAGACTGTTGGAGAGGTGAAAGCAATATAACAAGCGAACACTCTGAGAGATATATTATACTATTATTCTTCTGACATTATCTACCCGTTTCCGCTTTACAGCGAAACATTCCATTTGAATCGCGCTACGCGATCAAAGAGCACATCGCTTCTGCAGGCCACAGAAAGGTACCGCAACATTCACACGGGCACAGTCACACGTAAAACTTGTCTACTTCATATATATATATTCAGTGAAAAAACTTTGTTAAAGGGACGTTATGGTTAAGTTGCGCTACTAAAAACTTATGAAATTCAGTGAAAAAAACGTTGTTAAAGGGACGTTATGGTTCAAAGTAAAACCGAAAAACCCCTGAAATTCGGCAGTTATGGTAAGATAAGCAACCATAACTCGCGCCACTGTGCACTGCTAACACTAACACCCAGGACATCAAAGATGACATCACAAATGTCATTGATGACATCACTGATGACATCACATGTCTGGCTCCCCCTTTTTTCCTTTACTGACATATCTAGGCCACATGGTTTTGCTCAGTAACAGTCAAGGGGCCTCATTACGACCCTGGCGCTAAGGGATTACCGGTACCAGTACCGGTAATCCCTTAGCGCCTGATTACAAGGTCCCTTTGCGGGTTCCCACCTTAACGGCTGGTTTTACCAGCCGTTAAGGATTGGACCCGCAAAGGGACCTTGGTGCTAATTACGGTACCTTCACAGTACGCAAAACTCTAATAAGAAAGCAGTTATCATTTCACTATTCAACATGGCAAGATTATGAATATTACACCTTCATCATGTATGCTGCACACACTGCCTATGTTTCTGCATAAGTAGCTTAGTATACTGGATAGAACTTCATAATAGAATGCTATTTATATCAATGCATTGCTTAATGCACTAATTAGCTCATGATATTTATCCCAATGATCCTTGACAGTTTTTGGTCAGCATTATAAGAACCCTTGTACAGAGTTTTCATGAAAAGTAAATGCACATGTGATGTCATCAGTGATGTCATCAATGACATTTGTGATGTCATCTTTGATGTCCTGGGTGTTAGTGTTAGCAGTGCACAGTGGCGCGAGTTATGGTTGCTTATCTTACCATAACTGCCGAATTTCAGGGTTTTTTTGGTTTTACTTTGAACCATAACGTCCCTTTAACAAAGTTTTTTCACTGAATTTCATAGGTTTTTAGTAGCGCAACTTAACCATAACGTCCCTTTAACAAAGTTTTTTCACTGAATTTCATAGGTTTTTCATAGCGCAACTTAACCATGACGTCCCTTTAACAAAGTTTTTTCACTGAATTTCATAGGTTTTTAGTAGCACAACTTAACCATAATATCCCTGACTTCATATACATGTAACATAGAACATACTGAACCCCCACGTAGTGATTTTGATGTCCGCGGACTACCGCCATATCCGTGGACATATTGAGAATCTGAGCGTGGTGAATGTAAATTTAAATAGTGTGCCCCATTTCCCCTTTGAAGTTGGCTCTGAAAAGAGCCATTTTTTGGGGTTTTTTTTACAGACGCTTGACAGACACCTGTTATTTTGTATTTTTTTCTTGTTTTTTTTCTTACTTTACTCCTAAAATCTTCACATAACCTTCTCCAAAGCAACCCTTACATTCCAAAATAGAAAGGCATTTCCCGTAATAGATAAAGAGATGCCATCTTCTTTAAAATTAACAGTATTACTGGCATCAATATTCTCACTATTACAGAAGAACATACCAGCTCTAAGCATGAAGGCACACATGCCTCGGTTGATGACACACCTAGCAATGTTTTGCTGAGGACAAAAAACTGAACTATTGTCCCAAATTGTCCTAGGTAGTAATCCAGAAAAAAATACTTTCACATTTGGAAGGATCTTCATTACGGCTTGAACCAAGCGTTCCAAATCAGCTAACAAAGTAGGGTCACTGACGTTGCCCAAATGGAAAGCACCATAGTGCAAAACTACCACATGTGGACTGTTCATCGTGGCCATATCCTCACAAATTTGTACAGTTCCCTGTACATTGCAATCAGGCACAGTGCTCCACACCACCTCCACTCCTTTCACATCAAAGTTCTTTTCAACATGCCTGCATCGAGCGTACTGTTGTAAACCATGCAAAAAACATATCTCCAAGCACCAACACCCTGACTTTCTCTACTTCTGCCATCTTCACCACACACAGTCTCTTTCAACACAAATCCACAAACTCGACATCTGATTGGCTAATCCGTACAGTCTTCTTTCCATGTTGGATTTTCTGGAAAACCCTGGATGTAGCACGCCCTGTCCACGGATAGCCGCAGTGTCCGTGGACCGTGTAACTCTTCAACACCCCTTCTACCATTTCCACTTTACTCTCTGTGCCATTCCCTCATTGCATACAGCTAAGCAGTCGCACAATACGAAGAACGTCCTCAGAACACCCCCAATTTCTTTATTTTCAAACATTTCAGGACAATTATCATTTCATTATTCAACATATTAACATTACAAATATTATACTTTCATCTTGTACGCTGCACACAATGCTATGTTTCTCCATTAGTAGCTCATTATACTAGATGGAACCCCATAATACAATGCTATTTATATCAATGCATCGTTCAAAGCACTAATTACGGTATGATATTTATTGCAATGATCCTTGACACTTTTTTCGCAACATTATAATAAAAATCCCTTGTACACAAATTTCATGAAAAGTAAATGCACATGTGATGTCATCAGTGATGTCATCAATGACATTTGCGATGTCATCTTTGATGTCCTGGGTGTTAGTCTTAGCAGTGCACGGTGGTGGCGCGAGTTATGGTTGCTTAGCTTACCATAACTGGCGGATTTCAGGGGTTTTTCTGCTTTACTTGGAAACATAGGTCCCTTAAACAAACTTTTTTTAATAGCACACAAACAATATACAAAGATGTAGTGTAAACAGCAAGTTCTCACAGATGGCTTTACACAGAATGTTGCAAAGTAAGCATTTATGCTCGTTCACAGTGAAGGTCAGCTGCTTCCATTTTTTTCTCGCGATCCGGAGAGGCCCACGACTCCCAGTATAAGGTTCTATTTTTTTTTTACCTTGACAGACAGAGATTGTGATGAAAGACTTCTTTTGAAGAAGTGTAGCAAAAACGTAAGACACGATAAAGATGAAATTTCTGAAACGAAACCACTTTTGTATATTATATCACTTTGAGATAGATCGTTGGCACACGCGGAGTCGTATTTTGGGACTGCACTACACTTGAACAATGGAAAATGCAATTATAATGTAAGTAACCCTTTACATTATTTTATACCGGAATATAATAACAATTGCGTGGCATTAAAGCCCGGTCAAGTTGTACTTGTTCGTTCAATGTGGCATATTGTTTTCTACCGCGCACTATCACCGCCGAATTGATCCCCTGGCGTTTAGAGGGCTCTGAAAAAGGCAGACGACACAGGGTGGGTTAATAGAAATAATTTAACCGGTCTGTAGCCGGTCAAGTGCTCTAGTCGCTGTGCCACTTCACTGTAGCCAGTCAAGTGGCACAGCGAGTAGAGCGCTTGCTTTCGCATCCGTGCACAGCTTCTTAACGCAGGTTCGAATCCCGGCACGGCCAAACTCAGCCTTTCATCCTTCCGTTGTTGATAAATGAGCACCACCCACCGTGGGTAATAATAAGCAGCGCTGAGATACCTGACGGTTCTTAGTGCTATATAAATGCGAAAATATTATTATTTTATTATTAACATACTCCGTTGCACTATCTTCGCTAGCAAATAGTTTCACGCCCTAATAAATAAAATGAATATTTTTAATAAAGATTGGCTGGTGAGATTAATTTATGTTTTTTAAAACAGGTATTTTGCCCCATTTTGCCAATGTCACGATTTTCAGACCCAAGCGGATAGATTTTCCAACTGCCAGGTGCAGCTCCATGTAAGCAACTTCATGACCCTCACCATTTTATGGGACAATCGCCAAGGACCAATATGCCCTTACGCAGTACTAGCGGCTAGAAGCAACATACCAACCATTATGGTGGTCTAATGCCTCGTTGTTGGAGCAACCTTCCGATTATCAGTGCGACCATTTACTGCTTTTATCATAAACCAACAGCCTATCTACCGCAAAGGAACAGCGCGTGGCTCAAAATAAACTTTTGCTGATCGACAGCAGAGACAATTGCAAATCGCTGAATATTCACTAAACATTTCATGTGAAATAAATGTACTTTACCAAATGTACAATCCTGCTGTTTACTTTTAAACCACAGTTTCATATTCCGAATTGTGGCGCACTGTGTTCTAAGCTGATCTAACACCCTCTGTACCGCAAAGGAACATTGCGTGGCTCAACATGAACTTTTGCGGATCGACAACAAAGACAAATGCAAATCGCTGAATATTCTCTAAACATTTGATGTCAAATAAATGTACTTTACAAAATTTACAATCTTGCTGTTTGCTTTTAAATCACAGTTTCATATTCCGAATTGTGGCGCTGTCACGCCCCCTTCCACATCCACAAGCCCTCCTGTTCCACCCCGTAATTCCATCAGTACACGGCAGAGACATAGAGCACAGCAAGTCCCCACACGCACCATCGCACATCCTCACCCTCAGGTTTGCCGACAAGGGGTTGGCCGAACTCAGCGGCGCTGGTTAATGCCTCGCTCTCCATTTCTGCATTGGCGGTTGCCGTGGAGACGCACCACGGGCATTCTGCGTCTCCGCTGCCGGCACTTGGACGCTCTTCCTCCACGCGTCCAATCGCGTGTGTGCCAATCGTGTGTGTGAGCCACGTGATCGCGGGAGCGTCCGATCACGATCACGTGCGTGGGTCACATGGTCACTGGAGCGAGCGTTCAAAAGCGACGCGCGAACTTCCATCCGCGCTTCACAGCTGATCTTGGTTGGACTACGGACCACGGACGTGACGCTGCTTTTCTTGATCTCGGATTTTGCCCTTGGATTCCGACCCGCTTTCCCTTTTGTACCTCGCCCGGACCTGCTTTTTTCTGGCTTTGACCTCGGCTCCTCCCACGGACTGCTTCTTGGATTTCCCTTGTTTGGTACCTTGTTTTGAACCGCTCCCCCTGGACACGACCTCGGCTTTCCTCCTGGACTGCAATTGGATTGCCCCTTGGTTTAGACTCTGCTCTCTGGATCACGTGCCATATTGTTTGGCTCACAGTACCAAGTTCCGTATCAGGTGGTGATTCCATCCTTCAAGTGCATTGCCTGGCTGCTACCTTGTCGTCAACCCTGCCGGCTCCCTCAGACAAACTCCCCACATCAACACTGGTTTCCAAACAACCACTCATGGTAAGCTCCCTTGTAGATAACATTGAGGATTGTGTACGGGGTATATTTTTGTTATCTAACCCGCGTGTTTGCCTTACAGTGGTCGGGGGGAACATCTTCCGGCATTCCTGGTTCCGGCTGACGACATTCACCACCTGTGGCCTCAAGGGCTGCTCGAGCAGTATAGTGATTGTTTGCTCGAGTGGGACTTGGGGATAGAGGTATCATCGCCTGCACGACCATCAAGTCTTGACAGGCGCACTGTGTTGTGACATAATGTGTGTTGTCTTCCGGGTTCTGTGTAAAGTCACGTAGGACTGGAGACAACGGGGCGTGTTTGATGACGCACCCTGTAACGTCACGGAGAGAGGCGGGGAATATGAATGCTTTCATAATGTAAGGCTCAGGGGCGGGAGATATGATTTAGTGTCGCAAAAGCAAGTCAGCCAGGTCAATAGCGCCAGTCATAGGATTATCACATAATGTCGACGCACACCAGCCTGATTTATCGTTTCTTTAGTGGACAAAAAGTCGGGTGAGGCCCATAGGAAATTGTACTATCAGCTGACAAAAAAAGGGTTCGTAGACCACTTTCAACCTGACAACGAACAATACAAACAACGTTCTCAGAACACTCCCATTTTGTGTAATTGCAACCATTTCGGGACACTGCGAGTGTTCTTAGAACACATTCAACTTGACAGATTACAATACGGACAGCGTCCTCAGGACACCCCCAGTTTGTGTATTTACGAACATTTAAATACGCCACAAGTGTTTTTAGCTCAATTTTACCTTCTTTGCGAACAAAAAGGACACATACTCCGTCCTCTGAACACCACACCATTTAGTTTATTTACAAAATGTCAGAACAGCCGTGTTCTCTGCGGACAAATCGAACACAACAAAAGCGTATAGCACATAAAAAAACAAAACATTGAACCTATCTCATACTCCCCCACCCTCCCCAAACACTCTTACACACCAACACACGCCACTAAATACAATTTTTAATCCAAGTTTCACTGCGCTGTACGCGGTCGATGGCGAATACAAGATGGCGGGCGCCACAGAAAATCTGACGTGCTCCACGCCCCACGCCGTCCAATCAGCGAACACGTCGCATGTCCGCGGACATGACGCAAGCCCATGGGCCAATCGGGGTGCTGTCCGCGGAGCGAACAGGGAAGTCCGTCCGCGAAGCGAACACAGATATCACTAATTTTTTTGCCTTATATTTTGGTCATTTTTTAAAAAACTACTGGACGGATTTACACCAAATTTGCAAAAGCACACTTTCGGGACCAAGCCGCCGCTCCTGCCGCAAATTTGGTGTAAATCCGTCCAGCGGTTTGGGCTGTAGCCGTGCGCAAAGATTTTTCCCATTATGTCTATAGGAAAAAACAAAAGTTTTGGGACCCCCCCTATAACTTTGCCCCCCCTGGACCAAACCTCTCTACACTTTGCAAAAAAATTCAGACCTGGCCATATACTTTTTTTTTGCAAAGTTTGGTGAGGATTCGTCCAGAGGGAGCGAAGTTATAAGCCACCCAAAAAGTGCTCTTCCTATGGAAACACCATCTTAACCATAACTACATGGACGCTACCGCGTCCATGTAATATATATATATATATATATATATATATATATATATATATATATATATATATATATATATGTATGTATATAAGAAAAATGTCTGGAATCTATAATGAATTTGATGCTTTCTTGTATATATAATGTATATATGTTGTAATGATTGGACTGTAACACTGTAAACTATCTTTTCCCCAATAGTCCGTATTGGCCATTGAAGAAGAGGAGAAGAGGAATACTCCTCGAAACGCGTTGCCTTTGAAAAACAGACTTTTCTTTTCATTATTTCTGTACATATTCACTAATGCTGGATAGTTTGCTTGTTTTGCAAATTCATTTTTCTCTAAAAATATATTTTTTTCAAAAAAACTTCTTTGTACGTGACTAAATCATTATTTCACACACAGGATTAACAGAATGTCTAATGCATTGATTTCATTTCTACAGATGCTCTAGTAATTGGCTTGTGGGACGGGAGAATTCCTAGGTTCAATCTTCATCACTTTTTTTGTTCTTTGTTGGGGTTTTGTGCCATGATCCCAGTTCCTAAAATAAACTTAAATATATCTAAACCGAAACTCTTAATATTGATGAGCTAAAGGTGTGCACCAGTGTCCTAACCCATCATGTACCATGCATGTCAGGAATTTGTATGGGTAACTCAGTGGCTCCTAATTTACAGTTGGCAAGTTCCTGCACAGCATATGTCCATGAGTCGTCTCACTGTGCATGCAAGATTTTGTGTTACATATGCATTTCACCAATATGAGCTGTATGTGCTGAATCCAGTTGTCAGGATCACAGTCATGCACTCTAAGCTACAAATTTGTGATTGTTATCCTTCTGAACTTCTGTGTCCATTCATGGAGTTGATGCATGTGCATTGAATAGGTGGGTTTGTTTTTGTTTTATGCAGACTGTGATGAGCTTCTCTCGTTTGCTATATGTGTTTAAGGGTTGTGGTCTGTGAATGGGGATCATCAGTGTGCTAGTCAAGGTTGTCTTACATAGCATTCCTTAGCCATATGGTCATGTGGACATTGTCATGAATTGCAGGATTTTGTCCCTGCTTCCCTAGGGGAGCCCCTTCCCATGAGGCCAGGGAGCTGAGGCCGTTACCCGATAGTCCCCCTGGGTGTGGTACTCTGCGGAAGAATCGCATGGGAAGGGATCCCCCCTATGGGACCAAGGATGACTATCTCGGGAGAACATGATATTCATCTAAATCCCCCGCAGAAAAAAACGGCCACACAAGTAAGAGAGAGAATGTGAGAAAGCATACAGAGCTGCTTGAGCAGTCCAGACCAAGAGAGAGGGAGCGTTCACGGAGAGAGCCTCCAGCTGTCCCACTGGCACTGCTGCGGGGCTGACGCAGGGTGCATAGAGCCCGTAAGAGGGAGAACAGGCATGAGAACTTGAACAGAGCTGTTGGAACACTTTAAATATGCAGAGGAGACCCAGCATTGTACCCGAGGGTATTGAGGTTGTCAGGGAAGAATGGAAAAGCAAGGGAAACCTGAGAAGCAGGGTCAGGGACCCATATCCATATAAAGAGACAGCCTTAAGTAAATTCAGAATGAGCAAACAATATCAACGAAAAGCATGTGTTCCTATAATCCAACCATGTGGGCACCCAAAACCAATTACTGGCCTATTCCATTTGCCATCATATGTCATCCCTATTTTTTTTTTTTTAAAACATATTTTATTGTTTTCATAGATAGTACAAAAGTGAATATTCCCCAACTTTCCCAACCCACACCCCCCCCACCCATCCCGTTTGGAAGAGAAGTCCATGATCAAATGTTGTGCTAATTAGTCAATTCAACCTGATCAACCTATGTAGTTCAGGCTTGCGGATTCCTTAACGTAATACATTGTTAAATCATGTATTGCGTTTGATAAGTTTACAAATGGTCATATTGTATCACTTTACTGTCACAGTCAACATACACCCTAATGAAGCTTATTCGTTTTTGGTGGACCTCTTTGATAATTGGTCAATTTATTTTGACCAACCGGTTTAGCTCGGGCCTGCGGAATCCTTAACTCATTAGATTGTCTAATTATGTACTGCGTTTGGCAGTCTATCTATTTTACATAATGTTCTACTCAAATTTACTAATGGGTACATTTTGGGGGTAATTCATGGATTATTTGCGCCGAAAAAACGGAATTTGTGCGCCATTCTGCCCTTAAATCCCTGTTTAACAAATGGGGATTTGCGGGCTGAATGGCGCACAAATCCCGTTTTTTTCAGCGCAAACAATCTGTGAATTACCCCCTTTATTGCTTTACTGTCACAGCATTTATCGCAACCTATGAGGAAGGCTTGCTAAGAATACTCATCTTTGGTGGACCTCTATGGGCACCCTGCAATAGTCATTTGTCATCGCATTTGGTTTTACCAATGGCGACACAATGTTGTGACATATATTTGCCACCATTTCCCTGCTATTCACAAAGAAATGTTCCAGTTTCCCTTTGTTCAGTTGCTTACGTTTATTTAAATTCAATTTCTGTTGCATGCACTTTGCATGGTTAAATTAAAGCTTCTTATTTATCACTTTTATTGGATGCTATTCCAGTGGTTTCCATTGAGTATCAGGCTAACCATTGCTTGGTGCAAGCAATGTGTCATCCTTTAATCCTAACCGTTTGTTTATTTAGTCAGCTGGGATGTTTACTTGCCAGCGTGTGACGTCACCACGCCGCAACGTCACTTCTGTGATGTAGAAGCTAATATCCATACTTGCTAATGGCAGTTTGTGACCGCTAATGCACAACGTGGGGATTTAGCCCTTCATTTGCTGCCTCGCCGATTTTCGGGTGTTAGTTAGATAATGGCCGTGCTCTGTTGATGTGCTGAGTGCATCTTCAGCAACTCTAATTAACTCCATGTGAGACGTTTTTTTGTAAAATGGAGACTTGACCAAGACTTTTATGTCAATTGCTCATTTATTTGAAATCATTCAGAATAGATTAAATAAGATACCGACTCTGTATTATGAATATCCCGTTTCTGTTATTGAGACACATTTCATTTTTTACTTAGGAATATATTTCTTTCTAGCCTATGATGACAAGCTGAAGTCACACGGGGTTACAGCTTGCAAACCCTCAATCTGATATATACGCATTTATGCAGATCTTAATCACCTTTTTCTTGTGGAACCTGAATAAACATCCACTTTCAGGTATACTTCGAGCATGAAATACCATTATGCGCACTGGGAAACGTATGTACTTTCGCACATCATGTCTTATTGTCCTTCACTTCCTCATTTCACGTCAATCAGCTGACTAAGAACCAGGTTTTGGGTAAGAACATTTAATCTACATCACCTTGATTTCACACACTTATGAAGTGGTGCATAGTTTATATTGTGACAATATGGGGAATATTTGAACTCAAGGTGTCTGTGTAGCATTTCAAATTTTACTTACTAACCATGAGTATCCTTTTTTTGCTATTCTCCTAGCACTACATAATGGGTTGGTGTTTCTGGTGGCAAACCTAGTAGGGCACACATTTTTGGTAACATGACAGTTTCTGCAATATATTCTCGAACTGTTTTCGTTTGATTTTAAGGTCAATGGTAGACCCTGTTCTGGGGATTTAGGATGTATTCATTCAACATTCATTCAACATTTACTCACAGAATTCTTGCTTGTGGAAACATTCATATTAAAACAATACTGATTGGTTACTGAATGACTCTTCTTCAGGCTTGAGCGCGACTTAGCTCCCCATCACAACTGTTCTGATTGCTACTATTTTCAAACTCTGGTGGATGAGCTGTAGGGTTGAGATTGGTTGCTGCCAATCCACAGTAAGAAAGCTTCAATGTTTTTCATTTTGCGTATTTATCTTAAGAGTGGTCAATAGCGCACAGTACCTGTCTATCGAATCCATTGTTTTCATGGCTTATTGATGTAGTATAAATCTACGGTAAAAAAGAGAGTAGAATTCACTTTTGCCTACTGCATGCGCAATTAATATGCATGCAGAACTGGTTTTCGGCCCAAGTTAAATAGTCGGGCTAATTTTTGATTTCTCATATACAACGTTGTTTACCCGAAGTGCCGTTTTCCTATGACCCCTGTTGTGGATCTTCAATGTTAAGATTCTATGCCCCGCGGTTTCCCATTTATGGGCTGTCCGTTCGCTGATGTTCTAAATGGGCATGAGTACAGCTGAAAAGAGAGAGGTCGATGTATATATTTCTCTTCTTACCATCTGTTACTAACTTAACAGTCTACCACAGTCGGCATTAACCTTTATCTCTTAGCTTTGATGAGCAGATATATCGTATCAGTAATTTGGTCAAGCTGCCTGTTGTTAGTCATCGCGAGTACCTGAGCCATATATTATGTTGCCTCCAGCTGTCAAGGCACTGTGAACAAACATACCACAAGGACATCAGTCTACTGTTCACATGTATATCTTAGGGCATTTGTAATATCGAGTGGTGCACAAAGCGTTTGCATCTACTTACATTTCTCAGCGCGGATGCCTACGGAAGCCTCGGGCAATAAGTGTTGTCTAACTTCAGCTATCAGATTGTGATTGTCTGCAACAGATTCATAGCATAATTCAATCATGTGATTTCTTCTGTTTCGGCAAACACTAGACCGAAGTTATGTGGGCTGGTGTGCCGTGCCGGGGGCCATTTTGCAAGGAATTCCCTACTTTGTAGCCCTGAATGTTGCTAATCATTATTTAATTACGTGCAATGCTACTTTGAAATAATTTAAGAAAGGCTGGAACCCATAAATGGTTGAACTTGCAAGAATTGTTTGTTTGATATTATTCCTAGGCTGATAGGCACCAATCATGTGCCTTAGTCCCAGGGTTCGACATGACATGTCTCTTGTAGCTCAAAATGCCCCAAGTTGTGCATTTATTGAACACAATTGTGCATAATCTTAGCTATTTTTACTGCAGCTACCTTTAGATGGTATCAGATGATGAGAGACATGCACTTACAGAGGTTCATACAGGATCAATATAGGGTCAAACAATGTACACTAATGAATGAAAATGTTCCATTCGATTGAAACAGTGAGGCAATTTTTGACAGTGTCCAAATTAAAAATCCACTTCTGCTCTAATTTTCTCAGGACAAGGTCCCTATCTCCTCCTCAATGGTGATGGTTAATTGCTTGGATTATGAACCAAAAGATATCTGTATGGCTATGTTTCGACTCTTTAAAGTGAGCCACTAATGGTTTATCTACAACCCAGTTTTTCACACAAAAGCAATGCTCGCAAATTCTTTGGTGAATGTCCCTTTTGGTTTTGCCTACATATAAAAATCCATACGGGCATATTATGCCATAGATGGCCTATTTAGTGAGGCAGTTAGTAAATGATTTTAACGGCCTCATCCTGCCTTTCAAATCAACGTCCTTTATATTTTTCATCAGGGTGCACACTGAACAGTTGCCACATTGAAAATGGCCAGATTTGTCCCAGTACATCTATTTTGGGATCACCTTTCAAGTCAATCTTGGAGGCGTATCCAATCTGAATGGCCTAAAGTTGTGGTGTGCTAAAACTTTGGGGTTTCTATGCTCTTTTGCCAGAAGGGGAGGAAGTTATTCAGACGAAACACTGCTCAAGCTGTACACTGTGAAAATTGTTTCCATCTTTTGCTATGTAGCCAATGTCTGGCCCCTGGGATGGCTGGGGGTTCTCTCCAAGATTGAAACCAAACTGCTCATACATCTCCTGAGATTGCCCTCATATGTGCCCACAGAAATCATTGCTCTGGAGTTTTACCTCTTTCGGATTCAGGAGCAAATTATGCTAAGCAGCTTGATGCTTTACTGGAACTTAGCAAACACTCAGAGCAACACTATCATGGGGATCTTCTTCAATACCTTTACCACTAATGTACCCTACATGACGCTCTCCACCATGGGTGGGAGGCAGGGTCTTGCTGACCAGGTGCTTGAGAGCTCTCGGGAGTGACTTCTGATGCTGGGTTTGAATCACTTTAAGCGTACAACAAGGGGTAAGTTGGTGAACAACAACCAAGACCAAATGATTGTTAACCTGGCCTCCAAATCAATGGCTGACAGGTTTTTTCCCTACATACTTGATTAGATGGCAACCCCTTTATACATTAGCACGTTCATCGGAAATCGCATTGTATGGGACTACCTACGACTTAGATTCAATGCTGTCAATACTTATGACGGCATTGAATCTAGGTGGTTGAATATTCCAAAGGAGGTATAGGACGCCTGGTTTTACGAGCAGACTCGTAATGGGGCACTATTAACCCGTTACCGCCAAGGTCGTAATGACCTCTTTTATCTTAATGGATGTGGATTTGGAATTAATTGAGGCTTTGCGGTTAGAGGCTATTGGGTAGGTCTGTTTGAATCTAGAACCCAGTCTAATGTTACAAAATGGCGTCGCGCATGGTTGGTTGGGAACTGGTTGGGAGGTAAAGCGTTGGATCCATTGTATGGGTGTGAGCCGGTTGGTGTTGTTTGCTGAAGTCGTGGTTGTGCAATGGCCTTTAGTGGGCTGTAGTGGAAGCCAAGAAGGCAAACAAACTGGTAGGTGCTATGGAGTCATGGTGGGGTAGGGAGGTGGACATAGAAATGGAGATGCAACTCTTGCTAGGTAAGGTGGCATGGTCAAGGGTGGGTAGCAAGGTGGCAAACTTCTCATTAGCATTAGTCGTAACTGAGGCAAGAAGGATCATAGGGGTCAATGTGGTAGACGTGGCAGTAGTCTGAGTCAGCCAGTTCAGTGAAGGTGTGAGGTTGTGAATAGGCATGACTAGCAGATTATAAACTAGTTGGGTTTGGAAACTAGACAGTTATTAGGTGGGGTGATAACGAGGGTAACTGCTCGTAAATTGTCTGAGGAGGGTTCAGGACTTCCAGCAGATTGGCTTGGCAAGGTGATTATAGAGAGCAATGAAAAGTACCTTTCAGCGTGTAATTGGCATACAGCTAGGTTGCTCAATTGGTGTTGGACGAGCCAGATAGTTGAGTGGTAAATTACATAGTTAGAGAGCATATGAAGGTGTCCAACGATGGGCTATCAGCCACACTGCTATCTTAGTGTTGAGTACTAGCGTGTGGCAAACAGGCAGAGCACAGGTGTTGTCAGTGCAAGTTAGCAATTAAACCGGCTGCTGATGTATTTGGTTATGGAGTGTGGCCTGCAGTAATTGTGCAGTGTGTACAAGATAGGGTACTTATCCAAGCAATATATTCAAATGTGCAGTGAGTAACATACAGTTAATGGGGCAACGCATACTAAATAGGGAACATTTGCAAGCAATATATTCTAATGTGCAGTAAGTAGCAAACCATTAATAGAGCAGTACGTACAAGATCGGGAGCATTTACAAAGGCTATTTTTAGCTAGTCAGTGGCACATACTTATGGCAGGAATGCAATACTGGCGAGATAGGATGTTATTGCAAACAGTAATCAGCGCCATACATATGAATAGAAAGGTGTGCACAATAACAGTCGGTGCTCTGGGATGAGTTGGGAGAAAGTTGGCACAGTAACATAGGCAGAACAGGTGTTCGGCAAGGGTTGCGGGTATTCAGGCCTCGGGGTGAAAGGCAGGTTGCAGGTGATGAAGACTCGGGTCAGGCACAGCGAAATAGAGATGCAGTCAGCTGCACAGTAGTATGCAGTCAGCTGCGATGCAATTATACGTTAGGGCTCATTTTGCAGTGAGGGCAGAAGCAGCCTAAGGTAGTTGGATACATGTAACAATAGGCAGGTGATTGGATAAGAGCACAGACCCTTACCCAGGTTGTAGTCCTTGTGAACTTTCTGATGCATGGAAGTCTCTGTCAGAGTGGGGTGGATTGATGGTTCTCCCAGCTCTGGCAAGCTCGGGACAGGGCCTTTTACTGCAGGCCTTCAACAAGGGCCATCTTTCACCTGCCGGCAGATGCCGATTGGTTGTTAGTGGCGGCGAAACAACTGGTTGCATAGCAACCATGTACACAATGGCAGCGAAGGAAGTGGGGCACGCTAGGTGCGGCGATCATCTTTTTCAGGTAAAAATCATGCAATAAAATGCTCCTATTGGAGAATGAGGATTTGACACAAAGTGCCAGATTCTTAGAAAATGCGCATAAATCCTGCAAAGTCCCCCATGCCGAAAACGACATTGCGCGTACCAATGCGCAAAGTTTCTTATGCGCCCTCATCGTATTCATGGAATCCAAAGAGCAAAGCAACATGACCGCCAAAGAAAACCAAGCTGTGCTAAGAATGACCACAACACGCCCCCCACACAAACCAAAGCCATAACCAAAGATCAACCTCTGTGAAAACCTCTGCATCCACCTCTGACCCACCATCTAGTACCCCAGCGACACTGCATGCTGTCCCACATACGTCAAGGCAGTGCCCCTGTGAATCTTCGCAAGGTCCCCCATAAGTAACAGCTGCACCCCTGCAAAACTGCACAAGGTCACCTGTAAGTAATGGCTGCACCCCTGAAAAACTGCGTGAGGGCCCCCTAAGTAACAGCTGCACCCCTGCGAATCTGCCCAAGGTCCCACATAAGTAACCGCTGCACCCCTGAAAAACTGTGCAAGTTCCCCCATAAATAATGGCTGCACTCCTGCAAACTGCGAGAGGTCTTCTAAGCAACGGCTGCACCCCAGGGAAACTGTACGATTTCCCCCGCAAGTAACGGCTGTGCCCCTGCAAAACTGTGCAAGGTCCCCCGTAAGTAACGGCTACAGCACTGCGAACCTGCGGACCGTCCCCCCTACTCTCAAAGCACCCAAACTACTGGCAGATACCCCTAAGTCATAGCAGCCCCTTCATGTCCTGAAAACAACCACCAGCCCCCCTCACCTCTGCCACCTCCCCAGGGATTCCCTTCATGCATGCAGGCAGCCCATTCATGTCCTGACACCACCCACCAGCCCTTCCCACAACCGTCACCCCCAGGCAGACACTTCATGTCCTGACACCACCCACCAGCTCTCCTGACCTCTGCCACCCCCCCTGACAGCCTCTGCATGTCCTGACACCAGCCCTCCTCACCTCCGCCATGCCCCCAGGCAGCCCCTTCATGTCCTCACACCCTCCAACAGATCTCGTCTCCTCTGCCACCCCCCAGGCAGCCCCTTAAAGTCCTGACACCACCCACAATCCTGCACCTCTGCCGTCCCCCCAGGAACCCCTTCATGTCCTGACACCACCCACCAGCCCCACTCACCTTCATGCCTGCAGGCAGCCCATCCATGTCCTGACACCAACCCCCAGCCCACCCCACAACCACCACCCCTACACAGGCTCATTCATGTCTTGAGACCACCCACCAGACCTTCCCACCTTCCCACCACTGTCACCCCTCCAGGCATCCCCTTCATGTCCTGACACCACCCACCAGCCCTCCTCACTGCTGCAACCCCCCCAGGCAGCCCCTTGTTTGTTTGTTTTGTTTGTTTGTTTTATTCATTTATAATGTGCAATAGACCCGAAGGTAATAGGACGCAGCAGTACAGGATATGCGAGGCATGGGTTACATAGTTTCATAATTACACATATAATTAACAATATATACAGGTTGTATCAATAGTACAGTAAATTATATACAGGATATTAAACAGTTTGCAGGTGGTATATCAGCAGGATGGTGGGGGGTAGGTGATGCTGGTTTAGCTGACCAGTTGTTTCAGATGGTTGATGTAATTGGATCTGAATTTCGGGTAGGATTTCTCCTGACATATAGTGTGGGGCAGTGAATTCCATACTTGGGCTGCCCCGACGGGTAAGCTGGCACCTCCAGCCTTGGTGAGTTTAAATCTGTGAATGATCAGTGTGTTTGTTGGCATTGGCGATTCTTGTGGGTCTGGAGGATCTTCTTTCTACAAATCTATCAGTTAGGTAGGTAGGAGCCATGTTGTTGAGGGCTTTGTGAGTGATGGAGGCTACATTCAGTAGTATTTTATCTTGGGTAGACAACCAGTTGTTATTGTGCCTTATATTAGAGATGTGTGCTCGTCTAGGGATACCAAGGGCTGCTCTCAGGGTGTTATTTTGTAAAATTTGAATTCTGTGTATGATGTGTTTGTTGGTCCCGATATATAATTTGGTGCAGTAATCAAGTCTAGATAGAGCATGAGCTCTAGCTAGAATCATGTAATTGTCATTAGAGATAAAGTGTTTATCTGCTCTGATAAGCTTGCATGTGTAAGCTGTGGCCGAAGCCAATGAGTTTACCTGTTTGTTGAAGGAGAGGTTAGCATCTAGATGGAAGCCAAGAGTCTTCACTTCCCTGGCTACCTTAATAGTATTCCCATCGAACTCAAATGCAGAATAGTTCTGGCCTTATTTTTTGAGATTGGAATGATTGCCCACAATGATTAACTCTGTTTTGTCATCATTCAGGCATAGACTGTGAGTGGCCATCCATGCCTGGATGATGAGATACACCCTGTTTACCAAGGCCAAATCCTCTTTATAATCCCCAGAAAGCGGCAGGAGAATCTGAGTATCATCTGCATAATTAGTGTAGGTGATACCAAGAAGGTCCAGATCATCAAAGAGCGGTTTAGTAAATATGTTGTATAGTGTTGGGGATATACAGGATCCTTGGGGCATACCGCATGAGATGGGGATAGGGTCTACCACATCTGTGGTGGAGAACACCCTCATGGTCCTTTCGCTAAGGAAGGATTCAACCTAAGTTATGGCTTCCTTAGAGAACTGTGCCACGGAATTAAGGTGGTCGCAAAGGACTTTGTGGTCAACAAGGTCGAATGCGGACGAGAGATCCAAGAGTAGGAGAAGAGCTAATTGACATTTGTCCCATAGCTCATCAATTTGAGCTTTCAGATCAATGAGAGCATTCTCGTTCGATGTTGTGGACGGAATCCAGACTGTCTTACACCTAAGAGCTTGTGACATTCTAGGAATTGTTGGACTTGTGTGTAAGCGATCTTGTCTAAGATTTTTAATAGAAAGAGGACTGTCGTGATGGGGCGGTAGTTGGTAGGAATGAGGAGGTCTAAGGATAGTTTTTTAGCAGTGGCAGTACCCAAGATTGTTTCAAGTTGGACGGTACAATACCTGAGGTGAAGGAGGAGTTTACAAGTTTAGTTGTGAAGGGAGAGAGTTCTCTCGTGGCATCTTTTTTGAGTTGTGTGGGGCACAGGTCGTCTTGGCAGTTGGAAGGCTTGAGAGAGAGGATGACTTTCTCCACTTCTCGGACAGATGTTTTTGCAAATCTAAATTGGGTGGTGATGTTTTGGTCCATAGGGGGAGGGTTAGTGTTGGTTATAGGTGGTTGATTAAGGGCTGCTTTCTTAACCAAATTTTTTTTTTGGAGCATGGTAACTTTTTTGGCTAGAGCTTGTTGTATCTCTGTGCACCAGGCTTTGTCTTTTTTACATATATCTGTATTGGGAATAGCAACTCCAGTTCCTTTAAGATTGCAAACAGCTCCCTCATGTTTTAACAGCTGAGGAGATGCGTTTGTTATATGAGTTGCGTTTGGCCAAGATAATTTCCTTCTTGTATTGTGAGGAGATTTCTATGAGTTTGTTTTTTATGGTTATCTGATGGGGTAAGTCTCCAAGTGGATTCACAACTTCTTTTGAGTTGATGGAGGTCTTTCAGTTCGGGGGTGAACCATTTGTTAAGGTGGGCTTTAGGTTTACTTGATCTACATTTTAGAGGGGCGACGTTGTCAAGGGTGATTTGTATAATTTTGTTATATTCTTGTACAAGCATCTTTGGGTCAAGGTGTTCATTGAGATGGTATAGGGTGGGTAGAATGGCAGGAATTACTTTATCCTTAGTGGTTGTTTTTGTTCCTGGTATGGCATGAAGGTGCCATGTTGGCTGCAGGAATTGGCCTATTGGTGTATAAATCATAGGTTATCAAGTAATGGTCTGTCCATAGTTGTGGGGAGATGGATGTAATGGAAGCGGAACAGTTATGTTCTGCTAGCCAGTCAAGGGTTCTACCTTTATTATGGGTGGGTTCCATAATTTTTGGAGTAAGCCCTAGTTAAGTGAGGATATTAGCAACATTGACAGCCTGTTTGTCTGAAGGGTCATTATAGCCTAGATTAAAGACTCCAAGAATCAGAAGTTGAGTGGAGGTTTTGTTTTTGGTAGACAGTAGACAGTTAATGTCTTCTTCAAAAGTGCCCACAGTGCCGGGAGGCATATAGAAAAGGTGAATAGTCAGGGGCTGGGAGTTGTGAAGAGGGAGTTTGATAGAGCATACTTCAAAGGGGTTTAGTTCTGGAGTAGAGGTAGTTCTCATGTTAAGGCTGATTTTGGCAATGATGGCAATGCCACCACCTTTCTATCTTGTCTCAAGATGGTGTAGCCTTCTGGAAATGCTAAAGATAATAGGGGTTCGTCTGCCTCGTGCAACTAGGTCTCTGTAATGACGAGGAAGGCCAGCTCGTTAGCCAGTATTAGTTCATAGATGTCGGTTGCACGTGCTGTTAGGGATCTGGTATTTATTAATCCGCCTTTGAGTGGATGGGCTGGGGTGGTGGTTTTAGTTTGATTAGTTTTGATAGAGGAGGTTGGCGATGACCTAGTTGTGTGATTAGTACTGGTTTGTGTTGTGATGGTTCTTTTGTTGGTGGCAGGGAGGGATCTAGTCAGCGGCTCATGTAGTCTTGTGAGTCTGGCTCTCAGTCTGGAGTTTCTGGTGGGCGGATGACAAAGTAAGCTTAGTGGTTCGCTGGTAGATCCAGTCCTGGATCCATTGGTGAGATCGACTTGCTCCATGATGGTGCAGTGGAGGGTGGCTATGTGGTTGGGGTTGTGGAAAGTCTTGGTAGTGGGGTGGAGGGTAGTACCTGAGGTAGGGCAGGATAGGAGCAGTGGATGGGTGATGTCCCAGATGCAAAGTGTGAAGATGCTCATGGTGTATTGATATGGGTTGTAGGGCATGTAGGCATGTGCTCAGATGCACATGTGGGCTAAATGCAGCAATCAAATGTGAGGCACAAATGGGTTAAATGCAATAATCAGATGGCAGGGCACACATGGGCTGAATGCAACAATTCAATGTGAGGCATAAATGGGCTAAATGCAATAATCAAATGTGAGGCCCTTCATGTCTGGACAACACCCACCAGCCCTCCTCACCACCACCACCCCTCCAGGCAACCCCCACCACTACCACCCCTCCAGGCAGCCCCTTCATGTCCTGACACCACCGGTCAGCCCTCCCCACCTCCACCAGGCAGCCCCTTTATGTCCTGACACCCCACCAACCCTTCCTACTACCTCTACCACCCCAGGCAGACCCCTAAAGTCCTAATATCACCAACCAGCCCTACTCACCACCACCACCCCTCCAGGCAGCTTCTTCATGTCCTGACACCCTGTTGGGGAGGAGTTGGACCCCCACCAGGGCTTCTGGGGGTCAGCTATGGGAGGCCCCAACACCTCCCATTGTGCCCAAAGAAATGCAGCAGAGTCCCAAGCAGGCAGGAACATGTTCCAAATTGCGGTTATTTCTGGGCAGCAAAAAAAACATACAGAGAGCTTTGTGCATGCACAGCGAAAATCCAGGCACCATCTGCCCCGGGGCTGGCTTGCAAGCCAGCTTTGTAACACACTGCAGGCTGACATCACATAGTTGAACCAGCTCCCAGAAACCTATCTCATCCTGCTATAAGCCTAATCATTGGACATTAGGACTTTTGCGTCAGTGGGGTGGTTTTAACTGTGCCACCCCCATTACCTAATTCTAAAATTGTTGCATTATGAACTTGTTCCCATTAGTTTTAGCTGAAACAGGCTTTTCACCCCTTGGCTCTCAGCGTTCATTGGCCAGAGCGGAGCCATTCTTGTTACAATTATGTTTCAAATGATGCGTGGGTCTTTGCGAAAACGTCTTTCGTTCACTGTCGTTCAAGGAAAGGAATCTTATCTTACTGTAAGACCTTGGCTGCTGCTGGGTTTGCGAGGAGCATTGCTGAAGTCAGCACGAATCCCCACTGCGGCTGGTGTTCAGTGAGACAAATGCACTTGGCTGTAATTTTAATGAAACATGGCTTTACACACCCTTGAAGTCCTGACACCCCCCCACCAGCCCTCCTCACCTCCGCCAACCCCCCAGGAAGACTCTTCATGTCCTGACACCACCCACCACACCACCACTCCAGGCAGACCCCTCAAGTCCTGACACCACCTACCAGCCCTCCTCACCACTGCCACCACTCCAGGCAGACACCTGACAGTAAAACCCTGTCCATTCACCTCGTGAAATCTGCCAGTACCTCCAGCCTGGCCATGCAGATCGACCCACCTACCAGTACAATGTTGATGAACAACTCACCAAAACAACACCGGCCTGGGGCAAACATGGAGTACACTGGCCACATATTCCCCCTCCAGCCTGAACAACTGGGATCATTGCTACACAATCCAATTTCAGAGCTCATCACTGGACTTCCTGGTCCACCACACTCAGCTGCACGTCAACAGTACAGCATAATGTTGCACCAGCAACACTGTGGCCACAGCATGTACATGTGACATACCAATGATATGGATTGCAATGAGCGTATCATCCGGCCCATGTGCCATCGCGCTGGTCTGAAAGCGCTGTAGGTGAATACCAGTGGAGGATACAAGTTTGACAGAGAACAGATTTAACTGAGTCACACGCATAGTAGCCCATACAAGGGAATCCAGGAAGGTAGTGAGGTAGGCAGTGAGGGGTGGCAAAAGCCCCGCAAGTCACACAATCCCAAATTGGCATGTGTCTAGGTGATGCAAAGGCTGTCTGAGAGTGCGTGAGTCAAGGAGATGGACAATGTGCACATGCAGACTCAACGACAAAGAAACAGAGATCCCTGCATGTAAGTGGCTGATGTGCAGCGTGAAGTAAGAGCATGTTGTAGGTGATTGCAGATGTGGGTGGGGGTCCATTCCTTGGGAGCGATACAGCTACTAATGATTGAGTGCACAAGTGATGAGTGCAGACCACACATACACAGTGTCATCCCAACCCATGTGACAATATTTGTTGAATTGCCATATAAAAACATAACAAAAGTTAATCTGAATATAGCCAAAAAGAGACTGCAACAAGTGTATGATCATGAAACTGAAACTGTAATCTGAAATGTACACAACAAAAACAAAACATGGGGAAGGGTGAAATGTCCAGGGTGGAAAGATAAACAAAATCCAAAATGAAACAACCCTAGAACTATGTACACAGGCAGCGGTCCTACCTGTCCTGCAGTGCGTCCTACGGGGCAGAGTCACATTCCTCATCATTCTCCTCTATGCGGGCCTCCGTTCTCTCCTGCAGGTCTTGTCGGCCCTCCATCATCCTCCTCTGTTCCTCCTCCGCATCCCTGCAAGTTTCCTCTATGATGGCAGCCCACCGCAATCCCTGCCTGACTGACACCTCTGCTCTGGCCATTGCAATTCTCGTCTCCTTAGCCCGCTTCCTCTCTACCATCAGCTGCCAAATGTATGATGCCCGCAGAGACACCGGATGACAGTCACCTCCTCTCCACCTGCCATATGCCATCCATGTCATGCCTCAATTGCCTCCTTGGTGTTGAGTGGCCCTGCATGGAGTGCACTGTACATTTCACATCTGCTGCTGCCTGGATGAGTGCAGGCTGCACAGGTAACTCGGCCGTCTGGATGCCACACTTCTGGGACGCAGAGTGCCAGCTCTGTGTACAAGTGCCAGAGCTCCGATTGCTGCCTGCCCTATGTCGGTGCCTGGGCAGGCACAGTGACCACTTCATCTGTTGCACATGGGACTTCCACTGGAGGCGGGGATGTGCTCACCTTCAGACAGGGTGGTGTGGGTGGTATTGGTGTAGAGGGGACTGTGATGGTATCTGGCAAGGAAGGCTCCCTGGAGGATGACTGGGGCACATAGAAGGGAGCAGTACATGTGCCAGCTGGCCCAGGTAAAGGCACATTTCCTGGTGATGCTGACCCAGCTCCTCACGAGTTGCTGACACAGCATCAAAAATCATGCCTGTCTGCCTTGCAGGAACAGCCAACAGGGCCACCACAAAGTCGTTGGCGGTCTCCTTGAGCACAAAGGGGGGCGGTCTGGGTAGAGGCATCCATGAAGGTGGTCACTGCAGCAGCAGATGGACCAGGGACAAGAGGTTGTGCAGTTTCCTCCATGGTGCCCTGCACATCCTTGTGTCCCTGGACCAGGGGTGCAGCCTGCCGCCACCAGACCTGATGCGCTGGCCTTTACTTGCTTCCTCCCTCTCCACCACCATTTGCATCTCCCTGGATGACTCCCACAATTCTTCACCCCTAGATGGCCCCTCTGTCCCTGCACCCCGGCCCACAGCAGTTGAGGAGTCCCCCACCACAACCACCTCCTGGGATCTAAACCCAGCAGCTCTGCCTGATGGAGCTTGTGCTCCCCCAGCCAACTCTCCCTCAGAATAGGTGGTGTCAATGGTGGCTGGCCGTAGTGTGCGTTTGGGTGTTGTGGCCCGTTTCCTGCCCTTTCGCTCCATAGCAAGGCCTCCACCCTCTTCACGAGTTGCAGCAACTGCAGAAAATTTGACGACGGACACTGACATCAGTTATCAGTGTTAAGGCATGTGTGACACACAAGACATTAACATCGCCAATCATGCAGCATGTTGCAACCAGAAACTGACATGCACACACACACACATGGGCATACCCACGCAATCTGCATGACTACTGCCATATGGGTGTAGTGTCATATATGGTTCATAGTTAGGAACGTTTTAATGTTAGGGTATGAGTTGGGAAAAATAAAATGAACATCAAGAACAGTGTGTGTTATGTACTTAGTGATTCAAGAATGAAACACATTTATCAGGCACATATTTATTTCACTCCTGCATAAAATACAGATACAACATCAGGAATTCATCAAAAATACAAGTTCAATAATAAAACAATTACAATGAATGCAAATTACATGTTGTAAGTCATTAATACATAATGACAAGTAAGTCATTTTTACAATACATATTGTGCATCCGCTTGGTTCATTCTGGACGATATATATAACCGAAAGTGAGTAATAGCCAATGCTATAACAAATTGATTACTATATAAACATTGAGTCCAGAAAGTGACTATAGCAAAGAAAATATTCAACATGTACAAATTTAAATAAAAATAATACTTCTACTCTCCTTCAGAGTAGGGCATGAAACTATCAGATGTTTTGAGGTCTACACCTCATATACAGACGTACACAAGCAACAAGTAAGTTGAGATGTAGGGATTGCTCTTCTGGGTACCATAACCTCTAGAGTCTCCAACAAATTAATTCCACATTTTTAAAGATACTGTGCAAAGATTTAATAGGGAAATACCTAATAGATTTTAAAATAATGCAGACCTTGAAGGATACATACAATGATCGCATAACCGTGAATTATTTTGTATCAGTAGCCAGTAATAAAACCAGGCCAATTCTGGTGCTTTTTCCAGTTTGTATGTTTCTCTGTAGCAGAAGATCTGAGGTGTACACAAAATCAATCCACTTAAGAAAAGATTAAGGGGCCGATTCATGGAACAAACGTGCGCCGAAAATCTTTGCGCGTGCGATTCATGGAAGTCCCTGCGCGTGTACACCCCGGGATGTGCGCCAAACCCGTGCATGGCGCACAAGTCACTGCAACATCCCGAAAGGCGTGCGCGACGAGCACAGTGAAAGCGCACAACCTCGGCGCATACACCAGAAAGTGGGCGGGACACGGGGCGTAACGCGCGGAATGGGGAACAACGCGCGAAAATAAGGGCGTAACTGGGGATGTACTGCAGGGAAGCAGACGGAACGCCCACACGCACTCGAACCACACATATTCATGGAATCGAATAGGGCAAAGCCACGCACAGCCAAAGACACGCACAAGCCTAAACACGTCCGCCACACGAAGGCAGGCGGTAGCGTCCCTGCGCATTACAAAAGTGGCAACATACAGCAATTGGGCCTGTGCGAGCGGGCTACGTGTATTTCAGGGGTTCGCGTGAAGTTTCTCACGCGATCGGGCCTGGGGTAGCGGGCTTCGTGTATTTCAGGGGTTCGCGTGAAGTTTCTCACGCGATCGGGCCTGGGGGAGCGGGCTACGTGTATTTCAGGGGTTCGCGTGAACTTTGTCACGCGATCGGGCCTGGGGGAGCGGGCTACGTGTATTTCAGGGGTTCGCGTGAAGTTTCTCACGCGATCGGGCCTGGGGGAGCGGGCTACGTGTATATCAGGGGTTCGCGTGAAGTTTTTCACGCGATCGGGCCTGGGGGAGCGGGCTACGTGTATTTCAGGGGTTCGCTTCACGCGATCGGGCCTGGGGGGGAGCGGGGTACCACTCACCGTCTGCCTTGCGTGTAGAAGAACGCGTAGCCAACACCCGCTGTGAAGTAATAGCGTGTGAACCCCAACGGATGGAAAACACATGCACCGCACGAAAAGCACGTACAGAGCAGTTCAAAGGCACGCGGGATCTCCAAGCCCTGCCAGGGCAACGCCCATGCGCGAAACGTCACAGACGCGCTTACGCTGTAAGGGCCTTTGGTCCAATGAAATCGCGTACGCGTGCTGACGCGCTTACGTGCTAAGGGCCTTTCCTCGAATATCACGCTAACGTGCAGGATTTTCACGTGCCAAATCACTCCGTATCAAGCTGGCCACGCGAAAACACATGGAAGACCACGCTCCTGCCCAGAAGGCCGAATTACTGCCCCCCAGTGCCCCGAGCGGCCTCCCACGTGCCATCTGCTGCTGCCTGCCTGCCTGCCTGCCTGCCTGCTGCCACCGTGCCCTGCCATTTGGTGCCTGCACATCAGCCATCTGCAGGGGTCCAGTTGCTGTGTCCACCCCTGCTGGAACAGAAGACTCCCGACTCGGATAACATCGCTCCACAGCCCAGCCCCAGGACCCAGTTGCCCACCCACTCCTGCCCCTGGGGTTGCCATGTCGGGCACATCAACATCTGGCACCAGTGGCAACCTCCGGCCAGAGGGGCAGAGGGGCACCAGCTTCACTGCCACCGAAGTTGGTGTCCTGGTGGAGCAAGTCCTGGGGCAGTATGATGCCCTCTTCGGATCGTCCCGCGCCAACAAGGAAGGACGGGAGAGGATCTGGGCCGACTGTGTGGTTGCCATCAACGCGGAGGGGGTGGCAACCCGCACCATCCAGAAGGTCAAGAAGCGCTGGGAGGACTTGAGGTCCAGGACCCTCATAAAGGCCCGGCGCCTCGTGGAGGGGGGCCGGGGCCGCATGAGTTCCATCCAGATGAGGGTCCTGGAACGCGTACACCCAGCGCTCCACGCCCAGGTCCTTGAGAGGGAGACCCGTCTGGAGTTGAGCGGTAAGTGGCCAAGCATTGCTGTGTGAGACAGGGCATGTTGCAGTGTGCTGGTTGTCTGATACTTGCCTGTATGTGTGACATAGGCCATGTACGCATGTATGTGTGCAGGGACATCATGGTAATGCATGTGCGACCAGTAATGTGTGAACCGCACGGTTGTTGCATGTGTTTAAATGCGACATGGGGAGCCCTATGCAGATTGTACACATGAGAGCATGGCAGTCTCTGTTCCTGGACATGGGTGGGGGTGAGGGATGGGTGCTGATGTCAGGTACATATATGGTATGCATGTCTGTGTGCCTGACCTGCGTGTCTGTGACTTGTGAATGCCATGTATGCATGACACATGTCTGTGACAATGTACAGATTCACTGATGCAGCCTAGTCATCCTTGTATCCACTGTGATTGGGGTGTACGGGGCCAGATGGATGTGACTGAGGTGAAGTGTGTGCATGTGATAGGCATGACCCATGATGCATGTGAGTTCCATTACATTGTATGTTTTGAGAGTCCATTGGACGTGTATGGAAATGTCCATGGCATGCACCATGACTGTCACTGTGTGTGTTTTGCCTGGACTGACACATGTGTTGTGGAGGGACATGATGGAAGTGTACTTTGACAGTGGCACTCATCTGCTATTGCTTCCTGTCTAGGGGACCATTGTACAGTACCCTGATGCTTGTGTTCTATGTCTCCCTCTACGCAGCGGCTAGTGAAGAAGAGGGCGGAGACGGCGCTGTGGAGCAAGGCGGCGGGGATGCCCCCACGGCTGCAGCGGAAGGGGTGGGTGAGCCCCCACAGGGGCCTGCTACGGCGGAAGACGGTGAGGAGCCATCCAGGTTGGTGGTTTCCACAGAGGAGGAGGCCGCCACTGAGGCGCACATGGGGCCTGGTGGGGGCATCCCTGCTGGTGCAAGTGGTGCAGTCCAGGGGCAGGGGCAGGAGGCAGCACAGGTCACCGTGGAGGGGCCTGTGCATGTCGCTGTCCCTGACCCTGTGGGTGCACCACCATGCACCAGCAGGGATGCCCCGTCCCAGGCCCGTCCGCAGGTAGAGGGGATGTCCATGTCATCTGACTCCCCTCCACCTGCGGACGAGGGGACCCCTGGCCGTATGGAGAAGGTCCTGATTGGGGTCGCGATGCGCACGGCTGTGATTCGTGATGCCGTGCGTGCTTCCCAGGAGGAGCACGCACGTCATCACGAAGAGCACCGTGCTGATGTGGCCCAATTGGGATCGTCCATGTTCGGGGGTTTCCTGCATGTGTCGGCCAATCTGGTGGCCCTCTCCTCCTCTGTGGAGACTATACGCCAGTCGTTCTCCTTGCCGTCTTCCGGCCCAGATGCCACCAGGGCCCCCTGTGGACCTGCCCTGACCAATGCAGCCAGCTCGGTGGGGATCCCATCCCTGCCACAGTCGGGAGTCGGAGGTCCAGCAGGGGTGGACACCACAGCAACTGTACCCCAGCAGATGGAGGATGTGCCGGCATCATCAGGCAGGGCTCGTGCACGACGGCGTCGGTGGATTCCATCAGCCTGGATGCCATCGTGCTGGCAGAGACAGTTGCGTCGGAGGCAGCAGCAGAGTCAACGTGGGAGGCATCATGGCTCGGGGCCATCAACATCGGAGGGGCAGGCATCGGCCGGAGGGCAGGAGGACCCAGGACAGGAAGTGTCTTCCGTGTGGCTGCGGTTGGGCCAGCAGATAGGTGCGGAGCGGCGGCGGGCGGAAGAGGCGCGGCTCACGATGGTCAGGGCGGAGAACTCCATGCGGAGGGCCCTGAGGCGGGCCGAGTGCCTCGAGGCAATCCGCAGGGGGTTGGAGGAGCAGATGGCGTCGTCCCTGCGGACCCTCGGGGCCATGGAACAGGACCACCTCCGGGACATAGACGAGGAGTTTGATGATGCCCTGGCCCGGAACACCACGGAGTGAGCCGCTGGACTTGCCCGCCGCCTTTGTATATAGTTCTTTAGTTTTAGGTTTCATTTGTTTCTTCTTATGATTTGGAGTCGACGGACACAGCTCCACTTTTTGTATATAGTTGCATTTTAGTTAGGGTTTTTTGTAGGTTTCCTTTGTTCAGTTGGGCTCATGGACCCTTGGATGTTTTGTACATAGTTCTTCATTGGATTGTTTTATTTTTTTATTTTTGATTTATTCTCCATGGAGCAATGGTCTTTGCATTTATTTTTATCTCTCGGATTGATTTTATTTTTAATGTGACTTTGAACAACATTTTTTTGGATTTGGATTTGTAGTTTTGATTTTTTTGGACGGACATGCAGCTTATCTTTTTTTTCATTGCCATTGTAGTTTGTTTCATTTCATTTGCATGCAATCTTTTTTAATACAATTTTGTTTTCATACTTCACTGTGTGGTATCATCTCATTGGTTTCATGCATGTCATGTTGGGTGTTTTCCCATTCATTTGCAACCATTGTGTGTGACGGACATGGGTTCATTTGCTTTATGAACATTGGGGGTGTAACATGTAATTTCCATTTCCATGTGGGTGAATGGGTTACTTGGTAGGGCCTTTTGGCTGTGGAGGCTGACCATAACGCACATGATTGGGGATTGTGAGGACCTGGGTGCAGGGGGACATGAGTGGGGGCCTGGTGGAGGCTGCCCCTGCACTGCTGGGGGGTGGGGGTGGTGGGAGACATGAGTGGGGGCCTGGTGGAGGGTGCCCCTGGATGCTGGGGGGTGGGGGTGGTGGGAGACATGGGTGGGGGCCTGGTGGAGGGTGCCCCTCAGTGCTGGGGGGTGGGGGTGATAGGGGACATGAGTGGGGGCCTGGTGGCGGCTGCCCCTGGATGCTGGGGGGCGGGGGTGGTGGGAGACATGAGTGGGGGCCTGGTGGAGGGTGCCCCTGGATGCTGGGGGGTGGGGGTGGTGGGAGACATGGGTGGGGGCCTGGTGGAGGGTGCCCCTCAGTGCTGGGGGGTGGGGGTGATAGGGGACATGAGTGGGGGCCTGGTGGCGGCTGCCCCTGGATGCTGGGGGGTGGGGGTGGTGGGAGACATGAGTGGGGGCCTGGTGGAGGGTGCCCCTGGATGCTGGGGGGTGGGGGTGGTGGGAGACATGAGTGGGGGCCTGGTGGAGGGTGCCCCTGGATGCTGGGGGGTGGGGGTGGTGGGAGACATGAGTGGGGGCCTGGTGGAGGGTGCCCCTGGATGCTGGGGGGTGGGGGTGCAGGGGGACATGAGTGGGGGCCTGGTGGAGGGTGCCCCTGCACTGCTGGGGGGTGGGGGTGGTGGGAGACATGAGTGGGGGCCTGGTGGAGGCTGCCCCTGGATGCTGGGGGGTGGGGGTGCAGGGGGACATGAGTGGGGGCCTGGTGGAGGGTGCCCCTGCACTGCTGGGGGGTGGGGGTGGTGGGAGACATGAGTGGGGGCCTGGTGGAGGCTGCCCCTGGTGGCTGGGGGGTGGGGGTGATGGGAGACATGAGTGGGGGCCTGGTGGAGGCTGCCCCTGCACTGCTGGGGGGTGGGGGTGGTGGGAGACATGGGTGGGGGCCTGGTGGAGGGTGCCCCACAGTGCTGGGGGGTCAGGGGGGTGGGGGGTGGGAGACATGAGTGGGGGCCTGGTGGAGGGTGCCCCTGCACTGCTGGGGGGTGGGGGTGCAGGGGGACATGAGTGGGGGCCTGGTGGAGGCTGCCCCTGCACTGCTGGGGGGTGGGGGTGGTGGGAGACATGAGTTGGACATGTGTGGGGGCCTGGTGGGGGCTGCCCCTGGATGCTGGGGGGTGGGGGTGGTGGGAGACATGAGTGGGGGCCTGGTGGGGGCTGCCCATGGTGGCTGGGGGGTGGGGGTGCTGGGTGACATGAGCAGGTGTTCAGGGTAGTCCCCTGTGGTGTCGGCTGCCTGCAGGGGCCGTGGAGGGTGTACAGGGAATACCTGGGAGCACACAGCCAATTCGCGTGTAGAATTTCCCGCGTACCCCTGTCATACACGTACCCAGCCAAATCGCGTGTGGAAATTCCCGCGCACGTACCCGGCCAAATCGCGTGTGGAACTTCCCGCGCACCCCTGAAATACACGTACCCTGATGGAATCGCGTGTGGAACTTCCCGCGCACCCCTGGAATACACGTACCCTGCTGAAATCGCGTGAGACACTTGCCCCGCACCCCGAAATACACGTACCCTGATGGAATCGCGTGTGAAACTTCCCGCGCACCCCTGAGATCCACGTACCCTGCCAAATCGCGTGTGAAACCTCCCGCGCACCCCTGAGATATGCGTAACCTGCTCTCACGGGCCCAATCGCGTGTGGAAATTCCCGCGCACCCCTGAAATGCACGTACCATGCTGAAATCGCGTGTGGAATGTCCCCCGCACCCAGAAATACACGTAGTTTTACAAAGGTAGCGGGCGCCCCTCTCTCGCAAGAACAGACATGATAACCTGTTCGGTGGTTATTAACCACTTGAGAGTTCGCAGCCACTGCTTTTACTCACTGTGCCTTTCACAGATGGGAAATATCCATTTGCATATCAGTCTTTGTCCCGCCCAGGGGCAGTCCAGCACTGAAATACAATGGCAATTCCAATCTGAACGAGAGTACCACCAGCAACCCCATACACGTGTTTCACCCTTGTTGGGGATCATCAGTGAGGTGAAGCTGATGCCTCTCTAAGCACAGTGAGAGGGAGACCACGTCTGGTTGCCCCCAGGAGACCTAGGGTTACCAATCCCAGGTTCCTTAACAAATAGTTTTACAAAGGTAGCGGGCGCCCCTCTCTCGCAAGAACAGACATGATAACCTGTTCGGTGGTTATTAACCACTTGAGAGTTCGCAGCCACTGCTTTTACTCACTGTGCCTTTCACAGATGGGAAATATCCATTTGCATATCAGTCTTTGTCCCGCCCAGGGGCAGTCCAGCACCGAAATACAATGGCAATTCCAATCTGAACGAGAGTACCACCAGCAACCCCATACACGTGTTTCACCCTTGTTGGGGATCATCAGTGAGGTGAAGCTGATGCCTCTCTAAGCACAGTGAGAGGGAGACCACGTCTGGTTGCCCCCAGGAGACCTAGGGTTACCAATCCCAGGTTCCTTAACAAATAGTTTTACAAAGGTAGCGGGCGCCCCTCTCTCGCAAGAACAGACATGATAACCTGTTCGGTGGTTATTAACCACTTGAGAGTTCGCAGCCACTGCTTTTACTCACTGTGCCTTTCACAGATGGGAAATATCCATTTGCATATCAGTCTTTGTCCCGCCCAGGGGCAGTCCAGCACCGAAATACAATGGCAATTCCAATCTGAACGAGAGTACCAACCCCAACAAGGGTGAAACACGTGTATGGGGTTGCTGGTGGTACTCTCGTTCAGATTGGAATTGCCATTGTATTTCGGTGCTGGACTGCCCCTGGGTAGGACAAAGACTGATATGCAAATGGATATTTCCCATCTGTGAAAGGCACAGTGAGTAAAAGCAGTGGCTGCGAACTCTCAAGTGGTTAATAACCACTGAACAGGTTATCATGTCTGTTCTTGCGAGAGAGGGGCGCCCGCTACCTTTGTAAAACAGAAATACACGTACTCTGCTGAAATCACGTGTAGAACTTCCCGCGCACCCCTGAAATCCACGTACCCTGCCAAATCGCATGTGAAACTTCCCGCGCACCCCTGAGATACGCGTACCCTGCTCGCACGGGCCCAATCGCGTGTGGAAATTCCCGCGCACCCCTGAAATGCACGTACCATGCTGAAATCGCGTGTGGAACGTCCCCCGCACCCCAGAAATACACGTACCCTGCTGTAATCGCGTGTGGAACTTCTCGCGCACCCCTGAAATACACGTACCCTGCGGAAATCGCGTGTGGAACTTCCCGCGCACCCCTGAAATACGCGTACCCTGCTCGCACAGGGCCAATCGCGTGAGGTACTTCCCGCGCACCCCAGTGATACACGTAGCCCACTTGCCGTGCTGGTACAGGGTTAGCGCAGCCCTTTGCGCTGGATTGGGTATATTGATGGCTTTTCCCTGCGCGAGAGGCGTTCTTGGGGGCGTAACTGGCGCTGCTGCAAGGTCGCTGCACCACTGTGCGCCACGGCTGGTTTTGGTGGCTGGAATCCATAAATACGCTGTGCGCGGAAATGGATTTTGGCGCACGCGGCTGGCGCAGGGATTCGCACGTGCACACTGTGCGCCTGCCGCGTGCGCCACTTGTGCGCTGAATTCTATGAATTACCCCCTAAGTCATCTCCCTAAACACTGTTTGAAATTCACGTTTGGCAAGACAAGGTTAAATATCTCTTTTACCCCTTTTTGTGGTCTGTGCAGTACTTTTACATAACAGATGGCTGATCTGATTTGAACAATTCAACTGAGGGCTACCAGGCACAGTTCAATTTGTAAAAGGGGCATAGAGATATTACAGGATAGACCAAGAGTTGACTGCCAAAATGTAGCTTCTATTTTTTCTAAGGTCCTCTCGTAGCTTGTGGTTAAGTCTTCCCTGCTGTACGATAATGCAGGTGTACATTTTTGTTGTAAAAGGTAATATCAGGATACAAGAGAAGACACACAGCTTTCTGTTAAGTGCTTGACTATAAGCCCCCAGAACGTTTTTTTTTCCTCTTTCTGATAATAATTTCTGCTTCGAATATCCCAGAATATGTCCAATCCTAAGTACTTTGTTTCGTTAACCATGTCATGATTCTCTGAAGCCTGCTTGAGCCTCACTTAAGATAGAGATAGATTTAACCCAATTATTAATTTTCTGAAGTAACAATTTGGAAAAAACCTCATACAGAAACATCCTTTAAGACGATTAAGGGGTAGGCACCTGGGTATGATCTAGACCGCTTTTCATAGATTGGAATTATAAGCATTTCCGTCAACGAAAAAGGAATAATATCAGCTTCCAAGATTTTATTTCAAAGTGGCAAGGCAGAAGGCTACCCATTTTTGAGATATTGGCAAGTCCTCCCAGGCCAGGAGCTCTCGATTTTGGTAGTGATACCATTTCCTCAAATTCTACAAACATAGTACAAATTTGAGGATCATTTTCAGTTCCCAAATTAAGGTTTTTAAACTCTGATTTGTGAAGTTCGATTTTATATAATCTGTCCATGCCTTCTTGGAAATTGGCATTCAATGCCTATGATCTTTGCTATTAGATGATTGAGTGAATAATTTCCATAAGGCCCTTAAATCTTTAGCCTTAACAGTATTCCGCATAATAGTGAAGTGTGTTTGGCTTCAGAGGTGTTCATGTCTAGGCAGCAAGTTGTTGTATCTTGTCATTGTATTGCTTTTTGTTGCAGAATACTCTTCCTCTGCGGAGGCCCCATTTCTAAGCATTCTGAGATCTTTCCTCAGACGTTTTTTGTTTTTGTTAGAATTCACCAAATGATCATAGCTCTTACGTTGTCCTGCAACTATGGACGATTTGCCCTTTCTTGTACAATGAAAAAATGTTGGGTTTGTGTTCTAATTTGAGCTGTATATTGCTGAGTAGCTAACTCAGGGCCAACATTACCAGGGAAAAATAATGTATTAGCAGTAATGTCATCTATATAAATATAAAAGGCCTGAAAGTCTGTATAAGATCAGGAGGCTACATGCTCTTGTCTGTTTAACATAACACACTTTAGTACGGGTTATAATTTCTCAATGGTCGAAGTCGCCTCCATGGTTACAGATAAGTATGCATGGTCAATTTAACCATGTTTTCTGATTATCAGTGAAGACCATTTATCAAAATGCGTACCCGAAACAGAAATATAATGAATTGTCATTTTTTGATGATATGTCAATATCGAAAGAACTTGCGTTGGATGTCAACCTGAGTATGACCATTGAGCATGAGCATGCTGCATGAATATATAAAATGTCATCCATGTGTATCCCTGCTGGCTCCCCATAGGATAATAACTTTAAGGGTCTTTTTCATGAAGGCATGTAAACTACGTGGCTAGATGGTCCGGCAAATCATATTTACCAAATATAAATATGTGTAGTCATTCTTATGTCCCCCAAATGCTCTTTGATTTTATGCAAAGGAAAATCAAACTCTGATTGGTGCTTGTTTTTCCCTCCCCCTTTCTCACAGGAGTATTTAAAAAAGAGCACAATAGGATTATAACTGTCAATCTTGGAATGATAAACGTCTGTCCAAAATAATTGATATGGTTATTCGAGGATTTGATTATGTGCTTTGCTCAGTTAGACATATGTAATGTTCTTACTATCACTACAACATATACTGAGGATCCTGAGATGATCAATCGAAATGAACACTGTAGCATTTTAAAACGAGCTAGTTGAAAACATTAGTGCAACTGAATATGTTCCTTTTTTAACTTATTTTGCTGAAAATGGAATTTATTTTGTCATTCATGATGTCCAGTAGCCTTAGAAAGGTCCATGCTCTGATTTAAACTAAAGATATGTGATTTTGACAAGAATATTCCAAGGTTTACATTTGCCTGCTGGCTATTGATTGGTTGGTAGTGCTACTGAAGTCACACATTTTTTACAGTATGCATAAACACTAATAATTAACAAAAAACGTGCATCAATCAACACAACTATCACACACAGAGAGACCGAGAAATGTAGTGAGACAGAGAAACAAAGAAAGAGAGAGAGAGAAGACAGTGAGGAAGGGAGAGAGGAATATAGAGAGCTAGAGAGAGAGAGAGAGGTAGGAGAGAGAGGGAGGGAGAGAGAAATAGAGAGAGAGAGAGAGAAAGAGAGAGAGACAGAGAGAGAGAGAGAGAGAGAGAGAGAGAGAGAGACACCTAGCTCAGCAGATCAGAGTACATTTAAGAATAGGATTATCAAAATGCACCACTAGCCTTAGAAAGGTCCATGCTCTGATTTAAACTAAAGATATGTGATCTTGACAAGAATATTCCAAAGTTTACATTTGCCTGCTGGCTCTTAATTGGTTGGTAGTGCTACTGAAGTCACACATTTTTTACAGTATGCATAAACACTAATAATTAACAAAAAACGTGCACCAATCAACACAACTATCACACACAGAGAGACCGAGAAATGTAGTGAGACAGAGAAACAAAGAAAGAGAGAGAGAGAAGACAGTGAGGAAGGGAGAGAGGAATATAGAGAGCTAGAGAGAGAGAGAGAGGTAGGAGAGAGAGAGGGAGAGAGAAATAGAGAGAGAGAGAGAGAGAGAGAGAGAGAGACAGAGAGAGAGAGAGAGAGAGAGAGAGAGAGAGACACCTAGCTCAGCAGATCAGAGTACATTTAAGAATAGGATTATCAAAAAGCACCACTTTTTTAAACCATCTTGACTTAACCTTCTTTTCTTCTGGACAGCACCCTCCTCTCTCTGACCTAAGTCCTGAAAGAGAATGTGACCATGTATTGCACTGTGTCTGTGCTGTGAGACGCAAAGCTATCCTGAGCGGCTTGTGGAAATGCTACTGAATGGCTTGTGAGCTACAATACCCAGCAGCCCCTGCAGTTCCTGCAGGGATTATTGTCCCTTTGACCCACCGTATTCATCTACTGAAGAAAGTAGGGGGTGAGCTGAAGTGGCAATGTATTGCAATGTGTCTGTGCTGTGAGGCGGAAAGCTATACTGAGCGTCTTTTGAAAACGCTACTGAATATCTTGTGAACTACAATACCCCGCCGATTTTTGTCCCTTTGAGCCACCATATTCATTCACTGAAGAGAGGAGGGGCTGAGAAGGAGTGGCGCTTCAGCGGTACTTGTGCAAAGCACTTCGTAGTCTTGCAGTCTTGCAGTCTCGCAGGATGGCAGAGGCATCCGGCTTCCTAATACCAATTTGGCACTTGAAGTCGACAGTATAGGGGGCAGGCCACATTTTCATGGGTAACACCCTTTTTCCAATGCAGGCCACCCACTTGGTTTTGGCTAGCGATTCTGGGTGGAGTATGATGCTGGCAGGCTTTATTCCCACCAACACGAGCTTCCACTCAGTACTGCCAGCCTTCTGTGACGAGTAGTAATGGATTGTAATAGCAAGTGTTTCTTTAAGAACATGATGGGGTGAGTCACGATGCATGTCAGTATACAACGTAAATAAATAGAGGTCATGAGAGGTGTCAAGGCCTAAACATGAGCGGACACCCTCCAGACAAAAGCTCCTGTGTCCATGTGCTCCTTTGGGTCACCAGTGCTACAACTCATTACCCATTGCCTCATTACGACCCTGGTGCTAATGGTTTAACGGCGCCGTAAAGAGCGTCGGCGCCGTTAAACCATTAGCGCCTGATTACAATGGGTTGGAGGCTTTAACGCCTGCTTTTTGCAGGTGTTAAAATCCAACCCGCTAAGGGACCTTGGAGCTAATTACAACAACCGTAATTTATGGTGCCGTGATTCGCCCCTTCCCCATTCCCATTATGCCCTATGGGCAAAATGGGAATGGGGAAGGGCAAATGGTGAATGGGGAATTACCGCCCCCGCCAACCTTGTGATGGGGGCGGTAATTCCGCCATCCACCATGCCGGAGACCGGCATGGACCATGGTGCTAATAGCACCATTGTCCAGCGCCTGGGTCGTAATGAGGCCCATGATACCACTCCACCCCTCCACAGGACAACATTGGCAACGAGGCGGGGGCAGCAATTGTGAAGCTGATGAAGTCATGTATATAAATAAATAAAGAAGGTGGAATGACCACCTGCTGGTCACACCTCACAAACAAGCAAGGTGCTGGCCAGCTGAGAAACAACAGACTGTACACGACTAAGCAGGACACATTTTACAAGTTGGGTGTGGCTTTCCCCTGTTCATGCAAGGATTGGCGGTGAGGGAAAGCAACGCGATACTCCTTCACAGAGGTAGTGTCTCTTCAACAACAGACAATATATTATCTACAAAGTGGGTAATGGATAAGCACAGGAGGACTCGCCTCACGTGTGAGGCTTGAATAGTGACCAGAATTCATTTATCAACTGTAATGTAGGGTGATGGACTGAGCGAATGCACACAGGAGACAATGTCAAGGTGATTGCGCATTCCCAATATTGCATCACGGCAGATGATGGTGGCTCTCAGGCTCCATTGGTTATACTCAGACAACAAGGATCTCATATTCATCTAGCTGAATTTGACATTTCAGGTGCCCCATCCAGCCATGGACCGAGATGAGCTCTAGGAGTCAAATGACTCAAAATGTATTTTGACGTCACAGGAGAGCTCAAAGATAGTGCCAAACGGTGGACACTCCTTTGCTCTGCAGGACCGGCTGTGTACAGAATTATTAAAAACATTGAACCCCCTTGATAACTCTTGCAATGCTGCAAAAGAGGCATTGCGTAATTACTTCAACCAGTTGGTCATCGCTGACTACAAACGTTTTCTTCTGTGTGATGCCAAACAAATGGAGGAGGAGACACTAGAGGCTTTAGATGCAAGGTTAAGACAGCTTCCCTTTACTTTTGTCCTCCTGAATGAAGAAGATGAGATCAGAGCTCAGGTAGATCAGGACTGCCCTTCCGTGAAATTGAGAAAATAATTCTTAGAGAACCAGGTATTCATTTGACCAGGATCTTTGAGCTGGAAAGATCCCATGAACTTGCAGAGGTTGGGGGTTTAAAGGATAAATGTGGCTTTTAAAGCAGTTAAAATAAAAGAAGGGTGAGATTGCCTCTCAAGGAACACAACATCTCAAAGTTAAGGGGTGGATACGGCACAATGCAATATAGAGAATTACCTATGAATGTTTAGGAAGGGTGCAATCCTGAAGTCCATGTCAGATTATGACATTTCTGCAGCCTCAAGGGCAGATGAATGTTTTCAGATTAGTGGACACTCTATTAGTAGCAGGGATTAGTAAAAGATCCTGCAATCATTGGGCAGAAGTACTCTAGAGGCCAAGATTATGATTGAGAAGCTGTAGCAAGTAGGACAAGAGCTGACCTTTATGTCTGAAGGACTGACATTAAGAGGTTCACGGTTAGAGATTCCCAGAAAATTGATGTCTAAAGTCACAAGTTTGGCTCATCATGGTCAACAAAGAGAGGCCAAAACTAAACCCAGATTGCAACAAAAAGTGTGGAGTGCAAAGTAGGAACAAAAGGTTGACATATATGCTAAGAAGTGTCTGTGGTGCTTGGCCGCCATGCCAGAGTTAAAGGAGCCTCCAATTCAGTCAGAGGAGTGGAATCATTCTCAGTGGGAAAATATGAGTATTGACTTTGGCTCCAGGAATGTAGACAAATATTTTGTAGTGGTGACTGAGCAGTGGTCCAGATATCCAAAAGTAGAATTGATGCCATCTACGTGGCCAGTGATGTAATCCCTATCCTAGAGAAGGTGTTAGTGGAACATGGGTATCCTGCAGTACTACTGACAACAGACCCCCATTTCAAGGTGAGAGGATCCGTCTATTCCAGGAAAATAGAGGAATTCTCCATAAGAAGATCACTCTAATTTGGCCTCCTGAAAATGGTAACTTAGAGAAGTTCATGAGAACTTTAAACAACATTTTTCCGGATTGCGTATGCACTGAACTCTAGTCTTGATCTGGCATTGTACCGATTGCTAATGGCTTCTCGGCTGACCCCCCTAGTCCCCACTCATCCACCTGTGTAGTTTCTGCAGAGGCACTATTCAAGTGTTGTAGAGAGGTCTGATTCGTCTTCATGCCCCCAAGGAACCTGGCACGATTGAGGCTGCTGCAGTGAGTGCTGACAGAATGTGTGGTAATGAGCAAGAGAACCCTCCAGCTGATGGGAAGCTGAGCCTGACATATGAACCTCACCCTTCTTGGGTAGTTGACCAGAAGCGGTCAATGATCACTGTTTAAGATGGCAAACAAGTGGTGATGAGAAATGCCAGTGTTTTCAAGGGGATCAGAGGTGAGGCGACTGGGTCGAAAATCTTGGGAATATCAGGTGAAGATGATGAAGATCCAGGGCTTGACATTGATTGTGGATTGAGTGACATTTCATCATCTGGTCCAGCTGTGAGTCCGCAGGTGATACGTGCTGATGAAAACTGTCTTGAGTTAATGCACACAAATGGCATACTGTAGTGGGGGACTCGACCCTGCCCTTTAAGATGAGGTAACAATACTATGAGATGAATGTGGACGCAGAAGTTACTCAAACATCAATAATTGAAATGAGTCAGGTAGTTGGCAAAAAGGTTAACTGTTTTAATATCAGTTATCTAAAACAGGGAGTACAACGGACATCAATGGATGTATCACTGCATGGTCTCTCAATTTGCTTCAGAAAAACCATTGTACTTTATAGTAAAAACCTATCATTGATGACGTTAACCTATGTATTTACTAACATCATCCTATGTGGCAAACTTCAAAAACCTATTGAAGAGAGTGATTGCTTCTAAGGGAACATATAAGTATACACACCATGCTACTCTATGAAAATGATAGGCTCCTTAACATCAGGTGGGGCAACTAAGCCCTCCCCTCAAACAGGTCACTATGAATATCACTAAATACACAACGTCCTATTGGTTACACAAACTATAGGGCTCTTAATCATGCGGCTCCCTACAATTGGTTGGCGCTCTTACATCCGTCAGTACTTTTCCACCTATGTTAACAGCATGCAGGCTAGACTTCCAGGTGCTGGTGAGCTGGTCATAACCATAGTTTCCCACAAATTAGAATATCATCTACCATGGGGGACGCTGTTGCGTGCAATGAAGATGGCCGTCTAGAGTCAGAGCTCCGTCCTGGCGAACATCCTAATTGAAACATCCTACTCTGGGGCACCCCGCAGACCGGAAAAAAATAAGCGGAGGGTGTGGCTGAAGACCCTTGCTACTGGCAGAAGAAATCCGGATGAGAAAAGGTGGCGTGGTGAAGAGATACGGCTGATTGAATTTCGAGCAGCAGAGAGAGATGGCGCGAGCCACATACCAGAACCGCGCGTACACAGGAAACAACCGCAGACGCTCTGGCCAACAGACCATAGAGTCCTAGTGGCCTAACGTGAGAGGACTTTCGGTTCTGTATGCAACCTCCCGCAAGTGAGGAGACACCCGACCAGCCACCAATGTAACGAACCTGCGGCGGAAAGGGGAAACAAAGAAACTTTCAGCAGAGGAGAGGAGCCGAGCGGCGGGAAAGGGCGCCCCTGGCAGCACAATCCGTACGAAACACGACCAACCCAGATTGCATCCGGCATGCAGGCAACTGAGGAAGGCCCTGAACCGTATCAGCATCTCCTCCTCCAGAAATCCGCAGAACCCCCGGCGGAAGGAACTGAATGGTCGCAGTGAGGTAAGGGCACCAGGCGGACATGTAGCAACGAGACGGCAATCCAATTCTAATCTGAACCTGCTACTACGGGGTTCATTCGGGCGATTCTCTCATGTCCCTCCCCCCGCCACTCACTGCAACGGTACAACACTGGGCTTGAATCACAAGCTGGAACGCTCCCGTGGTGCGAAACGGCCGCCTGCACTGGGAAGTAACAATCGGACTGCGTAATCTGCTGTAATAACAGATACGAAGAATAAAACTCCTCAAGATACGTGGGAGAACACAACCCACTCACGAACAAGCGCAAAAAGATCCCACCTCCCCCCTTACAGGCAGACACGTGAGGTGGAAGAGGTGAATAACTCGAAAATATAAAAACTCTACCTCTGGGGGCAAGAACAAACAATATACAAAACAAAGTAAAACACAACCTGCTTCAAATGCAGCTTGATTAGCACTGGAATTGCATCTGTCGTGCATCGCAAACATGAAGAGACCACGGCCCTCACCTAGCAAGAGACAAATTGTTTTTGGGAAATAATCACTCGGCAGACACATTGAGTGTGAGTCTAGGTGCTATATAAATGCCGAATTAATTATTATTATTATTATTATTATTATTATTATTATTATTATTATTATTATTATTATTATTATTATAAAGACATAAGGATAGTGCAAACACCCGACAAAAGGTCAAAAGGAGCGGGGACCAGGAAGAAAGGGCCAATGGATTCTTTTACTAACAGCCAAACGACTGACCCCGGGCCAGAAACTCTGGCTACCTCAAAGTCCCGAAACGAAGCTGAAAACGAAGACAGAGTTGATAGGCTAACCACAATCGTCCAAAATGGATTCCCTGCGATAAACATGAAGCTAGATTATATTTTTTCAACTATCGGATCCTTGAAGGCAAGGATAGACAAAAAAAGTTCCAGAATTACAGAAACAGAAGGCAGAATTAGTACTAACGAAGACGCTATTGCTAACCATGATCGAGACATAATACAATTGAAAAAATACTTTCTTAAAATACAAACCAAGTGTGAAGATCTAGAATCTCGTTCTAGGTGGAACAACATCAGGATTGTTGGTGTATCTTAAAAATTTGGTAAAGGAGAAATGGAGCAACAAGTCGAAGCCCTCCTGCGGACCCTCTTTGGGCCCGAAACTTTCTCCGAACAGTTCTTAGTTGAGAGAGCGCACCGCACACTTGCTCCACCACCGGAACCCGGGGCACCACCCCGCACGATCGTGGCATGCCTCCTCAATTACAGGGACAGAGACATGATTCTTAGGAAGGCCCGGGAGCAAGGCACATTGCATTACGAAGAAAATCATATTCTCATATACCCAGACTTTTCGGCAGGAGTTCAGGCCAACCAGCGATCCTATGAACCAGTGTAAAATCTGCTGAGAGCACGAAAGGTCCAATATGTACTAATATTCCCTGCTAAAATGCGACTCCAACACGGGGGAAGAGCACATTTCTTCGAGAACCCTGCAGCGGCAATGGCCTATATAGAAGCCCATATACCTCTGCCTCCGGCAGGCCGTGGCCCGGATCGAAATGGTAGACTTCCCCCAGAGGCGAACTGACACTACCCAAATACTGGAGATATCGAAGTGAACACTGTCTATGAAGATGAAACAGAAGGAAACCGTAATAAGCGAAGGTGCACCACAAGCAAATGAAGACGCCAGGACGTGAGCCTGAACTGGTGGCCATACAGCGGGAGCATGGCAACCCCAGGAGATCTCCAAAAGCTTGTAAGGTTCAATCATCAAGTTGGGGCAGATGATGGGGGTGGTGGACAGGAGGGATGGAATGGGGACGGACTACGGGTTGAACTGTTGATGAGTTCTAAAAGTTGTTTTGTTAATGGTCTAACAGAGTATTGCGCTGTGCATACTAAACGATACATGCACAACAGTGCAAGGATGAATGGACACAATGATTGGGAACGCTAACAGGAATAGTGGGATGAAAATTAAATTATTATCATGGAATGTGAGAGGCTTGAGCAATCCCTCGAAAATCAGAAAAATCGGAACATATATTAACAGACATTCGCCCCATATAGTTAAGCTACAAGAAACACATGCACAGGGTCCCAGCAATGCAAAAATACTACCCACGTGGGGCAAGCAAAGATACCACACGGAGTACTCCACCCAGGCACGAGGAGTCACGATACTCCATCTCTGGGATTTAAGTCTACGGGTAATAAAATTGACCCCCTGGGAAGATGCGTGGTGGTGTGGGGAGAAATGGCAGAAAAACCAATTGCATTAGTTAACACATATGGTCCAAATATAGACGACCCAGATTTCTACCTCAATATACTGGAATTGCTGGCAACACTCGACACCTCCAGCATAATATGGTGTGGGGACTTTAACCTGGTGCTAGATCTAGATATAGGTAGGTCATCTAAGGTCAAACTAACGCAATCCAAAGCATCCAGTGTATTAGATCAGATCATGCCGCAATTGACACTAAGGGATGCCTGGAGGGCGATACATCCATGTGCAAGTGAATACACATATTATTCGAGTGTACACAACTCGGAATCCCGAATTGACTATTGGTTAGTGTCCGAAGACATGCTGAGCATGATTGAGGACTGCGTGATACACCCTCGGACGCTATGCGAATATACTAAAAGATCCAAATGTCACAGAAGCATTACATATAGAAATGGAAGAATTCTTTAATAACAATATGGGGACAGGTGACAGATACTCTACAATATGGGAGATGTTTAAGGTATGGGTGAGGGGAACACTGATTTTCAAATCTACAGGGCTGTTGAAAGCAGTAAGGCGTGAATTAACCGAATTAGAGGCACAACTTCGCTAGCTGGAAAATTCCTATAGTGCAACCCGGAACACAGACACACTAGCAGAAATAAATCTTCTCTTAAAAGAATTCAATAAATTGCCCGCTAGAGAATTGCAATACATAGCAGCCCCAGCCAGGGCACGCAGATACGGGGAAGGAAACAAGGCGGGTAGAGCCCTAGCCAACATCATCAGAGCAGACCGCCAACACACTCCGATCACAAGCATTCAAGACACGGAGGGAGGGGTGGTCACAGGGAGCCAAGCCATAAATCACAAATTTTTGAAATTCTACCAGAAGCTATATTCGAATAACAACAAGAAAACGGCACCAGGAATACAAACATACCTAGACAGCCTGGATTTCCCGACCCTACCACCAGAAGCTAAAATGGCCCTTGAAAGCCCAATTACTGAGGAAGAACTCATAGAAGCCATAAAAGCATTGCACTCTGGGAAGGGCCCGGGATCCGACGGGTTGGGGGTGGAACTATATAAAGAATTCGGAAAAGAAATGGTCCCAATGATGATAAAAGTATGGGAAGAAGCATTAGAGCTTACTGAGCTTGCTGAGTCAATGCGGAAAGCAATAATAACAGTACTACCAAAACCCCGCCGCCCTCCACTAGAAATGTCATCATCGAGACCGCTTTCACTCATAAATGTGGATGCCAAGGTGTTCCTATATATGTATACATTGGCACATGCCACAATCTATTCACTACACAGCTAGCCTCAACAATACTTTGTCTGCTTGTGTTTCTTTGCAATGTACACTTGTAAAATGATTTGATATCTTCATTGTTTCTGTAGCATAAGCCGCTTCATCTTGAGCCCAAGATGTCACTTATTGTTGATACTTTCTTGACGCCTTATAGAATATCTTCATTCTCTTGTCTCTGCATCTTCACTAAGTACATCAGTCCAGCTTCATGTGTGACATCAGCATTCTGTTCTTCTGGTGATTTATTCTGTTTCTTTGGGGATCTCATTCAAATGGCCATCATAATGTTGTATATGTAGGTATGGCTTTCTCAATGGGAACCTAGCTTGCAGTATTCTCCTATGTATCTGTAGTTTCAATGGTACTGCACCTGTCTCACACTCTGGTTCCCAACATATAGGCAATATGGGCGAGATGGTTGAGGTAGGGGTACTTGGCTCCTTCTCTACACTCCCCCCTCTGGACGATTCATCGACCACTCTCCCATCATCCTTCACATCCAAACATCCTCTTTTAATGAAATGCTTCTTTGGTATCCAAATCGTTATGACTCCTTTCAAGCATCCAGCTGTTGTCACATGCTCATCCTTATTCCAGGTCATGAGCATGCACTGTCCACTTAGACTGCAATAGTTCAATTTTCCCAGTACTTTTTATGGTTCTTTGGATACAGGAACTTCGTTCCCTCAGGAGCATGAATATTGGCCTACACAAAGTCTCTGATTTCTTCATCTGTCAGGTCTCTGGCCTTCTGCCCTGATTCAACATCGATCATGAGTTTCATCCCTATGGCTTTCTGTGCAGTATTCTTGCATTGAGAGATTATTATCCTAATGATACCGAATCCAAGCAACACCATCACAATCAGGGCTCCAAGGAACTTGAACATGTCTGCCATCCTTTGTGGAACCCACCAAAAGAACGCTCCAAACCAGCTATCATCAGCAATGTCTTCCACTTCATCTATCATCTGGACATGTAGCTACATCAACATATCTATGGCCTCTGTTAGGGTCTCTTTCTTGTTGTCATGAGAAGGTATGATTGTGCAACATTATTCTCTGATTTTTGCACAAAAACCTCCATCCATAGCTGTAATCATGTCCAGGACATATCAATTCTGAAGTGTCATCAGACTATGGCTCTCATCTCTTCACTGAAAGTGTTGAATCCCTTTATGGTAGTATTGATTGTCTGCAGCAACTCCCATCTGGTAATCTGCAGCCATTTAATATTTGCTCCAACCTGGATACTCGGCATAAAGATCAATGTGAATATCGACGAAGTCTGGCTGAACAAACTGTACTCACATGGGATCGAGTCAAAAGCTACTATTGACCTAGCTGACTAATAGTTCTCTCTCTTCATTCTACTTATCAGCTCCACAGATCTCTTCTTCCTCAAATGTGCATCTGCTTTAGGAAAGCTGTCAAGCCTTAAGTGACTTTTAGAAATCACCAATGCTGGACCATGGACATTTACTAGTGAGCATCTTCCTCCCCAATCCTTGTGCAGCTTCATATAAGCTCTGGATCCACAAGCTGAATAATGATCCATGATTACTGCTATTCCAATTTTCATTCCTGGTAAATCAAAGATTCAACCACTGTTCTGGTTCTCTCTGACTTTTCTTGTGCCATTGTTTCGGAAGCACAGCTTTGCACTTTCCAGAGGCACTATCTGCAAAGGTCCTCCTCTATCTTTGACCCAGGTTAGTAGTTTAGCTGGTGTTGCCCATAGAGGTTTACATCCGTTCTGCACTATGACAATGGCTGGCTGGTAACAACCAATGACTACCCAGGCTCTGCAGATGACCACTCATTGTTCCCATCCATCTGGTGATAACACTGATCCCCAAATCTGCATCTGGCCTCTGTTCTTCTAGCTCGAAATTTATTCTGCAGCTTTTCCTGGACTTCCAAGTCTTCTGTTCACTTCCCATCTGATTTCAGCTCCTGTCACTTCGGCTTTTCATATTGGATCACATGATTCTTGGTGTGCACCTTGTTTCTTGTCTTTGTGTCTTGGACATACTCATCTTCATCTGGATCTGTCCATTCAGTTGCCCATTGTTTGACCCATGAACTGGCCTCTTGTATGGCAGAGTGCTATGTGTGTTAGACAATTTGCTGTCTGGACGTCTATTTCAATAGCTATGAAGAATTAGGCTTCCCCATGCTATAAGGCAGGACTGCACATACAAAGCATTCCTCCTTCGAGTTCACCCTTCCCACTTCCTTCATATGCTGATATCATATGTTATTCCCCAAGTGTGCTGTACTATACAGGTTATCATTTAGCTCATGATCATCCTCTCTAGCATTTCTCTTAGGTCTCATTCTTTTCTTATGAGCTTCCATAATCATCTCATGAAGTATGTCAGCATAATTCCTTCTTACTCAACCAATCATAGAAACATTAGTCAGTGGACTTGGTGTTTTTACATGTGCTACCTGTGTAGGTTTGCTCATAAACACTGTCTTTCTTTGTCTTTCCTTTCGAGCCTGTTTGTGACATACAGGGAATATCTCTATAACACCCTTTTCTAAGGAAAGATGTCTGGTGACATTGGTCATAGGCCCTGGCACTCCTACACAGTCTATTAGAGTAGGGATAATCACATAAAATCTCGCCTGCTTTGTAGTTGCCACATTTGTACCTTCCTCCTGCATTGGAAGATACGCAGGAATCTTTGTTCTATTTGGGTCAAAAAATAGTAAGCAGTGCACACGGTAAGTGAAAGAAGTCTCACTATAAACAAAATGCATGTGTAAATGACATATAGGTAAGCCCATTTCTTACAACAATCGCTTCTTGCACATTGTGGACGTCTCTTGTTTTCTGCCATTACGTTGTTGCTATTGACGCTGCCCATTCTCTTTTTTTAAGGAAGGAAAAATCCATTTGTTAATCACGCAACATCATGCAGTACTCCAGTAATATCTTGATTTTCTCAATAAGTTCTTCAAGCAGATCGCTGATTTCCGGACGATTAACAGGGTTCCTAATGTATAGAAAAGAGTCGTCCTTTTTCCATACTAAATGCGGGTACCTCTCCAGCAAGAAGTAGAAGACTACAGCAAGTAGGCTATGGATCTCTCCCTCAAAAACTCTCATTCAGGATGTCCTCAGTGTTCTCTCAGAATACAGGTTGACTTGTTCAATGATATCTCGTAATAATTAATTAAGCGGGGGCCTCAATACCTTCAACTCTCTCTTCCTAAATGCCTTCCTTCTAGAGCTCTTCACTCATCTACCTCAAACTCCCTCAGGGTCAGTCGCTTCTCCAAGCAACAAGTTAGTGGTAGATCTCTTTCCTCAGCTGGGGCCTCCCTCTAGAACAGTCTCTCTGCCTCCCTGAAACCTGAGGAGAATCATCTTTGGTTCCGGAAGCACCTCAAAACCTTTCTCTTTGCTTCTGCTTTCTCTCCCTCTCTCCCTTGCTGACCTCTTGGCTGACACTGAAACTGTGCTGGTTACCTGGCTACCCTCTAATCTTGGGCCCAGATCCCCTCCCCCGCCAGTCACACTCCTGCACTGCCTTCCTGGCCACCCTCACATATGGAGACTCTTTCTGTATCCCTACAGTCCCATTACCAGCACTTGGCACCTGTTGCCTGCCTTTACCCTTGCACTTGCCACCTGTTGGCCTTACCTTTACTGTTATTTATTTATTTATATCCCATGCACCGCACTATACTCTCCCCCTTCACTTCTCCTCCTTCCCCTTCCCATGCACTTGAGCGATCTGAATGACACTTGGCCTAGTAGGATCGTTGTCTGTCTTCCCTCTGTTCCCCCTCCCTTGCCTCATCACGCCTTGAAACACTTGTGTATAGGCGCGTTATAAATGCCATAACATATCATATCAAGCGCCACATTATTGCTTGGATCTCTCAAGAACGTGTGGAGATCAGTTTGTCTTCCAACAAGATGCAGGCATTCCTCAATTAAGTAATAGAAGACCATGCAAACTAGTCTGTGTGCATTGTCAGCCGATAGGGGCATTTGTATTTCCCCCCTGTACTCAGGAAGCTGAAGAACTTGCCCTAATATAGCTGCGAGCAATCTCCTCACAACTGCAACAATTATGAACATCAAAGGTTCTCCCCACCAGCGCAGGGCGAGAATTAAGAATGTAGATAAAAACAGCAACGATGATTTGATGAACGTTGTCATCGGGCACCACCATGGGCACCTCTGAAAATAAACTCAGTGAGAAAGGAATCAGGGAACTGGTCTCTCTTCCAGTCGTTGAAAAGGAACGCCAAATCTGGCATGCTTTCCTTCTCGATCAAGACTTAAACATGTCTGAGTCCAATGTCAACCAACTCCTGTGGCTCAAGAACAAATAGCTTCTCTTAACTCCTTTTTAGTAGCTTAAAAGTGTGTCCCGAAACAAGCCACAGTCCAATATACTCTTTATTTGTCTACTCCAGCTTCTGCGTCCTTCTTCCTCATCATGGACCTAGTCTGCACATGCTGAAGTTCTTCCCCGATGCTTGCTACTGACTGGGGTGGGGGTCAAGGGGATTCTCCAGCATAGATCTTTACGTCTCCAAGAAATATCCACACACACGTTTGACTTCACTACCTTCAGTGCTGACGGCTGACGTCTTCCACAATGAATGAGCCATTAAAGCCTTGCTCGTGCCACCTCCTAGTGAAATTCCTGATCAAGATTTGATCATCAGGAAAACGTTTAGGAAGACCTAATTCTTAAACTCTGGTTGGTGTAACATCTACTTCTGTGTTCTGTCCCCCACAACCTTTCGCTTGAGCTAATCTGAAATGACATAGATACTTGTAGTCATAAACGTTAAGTAATCACGTAACTCCTTTCCTAACAATGCTGTTGTTGGCTGGGCATCACTTCTAGTTCTAGATGGAGGTTTGAGGGGTGTTCTCATCCTCCTCTCTGTCACTAATTCATGGGGGTAAGATGGTGGTCGGAACCTGGCTCATTTTTCAACACATACAATGCCAGTGGTAGGCAATGTAACCATCCTTTCTTCAAGGTAAGCTTCAATTTCGCTATTTTTTCTTTAAGCAGGCCATTGAGTCTCTCACAGAACCCATTCGCTTGCTGGTGATAAGCCGATGAAAACCTGTGCTTTATACAAAGCAAGAAGCTTATCTGCTCAAAGGCGTCATTAACAAAATGAGGGCCATTATCAAACTTTAATACTTCACATATTTCCCATCTAGGAAATGATTCTCATACTAGAAATTTCGCTGCACAGGTGGAATCTGGATGTTTCCATGACCAGCCTCAATCTTCCTTGAAAAGAGAAATACCACTACAATCATATGTCTGTATCCATTACAGACTTGCAGCATGTCAACATACTCGATAAGTAAATGCTGAAAAGGACCATTAGGTCTTGGGAAAACTTCTCTAACTGTACACAGTGGGCCTCATTACAACTCAGGCGTTAAGGGTTAACGCCGTCGTTAACCCTTAACGCCTGATTCCAATTTTAACGGCTGCTTTTAGCAGCCGTTAAAATCCAAGGCGCTAAACCGCCTTGGTGCTAATTACGGCACCATAATTTACGGTGCCGTAATTAGCGCCTTCCCCACTCCCATTATGCCCTATGGGGCAAAAATGGGAATGGGGAAGGGTAAATGGGAAATGGGGATTTACCGCCCCACTCACCTTGCAATGGGGTGGTAAATCTGCCATCCACCATGGTGTAAACATAGTTTACACCATGGTGGTAAAGTTGGTGTACTTACCGCCTGGGTCGTAATGACCCCAAGTGTGTGCCCAGCAGTAAACATTTGACATACGATACAATTTACTACCTAAATTGCAATGTGTTCTACCAAATTTGGAATTAACCGTTCTTCCGCAATTGTTCCGGTGAGGCTTCCTCTAGTGACATGCGCAGGGTAGTGTAGCTGTTCTAATACCACCCTTAATAAGGATATAGGCATCACTGGTTTACCAGTGCTGTCTTGTCACTACAATGCTTCAGAAGGGCTTAAAGATCATGTCATGATCTCTGCTTCCAAAAGATCAGGACTTGCCCGACTCCCTTGGAAGCAGACCCATAACCCCGGTTCCGAGTGCCAGCCAGTCCCAATTGGGACCTTTTGGACCCTGTCCTGGTGCCAGTGGCACCAGGTGAATGAACACAAACTGGTAAATACACTTGCACACCAAGTTAATAACAATTCAAATTGTAAAGTGAGGACTGTTCAAAATAATAATTACAGAGTTCAAGGTGCAGGGGAGAAAATACACAGCCTTGGTATCTAGGCTGGGAACATATGCAAAAAAGAGAGAGCAATCCGATAGGGATAGCCGCGTCCCCTGCACACTGTCTAGCAGGCCGAATGGCCTAATGGAGTTGATAATCCGAAGATAATTTTGAATGTTTATGAATTTCTTTATATTCAAAATACAGAAGATTTAGGAAAAACACATTCAATAGACAATTAGTGATCATCAACAGTAAATTCTGTTATTTATTTGTGTTTTCAAGTGCCCAACGCGTTTCGAGTCGAAAAAACTCTTCATCAGGGGCGACATATTCATCAAACAATTTCTACAAAAGGAAAATTATATACAATATATTAGTGCTTTAGATAGACTTAATAGTGAACAAAATATAACAACAAAATCACATTTGTTATGAAGACAGTAATTAGCTAAACATTTTTGCTGTATTGGTGGGTAACACATTCTATTGAAAAAAAGCCCAACATTACCCCAGTCTTTCCACATTCACCAAGTTAGTGTGATTATGCCACATGTGTGTCTATATAAATTGTGGGTGGCTGACCCTATATTTTGCCCTTGGCGCAGTGAATTTTGGGGGATAATTTATTACTAAGGAGTGCAAATTATTGTGCTCGGTTGATGCAAAATGACCTCTTACCTTGAGTTATGCTTATAACCAGCAAAGACTCAGAGGGTAGTCGATTGTGTATTGTCCACTAGGCTCACGGAATCTAGTTCTTTTAAGTCTGTTCCTAATGGGGACCGAAGGCAGAAGCGATTCTCTCAAGCCTAGAGAGAAGAAGAGATATTTTATAAAAATGTATGTGAAAAGCTTTCTAAAAGGCAAAAACAGGCTTAGAGCCCAGAATTAAGTGCGTTTGCTAAGTAGTTTTAAAGTCCGGTCTAAATACTCACTTCGATTCACACCAGCAATGTAGGAGGAGTTCAGGAGCCGTGGGAGACGGCAGTTGAATGAGCCTCTCTCACATTTTACGTGTTTTAATATTGTTAAGTGTTATGACGTCACTCGCGCATGCGTTGGCGTCGTCACGCTGACGCATGACGTCACCCGCGCATGCGCGAAGTGATGTAAACAATCCCCCATGTTGTGTATGAGTTAAAATGCAGCATTCTACCATAGGCGATCAATAAGAAGAAGCAATGATATCAATTTTTAATTATATGGCGTCACTTAGTAAAAGTGATGGCCGTAAATGTGTATTTCTAATCTAGAATTTGATATAGCGGTAATCCGTGGACCTCGATATGGGCAAGAGTAGGTCAAACGGGCTAATGATTAGGCTTTTGTACTAGGGCAACTGAAGAGAGTAGGTTACTCTCTGAATTGTGATGTTATGTAATTATAATTTGTGTATATGTCATCAACAATACTGTCATGGAAACTTTGTTTTAGACATTTAGCATTTTTCAGACCCTTATAAACATTTCTTAGTTAATCAGTGGAACATAAGGAAAACACACATTTCATTTATAGAATCCAATCACATTGACATAGCAGAATCCAAAAATGGATAAGGTTTTGAATATAAAGAATTAAAACCGAAAATAGCTTCTAAATGACATGTAATTTGTTTGGAAGGTTATATGTAGTGTAAGGTTGACCTATGTGAGTGAGACTAAGATGGCTACCTCCTTGTAGTGGGAGTTCATAGGAATGGCCCTAGAAAATAGTCCTCATTAATTCCCAGGGGTGTCATAGCGTCCAATTTGTTGATCCAGAAGAGTTCTCTTTGTGCAAGCTTTTTAGGAAGATTTCCACCTCTACTTGATGGTCGTAGGACCTCCAAAACCACAAATCTCAATTGTGAGATATTGTGTTTTTTCTCTTCAAAATGTCTATAGACTGGGGATTTGCAATTTTTGGTCCTGAAGCAGGATTTATGCTCCGTCCATCGGTCTTTAACTTTCCTGTTTGTTCTCCCAACGTAGTATATACCGCATGGGCAACATATAGCATAAATTACATTCTTGGTATCGCATGTTGCAAATTGTTTTAACAAGATTTTCTTGCCGTTGTAGGGGTGTCTGATGTGGTCTCCTTTTATTACATTATTGCAATGTTGGCAATGTAGACATGCAAACGTACCAAGTTTTTGTTTACTGAGAGTTGTCTGTAATGGTTGTTTTGGTTTCTCTGCCTTAATCAGTTGATCTTTCAAATTTTGCCCTCTTTTGTAAGCCATCATAGGTGGATCCGGGAAAAGCTGAGCAAGCGTATTGTCTGATTTGATAATGTCCCAGTTTTTGTGTATAATTCTTTTAATCTGAAAGCTTTGGCTTGAGTATTTTAGTATATGGATTAGTCCTTTCTCGTTCTTCTTTGGGTGGCCTTCCAATAGTGTATTTCTTTCCTGGGTTTCTGTGCGTATTATGGCTCTTTCTACCACTTCCGATGGGAATCCTCTATCCAGAAATCTTTGCTTCATAGTGTTATATTCTCCCTGGAGTGTATCTGTTTCTGAGGTGATTCTTTTGAGCCGTAATAATTGGCTGTAGGGTAAATTGTCTTTCAGATGCTTTGGATGGTGGCTTGTGTGGTGGAGACAACTATTCACATCCGTAGGTTTTCTGTATAATTTAGTTTTAAGTGACGTCCTTGTTAATTCAACAGTGACGTCAAGAAAGTTCACATGTGGTTTGCCAATTTCCATAGTGAAACCTATTCTTGTATTACAGGTATTTAGAAAATTCCAAAATTCTTGTAGTTCTGTTTCTGTGCCTTTCCATATCCCGAAGACGTCATCTATATACCTCTGCCAGCATTTGATCTTATTCGTCCAAGTTGGATTGTCCAATACATATTGTTTTTCAAAATGATACATGAAGATATTGGCGTAGGATGGGGCCACGGAGGACCCCATTGAGGTACCAGAAATTTGTAGGTAGAACTGACCATTGTGTCGAAAGTAGTTATTGTAAAGTATGATGTTAATTAACTCCAGTGCCAGAATCTTGTGGATTTTTACTTGTCGATTGGATAATAAAAACCATTCTAGAGCTTCAATTCCCTCGGAGTGTGGAATAGAGGTGTATAAACTGTTCACGTCCATGGTGAATAATATCAGGTTGTCTTCTGTTAGTTGTAATGTTTGTAAAATTTTCAAAAAATGAGTCGTATCCTTAAGATAAGTCGATGTTGCTTGAACCAATGGTTGTAGGGCTGTATCTAAATAGATAGCAAGAGGTTGAAATATACTTTCTGTCCCGGCCACAATTGGACGAAATGGTGGATCTCGAATGTTTTTGTGTATTTTAGGCAGTCCATAAAAGACCGGTGTTATGGGGTATTTCTGTATCAGAAAGTCAGCTGTTTTTTCTGTTATCCAGTCCATCATGAGAGCCTTCTCCACAGTTGTATTGATAATGTTAGTTATCCCAAGTATTGGGTCACTATCCAGTGGTGTGTAAGTCCTGGTATCTTGTAAGAGTTTGGAACAGCCTAGATCATAGAGAGTTGTGTCCATTAGTACCAGAGCTCCACCTTTGTCTGCTTGTTTGAGAGTCAAGCTGCTGTCCTCTGCCAGTTGTTTAATTAGTTTCAGTTGGTGTTTGCGGATGTTCTGTTTTTTAGGCTGGGTGTACTTCAATCTTTTAAGGTCTTTTATGGTTTTTTGTTTAAATAGATGAATCAGTGGGTGATTGACCTGCGGGTAGAAGTTGCTTTTATTTTTCATTTCTAGGTATTTTGATTTTGTTGTGGTTTGCATGTGATCCTCTATGTTGTTAAAAAAGACCTTTAATTCCATCTTCCTTATCAGTTTAAAGAGGTTGACTTCTTCTTCGAAGAACGTAGTGGAGTTAGTTGGTATAAATGAGATACCCAAATTGAGTGTATCTATTTGGGCCGAGGTGAGAGGTTTGGAAGAGATGTTAATCACCAGATTATTCTTCATTTCTTTTTCTGGCGGGGTTTTCTTTTGTCCTCTTCTGGTTTTCAGTTGCCTAAAAAAGGAATCTGTGGAGTGGCTACTGTGGATCCACTGGTTGTGGCTTCAGATAAAATATTAGAGGCTGTTGTAGCACTTGGTGTTTCTTCGAGTTCCCCACTAGTTACTTCACTGCTTTCTGTATATTCTTCTGCTGCGGCTGGTTGCCTAGGTGGTCTTCTTGGTACTGGTCGGCTGTTTGCGTAAAACTCTTGCCAAGAGTAGACGATATCCCGAGCGTAATCCAAAGTATCCCTACGGAATTTTCTAATTTTGCGCTGTTCTATGTCCTGTTTGTAAGATTCAAGTTTACTGTTGGTATCTTCCAGAATCTGTTTGAGTTCTGTGTCTGTTTTTAGTTTGGAAAGCTGTGTAGAGATATCTTCAATTTCCTGTTGTAATGATGTCACTGATTTTGAAAGTTCTTCGATGGTGAGTAGGATGAGGTCCAAGGAGCATTTATTCAGAATGTGCTCCCATCTATTAACAAAGTCTTTGTTCTCTTTGCAGAGGGTGGGTCTGAGATAAATTCTGAGACCCCTCGGGATCCGTTTAGCTCGATAATACTGAGCGAGTGTTGAAGCGTGTAATTTCTGTGAGATTTCACGTCTGATGAGGCGCTCTAATTTCTGTATAAGTCGCTCTGGATTGTTGTCAGATGATGTTGATGTACCGGTATCTTTGATAAGTCCAAGGATCCTTGTGGCTTCTTCAGGTGTGAAAGCTAACGTAGTAGCTGCTTTATCTGTTAGCGAGCTAATACTCGAAAATGACATTCTGTATAAGGGTGCTAGTGTATTATGTAGATACCAACTCTCCAAATGAGGAGACAAACAAGTGAATGAACACAAACTGGTAAATACACTTGCACACCAAGTTAATAACAATTCAAATTGTAAAGTGAGGACTGTTCAAAATAATAATTACAGAGTTCAAGGTGCAGGGGAGAAAATACACACCCTTGGTATCTAGGCTGGGAACATATGCAAAAAAGAGAGAGCAATCCGATAGGGATAGCCGCGTCCCCTGCACACTGTCTAGCAGGCCGAATGGCCTAATGGAGTTGATAATCCGAAGATAATTTTGAATGTTTATGAATTTCTTTATATTCAAAATACAGAAGATTTAGGAAAAACACATTCAATAGACAATTAGTGATCATCAACAGTAAATTCTGTTATTTATTTGTGTTTTCAAGTGCCCAACGCGTTTCGAGTCGAAAAAACTCTTCATCAGGGGCGACATATTCATCAAACAATTTCTACAAAAGGAAAATTATATACAATATATTAGTGCTTTAGATAGACTTAATAGTGAACAAAATATAACAACAGAATCACATTTGTTATGAAGACAGTAATTAGCTAAACATTTTTGCTGTATTGGTGGGTAACACATTCTATTGAAAAAAAGCCCAACATTACCCCAGTCTTTCCACATTCACCAAGTTAGTGTGATTATGCCACATGTGTGTCTATATAAATTGTGGGTGGCTGACCCTATATTTTGCCCTTGGCGCAGTGAATTTTGGGGGATAATTTATTACTAAGGAGTGCAAATTATTGTGCTCGGTTGATGCAAAATGACCTCTTACCTTGAGTTATGCTTATAACCAGCAAAGACTCAGAGGGTAGTCGATTGTGTATTGTCCACTAGGCTCACGGAATCTAGTTCTTTTAAGTCTGTTCCTTGGCATACGCTTTCTATGGACTTCATCACCGATCTACCTCCATGCTCCGGATACAATACGATCCTAGTAATCGTGGACCTATTCTCCAAGATGGCGCATTTCATTCCACTCAAAGGCTTACCAACAGCAGCAACTCTGGCCCGAGAATTTCTCAAAAACATCGTCCGACTGCACGGTTTTCCTTCAGTTCTAATTTCGGATCGAGGTAGTCAATTTATTTCTCATTTTTGGCGAAGTTGCTGTCGGTCGGCTCAAATTGATGTGAGACTTTCGACCAGCCACCACCCTCAAACCGACGGACAAACCGAGAGGACCAATCAAACTCTGGAACAGTATTTGCGCTGCATGCTACAACAAACTGAAAAAACTTGGAAAGATATCCTTTGGATAGCCGAATATGCCTACAATAACTCTGTCCACTCGGGAACTGGGAAAACCCCGTTTTTTCTTTTATACGGTAGTCACCCTCGAACCTCGGAGTTGGATCCACTCCAAGATCTTGGAACACCAGCAGTAGACCACCTGCATTCTACAATCACCCAGGCCTTTAAGGAAGCCGTTTCTCACCTTCAAAGGGCTAAAGAACAATACAAGAAAGGAGCAGACCAACATCGGAAGGAAGCCCCCCAATATCAAGTAGGAGATCAAGTCTGGTTATCCACCAAATATCTACCTCTAAAAGGACCACGCACATTCAACCCAAGATACCTTGGTCCCTATTCCATCACTACCATAGTAAATCCAGTAGCGGTCAAGTTGGACTTGCCCCCTCACATGAAGATACATCCGGTCTTCCACGTCTCTCTATTAAAACCCGTGCAACCTCAAACCCGACTAACTACATCTCCAAAACCTATTCTACTTGATGGAGAACTCGAGTTTTTAGTCAAAAGCATCCTGGATTCCAAGATCTCCAAATCCAAACTATTTTACCTGATTGACTGGAAAGGCTACGGTCCCCAAGAAAGATCCTGGGAACCTGCAGAATATGTCCACGCGACTCGTCTAATCAAAAGATTTCATCGAACATTTCCTAACAAGCCCAAACCCCCATAGAAGCCCGGTTTGGGAGGGGCCTTGAGGGGGGGTGCTGTCATGATCTCTGCTTCCAAAAGATCAGGACTTGCCCGACTCCCTTGGAAGCAGACCCATAACCCCGGTTCCGAGTAGCAGCCAGTCCCAATTGGGACCTTTTGGACCCTGTCCTGGCGCCAGTGGCACCAGGCTCATAAAGATGCCCAGTCCCAGCGCTGGAAGCGCCGGGCTCATAATGCTTGGGTGGACTTACCTGCAGCAGACCATGCTGCTTACTTACCTGCCAGTTGAACCCCTGATCCTCTTCTGTTTGGGACTACTTTTCCTGTTGGGTGGGGCAGGAGCCACTCCCTAGGTTCAGAACACTGGAACTCTTCTGGAAAGCAGGAACTCTTTTCTTACCTAGGCGTGGCTGTGGAAGGAGACACCTAAGCACTACAGGAGGCTATTTAAACCACACCCGATGGATGAATCTTGCTTTGTGTTATTCTGCATTCTCTGCAGCAGAACGCTCATCGTGTCTTCTGCTTCTGATCCTGGGCCTAAGGGAACAAAGGCTTACCATCCTGGAATCCAGTCTTCAGCAGCACCTGTAAAGACAAAGAAAGAACAGGTTAGCACTACGGTCTTCAGTGGCAGCGCATCTCTTACCTGGTCCATCGGCTGTCACCAACGCCTCGCGCTGCATTCTGGCATCTGAAAGACAAAGGCTTACCTACTCTTCGCATGCTCCGGAGGTCTTCGCACTGCATTCCGGCATCTGAAAGACAAAAGCTTACCAGCTCTCCGCACGCTCCGGAGGCCTTCGGCGCTGCATCCCGCATCTGAAAGACAAAAGAAGGTGCGTTTAAAGACATTGGGCAACTTTATTACTCACGTGCCATTACTCCTTCCCACGCCGAATCCAGTGGGTATTCCAGCACCCTTCAGCTTCTCTAAAGCTCCGAACTTGTACCTGCAAGATAAAAGGGACAGTTAGTGCGCATCGTGAAGCAGGCTACAAGCGCTTACTTACGTGCTTCCAGGCGCTTCTATTCCTCACGCGGGTTCGATCCTCAACTCTCATCAGCCTGCCATCCGCCATCGCCGGAACCCTGCAAAACAAGAGATATCATTACAAAAGACCTTTAAGACATTTGAAGTGCCCAGAACTTACCGTTCGTGCAGTTAACGACGGACAGCAGTCCTCTGAGGTCAAGAGGCCTGCACCCTTATCCAGTGAAGAAACTGGTTACGGCACCCTGCCCCGAGGCAGATGGAGAGCTCGGCGTTCACTTACCTAAGACATCTTACTCTTCGAGTCAGACATACAGTGCACAGAGGTCCAGCCCAAAGAGCCAACCGTGTGTTACACATCACCTTTGAAGATACAGCATTCACCCAGTCAAGACCGGCGCCTCTGCGGGAATCAGGTGAGCGTTACAGATCATCCCTCCACATCCACAGGTCTTTCTCATCCTGCGGCGCTTCCACTTGAATTTCTATTAGCTGAGTCTTAGACAAGTTGCTATAACATTCAGACACACTCATCATCACCACCATGATTTCATTCATATCAGGCATATCAAACTTCATGATGTTCTCTAAATATGCAACATGTTTAGCTTCCTCATCTGCTGCTTGATTTCCATGTAAGATACAATCTGCCCTTTTAGTGTGTGCTGCTCACTTAATGACTGCAATGGCTATTGGGAGTTGTAGTGCTTTAATAAGTCTGTCCATGTGGCGGCATGCTGCACTAGAGTGCTGTCTGCTCAGAGGTATCCCCTCCTTTTCCAACGTCCTAACCCTGCATGTACTGTCGACATCACATAGGCAGAGTCACTGTACACCATTACATCCTGGTCTGCATGATTCTCGAGTGCAGCAATCAATGCCACTAGTTGTGCAGCCTGTGCTGAAAAGTGAGATGGTAGTCGTGCACTTTTTAATACTTCAAACTCCCCATTGGTCGTGTGCTTCACCACAGCGGGCGCCTGTATATCTCTGTCTGTCATTTTGATTGATTCTTGAAGAGCCATCAATAAAAAGAATCTCCCCAGCTGCCAATGCATTTTCCTTCACCGTCAGGAGTTCATAGAATTCTTCATAGTTCAAGCAGTCATGTGCATGTTCGCCTTCTGTCATTGTTTCTGCTACAAACATGTCAGGGTTCAGTATTCTGCATCAAACTATTTTAATCGTTGGATTTGATCTAACCAACTCATAGGCAGAAGCCCTTTGAGAAGTCAACGTGCCTTTAGGTTTTTCCAAAATGGCAAATAATGCATATTCAACAAATAACGTCATGGAACACCCCATTACTATGCCCGCAGCCTTCTCAATGGCGCATGGGGCATCTGCCAAACATTATTGCAAGGAAAGTGACCCCTCATTACTTGGTCTAAAATCCCACTGTAATATGCAAGAGGCTTGTAGCCCAACGTGGTTCTCTGCGTGAGTACTTCTGTCGTAACAGTGCCATTTGTGTGTGAAAACAAAAATAATTCCTCAGCATAATTGAGAATCCCTAAAACTGGAGCTGTGCAAATTGCCTTTTTCAACTCATCAAATGCTTCTTCCATTTCCTCTGTCCAGACAATTGTTTTCTGAATTGTCTTTGCTTTCTTCAAAGCTTGCAACAAGAGCCATATGTATTAACTGTAATCAAAAACCCATGCACAACACTTTCCAAATCAATATTCTTTAAGTCCATCGCAGGACTGTATGAGGAAATGACGTCAGATCCTGTGAGTCTTTATGCAATAAGATTGAGAAAAACTTATTTTGCAAATCAATCACTGTGAAATATCATGCTTCAACAGGGATACTACATACAATTGTCGCAGGATTAGGAACTAATGGGAACTCAGCCTCTAATAACTGGTTAATCGGGTGCAAATCTTGGATTAAACGCCACAACTGCCCTTTACTTTTTTTAATAGGATACACTGACGTATTATATGGTGACTCTGACATCACTAAGATACCCTGTTCCATCATGGCGGATATTGTCTTGAAAATACCTTCAGCTGCCTCTCAAGACATGGGATACTGTTGTGCTTGAGGTAAAATTGCTCCTGGTTTTAATTTAATTTTGACTTCTCCAGTCCCTTTCATTAGGCCTACTTCATAGAGGCCTGTTGTCCATAATGAAGTTGGCACCTTTGACATATCCTCATTGAAAAACTTGGGACGTTTCAATGTCAGCATCATTTTTTGAGGAACCTTGCGTTTGATTGCTAATAATCATTTCAAATACTACTTTGTCATTTGACGGATGGTCTCTAAATATATCTTTGTCAATGACGTCAGTCAATCTATAACCTTCCCCAATAGCAATCACTGTGCACCATCGTCTGCCTTCATAATCAGCTCAATCAAGCAAAGCCATTTCTCCTCACACTATGGCTACTTGCATTTCTAAATGAAAGACTCATCCTTCCTCTTCATCCATAGGTATCTCTGGCCTGAATAAAAGTTCATCACTCATCAGGTATTCTCCTAGTTCTTCCCACTAAACCTGGGAACCATGTCAACAGAATGCGTACCGTATAGTGAAAAACTCCTGGTTCTAATGGCACTCCTCGCATGGTCATTTGTCCTGCAAATGCCAAAATAAATTCACTTACATTTAAATAATGCATTCATGGTGTTGAACACATTATGCCTTCATCAGTGAACATAATCGTCATGTTCAACTTTGTCATTAAATCTCGACCTAATATATTGACAGGTATCTGTCTTGGATATAATAATGACACAGACATAAACTGGCAACTTTTCAGTAAAATGAACTCTAGTTGTAGCTCCTGGGAAACCTTGATTATTCATGGCATTTCCAGACATTGTAAAATTCCCCTCTCATATACATGAGCGTGTTGCATCCGTGTCTACTAAAAAAGAAAAGGATTTGCCCCCTATAATGACGTTAACCCTCGGTTCCTCTTGAGGATTGGGCGTCACAGATAGTATTGAACACATCAGTGATCTGTCCTATTGTGGAAACATTTTCATCCCCGTATCTGTGAAAGGATTTCCTCATTCGACAGTGACACCCCCTATTTTAGGAGTCATCAATTGTCTCGTGCTTGTGCCCTGCTGTATCTGCATGGGAGAATGCTGTGACTGCACTTGCAGTTGATTAATTGCTGTCTGCTGCATTTGTAAATATTGCTGTACTCTCAGCGCCTGTGTTTGCTGCACTGTCTGAATTTGTGCAAACACACCTTCATTCTGTTGTGTCTATGGAGGCTGGTGTGCGGTCCCCCCTCTTGAGAACTGCACATTTTGCATGAACCCGTGGCTCCTACTCATGCATGCAAGGTGTCCTGACATATCAAATGTCCAACATACAGGAGGTCTCCTAATTTGCCCTTCCTGCATGCCTTGACTATCAATCTGCTTATTTTGAAACCCACTTTGCTTATTCTGGAAATGTCCCTGATTATTTTGGAAGCCTCTACCTCAGAAGTTTCCCCTACCTCGTAGTACGACTCCACTGTTTCCTTAATCATACTGCCTTTGGTTATTCACCTGTGGCTTGTCTACTGCTTGCTGCAAACTTGACCCTTCTCCGCTAGTGAACATCGCCCTTTCAAAGGCGTACTTTGATATTTTTATCTGCACTCATTTTGCTTCTTCATCTTTCCTAACATTGTCTTTCTTTCGATTCTTTTCTTGCAACTGTCTGCAATAATGCACAATGGTCAGCTGAATTGCTGACCATGGCTTTGCATTCATACCTACTAACATCTGGAGCTGCTTCTGCATGGACACTGGCAGCCGTTGGCATAGTATATGATTAAAAACAGGTATAGATTTCCGCCAAGGCTCTCTCGTCTCCAAGCTCTATTCCTCCTGTAAATTGTGAATGTAAAGAAGAGGATCATCCTCTAACTCATGTACCAATTTCCCAGCACCAGAAGTCAAATTCGGGAGTTAACACCTTAAATTGTCCTTATCCATTTGTGGCCAAGGAAACTGTGAAATCCCAACTTCACATTCGTCCCAGTCCCTCATTGTCTGTATGTTCATAGCAGGTATAAACAAGAAAAATCAGATCAACTACCCCTTTTCTAGTATGGTATGGTATTTTGTCTCTTTCATATAAATGACAGAAAATAACATAAAAGACATGGTTGTAATAATATTCAATCATTCAAATATTATTCAATCATCAATCTAAAAGATTTTCTTTTTTAAAAACACAATGGAAAACCTACATACATTCTTGGCATTTCATTCTCGATGTGTATCAGCAGCAAATGCTCAATGTGAGGTTAGTATGTGACAGAATGACTGTTTATTAATCAACAGATATTTTTTCTAGTTTACATATTTATGTGGTATTTGGTCATTGCATCGACAACCAAAGCATCGACAGCCATATCACCTACAAAAAAGCATCTAAAAAAAGCATCTAATGCATTTTTGTAGATCGTTTTAGATCGTAAAGGGTTTAGTTTAATAGAAATGGGTTTTAAAGGTTAAAAAAGGGGGGTTGGATGCATTAGATGTTTTTTTTATATGCTTTTTTTAGATGGTATGGCATTAGATGCTTTGGCTGTCAATGGAATCACTATAAACCTTTTCTTTCAGTATAAACTTTCCAGATATGTCTACATATGTTCATATGTTTCGGCCTTTATCAAAAATGCTTTAGACGCCATCTCTGGCCTCGTAGTTTGATGTTTTTGGGTAATCTTCAGGACAGGAATAGGTTTGATTTTCAACTGTCATCTCACAGTGACTACAACTAAAAAGGAAAATAATTCCCTATTAAAATCTTATAAACTTAACAGCCATGTCTTAGTGTTTAAAAACCAATGTGGTGTCTACCCACCTGTAGTATCGGAATTGAGAGGTAGGATTGCAACTTCAATTTTTTCTTTTATTCAACAGGAGCTTTTCTTCCTTTTGTCTAGGATCTTATATTTCCAAAATTGCACATTGAGGTTTCTTATTTCCCAATCTACAAAATAATAATATAGAGACATAACACTTTCTCTAACTCTAGCAGACTACCTATTACTGCAACATATATAAAAACAAATTTACAGACCTGTCTTGCTTTGTTTTCCATGGTCATTCCATAATAGGTCTGGGTAAATATTGCTTCCTATTTGTTAATTTGGATATTTTCGAAACTTTTTTTCTATAAAAGACAAGAATGTGGACAAGTGTCTGATTATGGTTTCTCTTTATTTCCAGATGTTATTAATCATATATATTTAGGCAACATTGTGTATATGTTATATAAAAGTGTTTTTTCTTGCTCTAGGTGATGTTTGCCTGTAATCTTAGAATCTTTCAGGGTTAGTACCCGAGGTGAAAGTTAGATGCATATTTGCATTTATTTTTGCTTCAAGTTGTTATTAATTATTGATATATCGTCAACATTGTACATACGTTTAATTGTGTATACATTTAATCATTGAAATTCTCCCTCTTAGCATGATTTTCATGTGATTTTATAATCTTTAATGATTCTCACATGGAATGGGCGGTCCAAGCATGTTTACTCTTACTTCGTCTGAGTGTCAGACAACTATATCAGAATAATTGTTTGTGAGTGGGTGTCCCATTTGAGCCACCAAAAGAGGCACAAGCAAACGTTATTAAATACTATCTCATTAATCAAACACCTTATGCCTCAACTGCTATTCTGACTTGACAACAATTCATAAATATATAAACTAGAAAAAATATCTGTTGATTAACAGTCGTTCTGTCACATACTAACCTCACATTGAGGACTTGCTGCTCATACACAACAAGATTGAAATCCCAAGAATTTATGTAGGTTTTCCATTGTTGTATTTTTTTTTTAAATCTTTTAGATTGATGATGGAATAACGTGTATGATTTAATATTATTACAACCATGTGTTTTATGTCATTTTCTGTGATTTATATGAAAGAGGCAAAATAGCATTCCTGAAGTTCGGAAGTATGCGGATTGAGAAAGGGGTAGTTGATCTGATTGTTCTTGTTTGTACTTGTTATACTGTCTGTCCCTACATCAGACCAACCCCCCGAAATCAAAAAAGAGGGATCATCCCATATAGCGTTACCTGTCCATAGCAGGGACAATGTTTCTGCACTGCCTTCTTCCTGGCAGCGACCTTAACCTGCTCACATAAGGTGGCAATTACCCCCTCTCACCATGGGATTGCCCTTTGGGTGGATTTTGCCATGTCAGAGATTCTGACACCCGAGATATAGGTTCGTCTTTATCCGACCATCTTATTTCCTTGTCCATTGAAAAACATCCTTCAGGAACACATATGTTACCTCCCTCCTCCACACGGAAGGTTTCTCTGTCCTCATCTGACATATCCTGTCCCCAACTTGTTTGACTTTGCTCCTCTTCAACTCTATTCAGAGTTAGTATATCTAAAGATAACTCTTTAGGCTCAAAACTACACAAGCCTCCTTCTCTGTCATAGAACTGCGTTCTCTCGAGTCGATCGTCTCTACCCTTTCCCTTCAGTTTTTTCTTAGTCCTCATATCATGATAGACCTATCGATTGCGTCGCCAATGCTTCTGGAGTCATACTCATCCATTAGATTTGCTCTAGACAGACCTGCTATTGGTTCATGTGCTGGGAAGAATTCTGCTATGTCCTCCCATGCCACTACTGGATTAGGATCCATTAATTCTTTTTCTACAAGTTCAAGATCGTGTGCTCTCTGCCTTCTCTTTCGTTCAATTTCATCATTAGGCTCTCTTTGCTTCCTTGCTTCTTCTCTCACTGTGTTTTCTTTCTTTCTTTTCATATCTCTTCTTTCATTTGCCCTTCGTATCTCCCTGTCTCTTCATCTTTGTATTCTTTTATCCCTTAATTTCTGTTCCTCCTCTTCCTCTTTCTTTCTTTCTAGCCTTTCCCGTTCTTCGATTGTCCTCTATCTCTTGTCATACTTTCTTTGCTCCTCTGCTCTTTCCTGCTTTTTCAGTTGTTCATCTTGATACAACTGTTCCCGTCTTTGTCTATCTTTCCTTTTTGCCCCATCTTCTTTCACTCATTCCTCTCTCTCTGCCTATCCTTTTTGTCTCTTTCGCCTCAATCTTCCCTTTGCCTCACTTCCTCATTGCCCTTACCATGGAGTTTGAGCAAAATCTGACCACCCATCCATTCTGTCTGAGTGATATCTCATCAGCCTTGTCCTTTTCTCCTTTCCATCTCTATTTCTCGTCCTATATCTAAGGATGTACTTGGTCGATCACTTCTCTCCTGGTCGCATCTCTCCTTGTCCCTCGAGACTTTAGAGATCACATCTTTCTCATGAATTTTCTGTGCACACTCATCACTGCTTTGCAGAGGCGACTCATATACCGGATTGCTGGACCCTGTCTCTGCCTTAAGCTCTCTAAATGGGTTCAATCCTTCCTCTTTCTTGCTTTTGTCACTTATTTCAGATGCAGCGGGGGAGCAGAAAGCTCCTCCCACCCCTCTTTGCATATGTTAAGTATCCAGTCTTCAGGAGGCGGCTCTTCCCTTTACTCCTGGTACATTTTCCAGAGATCTAAGCTCGCTAACCTTTTGTCTAACTTTTTTCCTGTGTATGCTGTTAGCAAATATGTCATCATATGCTGCAAACTGCCTTTGATAGTGATCCTCCGTGTGGCCATGGCATGAACATCTTGTAGGCTGTGCCTTTCACCCATTCCGCACTGTACTATTTAAGCTTAGGTGCGTGTTTCAGCAACTGTTTGCAGAGATGTGTAAGCGGGGTAATAGCCTCCATTTTGACTCGTCACACTTGACTGTAAATACTCACCTTTACACTTTGCACTTTTTCAAAAATTACATTTCAAGAAAACAATACAATATGAGCGTGCACCAACTGTTGCAGCTCGAAACCTTCTATATCACGTTTTATTACTAACTTCTTCATTTGTTTAAACACCATCAATTACATTTTTAACAAGTAAATAATTAATTCTTAAATCTCGCGTTTTCCTTTTCTTGTCTTTTAATACCTCTATTATTTCTTCACCACATATAGATCTATACTATCATATAAAACAAACAGACAAACAGACATACTCGACAGGCCACATATATCTCAATCTATGGTCCTCGAGACTTTATTCTTGCCCCTGAAAAATACCCCAATTGGGATGTGAACCATTCTCTTTGGACTGTCTTTAAACAAGTCTGTAGCCTACGTCATCCGCGAATGGGACTCTAGATATGGTTCCTTCTGTTACATGCTTATGACTCAAGACACTGGGCTTACTATACTGTGAGGATCCTCATCTCAAGTTTCTCAATTGCTTGGCTCCTCTCCTCAAGTCAATTACTTAATAACTTGATGCTCATTGTCTCGGTTGCTTTTCCCCCAACCTCCCTCCGTTACTTGCTTTCCCTTATCACTCTCTCCACTTACTGCCCATTAACAATTTTGCCACCTCACTCAGTTTTTACTCACCATTTGCTTTTTCAACTTCTGCCTCTTGGGATCGCCACCTCCTTATCAGCCGCTTCAACCTTGCATTCATTCAGCTTCCTGTAGATGTCGGGAGGGGATTTCGTACAAACCGAGGAAACCGTCTCACCTGTGCTTCTAAGGCTTATCTTAAAAACTGGTTCCGATATCTACAGGGAGCTTCACATCCTTTCAGCTAAATGGCAGAGGACACTCGATAATGCCGGCACCCCAAAGCATACTATCTCGATGTATTTTTAACCATCATCACTCTGCTACCACGTGGACTGGGGGACTCGACCCAGCCCATTAAGATGAGGTAGTAACACTATGAGATGAATGGGGATGCAGAAGTTACTCAAACATCAATAATCAAAATGACTTAGGTAGCTGGCAAAAAGGTTAACTGTTTTAATATCAATTATCTAAAACAGGGAGTACAACGGACATCAACGGACGTCTCACTGCATGGTCTCTCTAGCTGTTTCAGAAAAAACATTGCACTTAATGGTAAAAACTTGTCATTAATGATGTTAACCTATGTATTTACTAACATCATCCTACATGGCAAACTTCAAAAACCTATTGAAGAGAGTGATTGGTTCTAAGGGAACATCTAAGTATACGCTCCATGCTAGAAAATGATTGGCTCCTTAACATCAGGTGGGGCAACTAAGCCCTCCCCTGCCCTCAAAAAGGTCACTAAATCAAGCATTTGAATATTCAGTGATGGCCCAATCATCCACGCATCCCCACAATCAGCACATATCTCCCTTCTTAGTAACTAACCAGATCCCTCTGGCCATGCCTATGGCCATGTCTAACATCCACAGCCTACAGCCATGTCCTCTGTCCACATGGCAACAATTAGGAAATATCTTCCTCAGGGCCACTTTACATGTTGCTACGGCCCACCAATCCCCAGCAGTATTCTTGGTCCTAGTAGGTAACCAGATTCCACCAGCCGTGGCCTAAGGCCTTGTCCTCTGTCCAAGTTGCTACAATTATTCAATATGTTCCTCGGGGACCACTGGCTATGGCCATTAAACATATTGTAACAATTATTTAAAAATATGATGGCCACTGGCCATGGCCTACCGGTCATGGCCAAATCCCCCCTACTAGTCAGTAACCTGATTCCACCAGCTGTGGCCTGCAGACTTGTCCTCTCTCCAGAAATCAACAATAAGGCAATATGTACCCCAAGGACATATTCTGTGGCCACTGTACATATTGCACCAATTTGACAAAAAGACTGGCTGAGGCACATAAAACATTGTTAAATTATAATGCTAACAATCCATGAGTACACTTATGCTGCCTTTTATACCAATTTTTATCATTCCCGGTCATCATTTCGGTGGCAATGCAGCATATGCCAATTTCTGTGGTAATGGGAAATCGCTCAACAATTTAAAATTCTTCCTCATACCTACTGCCACTCACCATGTGTCATACTGTTTCCTTCAGGTCCCCACACTCCACCCCTTGTGTAAATCCTCCCTGGCCATCTCCTATTACCCTCCTTTTACTCTCCAGTGCATGTGACGCATTTTCTTTTTCCAATGCATCTAATGACATTACCACGGCAATCACGCGGGAATCCTGTAGGTTTCCTTAAGTATGACAAAAATGTTCTTGCTCAATGGGCACACTAGTCCATCCCTAACACTCCCACTACACATGCGGTCCTCTTTCCCCTTCCCCACCTCTATCCTGATATGAAACCAACACTTTGCCTCCTCCAAATATCATTTTCAGCACTTTTTTTTTCGGCTTCCCTTGGCATTACTGTGGGAATTGCTCACATCATGCAACAATTGAAAACGAAAAAGCCTCAAGGCTGCAGAGAGCCATGGGAGATATATAAAGGTTTTTGGGATGAGGAGGCACCCCCAGCTCCATTTATTTTTATAATAGCTGATGAATTCACACCAAATCAACAAAAGGCACATCTGCAAAGCTTTCTGCCCAACTTGTTTTTTATTTGGTGCAAATCCATCCAGCGGTTTTCATGATACCCAAGTTCAATTCAAGTACCTTTTTCTCTCAAGGAAAAGGAATGGGGGTAGGCTTCAAACAGGTATACTTAGTAGGTTTTGATCCATTTAACACATTTTTCTCAAAATGTCCACTTTTGGAGGGGCCGAACAAAGGATTGTTTTTGGAAAAATATGTCCAACGAGCCAAAAGTTATTAGCAATAGAAATTTGGGAAAAATAAATGCGAACAGGCTTTATTATATTACAGAGCCTGTGGTAGCGGCCCCGTAGTTTTGGTTAAATTGCTCAACCCATAGGAAGAGCACTTTGTTTGCGGCTTATAACTCCTTCCCCCCCTCGGAGAATCCTCACCAAACTTTGCAAAAAAGAATATGGTCCCCTCAGAATGATTCTGCAAAGTTTGGTGCGGTTTCGTCCAGGGGGGACAAAGTCAGACGTGGGTCCCAGAATTTGTGGAAATCCTCATATACGCAATGCAAAATAAAATTTGCTCGCACTTACAGCCCAAACCGCTGGACAGATTACCAGCAAATCTGCGCAAGGAGCGCCAGCTTGGCCCAGAAAGTGTGCTTTTGTAAATCAGTAGCATAGATTTTTTTTTTAAATGGCCAAAAAGTAGGTAAAGGAAATTTGTGATATCTGGGTCCAGTCCGCACACTCACTTCCCTGTTCAGTCCACGAACACCCCTCTGGACAAATCAGGGTCCAGCGTGATGTCCGTGGATTTTGGACGTGCCCGTTGATTTGGATGGTGAAAACCGTGAGCTGCGTCAGATGTTTTGAAACAGTCGCCATTTTGGATTCGCTCACAGCTGCCGTTGTATGCTGACATCGCAGTAAAAAGATATTAAAAACGCACACCATTGCACTTGTCAAACTAAGGAAACAATCTCTGGGGATGTTGGTGGTGATGAGGATGGGATGGGATATGGCCATGAAAAGCCACAAAACTGGTGGTTTTATCTCTGAAGTCCGCGAACAGTCCGGATGTCCGGGTGAAAGTCCTGTATGTTTGCGAACATCTCGGATTGTCAGGGACATCTATGCCTATTTCTGAATTACACAGTTGGTGAAAAGCAGTTTTTGGATTGTTTATAACTTTTTACGCCCACTCAATGAAACTGCATGAAATTTTGCAATATCATTCTTGACCTGCCCCCGATTGGTTCTGCAAAGTCTGCTGCTGATTTGCCCAGAGGGAAAATAATTAGAGGGGGGGGGGGTCCCAAAATATTTGAAAGCCTTACAAATGCAGTAGCATTTGATGAATATGCACACAAGTTTGCAAAAAGATTTTAGACCCGGATTTGAATGTTTTTGCAAAGTGTGGTGGGATTTTGTCAAGTGGGGGCAAAGTTAGATGGGAGTCTCAACATTTGTAGATGGCTTATAACTTTTTTGCCCTTTGACGAAAGTGCACAACAGTTTTCAGAAAGATTAAAGACCCAGCCTTGAATGTGTGTACAAAGTCTGAATGGATTTTGTCAAGTTGGGGCTAAGTTATATGATTTTATTATGTACATACATTTTGACACTTTTCAAAAAATAAATTATGGATGGATTTGCAGCAAACTCATGCAAGGAACATTGGGAAGGACCTGAAAGCATTGTCTTAATGTAAGTTCAAAAAATTGTGATATGCCTTTGGTGGCTTAGGCATAGCCTGGGGCCATGGGCAGTTGCCAGATGGACAATCTGGCTACTGCCCATGACCACGAGGGACCAGCAATGGGGTTAAAGTGGGCATGGCTACTAGGGACCGGCTAGGTTTAAAATGTTTCTATATTGGAATAGGTTTGAATGGGAAAAAACATCTGCTTGTGGCTACAGCCCAAAGTGCTGGGCAGAATTGAAGCAAACATTCAGCAAGGCCCTCAACTCATGGTTTTGCAAATCTGCCCTGTGTTCTATTTTTCTAAAGTGTCAAAATGTAAGCAAAAAAAATGTGATATACTTTGGTGCCTGGGCAATGATCCTAGCCCTGAACAGGGACAAATGCTCACTCTGATGTGCTTATTGGGGCATGTGGCATGTCTGAAGCCCTAGGTTTGAATGGGAAAATGAATTCTGCTTGTGGCTGCAGGGCTAAGTGCTGGAACGAATTGCAGCAAACTTGCGAAAGGAGCATCAGCAAGGACCTGAAAGCATGCTTTTGCAAATCTGTCGTGTGTTTTACTTTTTTGAAAGTGTCAAAAAGTAAGTACAAAAAATAGTGATATAACTTTGCTGCCTGGGCAGTGTACCTGGCCCTCAGCACGGATAAATGGCTATTCTGATTTGCCTATTAGGGAATGTGGCATGTCCAAATCCCATGCCCCATGGATTGTGGAAACTCTGCAAATGGCTGCGAGCCATGAGCACTGGCCGTTGGTCAAATTTTGAAGGTATACTGGACACAGCAATAGGATGCAGGATAGGTGCAATGGATAATGGAGGTGGTTTGGTTGGGCTGGGGTCATGGTCGAGCTCATGCCCATGGAAATTCAACCATGACTTGCATCCCTAGCATTCGCTGCTGATAACGACATACATCAGTATGTGTTGCAAAAAATATGTTTGTTAAAGGTTTACAGTTCTTTCATATATGTTAAAAGAGGAATGATTAATAACTTATATACAGTGATGTGACATCATGAAACATTTCCACTCATAAAAACCTATCGAATTCACTGAAAAAACGTTGTTAAAGGGACGTGATGGTCAAGCTGCACTAATATAAAACTATGAAATTCAGTGAAGAAATGTAGTTAATATAGCTATATCTTGGGGATTTACCCGAAACCGGGATTTTTTAGAAATTAAATGACCGCCATATTGTTTATCCCAATGCGAGAGATATTCGCTTCTAGAGGATATGGATAAATTAAACACAGGAGAAAAGCTATTTGCAGGTCATAAAACATGTAAATGCCATCAGGCCACAGGTGGTGGGGGTGGCTAGAGGACAGCAAGTGAAATTTGGGAGTTGGAGTGGGTCTAGGAACTGAGTTTGCAACACAAAGCTTTCTCTAGCCTCGGCTATAGCCTCGAATAGACGACATCTGAAAGCAAACTGTGTCACAGAAACAGCATGTGCTGTAGGGAAAAGGGAGAGGACAGGGGAGGTGAGGTGCCATTTGGGGAGTCGGGAGTTGGCACAGATGAGGGGGCACTTGGTGAGGGCCTGGCGGGCAGGAAAGCATTTTTTTCCCGCTAAATTTGCCGATATTTGCAGCTGTATCCGAGGATTTTTTGGGGTGTCAGTGTTTTGTTTATTTTTGAAAGTCATTTTATAGATTTGTTGGGGGTAACAAATCACTAGCCATTGCCAAAGGCAATGGTCAGTGACACAGTAGGAATTCGAGAGTTGTATCTATTTTGGCTGAGTGTTTTCAGACTTTCGCACACGTGAGAGTGTGGAGAAAAACAGAAAAAATTGTTTTAAAAAACGAGTTCAAAAATTAGCCACCCTAGTTTAAGATGCCCCATGCACTGTATTTTAGTCTGTTTATTGTCACTCATGCTAATATATCGTGTGTCTATCAAATGTTTCCCTACCTAGTTTACTGTCATGTATTATTCTCTGGTTTCTTTATCTTCAGCAAGGTTACATAACTACATGAGCAGTGTTGTATTGTATTGATCTTATACGTTCTATTGTGTTATAAAACCTGAAGTAAGCACCCTCCCTTTAACTAACAATTTGTAACCACAGTTATAATTAAAGATCATGAACTGTAGCCGCGGGTATAATAAATGATCTTTTTGGTTATAATAGGCCTCAATGTGCAAAAAAGTATGTTTTTCTAAGAATTATCCATTATGTAGATTTGTACGAAAATCTATGTGATCTACCTCCCTAAAGTTTCATATTGTAATCGTGGCTAGGAAAAAAGTCAATGAACTCTGGCCGCGGCTATGAGTGATGAGTCATTTTAGAAAAAAAAATGTTTTGATGTAGTTTCATTGTATTTGTGTATTTATATGTGATAGGTACTCTGCAAAAGGATTGTTTTGGAGTACATCGATTTCACATGTGCAGATTTTGTCACATGGCATGGGTGTAGCTGCATCAATACATTGCAAAGTGTGATTTGTTGACGCGTGCAGAAGTCATGAATCATATTGGAAATTTCATGTGAAACATGAGGTCAAAGCACATGGAGCAAGATCAGCACAGTAGTTTTTATCATCTGTGCCACAGATTTCCGATAGAATTGCCAGCTATTTTCCACCAACTAACACCCAACTTTAGTCCATCTTGCATGCACCCGATCTTTCTAATTTTATCGTGATATGCAAAATCTGTCCCTGCTTGATCGAGGTGGGAGGTGGTACCCTTGACGCTTGGGGCAACGCTCTTTCAGAACAAATGGGCAATTGTCACCATTAGGTATATTTTTAAGTGTCCATTTATTTTACCTCATTCTTTAGAAAATGGACAATAAAAACACATACTGTATATATGGATAAAAAAAAAGAAATATCCTTATGTATTTCATTATAGCTGTGGTTATCCCCTCTGGAAGCTCTGGGTAAAATTCTCCAGTCGTTGCCGCATTAAGTCGCACATATATTTTTGGTAGCTGTGGTAATAAAACATTTTTTTAAACCATTTGTACATGTATATGTAGGCAGTATTCTTGTAAAGATTTATTTTGGGATACATTGTGTGTAGTCTTTATACATAGTTACTATAACAATTTAATAACTTTCCATTCATCAACAGTACATATGCAAACAACATTTTTAAACAATAGGTTTGTGTGTATTATTAATATCAATTATGGATGGAATAACAAAACCCTTGAAATTCAAGGAAAACAGTTTAGTTGCAGGGATGTTGAGGTGAGAACTTAACGCAACAGAACCCCTGAAATTCAGCTAATGCCACCTTAACTTCGCGACCACTGTTGCACAGTCGATGACTACAAATATGACATCATAGATCACATCACTGATCACATCACTAATTACATCACAACAATAACTGGCATTAAGGATTGAACTTCAGCCATGGTCAGTGTGCATTGTCAAATATATTTTAACAAATGTATGGGCGCTAGTTATGGCCTTCAGTTATGGACAGTGGCCAACACCTTCACCCATGTGAACTGAATATTTTAAAACACTAACAGGCTTACAGGGTATCAACCATAGATGGTGGCCTTTACCAGTTGATAACCTTAGTAAAGACTTTAAGGAACCTTTCAATTAAGGCAAAAATCAAAAATCAAATTCCCAAAATATAAATGAAAGACACTTTGATGAAACTTTCACTCCCTCCCCTTCGCTGATGATCATTGTACAGAATTTCCAAATTCTCCCATTTATGTTTCATATTCCGATACCCCATCCCTTTCACAAATACATTTATTTTTATACTATAAATATATTGTATATTGTTCCTACATAATTCTTTTTTAAAACCCCAATTAATAGTCTGCGGACTATCTGGCTGTCCGTGTTGTCCGTTTACGGAATACAGTCCAGACATGTCCATTCTCACATGACACACTTTTAATTAGTCCAATGACAGCATACTAGTTTGCGGACACGCATATGCATGCGCCTGGCATCTTCCACATGAGATGTGTCTGCAAACAGTTGTCCCCTCCGCAGAAGTCTGAGGACGTCATCATGTGACTGCACCCATGTAGCCCGACAGCGTGTCCACAAACAGTGTCTGTCACTGCAGACAGTTTAAAACTGTATTTTCTGACAATATAGGATGTTCCATGTTGAAAGTGAACCCTTCCAGAGTGCCTAGTGCCATTCTTAGTGGATCTTGCAACTTTTTACAACTTTTCAAAGCCTATTTTTGACTCTGCAGTCCGCGGACAGCCGCGCGGTCCGCAGACAGTTCCTCTGAAGGGACCCACCCATTACTTTTAGTTATTTTCAATCTGGCTATCCAGGAGAGAGCACCTGTTTGTAGTTTCTGAGTTTCTCCTTGGATTTACCTGCAAAATGGCATCGCTTATGGCAATCCCTCCTCCCCAGCTACCACCACCACCACAAAACAACATGGAAGGCCTGGAGAGGGGAACAGGCACAGAGATGTACAAGAGGATGAAGAGGAAGAGCAAGATGAGGTAGAGGAAGTGCCTACCTCCAGCGCCCAGAGTGCATCATGGGTGTGGTGGCTTTTCACCACCATTGGAAGTGTACCAGAGGCTCATACTCAGTCACATAAAATCTGGGCTGTACTCCTACAGGACTACCTCCACACCAGATCCAACTACTTGGGTGCTCTGAGAAAGGTTGACGGTTTCTGTCCATCTTCCTCCTGTGGGGCGGGAAATCCCAGTGGCTGCCTTGCTGGCCATACAGAATGCTGTTGACCTTTTCAAGGATCACAGTACTATGTTTGTACTGTGACAGACCAATCTGCAGTGGGGTGCAATTTCGAAGTGCTTTTGAGTCTGTGATCAATGAGCACGAGAAACACTGAGACCCACCTTAAATTTAAGGCCCATCCAACACCTTCCCCTGTCTACCTGCCCCTCTGTCTCTTTGTCTGGTTCCCCTTCTCTTCCTTTCCTCTCGCTCCTTACCTTGCCTCACCTGCAAAAAATAAAAAGTTTCCTTTAGGAGCCACCTTTCACATAAAAGAAAAAAAAATCACAGGACCCTTTGCAGCAAGCATAGCCCACGGATAGTGCGTTAGTCCATGGACACCTGGACAAATGGGGTGGGGGAATACAAATCATTTTAATTGTTTTTGTTCAGAAATGGTGGCTCTTAAAAGAACCTTTTTTTCTCTGCATGGCTTTTATATTTTTTGGATTATTTGGTTTTATGTACTGAACTAAAAAATGTTTTACTGTACTTAATCATTTTTTCTATCTTTCACAAAAAGTGGTGTTTTTCCTTTTTGTTTACTTCAACTACTGATGAATACTTGAATTCATATTTTATGTCTTCACAGATACTGCTTCAATGCATTTTGAAAGTTTTCAAGCAAAATCTGATTGCTCATATCAGTCAGATGCACTCCATCTCTTCAAAAAGTTTTGAAAATATCAAATTTGATATTTTCATGATGAAAAGATGTCATGACAACATCCTGAAAAAAGCACATACAACTTTGTTCACATTGTCCCTTGTTTTCTTAATTTGAGGACAAAATAAATTCAAATGCATCCACATTTGTCTCTGAGCTACCCGAGAAAAACCATTTTCAAAAGCGCAAACAGTTCCATCAACTTTCCAAATGTATCCTTCATGGCAAACTGTAATGACATTCCGATAACATATCCCAGATTTGCCTCCACAGTGAACTACAATGATGTCCGAATGCTTCAAGTTAACCATATTTTCAGAAAATGGGAGGAATTCTGCCCCTCTTAATTCCTCGAACTCTATACCAATAAACTTGAAATTCATCTTATCCAAGATTCTCAGACAATATCCCCTTTTCGGAATATACCTTTAACCAATGGTGCCAAGAATCACCCCCGTCCACACACTGCTTCCTCAACGCCATAACCACAGCCATTTTCACTGCACACAACAAAGATAACTCTTGCTAGCCAGTTTTCCAGTACACCGCACCCACAAAACCTGATTGGCTAATCTCCGCGATGTCTGCAGAAACCATGATTGTCTGTGGTCTCTGCAGTCCCCTTTCCATGCCAAGCATCATTAAAGGACTTTGGATGGCATGTGCAGTGTCTGCGGACTACCGGGATAGACCTTTTAACCTCTTTAAATTTATGTTTGTAACACTCCCTCTTTGGCTACTTTCAAACACTCCCTCATTGGCTACTTTCACACAGTCACACATCCATCCACCAATCACATCCAAATACTATACACGTGACCCTGTCATCTCAGTTCAACACTTCAGATGTACTATTGAACTCTCTAAGTACATGTCTCCTGTTACTCACAGCCACCAGCATCAAAAACTATTGTAAAACTCTCCAAGATTTCTATTTGCATAGTCAAAAACATCTGCATCCAACAAGACATAGTAGGAATGCTTATACATTTGTAAGTATTTTTTTCAACTATTTTACATATATATGTATACAGGGTTCCTGTCACTTACCCTGTAATAAGCTTCTCAGTAAGCATATTATTTTTTTAACTCAGAATATGGCCTACTCACGGGTGGATTGTATGATAAGATTGGCTGCAAACCAGACTTTGAAAGAAGGACTAGGGTGCCAGTCTTATGTCAACTGCTCAAAAACAAAGTAGGTCAATGGGACTGGACCAACAATTATACACACTTAGAGACACTCAAGAATTTTAAGTATGTATCTAATATAGCACACTCCTATTTGCAGACACAACGCTATTTGAGGCAAATCCCTTGCCCGGTAATGCAAACATTTCTCTTGAAATTGCGAAGAAACCAATTGCCATTATTGATCTTTTTGGGTGCAAGAACTAAGAACCATGAATCCGAAAGGACATGTAGAATATGTGATGTAGTTGGGACACTAGAAACCCCTAGACATATCCTTACTCAATGCACAGAATTAGGTACCACATACATGACACTACTGGGTGGGTTGGTACATGATTATGAGTCAATAAAGCAACAGGATTTCGGAATTAATGTTTGAACACCGAATCAGAAAGAGTCAATATGGCATTGTTTCGTGTCTGGGGGATTGTGGTGAAGTCCTTGGCGAAAGTTAGGGTGACAGGATTGGCTTGAGATTGCCTTGCTCTAGATGGCTACATATCATTTTAAACATGTATTGTGTGAGGTCTATGACCAATGGTTTTAACATAATTTACAAGGTGAAGAATAATGGTGTTCGAACTTGGTATTGGGTACTTGGGTGAAAATACCTATTAAGTAGTAGCCTGAGCTGGCCAGCTCATATCTATCTTTCGCACATTGATGTAATGTGTACCTCTGCCTATATTTTGGTATATTACGGTAAGTGACACTATATCCTCCATTGTGTGACATTTTGTAATGTATTATTTGTCTTAAATGAAGTTGTTGTAATAGTTGGAGAATGGTGACTTTTATTTGCACTATCAATTGTGTTTTAAAGTTTGATTATGGCTTACCACCACTTTGGGCTTTTAAACATATGTTTAATACATAGTACACTGAATTGTACATACATTTTAGAGGTTAGATTACGTGAACATGAAAAACTAAATTGAATTATATACCAATTTCGTATTAATTGATTGAAGTTGATTGAAATATTGGTATAGTATCAAGTAATATTTTATGCTGTTTGTAAAGGTTCCTTGAACCATACATAAATAAATGAATAATAATAATATTTTTTTTAATTACTCTATCAAATGCCATGTTTTGCAGCATTCAGCACCTGCTCACATCAAGTGGCAGTTACTTACAAAGCTGTGTGTTTAAAAGTTTGTCTTTTTTGATCATTTTCATGAAAGTTAAGAAATGCATATGTCCATTTATAGCAGCACTTTGTGTAACTTATTTTCTAAAAGAAAGGAAAAGCAGATTGAAAAGATGTGTAAAAAATGTTTAAATGGCACTTGGCATGTCAAAGTGTATATGTTGTGCAGTACATGCATACTGGCCAACATGACCCATTCCAATCTCTAGGTACTTATCAGGTCTTGTGTTTTTTTCTTTGGCTTCTGTGACTTGTAACCACTTCTCCCATTACACAACTCGGACTAGAAGTCCCTGAATGCATAAAAAACAGGACTGTTTGAAGATTTGAAAATGTGACATTTATATGAAATGAAAAATGTTAAATGCTGTGCATTGAAAAATATTTCTTTTTTGGAGCATTTTCATTAAAGTTAAGAAATACATATATGCATTTAAAACAGCACTGTGTGTAACTTCTTTGTAAAAGAAAGAAAAAGCAGATGCAAAAGTTGTGTACAACATTTTTAAGTGTCACTTGGTGTGTTGAAGTTTAATATCTTGGCAGTACATGCATACTTGCTAACATGGCCCGTTCCACAACCCGTAGGTGCTTATCGAGTCCTATTTTCCTTTATGCATGCTGGGGAATGCATCATGTTAGCAAATATGCAGGTACTGCCAAAATATTATTATTGCACACATCAAGTGCCACTTAAAAATGTTCTAAAAATCTTTTCCATCGGCTTTTCTTTTCTTTTACAAAAAGTTGCACACAGTGCTGCTATAAATGCACACATGCATTTATTAACTTTCATGAAAATTCTCCTAAAAAGAAACATTTTTAAAACGCTCACCATTTTTAATTCCATATAAATGTCACACTTTCCAACATCACTCTTTACATCCCTTGCACGGCCACCATTCTCCACCTGCTCACACTTATCTGTATACCACCAACGTCTCTATATACAATACTTCACCTTACATATAAAGTACTCTTTATTCCCAACATCTACTATAAGCCACCAAACATTGCTGCAACAAAAATACACCATTACATAACAAATAGGATACAGGTTCCTGATTCTTTTAAAACACTGCAACACATTACAAATACATTACACCAGAAACACAGCATTTATTTTTGCTAAAATCAGCAGCACAAGAATAACCTACATATGCACATGTTTCACACACCGATTTTGCCCTGTTCCTTCTAATGTGCCAAAGAGCACTACTCATACTTCAAAGGTTCTAACAAAATAGGTAACACACTTGTCTACCCCACCCATAACACAACTTCATTAACTGTTTTTACCAACAACTCCTCCTACCTTCATAAATAACAACCTCACTTACTAAAAGTATTTCACCATTACCACATATACCCACTAGCTTTATTTTAAAATTACAAGAAAGAATAAGATTGCTGAAGACAGCTACTGAAAAAAGAACACTATTCACATTCTGCAAGGTAAGTACATTAATTTAGCTTGTATATGTTTCTAATTGTAACAATGCACTTTCACTATATATTAGTCTTTTGGAATCAACATTTATTTCACTCTTACTCATTATATTGTAACATTCACACTCTTTCTATTCCCATCTAAACACCACCATTATAACACCCACTGCTTTCCTCAAAACATCATAATGCTCCTACTTATTCAATCACACCACCACTCCCTTACTCACTAACCCAAGCCAATCACAACTCTACAGACCCTTACAACCTTCCCAACCACACCTATCATCCTACTACACAATCACTCAGCACTCTATGCATCTCTAAAATCACACCCACACACCCATGCACAATACATGCACATACATTCAAAAACTTTCACACCCAAACTTTCTTTTTTTCCAACAGACATAACAGAAGGCCTACTAAAAAGCAACTCCTTAGAAAACAAAGACAAAATAGAGAAGATAAAAATAAAAGCAAGCCATATAGTCATTCACATGTAAAACAATGTATAGAAAATATTAAAACAAAACAGCTAGTAACCTCACTCAACAAAATAAAACCAGCCATACTAAAAAAGAAAGGCAGCTCTTGCAAAAACTAAAAGTAAAAGAAAATGTACAAACAAAAACCAGACCAACTAATGAACCGAACACAATATCTAATTTCTACCAATGTTAACATAGCCCCAGTAAAGCATTTCAAAATAATTATTTTACAAAAAATGTTCCACCATAGAGTTCTTTACAATCTTATAAAGACAGCTAAAAGTCACAATCTACGCTTAAAAACTACAGTAGAAGACTAATCTTCAATGGTTTAATTGACAGCACATTTCTACTAAAGTGAAATTTGTTTATATTGATTTTAAAGAGAAGGAACCCACTAACTAAACTAATAAAGAAATTACAAAAAGTACTTCTAAACTGACACAATGTCAATATAGATACATTTTCAAACTTCTGGGAAGGAAGGTGAATTGCTTCATATAGCAGCACAGAACCATATTTCAATGAAGAGGTGTATAAAATACAATTGCCATAGACAGTAATGGCCAAGGGTATGAAATGGTAGGGGATATCATTATGGCAAATAAAACCCTAATAGAAAACAAAATCCCCAACAAACTCTTAATCAAATGTTCCTTTAGCCCAAACAAACTGTCCAGTTTACAAATGGATGTGCAGCCCAGCATGTAACGTAGCAAAACAAAGGGGGTTCTAGGAGTCACTCTAGCAGCACGCACAGAGCCCATTGACCTGTTCTTCAGTTGATGGACCCATGGGAGAGACTCAACCAAGTATTTAGCTCAGTGTCCCCTTCACAGAGAAGAAATATCCTGGCATATCAATCTTTGTCTGGCCCAGGGGCAGTCCAGAAGCAAAATGCTAGGCAATTCTCATCTGAACAAGAGTACTATCAGCAACTCCATACACGTTTCTCAGCTTTGTTGGGCATCATAGTGAGCTGGAGCTGTGCCTCTCTGAGAAGAGTAAGCAGGGTCCATGCCTGGATTCCCCTATAAAATAAGGTGAGACCCCAAGTTATTTAATATGCAAAACAAAGGGGTTTCTGGGAGTCTCTCAACCAGCAGGAACACAGGCCATTGACCTGTTCTTGGGTGGACGGCCCCTGGGACAGTCTCAACCAAGTCTTTAGCTCACTTTCCCTTTCACAGAGAAGAAATATCCCTGCATATCTGTCTTTGTCCTGCCCAGGGGCAGTCCATCACCGAGATGCTAGGCAATTCTCCTCTGAACAAGAGTACAAACAGCAACCCCATACACATGTTTCAGCCTTGTTGGGCATCATCAGTGAGGTGGAGCTGTGCCTCTCTGAGACCAGTGAGCAAGGGGTCCACATCTGGATTCCCCTGGTAACTTAGGGTGAGACCCAAAGTTACTTAATATGCAAAACAAAGGGAGTTCTGGGAGTCTCTCTATTAGCACAAACACAGCCCAATCACCTGTTCTTGGATGGATGGCCCCTGGGAGAGTCTCAACCAAGTCTTTAGCTCACTGTCCCTTTCACAGAGAAGAAATATCCCTGCATATCAGTCTTTGTCCTGCCCAGGGGCAGTCCAGCACCGAAATGCTAGACAATTCTCCTCTGAACAAGAGTACCAACAGCAACCCCAGACACGTGTTTCAGCCTGTGTGGGCATTATCAGTGAGGTGGAGCTGTGCCTCTCTGAGAACAATAAGCAGTTAGAATACACCAACTGGTATCTAACTACATCTAAAATACTACAATAGCACGTTTAATACCCAAAACAGTTAGAATATGCCAACAGGTATCTAAGTATTTTAAACATTCCCTTAATTACAGCACACTTCAAACAAACTTAGTATCACACTTAGACACACATAATTATAATATATTTCTTTTAATCCTCTATGGAGTTGTCTTTCCAATGACCCAATGATTATTTCATGTCCATACAACAACATTTTGGACACACTAATGTTGTACCAAACATACTACATAGAAGGTACTGTTTATGAGGGTCAAAATGTATATGTAAAATTGTATGCAATTAAAGCTTTTAAACTATTGTGCTTAACAAATTATATAGGGGTTTTCTTTCACAGAAAAAGAACCAGACACTCCAGCTTCATTACTGTTTGCAACTAAGTAACTGTTCCAAGTACTATCCTATTTGTTAACTTCACAAAGAAACAAATACATATTCAATAAGCGCTATCCTCAATTGTGCTACAATCATAAATACCATATACACTTCAATTATTTAATTCTACCACATTACAAACACTATGTACAACTCAACACTACCTATAATTACTATATACATATTACTATACCATGTGTTGCCAGAGGCCAGATTCTTGGGGGCATGGCCTACTGTCCACAACAACCACAATAGAATTAAACCATATAACAAGTATGTACAATACACCTTCAAATAACAAGTCTCGCCCAAAACTCCCTCCAATCCAAATGATGTCCTCAGACACTAAAATTGACTGCGTACTCCGAAACACCTGCACCCCTTTTTCTCACCTATAAAAACAGCTGCATGTCAACTTCATTCCACTCCCTCCCGCCACAGCGCTTACCTCTGATTTGTATCCCTCCTCAGAAGGTCTTTAAGGCTGGCAACCTTCTTCATCTTGCCATTCTCAACTCTCGCTCGGTTATCAAACACTCTTCTGACATCTGCCACCTCCTTGGAGCACTAGACCTTGATGTCCTCGGTCTTACCTAGACATGGTTCACGGCCAGCTCTGTCACGAGCTTTGACACTCTCCTCCCTGACAGCTACAAGATCTTCTCCACCCCCAGATCCACCCGGCCCGGAGGGGGTGTAGCCCTGATCTACCCTGAGTGGATTCCTGCCTCTATCATCCCCACTCAGACTTACTCCTCTTTTGAATGCTTTGTCTGAAGGCTCTCTCTCTCGCCTAACCACTCTCTTACTGTTAGTACTCTCTACCGGCCCCCTGGTCAAATCACCCCTTTTCTCTCTGAGTGGGCTGACCGCTCATCCTCTGTCCTGGCCTCAACCACTCAACTCCTCCTCCTTGGTGACCTCAACATCCAACTTGATTCTCCCGGCTCCTCATATGTGCTCTTTCGTGACCTCTTCTATTCACTCTCCCTATCTTCCCCCCTGGCCCGACTCACTCTGCTGGTCAGACACTTGATGTCTTCATCTCCTCTGGCCTCCATCTCTCTACTACCCTCACCACTCATCTCTCCTGGAGTGATCACTGCCTCCTCTCCTCTCATCTTTCCATCTCCTCCCCTCAAAGCAAGCCTACCCCAAGATTGCCACCCACCTTCTCGGACATCCGGCCCATGAAGCGTGTGTCAGTCGAGGCTTTTGCTGCCACCTTCTACCCCACTCATCCTTCCCGGGCTGACTCACACCCTGACACAGCTCTGTCTCTCCTCTACTCCTCAATTTCTGCTACTCTTGATGCTCCTGCCCCTGTCATGAGGATCCGTTTGAGGTCCAAAGCCAAGTGCAATTCCTGGTATGACTCTGACCTAGCCACACTTAAAAGTAAGTATAGAGCGGCCGAGAGGAAATGGGGGGCTTCTTGCTCATCCTCTTACAAACTGGCCTGCCGCCTGCTCCAGCGGCAATACAGACTCTCTGTCCACACCAAGAAGAGAGTCCACATTCAAGCCTGCATCTCTGCGGACTCTAACAACTCTGCCAAACTCCTTAAAATCTGTAAGGAGCTGGCCAACCATGCTGCAGTCTCCACCCCTCCTCTCACCTCCCAGGGTCTTTGCAATGCCTCTCACTTTATCTCTAAAACCCAGGACATCTTGTCTACTGTCTCCTCAGCTCCCCCTCCTCTCCCCTCTCCTTCTCTGCTTGATGACCCTCCTTCAGCTACCTCCCTCCCTCTTTCTCCTCCTTTCCTCTTTTCTCCCCTGATGAGGTCGCTAGACAAGTCCAATCTATCAGAGCCTCATCAAAACAGGTTCATCCCTGTTCCTCGAAAACCATTAAGGACCACATTGATACCCCGCTCCAGCCCTTGCCGATTTCTGCAAACTCTCCTTTGCCTCTGTTTCTTTCCCCTTCCCTCTGAAGCACTCCCTTGTGCATCCTCTACTCAAGAAACCCACAGCTGATCCTTCTCGCCTGGCTAACTATCCCCCAATTCCCATTACTCCCTTTTTGGGTAAGCTCCTGGAAAAGCTGGCCATCTCTCAACTTAACTGTTATTCTGGACCTCATTACGAAGCTGCCGCCGGTATTTTATTTTTTCCGGTGCCCAGAAATGGGCAATTACCAGGTCATTACGGCCTTGCCGGACCCGGTATTTGCCCATTCCTGGGCGCCGGGAAAAAACCCCAGAGGGCTCAATGGGAATGGGGAAGCCGGATGCACCGGCACTGTTATGAATGATGCCGGTGCATCCGGCATGCTGTGCTCGCGGGTGCCGCTCTGCCCACCAGGTCCGACCTGGCGGGCGGAAAGGCATCCGTGAGCACAACTCGTAGTTTGCCAGTCCGGGAACTAAGGTACCGGCAAGCTAACCGGTACAGTAGTTCCTGACCGGCAAACTGGTAATGAGGCCCTTTACTCTGTTGGCTATCTCTATGACCACCAATCTGAAGACCTGCTCTCCACACTTGACTCTTACATTCCCTCTGTCCTCATCCTACTTTTCTCCATGACAACCCTAGTATCACAAATCAGGCTCTGGCCTGGTTGACCTCTTTTCTCTCTGATCGTCGCTCCCAGGTACAATTTGGGTCAACTTGGGTCCTTCCTGTATACTATTTCCCTCTCTACCTTTGGTGTTCCACAGGGGACTAACCTCTCGCCTTGGCTTTTCAACCAATACCTGGCAACTCTTGCATACGCATTTCCATTTTCTGCTAAAATTTCCAGTGTCAGGCTGATGACACTCAACTCATTTTCAGGCTTCTTTGAGCCACCTCCTCACCTTCTCTCATCGCCATTCAAAAATGGTGTGCCACCGCCGATCTTTGTCTAAATGCCAACAAGCCTGAAATTCTCCTCATTGGTACAACTTCAGCATCCTTTCTCCTCACTCTCTGGCTGGCCACCCTTGGCCCTCCTCCTACCCCTGCTTGTGAGGCTAAGAACCTTGATGACTACACACTTTCCTTCTCCGCACACATCTCTGAAGTCTCTAAAAATGTAAACTTCTTACTGCATCTTCTTACAGGTACTCTGATTTTCCTCTCCTTCACCCAAAAGTTCACTGTCTCTCAAGCTCTGGTTCTCTCTAGGTTGGACTACTGTAACAGCCTCTTTCTAAATCTACCTGCCTCCACTCTCCTCCCTTCACAACTAATCCAGAACAGGAATGCAAGACTACTTCTCGGCCTCAAGCCCTGGGATCGTATCTCTCCACCTCTGAATTCCCTTCATTGGCTCCCAGTGGATGTAAGGATTAAATTCAACCAAGCATCCAGCTAGCTGACCAGTAGATTCTCTGTTCACACAACCAACAGACCCCTTAGAAGTGCCCAAACTAACTGCCTCTCCATACCCCGCTTCAACCTTCATAGATCTGGTGGGATTAGCTTCCCAGTCATGGCGGCTAAACTCTGGAACTCGCTACCTAACCCACTTAGAGCAGAACCCTCCTTCCCAGCATACAGGAGTAAGGCCAAAGCCTGGCTGTCTGCCCAAGACCTGCCCCTGATTGAGACCGCTCGCTAGCTACCTCTTATTCTCTTGACTACGGCTTAACTCTGTGTATAAATATGTAATTAGCTGTCCTTATAATTTGAATCTGTATACCATTTTTGTAAATATTTTCCTGTTTTGTGTACTGCTTATTATCCTGCTCTGCTATGTTTATACTGTGTTGTAACCTAAGTGATGCGCCCGGATGCCCTTGGGCCTTGTGCGCTATAGAAATAAAATAATACAAACTACAAATACAAATTTAAAACCCTTTGCATTGTCCACAACGCTTTTTGGAGCCTGGGTCCAAAATACCTTCAACTATACCTCCATAAACCTCCCCTCTGAAGCCCTTTGCTCCTCTTCTTCTAACTCCCTCAGGGTCAGTCATTTTTCAAAGAAACAAGCCGGGGGGTAGATCTCTGTCTTTGGCTTGGGCCTCCCTTTGAACAGCCTCCCGGCCACCTTGAAACTTGAGGAGAACCATCTCCAGTTCCGGAAGCAGGTCAAGACCTTCCTCTTTGCTTCTGCCTTTGCCCCTCTTCTCACCTTCAGATCTGCTTTCTCTCTCGGCATTGTGCACCTGGCCACCCTCTGTTCTTTGGGCCCAGGTACCTGCTCATCCTGCCTCCCTCCTGCACTGTCTCAGGGCCACCCCTTGCACTAGGTCTCTATATGTGCCCATACAGTCTCCCACCCACTTTTCTTCTGCACTTATCAGATACAACCTATCTGACTAACCTAGCACTTTGCCACTCGCTGGCTGCACTACCACTGTTTATCGCCTTTATTTATTATACTTATTATTATTTATTCTGTTCTCTCCTCTGTTCTGAACTTTCCACTTTCTCCCCCCTTCCAGGCACTTTCCCCCTTTTCCCTTTCCCATGCACTTGCACCCTCTTAACCCCTTAAATGCCAAGGGCGAGGTATCTCGTCTGGGATTACCTCCCTATTGCCAAGGACGAGATACCTCGTCCTTGGGACTTAAGGGGTTAATGAAACAATAAACATTAGAAGGCATTGAATGGTGAAATACCAAAATCACCAAAAAAGGCCTTGGCACTGGGGGGAAGGGGGCCATGGCAGTTAAAAGGTTAATGTCACTGGGCCTATTAAGATCGCTGTTATTGTTCTCCCCTGTTCCCCTCCCTTTGCCTAGTTGCGCTCTGAAACACTGGTACGATATAAATAAAATATCATATCATAACATATCCCCCACCCTTTCCAGACCATCTTTGAGCCACCAAATAACCCCAAATGTGTTTTCCAGACTTCTTTCTCACTGCGCTGTTTGCCGTGAGCAGTGACGTCTGCTGACTCAGTGGCACCTGCAAACCCTTTTTTCACCTATAAAAACAGCTCCATGTCAACTTGATTATACTCCCCCACCCTTTCAGACCCTCTTTCACTCACCAAATAACCCTAAATGTGTTTTCTACACTTTTTCCTCACTGCGCCATCTATGGACACCGGTCCACGGATCCAACATGTTGGCCGTTTTTAAAAATTTGATGCAGCTCATGTTTTTCACCATCCAATCGGTGGGTGCGTACGGTGTCTGCGAACATCATGCTGGACCCCGATTGGTCCAGAGGCGTCTACAGACACCGAATAAGGAAATGAGTCCGCAGACCGGATGCAGATATCACACACTTTTTTTTACCCACTTTTTGCCCATTTAAAAAAAAATATATGCTGGATGGATTTATTCTAAATTTCACAAAGCATGCTTTGGGGACCAAGCCACGCTCCTAGCTCAAATTTGGTAAGAATCTGTCGAGCGGTATGGGCTGTTGGCGCGAGCGCATTTCTTTTTCAATTGCGTCTTTGTGGATGTCCACACATATTGGGATCCCCCTACAAGTTTGACCCCTTAACAAAACCACACCAACCTTTGCTAAATCATTCGGCAAAGAGTATTTTCGCTGGGCAAAGTCCCACAGCAAAAATACGCTTTGCACGGTTGCATGAATCAGGGTTTGTGTCTGTAGTGCAAAGTCACTTTTCAGCAGTGCAAATTCACTTTGAACTGGGCAAATATTCCATGAATCCTAAGTTTCTGTATGTAGTGGCAACACTTGTAAAGGGCAGTATGTCACTATGTGTTTGGTCACTAAAAGTGTGTTGCGAGTACTGTGGAGCACTCAGTAGGGGCACTAAACCATTTCATGGCTATCTTTATCAGCTGCAGGGACTGTGTCAGGATGGCTATTGTTAAGTGTTCTGTGGTTAGGAAATGCCCACAGACCGAGCCATTAGCTCAGGGCCCACATGGCCTGTGTGGAGAATAATCGATGATATTGTAGAGACCTTTTTTGAGAAGGCGGGGTTTGAAAGGGAAGGAGAAATACGCTGTTTAACATGAGTAGGTGATAATAGACATTATGGAAAGGTGTTACTTGATTATTTGGACTGGTGCCATAAACCTGGACTGATACAATTTTAGAAGAAGATGAATTTGGGGACAACATTTAGGAAAAGCATTATAGAAGATGAAAGGAAGAACGGATATTGCGGTAGCTGTGACAAGATTACTCCAATAAATACCTCACAGAAAACAATGGAAAATGAGATTTTAAATGCGAAGACAGGAGAATAAATCAAATGGAAACGGCGCAACAAGTGAGGGAGAATAGAACAGAGGTGCGACACAAACGCAGATTGATTTTGAATGTGGATACTTTAGAAAGAGGAATCACAGAAGGAGAAAGAAACCTCCTGCAGACACACATTAAATCAAACTTCAGTGCAACAATTGAAAACAGGAATTGTTGCGAACTCTTGATATCTAAACAATCTTCCTTTTTTTTTTAATATGGCATCATTAAAAGTAAATTTATGGTTTCCTCCATGTCTTTTGCCTGCATTACTGCTAAACAAAGCGGAACAGAAAAAAATGTAAGAAATGAAATCTCCTTCGGTGTCATGCTCTCTTCTAACGTGAAATAGATGTGTGCTATCATTAATCGCTCCGCATTTGCATTTTTCAGTGACATTAATCTCTGGCAGGAAAAAAAAACGGTTATGGATGGGCCTTTTCATTTTTCAGGCACTTAAATTTGGCTGGGATAGCGCCAGCTGACAGCGAGGAATTCCTCTCGCTGACATATACACACCTTCCCACTGCTGTGGGGAGACAGGAGAAGGTTGGGAGCGAGCGTGGGGGTGAAAAGAATGAGACAGATGGGAGATAAGGGAGACAACAACACAAAAAAGTGGGATGTCGGATTCAAAGGACGACAAATTAAAATGGCAGTCGGTGGGGGGCTTTAGGAAAGAGCGGGGATACAACTTGTGCGGTTTTGTTCGTGAACGTGGCTGATATTTTTTTAGTGATAGCTGGTTAATATAATTGTTAAGAATATGTCCAAATTAATCACGTTTTCCTGCTTTTCAAATAAATTGCAAAGGTATTACAAGTGGGAAAAACGAATTGCCTGTGCTGAATGAAACATGGTACGGTCGTTCAGTGAACCTGGGTGCACGATTAGCAAGACCACGTTTTTGTGTAACATCTAGTTTCAAATTACCAGTCACCACTGTATACACCTCTCCACTATGCTTTAAACATAGCAACTCTGTTCAGGGGGGGGGGGGGTTGCCGGACATTATTTTTGTTGCCTTATTCCATTTTCGGTACAGAGGCTCTCATTTTATTGGCACATGTTTCACAAGGATGAAGAAAACATATCCGGAGATTCAGGAGCCGTCAGGTTGTGTTGCACATTATTTGGGCATTACAGCCTGCATACTAATATCAACAGTAACTTGCAATTTTTAGCAGCCCGGTGCCAGCCAATCAGGGAGCTTGGAACGTGGGCTGAATCCTTTGCTACAAGACACTTTCCAAGGCAGGGCCTTGACAAGGAACGTTGCTGCTTTAGGCAAAGTGATATTTGACCTGTGGTCAGAAACGCTGATTTTTATACCCTCTACTGGAAACACAAAAGACATCCACTTTTTCTTGCCCTTGTACCATCCCTGCCTATTTATAGGGATTGCTATTGCTGCCCCATCTATAGCATCTATCCCTATGTAATAATGACATGGCTACTTGAGTTATATTAAAAGTGCTTTAGCCGGATTCCTCCACCTTCTATGCACTATAGTAGGGGGCGTGAAAGCTATTTGCACCCGGGATTTACCAGGATGCGGATAGCTTTCATCTTTGAAAAATGGCAGCTGCATTAAAATTGAAAAGGGACCAGGTCCCTTTTCGGATGATGGCGGCCATAGGAAACATGTTCCAAAATGGCAACCGTCATGCGAAAAAGGGACCAAGTCCCTTTTCTATTTCGACGACAGCCAGACGAGAGGAGCATTGGGGACCAGAGTGCAAGGCCCTGGTCTCACAGCTAAATTGGTGTGGTGGGAAGGGGAATTGGGTTTTTATAATTTGTGGAGGCAACAGGAAACCTCCCTGTTGCCTCCCCACGCTAGAAAAAAAGATAAAAAACACCACCCGGGGATGGGCCTCAGGAGGCTGGAACAGCGGGTGGGGAGTGTGTATTCTCGCCCAATGTTCCTGTCACCTAATTTGCTGAGTGCCGTTTCTAGGGTGCGAGTTGCTGTTATTATTGCTCAAATTAAAAATATTCAATTGATCGACCCCGAAAGATTCCAACACTTAATGTTTAGGCACGCAATATGTGAGAGTGGAGCACTCACTTACCTTGTGATGTCTCTTTGCATTGGTTTCACAATATAGGGCCATTGTATTCATGTAAATCGCATAGCACATATTAGACCTAGAAGTGGAAGTGATTGTAGCTGACAAGATGCATGGTGAATCCCGTGGTTAATAAAAGTTCAATTGCAAACCTGTTTTCATAGTAAAACATATCCATGTATGTTTTTATTAGTGGTATTTTCAGCTTAAAATAAAACCTTAAATACCATAAAAGTTTTGGAAATAATGTGCTGCAAGCCATATACTCAATAATCACAAAAGCAGCTTAAAATAAAAAAAAAGATATATATAACATTAGGGCATCACATCTGATGTCTAACACACTGTTTCGTGCAATAACTTAAAAAGCACACATCAAGCAGGACTGTTTCATTTTACATCACCACTGGCATTGGCTTAGCAAATAACTGCCAAAGAGTGAAATCGCTACTATATTCCTATTTTGTGTCATGTCGCACATAACATACTAAAATCGGTTTATAGACATAATTTCGAAATCAAAAATTTCGAAAGTCAAAAAGTCGAAAATTTTTGATTCGACTTTTTTGACATTCGAAATTTTGTATTCGATATTATGACTGGACACCACTAAAATCATCTTCTCTTGGGCCAACACCAAGAAGCAATTAGAATTGTTATCTAAGTGAATCATTTGATTTACTGGTAGAGTTCAGAGTGGCTGACATTACACATCAAGGCATATTTATACCAAGCAGGGCTAGGCAACAAGGCAAAGCTGGAACTGACTGTGGGGTTTCAAGAACCCACAGCCAGCCTGATGGGCTACCACCATATTGATCCTACCATGCTGAAACCTCAATGGCTTCTTAGAAACCTCAAATATATCTCAATCACACTTAGTGACCACCACATGCAGAAACAAGATCCATGACAGCCATGCTGAAAGGAATCCCCCAGGACAAGCCACACCACCTCAGAGGTCTAGACATGCAGGGGACAGCTCTTGTTGCATAGTCATTGATGCATAGACTTGACCAATGCATGCTATTTTTCCAGGCAATTGTTGCTTTGATACTCTGGAATATGGCTGTGTGCAGCTGCCAAAAATCAGTGCCACCGTATGTGACATGAAATAGGAATTACCCAACTTATGGATACTCATTCTCTTGTAGCACATAAGATGTCCACCCCTTAACTCAATTGGCCTTGAAAAAGACTTAGGTTGAAACGTGCGTCGACTGTGTAGAGATTTACCATGTAAGAAACTTGTCATTCATTTTTACAATGATGTTTTCTTTGGTGCTAACTAACCAAAAATAAACAAATTAATGACTAAGACCTGACTGGACCATATAATTGATCAAATCGCTCAACAGCGACCATTGGACCATCATACCCTACCAGCGCCCAACTGATCCAGAGTTTGTCATCCCCACACCTCTTACAAATAAATGGGAATCCCGGAGTTGGTTCCTCGACAAATCAGGATCCAGGCTGCTGGTCAGATTCGGAACAAAGAAAAGAAGAGGTGCGCAGGAGAAAGGGAGTCCCGCCACGATTAACTCCACCCTTGCTAAAACTACTTGTATATAAAGTTACTGGAAACGTGTCAAACAAATCACATCTGTTAAACTATTGAATCCTGGAACAATGCACTTAGTGTCTGACTTGTCTATTTGTTTATTATTGACATAAAGTAACAGAAAATTTGCTAGAAGCACCATAGCACATGACAGGCAAGATTATTTGATGGAGAAAATGTGCAGTGTTCAAGAATAATTGGAGAGGAGATTTCTAGTGGGTGTGCCTGTTCATGGCTAGTGTGAGACTGTGCGCTTTCCTTGCATGATTTGCCATTTTAGCAACTCTTTCCTTTCCCATTGAGCCAGATTGTATCTTTTTTTAGGGCCAAAAGGGTTCTGGATGTTCCTATCTGCTGGTGCCCTCTTAGGCAACTCCTAAGAATTGACTTGTTGTGGCATTGATCCAAGACTTTTACATTGAATCAATTTACAATATGGATTTGACGATGTGGGGTGGTGTCTATCAGGTTAATTTGGAAAATGTGAAGTCGTCTTCAGCTTTTGTGAGGTTAAATTGAGCTACATGGGAAGTCTGGGGGAATTCATCAAGAGAGAATTATTATCTAGAACCAGGATTTGAATGTTATACTCTCTTTGATGGGGAGCATATATAGGGACTTCAGAACGTAATTACATTTGTGATCAGTCCGGGGGCAGAATAATTTATGTTTCATAGATCTGTAAGCCTGAAATGGCCAGATGATATAGTGGAATTAATGTGGGCTCTATCAGAGGGAGGACCAGTAGTTGTACAACTATATTTACCACCGCCTCCCACTCATGATAGATGGGTAATGAGGGAAGCGAAGAATACTTCTTGTTGTTCATCCTAACAGATGCTGAATTGAACAGTTTACACTATGATCCAGGCCATGTTCTGCAGGGTAGTTGTACCTCCGGTCCAGTAGGCACTGCAGGTGTCCAGGAGTCTGGAAGGTCAATGTCCCTGCAGGCACATGATGACACTGTAGAGCACAGGACAATACTGCCGTTGATGCAGCTAAGCTGTACAACCACGGCCATGCACGGAACAGCTGCACAGATGACATCTTGCTAATGAGCTAAACTTGAGCAAACCAGACATTGCACTGTTAAGGCTACCATTCAAAACACAAAATGGAGGGACCCAGATTTAGAGAGGATATCCCAGGTATTATCTCACTATACTTACAAAAACATATCCCCTCTCCTAGTTGGCACCAGAAGGTTAAATCACAGCCAAAATATACTGCATATATCAGCCAGTTTTATAAGAACAAGTATATACTTTCTTTATGTTTTCTTAAATGATGCATCAATCATAATTAAAACCAATTACATAAATATTTCACAGAAAAAAACATATGTGTTGAGAATTAAGGAAAAAACGAATAAATGAAAAAAACAAATAAGAAATACCTCATGCCCACCATAAATGTGCATCCACTTAGCCTCTAAATATAAGCACATATATATCACAAGAAATATTAAAGCAATATAAACAATGAATACACTATGAAAAATGCACACATGTATAACGTCTAATCAAATAAACTATACAAATCACACAATTAAACAAGCATAGCAAATGCCCATCACCTCATCAAAAAAGTGACAACGTGAAAAAGCTTAAAACCATACATCTAATTGCCAGTTATTGGTTTCCAAACGTAATGCGCAGCTTTTAGACCCATGTGTTGCTGCTTCTTCTACCCCAACATGTTTCTGATCATTTGTTTGGGAACAATCCCCAGGGGGATTTTATGTTGACCTTTTGAACCCATCTAGAGATTGTCATTGGAAAACATATCCTGGTGCGCTTGCTAATGGCATGGCATAGAAAACCATCTGAATATGCTTCCCGGGCTTACAGCAAACTTGTGATGCTGTTGGACCAGAGCATATCTGGTTGTTCAGTGTGCCTGTGGTTATATTAAGCAGTAACATAGCATTGATGCACAGAAAAACTGTGATGGATATCACTTAGGAAGGTGCTCAATGCTTTTAAAATGGGGCCCAATGTTTTTTGTTCTGTTAGCCTCTCAATGCCCTTAATCCGATCTTTGAACTCGTGTGTAGCACAAGAGTGCTTGAAATTCCTACTTTTTAATTTCCCTCACGGTACAACCCTGCATATTTGACAGCACATGATGCAGGTCAGCTTGTGTCTGAATGCAGGTTGTTTGTTCCCGCACAGTGCTTCCAGTCGGTAGTTGAATGCTTCCATCATACCCAAAGCAGCTTGAGGTGGTGAAGAAATTCTTCTACCATGGCTGCAATTCTCTAGCAATCTGATCTGTATGCTTAAATAGAAAAATGTATAAGAAGAGTGCAATCAATGATTCAATGGTGTCATAATTAATTTTAAGCATAGGTTTGGATGAAAACCCCTTTGTAAATGAAGCAGAAATAAAACATTTTTTTTATTGTCATAGTTGAATAAATTCAACTTTTCAATATTTTAACAACATAAAAACCTTATAAAAGGTCTATATCAAGTAACAATAATAAAAACTTTGATGGACAAAACAAGATTGACTGATAACATGCATGAAGTACAATCTAATTAAAACACCATCACATATTGGCAATTCATTTTTTTACAAACTAGGACAATTTAAAGGTTAAGAAATGCATAGTCAATCTATTTAATTATCACTCACAGCGCGACTACGGGTAAATATAAAACAAATGAAATACAACAACTTAGAGTCTTTCATAATTCAAGTAGACAATTGATGAGATCAAAATAGAACATGATTCATTCTACTCAAGATTCAAATATGCAATAAACTTTGTATTGCAATTTGAACTGCTATTAGTTTTGTATGCTATAATTTTAACCATGAGTCATTAGGTGTCAGATTTCTGTAATATACAAAGTGAGGTCTTAAATGGCTTTTCCGACAATCCATCAAGGTTGGACATTCTGTATGTAAGTGCTGCATTGATTCAATTTGGCCTTATTGACAACAACATCTACATATATTTTCATTTTTGGGTATTTATCGCCATCTCGCCTGAATTTGCCTGGTCTTACGGTTAAGAAGGTAGTGCAGAAAAGTGGCTCTATGCCCAGAGCTACGAAACTTGATTAAATATGCTACAGTGGTACGAAATCGCTTCTTTATTAGTGGAATCTCTTTGAGTGATTTGGTATTTTTACATTTCTTAATTGTGCTTAGCCAATCATGCTGTCATTGTTTAGATTTTGCTCTATTAGGATTGATCAAAAGCAAGTATTCAGAAATGTCTGCTTCCACCAACACTGAGTCGGTATTTCTCTCAGAAAGCTATGTTCAGATTCTTGCATGTACTTGGATAATTTGCCCAGAAGTGCGTTTGGTTTATCTGTGAGGAGAAATTTTCCATAAAGTGAGCACGTTTTCCAATTATACATTGCAAAGAGATGTGGTTTTAGGTGGAAACCTGTGCAGTTCCCTCTGGGACCACTGCAAAAGATTTAGGACTACAGGTGTTTGGCAGTAAACCCACTTGGTAGCAGTCTGTACCACACAGATTCACTTGGTAGCTGTGGCTGAGCAGTCAGACTTCCCTCAAGAAGAGTTAAGCAGTATGTGGAGTATACAAGATAGGGCGAGTCTTCACAGTAAAACAAGCAAACATGCAACGAGGCTCAGTGTAAAGATATTAAGGTATTTATTTATAACGACACATCTATCAAAAACACTATGGCACTATCACGGCACACGAATCAAATACAATTACTCTACGAAGAAGAAACGATCAATCCCCCTAGCAATATTTTGACAAGTCTAGGTTCTACCGTCACCACTTATTTGCAGACAGAGGTGTATGCCTCAACCTAGATGGCACTCTAATATTAGTTAGGACGGGAGAGAAAAATAAGCAGGTTACGAAATCAACACAGCTCAATACTTCACGGGAAAATATGCAAGGCAAGAAGGCAAGAACCACAATAGATCATAAAGTTCAGAGGCCAGGCCCACTCGGAGAGAGGCAAGGCGATATGTCCCAAAAGTCTCTTGTGGAGAAGCGTTCGAGTCTTTGTAGCAAATTGTTATCGGTAGATTGAACTAGTTCAGAATAATAAATGAGAAAGCTTGGAGGCGAACCAACGGAAAGGAGAGAATTAAGACACCTTACTCGAACTGATCGAAAGGGAAGCCAGGCAGACACGGTACCTTGTTGTGGAGGGCAGCTCCGGCGGGGGCAGTTGTTCCTGGTGGTGGATGCACGTCGGGTCTTTGCCAAGAGTAGAGATGATCTCGTCGTCGAAGAAAAGTGAAGTCCGTTGCACCACCAGGGAAGAGACCAGCCGCGGAGTGCTCCGTCACAAGGCACCACCTTTTGGTCGCGGTACAGGGGTAGTGGCTATCCGGTTGCCGAGGTGCTCTGCACGGGCAATTCGACCACTGCGTCCTGAGGCGAAGAAAAAGCAAAGGGGGCTGGTTGTTCCCACCAGTCAGGGGAAGAGACTCTCCGGCAGGGAGATCTCCTCTGTCGTCAGGAAGTGGTGAGTCGGTTCCGCAGGGCTCCACCGAAGGTGTCGTCGTGCAGGTCGGCTCAGCGTTACCCTCGTCGGATTCTTAGGTCCTGTGGAGACTTCTGAAGATCCAGTCCCAAAAGCCCTGCTTTTATGCAGAAAACCCCCATTCATTCAGCCTAGCTGTCAATCAACACATGCTAAGTGGTGAGCGGGGAGGCTCACCACTTGGGCCAATCACGCCAGAGTGCGACCGGAGTTGGCAAGGCAACTCGGTCCAGGGTGCCTAAACCCCCTCCCACACCCCTGTGGTAACCCAGACAGAATGGCACCACTTTGGAGGGTCTCTGTACAGAGCCCACCAAAAGTGGAACAAAGGGCTCGACCTTTGGTTTAGGAGTCACAGAGACGAACACAGACGCCATTTTACAAACCGAGTTCTGGCAGAAAATACCATCCGATAAACTTATTTAAGATAGGTAGACCGGTTGTACGTTAGAGATTAACGAGAAAAAGTATCAATCTGCAACAATGGGACGAATCCCATAGGGTTATGTTCGGGGTCGAACATAACAAGTAGTTTCCACTGCCACCAGCCAAAACTCGACGAGGGGGGACGGGACAGTGCCCCCTCGAGTAACAGATCCAGGAGTAATCGAATTACCCCTACTAGTACGTCCACAATAAGATGGTTTGTACTAGTTCTGTTAGTAAATTTAGGTCTAGTAAAGCCAATGGTGACTTTACATGCCCGGGGAAACAGTAGTCAGTCCCCGGGTATGGAGTCTATGGTGGGGGTCCGCTAGGGCGCCCCTGTGCTACGGCACGTAGGGTGCGGTGTAACACCCATAGAAAAACATATGAGACCCTATGGAGTAAAAGACCCCATAGCCCATAGAACACATTGACATTCAAAGGAATTACACACATACATGTCCAAGAGTGGGAGGAAAAGAGTCTCACTCTTGGCAGGATGGAAAAAACAAACTCCAGAAATCCAGCAAAGCAGCTGGGGGACTCACTAGGTTAGGAAATTCAGCCTAAACAGAGAATTCTCCCTAACATATGGAAGGGCCAGCTCAAATCTCTGAATGCATATCAGCAAACTTTTGGGTAATACCAGGAGACCTTTCCAATAGTAACCCTCTAGTTTGGTCCAAAAGGATTCAGATCTGCATGCTTTTGTTTCTGATCCACATAACACTGTTGCAGATGCCTTTTGCATGTAATAGGTTATGATGGGAGAATGAAAGAATTTTGCATAATTTGCCTAGATTATCCGAGTTTGGGAAGTTGCTGTCTTCATTTTAAATAGTAGCTTGATCAGGTACAGTAAATCTGATGGTAAATTGTTAATATTAATACCTAAATACTTATAATCATTTACCATCTCAAGCGTCTCTCCTTTCAATATCCACTTTGACGAAGTTACTCTGCTTTTGGTAAAAAGATTTACAATGTAGGATTTTAGTTTTGGCTACATTCATCTGTAAAGCATTCTGATAAGTATATTCGCGCAGGGCAGTTAATACATTTTTCAGACCTCTTGGGATTTTAGATAACAGGCCAAGGTCATCTGCATAAAAGGCCCATGCGATAGATGCTGTCCCTAATTGTCATGGAGGATGAGAAATAATTGAGACAAGCACAATACTCATATCAGAAATACAAAAATCTTGAAAAGCGTTGAGGCTAGGACCCAGCCCTGCTTAAAACCTTGCTGCGTTGGTATTGGCAATGATAACTTTCTATTGATATTAAGTCTAATCTGTATCAATAACGAGTGAAGCTGCTATATGAATGTTAGTAAGGTAGTTGGGCAACCTGCTTTCTTCAATTTGGCCATTAACATGTTTCTAGAAACAGGATGGAATGCTGTCTTAAAATCTATATATGCCTTGTACACTGGCTGCTTGCTCTGCTCAATGTGCATCTTTATGGAAGTTATCACAGCTAGGTTTACTGCTGTTCCAAGGCCTGGCATGAAACAGGTTTGATGGGGATCATGTAAGTTGTTCTTATTGATCCACTTATTGAGATCCCTAAAGATGAGCTCTGCAAATAGTTTGCCATGCACATCCAATAGGTCAATTGGTCGGTAGTTGTGAGAGCATTGGCGATCGCCCTTTTTAAAAATTGGCACTATTATAGTTTTTTCTCCAAGATGGCGGAATTATGCCAGTTAAAAAGTGATACAAGATTTTTTTGCCCAAAGTTTCAGGGTTTGTCTTTATTATGATGTTGGACAAGCCATCAGGCCAAGGGGCTCTGGATCTACTTAGCCTTGTTATGTATAACATCATATCTTCTTAGTCAAACTGAAGAGAAGATCTATCATCGTAGAATGAAATAATTGAGTCACTTGACTCATGGTAACTACATGCATAAAGATCTGAAAAAACCTTTTGTGTACTGGGTCAGGCTCTAGTTGAATTAAGTTGCTAGCATATATCACAATATTGTGCACAGCAGTAGATCCAGAGTTGGTTACACAAATATATCTAATATAAGTCACCAAACAGTCATAACAGCAGACATACTTGCTGATATTTAATCCATATTTTAGAAGGGATGGCTAGTAAAGCCACGGAAACAGGCTTTTCAATTGAAAGCAGATCAAAATAGATTTCTATTCTGACTTTCAAATTGCAATCCAATATACTGCTGTTTACTGCCTCTGTTTACGAAATACTAGATTTGACTATTCAGCGACAAGCACAAACTGATTAATTCAGTCCCATTGCAATAAAGTGTTCAGTAACAAGCCATATTTGCTCTACATCAAACATTACAAGATGTAATTTTTCTACACAGATATGCAATCTAAAGGTCATCATGAAAGCTAATGTGTGCAGACTAACTATTGAAAGAAGTATAATGGACTTTGTCAGAATTACTGGTATTTTATTATTTATCTTGACCATTATATTGTGTAGTCATTTATTTACATTTTTATTATAAGTACATGCATGTCAGATACTATCATGGGCTTTTGCTGTACAATAAAATGTGACTTTAACTTGAATGTGATGGCAATACTTGTTTATAGTTGTACAGAAACTTTAGGGTAAAGGGAGGGTTACCTCAATATAGGATGAATGTGGAGGAACTTTAGACGGGCCTGGGAAGATGCCTTGAGAAACACTATAATTGTAGAGGTGAGAGATGATAGGGATGAAAATGGGACTCATGTCATTGGAAAATTGAGACAACAGCTGCTGCACATGTGGCAGATGGATATGAATTGCCAATAGTGACATAGAAAAACATTTTTTGGTGGTGTGAGTGAAAACATTTTACATAGCAGGGTGAAGGATCAAGTAAAGGGGAAAAGAGCATGTAAGGTTATTGTGATAATAGACACATTTTTTCGACAATTGTGCATATGAGAAACATTGTGCATCTTAATGCACAGTTTCTTGGAAGAGCCACTCGGGGAGAATTGGCATAACATAGCTGCAAAGTAAACAAATACCATTAACACACGGTTGTCCAACTCCGGGTCTCGAGGGCCTGGAATCCTGATGGGCTTTCAGGATATCCCTCATTAGTATTCATGAGGAAAAATGTGAATACATTTAGAATCATTGTATTCAAATGTAACTCATCAATATTAATGAGGGGTATCCTGAAAACCCGACATGGATAAGGCCCACCAGGCCTGGAGTTGGCCAACCCTGCTTTAACAGATTTGTACAATGATATGTGTTCTCAAATACTTGAAAGATTTGTTCAACTTGGCTACTTTGATTGTTTAAGTGTTTTAGGATTTAGTATTCTTAAAGTCTAGCTTGCCAAAAGGGGATTTTGATTTTCTCTATTTCTCCCCAAAGTGTTCTGTTTTAGGAAGAAAGTTTCATTAGTGAATCAAAGTGTGCTGGGTTCATTGCTCCAGCAAACCTTTAGATGATTGATGGTTTCCAGAGTTTACAATATATAACACTGTTATGAGGATCAATTTATGAGTGAGAGTGAAAAAGACAAACATTTTGAAATTGACGACTTAGTCAAAAGCTTTTTGATTGAGGTTTAATTTAGGATGAACTATTTGGACTATGGAAGTAGAAGACTTGATTGGAAAATGCTATCTGATAAGAGAGTGATCAGCCTAGATCACAGGAGTAATATCTGGCATGCAGGGAAGGAGGTCTGAGCAGATGACATGTTCAAGAGCATGGCCAGCACTCTGACAAGGGCTGTGAACTAAAATATCTGAGGGAAGCTGGGAGTAGAGACATCCATTTGGAAGGGGGATGTCTAAGTGCTGCATGGACCATCTGCCTAGATGTTGAAATCCCTGGTAAACATTATTTTCTTGAAATCATTTTGCAGACACCTGGTGAATTTGATAACGTTTTGGAGGACCCTTGGCTTTCACTCAGGACATTGATAGATGATTGGTTGGATAACTGTGAAGAAGCAATGACCTGGATGTCTAGTGAGTACTACGTCAGAAGAGCCAAATGTAGCAATTTCAGTTACAGAGGTAGAGATAGTGTTGGTGGTGTATGATGGTTCTCAATTAACATTTTGTAGTTGTGACATGTAAGGAGGTAAAGGAAATCATGTGTTATCAGTTCACATTTTAGGGAGAGTTCAAATGTTACAAGCATGTTCTATGATACATTCAGACAAATCAGGTGGCTGGAACAGCGGGCAAGAGTACTTGTGTCCAGCCACCAGAGGCCCTTCCCTGGGTGGCACCATTTTCCCATTTTTTTAATGTAGGGAGGTAAAAGGGAGCCTCGCCCTGTTGCCACCGACCCTCCTAAAACAAACCATACCCCTTCCAGACCTCATTCCTCCCCACTTCCCTCCTGCACCGGAGATTTGTGCTCTTCCTGTCTCTTGGCTGTCATAGTAATGGAAATTGGACTTAGTCCCTTTTGCCTATGGTAGCAGCCATCGTCTTTTCTTTTTCTTTTTCTCTGGAGATTTGCTGCACAAGCGACACCAGTCTACAGAGGGAAAGAAAACATTTGCAACCCGGATACACCCTGGGATTCAAATGGCGTTCACCCCTGCTGTGAGGGCAGGCATGGCCTTTAACAGCCCACAGCCTTCACTCGGGTCTTCCTGGGCTCGGGTTGGCGGGCCGTGAAAGGCCATGTCTGTCCCCCACAGTGGGGGTGAAAGCCATAATCATGAATTACAGATGTGTGTTTCTTGGCCCAACTAATGTTAATATAGGCCTTGGGAAAGAAGTAGGGTTTTGATTGCGGTCAATGGGGTCACCTAGTTAAAAAAAAATTTTAAGCAATCCAAAAGATTTGAACACATTGGTAGATATGTTGTTTGGAAGAAATAGTGAAGAAATTCATACTTAGATATAATTGTGATGTTTAGCCATGTGTCACGCCTAGATAGAATTGTGAAGTGTAACCATGCATCACTTCTAGATGGAGCTGTGAAGATTAACCATGCATCGCACTTAGAGAATTATGAAGTTTAGCCATGTATCTGACTTGGATATAATTGTGAAGATTAGCCACACTTCCCATTCAGATAGATTTGAGAAGATTAACCATGGATCGCACTTAGATTTAATTGTGAAGAGTAACCTTGCGCCACTTCTAAATAGAGCTGTGAAGATTAACCATGCATCACTCTTAGAGAATTGTAAAGTGTAGCCATGCGCCAGACTTAAATATAACTGTGAAGATTAACTACACATCCTATTCAAATAAAACTGAGAAGATTAACCATGCATCACACTTAGATGGACTTGTGGAGATTAGTCATTTGTCACAACAGCCAGGACTCTGTGGATGAGCCACATAGAAGAATTTAGCAAGTAGCCAAAGCACTAACCAGCCCACTTCTACTTCCTCAAATACACCCCCCTAACACTATACATGCCTAACACACACCCAACACAAGCAACACACACTTACAACAAACAAACCCGGACACTGGACCTAATCCTGTATGGACACAACAATCCAGTGTGCACAACCTTAAACACCTGCCAATCTACAGACAAAACAAACAACAGCCACACAGAAAACATCCCAGGCATTTGACTGTACCCGTACGGATACAACAAGCAAGTGCATGCTACCTACCACCTGCAAGCCAACATTCACATACGCCAGTTATTCATGGTTCTGGAGCTATCCTATCAGTCTTCCCTCACTAACCAACCCATCCACGTTCTTGCAGAGCCACTTGAGCACCTGCAGGCTGCTATTGGGTGGTATCGGTGTGCAGTATAAATTAACATAACATAACAAGAGTAATCCATCCTAACAATAAAATTAAATTCATTCATACTAAGGATGTAAAGAGCTCATTGCTGCTAACCACAAAGTAAGGCTCAAGGAATTATCAGAAAAAAACATGAATTGATGAATGGACATTTCATTTTTGACCTGAATTTAAAGATTAATTTGCAATGAGACATTTCTGTGTGAAAACATAGAACTGGCTGCACTCCAAAATAGCAACCAGCAGTTACATAAAGTCGAGTGAAGGTTCCCAGTAGTGGCTATGGATTAAGAGCTGTGTATGATGTGGATGATGGAATGAAATAATGGATTAGTTTGATAAAGGAGAGGCCTATTCGACAGAGAAGTGATCACATGACAGATGTACTTCTGGAGGGAAATCTATGCGAAAGAAAAGGATGCAAAGCAAAACCTTACTCTCAAAATCAAAATGTGAGCTTCATACTGTGCACAGCATTTGAAAGAGACATGTGCAAGCACATGTGCAATGTTAGCAGCCAACCTAAAATCAGAATATATGTCCAAAGTAAAATACAGAGTACAAAAGCTAATCTTTTCATGCACTTTTCATAATCTTTCCAGCAATCTTTTGTCAATTGGAGAATTGTGCAATCTGAGGTGAAGAGCAGAGCATTTGATTGTAGAGGAAAACCAAACTGGGCCTTGAATTGTGTATATTCTCTTTTAGAGGACTGGGAATCAGTTTTTGAGAAAGAAACCAACGAAAATATCAAAAATATAGGTCTTGGACAGGACTTTCATTACAAAGAGAAAGCTATAATATAGTTCTGTTTTGCAACATGGGAAAATGTGACTTTAAAAGCTGCAATTGTGAAGGAAACAAACATGAATGAAACCAGGCCTTGACAGCCAAATGACATTCATTCCCCAACAAGCTACAGGAAGAGGAATGGCTTGTTTGGCCAAGGACAAATAGTGAACACTGGCCTTTGAATCGCATCATTGAACTAGGTAATAAAAAAGGGCTTCCCATTTACAACTTCTATCTGCCAAACGTTTGTACAAAATACCCTAAATATACAACAAATAGGTTTCCTGCATCAGTCCTCTCTACAGTAATCAAATTCCCCATCTTTAAGTGGGAAAGAAACGTCACACCTTTGGAGAGTGGATGTCTCACACAAGGGGCATCCCGATCCTGGAATCATTTATGTGGCCGAGACTGAATCAGAAATTACCCTGATAGATGTGTACTTCAAAAAAACCTTTGCCATGATCACCAGTACTCTCTAGGTCTGAAATGCCCCAGTCCTCAGCTCGAAACAGAACTGATACCAGATGTTCTATTACCGTGCAGAGAAAGTGGAGATGCCATATAATCTTTTATTTTGCAGATAAGAAAAATAAATGCCTTTTTGAATTTTGCATTGGGAATCATTGAATTGCTTGCAACCTTTGAACGAAAGGTCCCACAGTTATTTCTTTTTAGAACATGTTTGTGGTAAAAAGTTCTATCAGCTGAATGTAAAATAATATTTTTTTAATGTTTATTTCATTATGAAAATTAGGCGACTGTGGAAATTTACCGCAGGCATGCTGTGTGTCTGTGATTCATTTATCCAAGCATCCGTGCCGGAGAGACCATTATTCTGAGCTGAAAATGGGTAAAACAAGAAAATCTGTAACACATTCACCATACCTTGTGTGAAGATGACAATCCCATTATTTGACAAATCTAAGTGAGAGAAATCTGATTAGGTTTGGAAGTTACTCCCATTAGACCGACCTCTTCATTAATATGCCCAATGAGCATGAAATGAATGGTTTAGGAACACTCTCCATGGTTCACTTTTGGAACACTCTCCAATCAAATACATTGATCAATTGGATTACAGAAAGTAAACCCAATTCTAAAGGGAGTCATTTCTGCTCTATAAATGTTCAAACCCATAGATACGGGGACAGACTCACTCACTTGCACACTCACTGACTACCTGGCTGGTGGAGGGGAAGAAGGAGATAAAGGAGAATTGATAACAGCAGGATGGAGAATGGAATACATTGCTTTCCTTATGGACCCATTGTTTGATTGCTAATAGTATATTGAAAGATAGACCCACATGGAGTTAAAGTCTTAGGTCTTCTTCAGTGTAAAAGACAGCAGAAAGGCCCAAACACAGAAAAAAAGGAGCCAGACTGTGGAGAGAATTTGACCCTATTTGGCTGACTGATGCCCACCTGTTCCTGGGTGGCGGTGAATTAAACCAGTCCTTAAGAGGGTGCCCACCTGTCCCTGAGACAGCCAAAAGAAACTCATATGTAAGTATGTCCTACTGTAATTATAGAGTTGGTGTAATAGGTCCTATGGTGTGCATATTGGGAGATCCCTTGCCTACTTTTCTGTGTAATGATCAAGCACAGAAGAAGCATTCTGGGAGTAAAATGATATCTCACTGTGTACATACCTAGACAAATCAAGTAACTGAAGTCATGTCTGGTTACATAATCAAGCAGAATCCTGTTTTAATGCTGAAAAAAAGAGAAAAGGGGTACCCATTTTCCTGCCTTTAAGTTGTTCATTGAAAATGAGAAATGTACACTATTAGACGGTAATGCAATAGAAACGCCACTGAAGGGTATTTAACGAAAATACATTTAACATACATTTTCCTTTTGCAAGCAATGTACATGCGGAGTGACAAATAGCTTGTCTATTAAATGGAGTTTCTGGACTGCTGTTTGAAATACTCATATGTCTATTGGGTAGAGGGGAGGTGTTTATGTTTATTCCAAATAAATAGAAATATTTTGATAGGCTGGCACATTCTGATTTAATTTGGTTTCTTATCAAATTAAAATGTTATCTCAAGCCCTCTTACACTGTTCAAAGGATGGTGCATGTGAGCTCTGGATAAATCAAATGTATATTTGGTGATGTGTGTTTGCAAAAGTCTATTCAAGTAAATGTAGTAAAGAACAGTGATGCAACCAGTGTATTGATCTTTCTTCATCGTAGCCATTGGAAATTCATAGATGAATAACTTGTTGAAATTCAAATGGATTAATCTGTCTCTATTTTATTAATAAATACACCTTCTGTACAACCCTATGGGTTTCTTTTGCCGAAAGGGGTGGCAGGCAGTAGGGAATCAATATTGTTAAATTGGGGGTCCTATGGCCAAAACAAGAACTTCATTAAATAAATGAAAAATGTGCATTCATGTTTTCGGGGGTGGGAGAAAAATTCCCATGAACTTGTTGTTGGCACATTAAAACAGCGTACACTACTTAGGCTCAGGCTTTAGCAAAGATAGAGCAGGTTATTTTCTGAGTAGCAGGTTCTGTCTTTTTGATTGCAGGCATAGTTGACGTCATGCTCTTGTATAACAGTCACTCAAGTGAAGGTGACCTATTGAGAAAGTTCCACTTAATTTCTAGTTTTGGTTTTCCCTGTCACTGGCATTGTCCTGAATTGCAAGGCACCAGATAAGGGATCAGCTGACTCTATATTTGGGTATGGATTTCATAAGATTATTGAAGATGCTGGTATGATGTTTCCAGAAGTGGTCTTGTCCAATGTCTTGTTGTCCTCAGTAATCAGTGAGATGTCGAATTGGTGGTGAGGAGAATGTCGCAATAGAGCTGATCAAAAACCTGCAGCATTGACCCAGGAGGTTGCCTGTAACTTAAGTTAGATTAATCGTGGGCTGCAGATCAGTCAGTGTATGAAGCTGCAGATGCTTTAGGCACACCTAGGCTGTGGTTGCCATTTAACATATCATTGATAGATACACGTATCTAAGGTAAAGGCCTGCTTTATAGATTATTTGGTGGCTCAGGAGGTGGACTTTTGTGTTAGAAACACTCTACTGCAGAGCAAGACATAAAGAAGAGAGCTTCATGATTCAAGGCCTCAGAAGGCTTCAAGAATACATGTAAAGTCATAGCCTTATTATCGCACCTAGAAACAACTGTGTACAGGTGAGTTATAAATTACATATTATATCATATCATGAAGAGTCGGGCACTCTAGCCATGCACATCCATCTCCACAGAAGTGGCCCACAGTACAAAGGGTTTAGCAAATTATTGCGTGACACCTGACATGACAAGTACATGTTGGCTCATCATGATTTGGTTGAATTCTGAAACAGGGTCTTTTGGTTTTATAAGTGATGAGAGTGTGATGATTCACAGGATATCATCACTTCTCCCCAGAGGAGAGCACTTGCCTTTGATGCTAGAGAGGTGAGCTTGCTACACAACATTCCCCATAGTGATGGTGATTAGTGGGACCTCAGAGGGAGAGATTCCCCTTTGGGGGACAAGGACTCCCATTCCATGAAGGAAATCCCAGCCCCACTTTCCTATGAATCGCTACTGAAACCATCACTGCCTCAAAAGACAAAAGCTGAGCAGGACACTGTTTGCTATTGTAACACCACTTCTAATATTAGAACCCACCACATATCCACTGAGGAGGAAGAGTGCGGCTGATCAATCCCCCGTGGGAAATAAAGAATACTGTGAAGAGTGGCAACAACAGAGAAAGTAAGAATACTCCAGGGAAAGAGACGAAGGACTAAGATCCTCTGCTCGATAGGACCGAGCTCATATTTCTCTTGATTGGTTGTTTATAATGCGCTTAATACTCAGAGTTTTCTAAGCGCGGACCCGGGGATCGAACCAGTGTTTCTCTGTGTCATCTTGCTTCCAAAGGTGAGCATGTTGCTGCTGAGCTATCCTCCCGAGACTAAGATGCATATATTTTGCAGACGTTGAAGTCGTTGTATTAGGCCATTTGTTGGAGACAAATAGAGGGAGTTGCAATCCTCTAAGTGGCTGAGAACAAGGGCAGCCACTACAGGAGGATGTAAATAACCGAGATGCATAAAAAGCAGAGAATTACTTGATAAGAGAGTCATGTTCACAGAGCAAGTGAAGCCTGGGAAGTTCAAACCTGGGAGAGAGAAGCCAGGGTATTCCAGGAGGTCCTCAGTTGCGAGGATGTTATATTATGTTCACTTATTAATCACTCGTTCGCCCGAGGGCATCATGGCGCTGAAGGAGAGAGAATAGCCTCGACTACAGTCACAATCTTAAAACAGATAGGTTTTCAGTGTCTTTCTAAAGGTAAGATGATCTGAAGAGTTTTGCAGGATCAGTGGGAGGCTGTTCCATAGTCGAGCCGAGGCAACAGCAAAAGCTTGCACACCAATGGGAGATTGTCAAAATAGAGGAACAACAAGTAGACCTGCAGTAGCAGAATGTAGAGGCTGCATAGGAAGGAAGTGGGAAAACTTATTGCAGAAATATTCAGCACCTTGGGCATGCAGAGCACAGTGTACGAAGCAGAGGGCTTTAAAGGTAATATGCTGGGCAACTGGCAGCCAATGCAGATAACACAGCATAGGAGATATATGGGACGGTTTATAGTGATAAAATCGAAAAATAAAATCTCGAAAAAAAAGGTCGAAAAAAAAGGTCGAAAAAAAAGTCACATTTTTTTTATGCCGTTTTTTTTTCGAAATGGGGGGTTCCCCCCCATACCCCCACTTTTATATAATTAATAAAAGTAATTTGATTTTTTTTTTCAAGATTTTTTTTTCGACCTTATTGTCATTCGAGATTTGTTTTTCGAGATTTTGACCGACCACCAATATGGGACCCATAGGTGAAGCCAGTGGCAACCCGAGCAGCCATATTTTGCAAAAGTTGAAGCTGCTCTATTAAGCCCTTTGTTGGAGACAAATAGAGGGAGTTGTAATAGTCTAAGTGGCTGAGCACAAGGGCAGCAACTACAGAAGGATGTAAATGAGGAGGTATCAATGGGAGTACGTTTCTCAGAATTCTGAGATGAAAATGTCCCGCTTTGCAGATGGCAGCGACTTGTGGTTCCATGGAAAGTGAGGAGGAGACTATTACACCCAAATTCCTCACCTTTTCAGCTGGAACAGTAAGGGGGCCAAAAGAAGAAGGCCAGAAGGAAGACACCCAAAGTGAAGGGTCAGGAAGAGAGCCCACCACCAGCACCTCCATCTTGTCTCCATTCAACTTCAACCAGTTGCGGTTCATCCAGTTCCCCACTGGCACCAGGCACCACCGCAGGCACCACGACACCTCAGTCTGATCAAGATCTAAACAGATTAGGATCTGAGTGTCATCGGCATACGAATAGCACCTGATGCCGAAAGAGCGGATGAGACACACAAGAGGCCAGATGTAAATATTGAAGAGAATAGGAGACAAGGCAGAGCCTTGGGTAGACGCCATAAAAAAGAGAGAAAATAGTAGAGAGGAATGGAGGAAATGGAGGAAGTGAAACTGTCAGAGTTCTGTCAGCCAGGCGGTCAAGCAGGAAGGGGTTGTCCACGGTCAACTGACAGGTCTATTAAAATCAGGGCACCAACCCCTCCTGCATCAACCATCCTGGCCATGTCATCAATAACTGAGATCAGGACACTCTCTGTCTCCCGACCAGGCCTGAAACCAGATTGGCCAGGATCGTAAAGCCCCGCCGATTTCGTATAGGATGACAGTATGGGAGAGATGAGAGACTCAAGAAGTTTCATGAGAAATGGAAGTAGTCAGATAAGACGATAGTTCAAAGGCACCAGATCGTCAAGCGAAGGTTTCTTAGGAAGGGGAATCACTGTGTCAGCCTTAAGTTCAGACGGGATGATACATGCCTGGCATGAGTTATTAATTGCGCCCGTGATCTCACACAGCAGCTCAGGGAAGATGTCCTTCATGACGGCAAGGGGAATGGCATCTGAAGGGACCCCAGACTTAATACGCTGAATATCGGAGAGAAAATATAACTCAGTAAACAATGGAAAAGAGGGCCAGCCCTCTAACGCTGTCCAGTACGTATCGTCTCAATTGTTGTGATAAAGGATTGAGCTAATAAATCACAAAAATCTTGAGTGGGGCTAACTGAGGGAGTCAATCTGGCTGCAGATGAAAGACATCTCACCACCAAAAAAAAGCGATTTGGGTTGGCAAAAAGCTTTTTTTGCTGCCAAAATAGCTACAGAATATGAAGCTGCACAGGATTCATGATATAATCTAAGACTTGGATTGTATGCCATCCACCACTTGCGTTCTGCCTCCCTCATAGTGAGATGCAGTGACTTAAGGTTCTCTGAGAACCAGCGTTCTGAGGGGAGTCTCCGAGGTTGGATCAGCTGAAGAGGAGCTACAATATCTGCAGTGGCACGGGGAAGTAGTAGAGCCCTAATAAGGTGGTTGCAGAAGCCTCATAGCCTTTACTTTTGACCATAGCGATAAGATTAGATAAGTCAACTGAGCGCCAAATCATTGTTGCCATATTTTTGGAGGTACTGTCTTTGGATGCACACAAACCCCCTTAAGGTGACCGGACACCAAATAATGGTCAGACCAGAGTACTGACTCAACAGAGAGAGTGGTCAACAGACCTTCGTTGTCCACAACCAAGTAAAGAGTAATACCCAATTTATGAGTAGGTTCTGAGACTAGTTGAGTGAGACCAAAATCAGCCATAGTATCAAAAAAGAGGCTGAGTGTGGGAGTTTGTGGTTTGTTAAATTTCGGATTGAGATCTCCCAACACACAAGGTGAGAGAATTGTGTATGTAGATCAGCCACAGTGTCCAATAAGGGCTCAGAAAAACCAATATAAGACCCAGGAGGGCGATAGATGAGCCAAAAATTGGCATATAAAGGACAAAGATAAAACAAAACACAGCAAAGCAATAGGGCTAAGCATAGGGGAAATCCAATTTAGAAACCTTTAAGGTATTTTTGAAAATTACCGGATGCAGAGAACGAAGAAAGGAATCGGTGTAGAAGCCGGCAGGGAGCCGACTCGTGTGTCTGCCAAGCATTGCAAGGTGGTAACTTGACCTCAAGGAAGTGGACTGTGTGGTCCGACAACGAAGTTGAGACCATCCAGCAGGAAACTCTGTGGAGCAATGGAAAGTGAAGCAGAGAAGGAAAAGAAGACGCTGGAAGCGTTTACTGACACAGCATGATCCCGAACCCACAGGAAGAACCAGTGATGCCAATCCGACAAGCTAAAGGTAACAGGACTGGTGGGAGACCCAGGAGGGGCCACAGGCGGGCACTAAACAGCAGAGAGCATCATGAATACTGAGAGGTTCATCATACTCATCCCAGTAACTGGAAAGGAAATTATTATTGTGGGGTGAAAATATAGTCACAGAGTGACAGAGACTGAAAGGCCATGCTCGGTCCTTATTGTGAGAGTGAAGCTGGCTAATGTAGAGTGCCATTGAAATATAAAATCCAGTACCAAACAGTGATTTCTGACATAAGGCCTTGTGAAATGAAAAGAAATTAGCCTATTTCAACTCTACTAAAATGGATAGGTGCTCAAGTGAAAGGGTGTCTACCCGAGAGCTTAAAGCTGCTGGACATGCCCCATGTATGAGAAAAAACATGTGTGGCTGGAAATGCTGTTTTCCTAAAATATGGAAAGTTAAAATGGCAACTTAAAGAGACAGATAGCAGCATGTGACATTGACTTGTGTACAGCAAAAGACAGTGATCAAAAAATACAAAGGGAAGCCAAGCATTTTGCATTTGTACATAATAGAAAGTTTTATTTTCATCATATAAAATGACAATATTTAAAGGGAAAGGCCTATTTCATCTTGTGTTAAAATGAACACTGGTTTCTATGTATCAGTGGCCTATGTGTGAATAATACCAAAAGTGGACTTATATCTGTACAAACAGTATGTAAAGACATATTGTATTATAAACAGCATGCCCAGATGCAATACTAAATGTTACATGTAAACAAAGCTAGTTGATTCAAAAGCTGCACTTTCAGAAGTATGGATGCAGCTTGTGCCTTTACACTGAAATTAAACTGCGACCTTAAGGCCTTTAGCTGGGGCCCTCTAGGAGAAAACAGGCCTGGGTTTCAGTTAAATTCAAAAGAAATATAAAGTATTAGATCAGAATTATGGAGGATTCAGATAAGCCGGCCAGCAGAAATGACCTTTAAGGTCAGGTCTTCCCATTAACTGTGCATTGGTGGCTAACAGAAATTACCTTTTTAGGGCTGACTCGACATAGTTTAACATTGGCCCACCATTTCCTTAATAAAAAGACAATTGTGTGACCCAGTTAGCTCATCCCAGACTATATTAAAGGGGATAAGACGCCCATCAGTACCATGTAAATATGCATTTTATGTGATTTATACAGTTTGAGTTATGAAGAAAATTGTGATTGTAGCCTTCTCATAATTTCAACGAAATGGAAAGTTGGTGTGGCGGATTGTGAAATTAAGGTTTGAATCTTAAAATGTCAGATTTTTTACTATTTTGGCTGAGGAGCAAATCGTAAAAAAGATTATAGCTCTTCCCAGGAAGGGCGTGCCGAATTAAGATTAGTATGTTCTAACTTGTCATAAAATATAAAACGCAAATATATATATATGTGCCTACCGTTATCTGAAAAATTAAGTTAACTGCCATGTTGTGAGATTGTAAGAACACTGAAAAGGTAAACCCACCATTTTGGGATGATGAAACTTTCTCCTCGCTCAGCCTCCATCATCCACTCCTCACAACTTCTTGTCCTATCAGCAGGCAGTGGGTGTATATGGTGGGAGGGAGAGAGCTAGCCAATCTGTATTTTGGGAATTATTATAACATGTGAGTGTCATCAGCCCTATAAGATATCAGTTTTCAATCCAAGAGGGACTTTTCCACTCTATTCCTGAAAGGAGTCTACTGCTGGACTCTTGCGAGGATAAACTAGCAGAGAGGCAAGGAGAACTAACAAGGCCATTAGGGCAAACCTTACCAGGAGAAAAGCTGTTTACCTGGAAAGGCCTTAAACCTTTCATGGGGGACAGAGACTGGGAAATCTAGAATCTAGCTGGTCCTGCCATTTGAGGAGGCAGAGGAGGAATGGGTGCTGGGGACTATCCTTTACTGAAGCCTTTCACCAGATTCGTGCTGTCCTCAGAGGAGCCCTGCTGTTTCCCTGGATACCCCAAAACCAAGGCCTCCCATGTAAATAGATTAATCCAAATGCCAACAAAGGTGTGTTGGGGGGGGATCTGCCAGCCTTAATCTCCATCTCACATAGCGGGTAGAGGCATGGAACTGGGGAGACCCTTGGCACATTTTATTAAATATGACTCAAATGAATTCCCCCCATAGAAAGACACCCTAGAGTTCTGAACTTACAAAGGTTATGCCCAGTGTGTTAGAACCGGTATAGACAATAAGTACATGGGTGACTATTTTTCTGAAACCCTTGACTTCTGTACCAATGGGGTGTTCTTAATTCCAAAAAGAAGCAACCCTAAAACTCAACCTTTCAAGTGAATGTAGTGTGTTAAAACAAATGTTCCCATCCCTTTTAAACAAGAATCCCAAAGCATTGCATTCCCTTGTATGAGTGGTGCAAAACAACATTTTCCATTTATTCCCATGTATTCCCGTACCACAATCCTCAAAGCCTTGCTTTCACTTCATTGTGTGTTTAAGAAATGATTTTTCCCAGAGAGTTCATTCCCAAACCTTACCTTTCAAATAAAAGCCAAAATGATGTTCCCATTGCACTCTCACTACCTGTACCATGCCTTCACACGGAAAGGGGCCATATCTGCTTGATGCCCTGGGGGGGGGTGGGCGCTGCTGGGAGAAAAGAGCAAGTCAATAACAAATATAATAGTTTTACAAAGGTAGCGGGCGCCCCTCTCTCGCAAGAACAGACATGATAACCTGTTCAGTGGTTATTAACCACTTGAGAGTTCGCAGCCACTGCTTTTACTCACTGTGCCTTTCACAGATGGGAAATATCCATTTGCACATCAGTCTTTGTCCTGCCCAGGGGCAGTCCAGCACCGAAATACAATGGCAACTCCAATCTGAACGAGAGTACCACCAGCAACCCCATACACGTGTTTCACCCTTGTTGGGGATCATCAGTGAGGTGAAGCTGATGCCTCTCTAAGCACAGTGAGAGGGAGACCACGTCTGGTTGCCCCCAGGAGACCTAGGGTTACCAATCCCAGGTTCCTTAAAAAATAGTTTTACAAAGGTAGCGGGCGCCCCTCTCTCGCAAGAACAGACATGATAACCTGTTCAGTGGTTATTAACCACTTGAGAGTTCGCAGCCACTGCTTTTACTCACTGTGCCTTTCACAGATGGGAAATATCCATTTGCACATCAGTCTTTGTCCTGCCCAGGGGCAGTCCAGCACCGAAATACAATGGCAACTCCAATCTGAACGAGAGTACCACCAGCACCCCCATACACGTGTTTCACCCTTGTTGGGGATCATCAGTGAGGTGAAGCTGATGCCTCTCTAAGCACAGTGAGAGGGAGACCACGTCTGGTTGCCCCCAGGAGACCTAGGGTTACCAATCCCAGGTTCCTTAAAAAATAGTTTTACAAAGGTAGCGGGCGCCCCTCTCTCGCAAGAACAGACATGATAACCTGTTCAGTGGTTATTAACCACTTGAGAGTTCGCAGCCACTGCTTTTACTCACTGTGCCTTTCACAGATGGGAAATATCCATTTGCACATCAGTCTTTGTCCTGCCCAGGGGCAGTCCAGCACCGAAATACAATGGCAACTCCAATCTGAACGAGAGTACCACCAGCAACCCCATACACGTGTTTCACCCTTGTTGGGGATCATCAGTGAGGTGAAGCTGATGCCTCTCTAAGCACAGTGAGAGGGAGACCACGTCTGGTTGCCCCCAGGAGACCTAGGGTTACCAATCCCAGGTTCCTTAAAAAATAGTTTTACAAAGGTAGCGGGCGCCCCTCTCTCGCAAGAACAGACATGATAACCTGTTCAGTGGTTATTAACCACTTGAGAGTTCGCAGCCACTGCTTTTACTCACTGTGCCTTTCACAGATGGGAAATATCCATTTGCACATCAGTCTTTGTCCTGCCCAGGGGCAGTCCAGCACCGAAATACAATGGCAACTCCAATCTGAACGAGAGTACCACCAGCAACCCCATACACGTGTTTCACCCTTGTTGGGGATCATCAGTGAGGTGAAGCTGATGCCTCTCTAAGCACAGTGAGAGGGAGACCACGTCTGGTTGCCCCCAGGAGACCTAGGGTTACCAATCCCAGGTTCCTTAAAAAATAGTTTTACAAAGGTAGCGGGCGCCCCTCTCTCGCAAGAACAGACATGATAACCTGTTCAGTGGTTATTAACCACTTGAGAGTTCGCAGCCACTGCTTTTACTCACTGTGCCTTTCACAGATGGGAAATATCCATTTGCACATCAGTCTTTGTCCTGCCCAGGGGCAGTCCAGCACCGAAATACAATGGCAACTCCAATCTGAACGAGAGTACCACCAGCAACCCCATACACGTGTTTCACCCTTGTTGGGGATCATCAGTGAGGTGAAGCTGATGCCTCTCTAAGCACAGTGAGAGGGAGACCACGTCTGGTTGCCCCCAGGAGACCTAGGGTTACCAATCCCAGGTTCCTTAAAAAATAGTTTTACAAAGGTAGCGGGCGCCCCTCTCTCGCAAGAACAGACATGATAACCTGTTCAGTGGTTATTAACCACTTGAGAGTTCGCAGCCACTGCTTTTACTCACTGTGCCTTTCACAGATGGGAAATATCCATTTGCACATCAGTCTTTGTCCTGCCCAGGGGCAGTCCAGCACCGAAATACAATGGCAACTCCAATCTGAACGAGAGTACCACCAGCAACCCCATACACGTGTTTCACCCTTGTTGGGGATCATCAGTGAGGTGAAGCTGATGCCTCTCTAAGCACAGTGAGAGGGAGACCACGTCTGGTTGCCCCCAGGAGACCTAGGGTTACCAATCCCAGGTTCCTTAAAAAATAGTTTTACAAAGGTAGCGGGCGCCCCTCTCTCGCAAGAACAGACATGATAACCTGTTCAGTGGTTATTAACCACTTGAGAGTTCGCAGCCACTGCTTTTACTCACTGTGCCTTTCACAGATGGGAAATATCCATTTGCACATCAGTCTTTGTCCTGCCCAGGGGCAGTCCAGCACCGAAATACATTGGCAACTCCAATCTGAACGAGAGTACCACCAGCAACCCCATACACGTGTTTCACCCTTGTTGGGGATCATCAGTGAGGTGAAGCTGATGCCTCTCTAAGCACAGTGAGAGGGAGACCACGTCTGGTTGCCCCCAGGAGACCTAGGGTTACCAATCCCAGGTTCCTTAAAAAATAGTTTTACAAAGGTAGCGGGCGCCCCTCTCTCGCAAGAACAGACATGATAACCTGTTCAGTGGTTATTAACCACTTGAGAGTTCGCAGCCACTGCTTTTACTCACTGTGCCTTTCACAGATGGGAAATATCCATTTGCACATCAGTCTTTGTCCTGCCCAGGGGCAGTCCAGCACCGAAATACAATGGCAACTCCAATCTGAACGAGAGTACCACCAGCAACCCCATACACGTGTTTCACCCTTGTTGGGGATCATCAGTGAGGTGAAGCTGATGCCTCTCTAAGCACAGTGAGAGGGAGACCACGTCTGGTTGCCCCCAGGAGACCTAGGGTTACCAATCCCAGGTTCCTTAAAAAATAGTTTTACAAAGGTAGCGGGCGCCCCTCTCTCGCAAGAACAGACATGATAACCTGTTCAGTGGTTATTAACCACTTGAGAGTTCGCAGCCACTGCTTTTACTCACTGTGCCTTTCACAGATGGGAAATATCCATTTGCACATCAGTCTTTGTCCTGCCCAGGGGCAGTCCAGCACCGAAATACAATGGCAACTCCAATCTGAACGAGAGTACCACCAGCAACCCCATACACGTGTTTCACCCTTGTTGGGGATCATCAGTGAGGTGAAGCTGATGCCTCTCTAAGCACAGTGAGAGGGAGACCACGTCTGGTTGCCCCCAGGAGACCTAGGGTTACCAATCCCAGGTTCCTTAAAAAATAGTTTTACAAAGGTAGCGGGCGCCCCTCTCTCGCAAGAACAGACATGATAACCTGTTCAGTGGTTATTAACCACTTGAGAGTTCGCAGCCACTGCTTTTACTCACTGTGCCTTTCACAGATGGGAAATATCCATTTGCACATCAGTCTTTGTCCTGGCCAGGGGCAGTCCAGCACCGAAATACAATGGCAACTCCAATCTGAACGAGAGTACCACCAGCAACCCCATACACGTGTTTCACCCTTGTTGGGGATCATCAGTGAGGTGAAGCTGATGCCTCTCTAAGCACAGTGAGAGGGAGACCACGTCTGGTTGCCCCCAGGAGACCTAGGGTTACCAATCCCAGGTTCCTTAAAAAATAGTTTTACAAAGGTAGCGGGCGCCCCTCTCTCGCAACAACAGACATGATAACCTGTTCAGTGGTTATTAACCACTTGAGAGTTCGCAGCCACTGCTTTTACTCACTGTGCCTTTCACAGATGGGAAATATCCATTTGCACATCAGTCTTTGTCCTGCCCAGGGGCAGTCCAGCACCGAAATACAATGGCAACTCCAATCTGAACGAGAGTACCACCAGCAACCCCATACACGTGTTTCACCCTTGTTGGGGATCATCAGTGAGGTGAAGCTGATGCCTCTCTAAGCACAGTGAGAGGGAGACCACGTCTGGTTGCCCCCAGGAGACCTAGGGTTACCAATCCCAGGTTCCTTAAAAAATAGTTTTACAAAGGTAGCGGGCGCCCCTCTCTCGCAAGAACAGACATGATAACCTGTTCAGTGGTTATTAACCACTTGAGAGTTCGCAGCCACTGCTTTTACTCACTGTGCCTTTCACAGATGGGAAATATCCATTTGCACATCAGTCTTTGTCCTGCCCAGGGGCAGTCCAGCACCGAAATACAATGGCAACTCCAATCTGAACGAGAGTACCACCAGCAACCCCATACACGTGTTTCACCCTTGTTGGGGATCATCAGTGAGGTGAAGCTGATGCCTCTCTAAGCACAGTGAGAGGGAGACCACGTCTGGTTGCCCCCAGGAGACCTAGGGTTACCAATCCCAGGTTCCTTAAAAAATAGTTTTACAAAGGTAGCGGGCGCCCCTCTCTCGCAAGAACAGACATGATAACCTGTTCAGTGGTTATTAACCACTTGAGAGTTCGCAGCCACTGCTTTTACTCACTGTGCCTTTCACAGATGGGAAATATCCATTTGCACATCAGTCTTTGTCCTGCCCAGGGGCAGTCCAGCACCGAAATACAATGGCAACTCCAATCTGAACGAGAGTACCACCAGCAACCCCATACACGTGTTTCACCCTTGTTGGGGATCATCAGTGAGGTGAAGCTGATGCCTCTCTAAGCACAGTGAGAGGGAGACCACGTCTGGTTGCCCCCAGGAGACCTAGGGTTACCAATCCCAGGTTCCTTAAAAAATAGTTTTACAAAGGTAGCGGGCGCCCCTCTCTCGCAAGAACAGACATGATAACCTGTTCAGTGGTTATTAACCACTTGAGAGTTCGCAGCCACTGCTTTTACTCACTGTGCCTTTCACAGATGGGAAATATCCATTTGCACATCAGTCTTTGTCCTGCCCAGGGGCAGTCCAGCACCGAAATACAATGGCAACTCCAATCTGAACGAGAGTACCACCAGCAACCCCATACACGTGTTTCACCCTTGTTGGGGATCATCAGTGAGGTGAAGCTGATGCCTCTCTAAGCACAGTGAGAGGGAGACCACGTCTGGTTGCCCCCAGGAGACCTAGGGTTACCAATCCCAGGTTCCTTAAAAAATAGTTTTACAAAGGTAGCGGGCGCCCCTCTCTCGCAAGAACAGACATGATAACCTGTTCAGTGGTTATTAACCACTTGAGAGTTCGCAGCCACTGCTTTTACTCACTGTGCCTTTCACAGATGGGAAATATCCATTTGCACATCAGTCTTTGTCCTGCCCAGGGGCAGTCCAGCACCGAAATACAATGGCAACTCCAATCTGAACGAGAGTACCACCAGCAACCACTGTGCTTAGAGAGGCATCAGCTTCACCTCACTGATGATCCCCAACAAGGGTGAAACACGTGTATGGGGTTGCTGGTTGTACTCTCGTTCAGATTGGAATTGCCATTGTATTTCGGTGCTGGACTGCCCCTGGGCAGGACAAAGACTGATATGCAAATGGATATTACCCATCTGTGAAAGGCACAGTGAGTAAAAGCAGTGGCTGCGAACTCTCAAGTGGTTAATAACCACTGAACAGGTTATCATGTCTGTTCTTGCGAGAGAGGGGCGCCCGCTACCTTTGTAAAAATGTTTAAGGAACCTGGGATTGGTAACCCTAGGTCTCCTGGGGGCAACCAGACGTGGTCTCCCTCTCACTGTGCTTAGAGAGGCATCAGCTTCACCTCACTGATGATCCCCAACAAGGGTGAAACACGTGTATGGGGTTGCTGGTGGTACTCTCGTTCAGATTGGAATTGCCATTGTATTTCGGTGCTGGACTGCCCCTGGGCAGGACAAAGACTGATATGCAAATGGATATTACCCATCTGTGAAAGGCACAGTGAGTAAAAGCAGTGGCTGCGAACTCTCAAGTGGTTAATAACCACTGAACAGGTTATCATGTCTGTTCTTGCGAGAGAGGGGCGCCCGCTACCTTTGTAAAAATGTTTAAGGAACCTGGGATTGGTAACCCTAGGTCTCCTGGGGGCAACCAGATGTGGTCTCCCTCTCACTGTGCTTAGAGAGGCATCAGCTTCACCTCACTGATGATCCCCAACAAGGGTGAAACACGTGTATGGGGTTGCTGGTGGTACTCTCGTTCAGATTGGAATTGCCATTGTATTTCGGTGCTGGACTGCCCCTGGGCAGGACAAAGACTGATATGCAAATGGATATTACCCATCTGTGAAAGGCACAGTGAGTAAAAGCAGTGGCTGCGAACTCTCAAGTGGTTAATAACCACTGAACAGGTTATCATGTCTGTTCTTGCGAGAGAGGGGCGCCCGCTACCTTTGTAAAAATGTTTAAGGAACCTGGGATTGGTAACCCTAGGTCTCCTGGGGGCAACCAGACGTGGTCTCCCTCTCACTGTGCTTAGAGAGGCATCAGCTTCACCTCACTGATGATCCCCAACAAGGGTGAAACACGTGTATGGGGTTGCTGGTGGTACTCTCGTTCAGATTGGAATTGCCATTGTATTTCGGTGCTGGACTGCCCCTGGGCAGGACAAAGACTGATATGCAAATGGATATTACCCATCTGTGAAAGGCACAGTGAGTAAAAGCAGTGGCTGCGAACTCTCAAGTGGTTAATAACCACTGAACAGGTTATCATGTCTGTTCTTGCGAGAGAGGGGCGCCCGCTACCTTTGTAAAAATGTTTAAGGAACCTGGGATTGGTAACCCTAGGTCTCCTGGGGGCAACCAGACGTGGTCTCCCTCTCACTGTGCTTAGAGAGGCATCAGCTTCACCTCACTGATGATCCCCAACAAGGGTGAAACACGTGTATGGGGTTGCTGGTGGTACTCTCGTTCAGATTGGAATTGCCATTGTATTTCGGTGCTGGACTGCCCCTGGGCAGGACAAAGACTGATATGCAAATGGATATTACCCATCTGTGAAAGGCACAGTGAGTAAAAGCAGTGGCTGCGAACTCTCAAGTGGTTAATAACCACTGAACAGGTTATCATGTCTGTTCTTGCGAGAGAGGGGCGCCCGCTACCTTTGTAAAAATGTTTAAGGAACCTGGGATTGGTAACCCTAGGTCTCCTGGGGGCAACCAGACGTGGTCTCCCTCTCACTGTGCTTAGAGAGGCATCAGCTTCACCTCACTGATGATCCCCAACAAGGGTGAAACACGTGTATGGGGTTGCTGGTGGTACTCTCGTTCAGATTGGAATTGCCATTGTATTTCGGTGCTGGACTGCCCCTGGGCAGGACAAAGACTGATATGCAAATGGATATTACCCATCTGTGAAAGGCACAGTGAGTAAAAGCAGTGGCTGCGAACTCTCAAGTGGTTAATAACCACTGAACAGGTTATCATGTCTGTTCTTGCGAGAGAGGGGCGCCCGCTACCTTTGTAAAAATGTTTAAGGAACCTGGGATTGGTAACCCTAGGTCTCCTGGGGGCAACCAGACGTGGTCTCCCTCTCACTGTGCTTAGAGAGGCATCAGCTTCACCTCACTGATGATCCCCAACAAGGGTCAAACACGTGTATGGGGTTGCTGGTGGTACTCTCGTTCAGATTGGAATTGCCATTGTATTTCGGTGCTGGACTGCCCCTGGGCAGGACAAAGACTGATATGCAAATGGATATTACCCATCTGTGAAAGGCACAGTGAGTAAAAGCAGTGGCTGCGAACTCTCAAGTGGTTAATAACCACTGAACAGGTTATCATGTCTGTTCTTGCGAGAGAGGGGCGCCCGCTACCTTTGTAAAAATGTTTAAGGAACCTGGGATTGGTAACCCTAGGTCTCCTGGGGGCAACCAGACGTGGTCTCCCTCTCACTGTGCTTAGAGAGGCATCAGCTTCACCTCACTGATGATCCCCAACAAGGGTGAAACACGTGTATGGGGTTGCTGGTGGTACTCTCGTTCAGATTGGAATTGCCATTGTATTTCGGTGCTGGACTGCCCCTGGGCAGGACAAAGACTGATATGCAAATGGATATTACCCATCTGTGAAAGGCACAGTGAGTAAAAGCAGTGGCTGCGAACTCTCAAGTGGTTAATAACCACTGAACAGGTTATCATGTCTGTTCTTGCGAGAGAGGGGCGCCCGCTACCTTTGAAAAAAAAAAAAAAAAAAAAAAAAAAAAAAAAAAAATAACAAATATAAGTCAGTGAATTGGTGAAATTAATTTAAAATTGTGATATTGTGTAGTGCCATTTGTTAAGACGGATTTCTGAACTCTGTCCTGGTGGCGCAGAAGTTCAGAAGGCCAACCCAATTACTTGGAACAGGGTAACCTCTGGACAAGCCAGACCAATCAAGGTAGCGATCGCGGCGGTCAAGACTAGGTCTCAAGAGGGGTGAGGGTGACTGAAAGCCCGCAGTGAGCACACAAAGCAAGAGCGCTGACAAACTACTCCAAACAGTTGTTATATCAAAAATAGATACACATTTATTTTAAGGCCTTTAAAACAATGACCGTAGCGAGAAAATCACAATATCACAATATTAAACCAACACATACCATATCAACACAATATATATACAAATACACAGTCGCAAGCGTTTAAAGCACGAAATATGTAGTCCACCTGCCAGGGAAGGAAAACAGGCAGTGCGATAATGCTTTCGACTCAGTTCGCCTTCATAGGCACCTAACTAGATGGAAGTCCGAGCCCTGCGAAGAGTGGAGCCTTGTGCTCAAAGTACCTGCCACGCCGGTGCCGACGGGCACAAGGGGAAGCTCTTTGGAGGAAGTCAGGCGGTTCACGTTAGTGCACAGCAGAAGAAGAACAGGTTCCGCAACTCAAGCGCAGCCTCCACAGCGGGCAGAAGCAGAGCGCGAGCGCGGCAAAAGGGTGCTGTTTTTACACAGCAGGGAAAAGCAATGGGATACTGCAGGAGGGCGACCAGATCCTAGATATACTACTCACCGGTCCCCGAAGCAAGCAGACCCAGGCTTCTCCACGATAGTTTCAGCAGCTGGCAGGTTCAGAAGAGCAGGGAACGCTTTGTAGTCGTGTAGAGCAAAAAGACGTCCCAATCGACGAAACCGGCACAGTTTTGTTGCCGCACAGGACAACGGAGCGGCCGTGTGTATTCGAGCCAAATGAACACTCCTCCCTTCAGACCTGGGGACGCCAAGCGTACGAAGCGTGGGAGAGGGACAAGGACTCGCAATACAACACAACCTGGCGGCGGTTGCAGAGCCAAACTCCTTGGTAAGCTGGTCAGTCAACTGGATGGCCCAGAGACACTTCCGAAGGCTTTCTTGGCAGGAGATGGTTGAAGATGCCGGGAATAGCTGTTCCTGCTATTCCAAAGGTCGAAGCACCAGTACAGGCCTTCTGGTTCGATCAAAGGAGGACAGGGGCTCTCCGGACGACAGCAGTGCAAAGGAGGATTCCTTCAGCGGGTCACCAGCGATTCCTCGGTCCAGCCTCGTAGTTGCAGGATACTTGGCTCCTGTATTCCTTCGTTCGTGAGAACTCAGGAGATCGACATGGTAGTGGTGTTTCCAGCCCCCTCTTATCCACGGTTCCCTTCGCGCCAAAACGGAGGGGAGCCAATGGGAGATCCGCTCATCAAAACACATACCATACGTGGACCAATCACGGACCACGGTGGTCCCAGGCATTCACACCACCCTAGACTCTCTGGCACCCAGGATGTGTATTGGGACCAGACATCCCAGCCCACACCCTGGAGGCACACAAACGCCATGTAGAAGCCCGCGAAAGCAACCACGTTTCGCGGGAAAGTACATGCCCAAATAAGGAAGGCCCCGGGTCGCCGGACCTGGGGAAGGTGAAGGGAGCAAGACGGACAGTGGACAGGACAAAGGAGCCTCGCGGCCTGGCCATTTTGGGAGCCAGGCCACCATTTTGGGTTCAGTGCAAAAACGTGCTCAGAACGCCAAAAGGAGCTCAAAATAAACAAAACGATCGCTGCCACCATTCCAGTCCCTGAATGGCTTGCACCGATCAAATACCATCCTAAAAGAGTATCTAGGGCCTGTAGAAGGCTAGAGACCCAAGAGAGCTGTAACTTAGTTTACAGTGCCCTCTTGTGGCGTGTTGCACTAAAGCTGCGACACGATAAAAGAAACTACGGGAAACCACGTTCCCCGGTACTGACTGTCTTAAGGGCATGTCAGTTTCCCCGTAAGAAAGGAGCGAAAGCCCAGAGAAGTGCGGCAGAAGGCTGTACTTCTCTGGCAAAGTCAAGAACAAGGTTAAAAACAATAGCAAAAAGTTTAGGGGTTGCCACATGGAAGGAAAATTCCCTACAATTACGAAATCTTTCCTAACACTCGCCCCTCCCAGACTATGGACAGGGGGAACTAATCCACCCCTGGATGAGTTTCTTGTTCAGGTCGGTTAAACATTCTGGACAACCCATCAGCATTGCTATGTTGGACACCTGGTCTATGCTCAATAGTGAAGTCGAAGCCTTGAAGACTTATGGACCACCTAAGCAACTTTGGATTCTCCCCCTTCATGTTCATTAGCCACTTTAACGGCTTATGGTCAGTCTGCACAGTGAAGTGGGTCCCATAGAGGTAGGGCCTCAGCTTCCTTAGGGCCCACACAACAGAGAAACATTCTTTCTCTACCGTGGACCACCTGAGCTCTCTGTCCTTAAGCTGGCGACTAATAAAACCGATAGGGTGTTCCTTACCCTTCTCATCTACTTGTGATAGTACAGCTCCTATCCCAGTGTCAGAGGCATCCGTCTGCACGATAAAAGGTCTTTGATAATCAGGGGCCCTTAGGACAGGGGCCTGGCACAAGGAGTCTTTTAAGCCATTGAAGGCCTTCTCACACTCGTCGGTCCAAGTTACCTTCTTGGGTTTCTTCGGAGTTGTGAGGGCAGTCAGAGGAGCAGCTATGGTGCCATAGTCTGCCACAAAATTGCGATAATACCCCGTGAGTCCTAAAAAGGCTCTCACTTGGGTTTGCGTAGTCGGGGTAGGCCAGTCTTGTACTGCTTGTACTTTACTGGGTAGAGGCTGTATCCTCCCTCCACCTACTTCATGTCCAAGGTAAACCACTGAGCCTTGTCCAATCTGGCATTTACTAGCCTTTATGGTCAAGTGGGCTTTCTGAAGAGCCTGGAGCACAATCCCGAGGTGTTTCACATGGTCTTCCCAGGTGGCACTGAAAACTGCTATATCGTCCAGATATGCAAGACAGAATTCGTCCAACCCATTCAACACATGATTCACAAGCCTCTGGAAAGTGGCAGGTGCATTCTTCAACCCGAACGGCATTACCCGGAATTGGTAAAGGCCGTCTGGAGTAGAAAATGCTGTCTTCTCCCTGGCATGTTCTGCTAACGCTATTTGCCAATAGCCAGCAGTGAGGTCAAACGTGCTGAGGTACTTGGAGGCACCCAAAGTATCCACCAGCTCATCTGTTCGAGGCAAGGGGTGGGCATCTGTCTTGGTGACAGCATTCAGAGCCCTGTAATCCACGCAGAACCTCAATTCAGAAGTGCCTGCCTTTGGAACCAGAACCACAGGACTGGACCAAGGACTACTAGAGGGTTCAATCACCCCGAGGTCTAACATTTTGTTGACCTCGGTCTTAATATAAGACCGTACTTTATCCGACATCCTGTATCCCCTACTTTTGGTAGGTACACTGTCTCCTGTGTCAATGTTATGTTTGCACCAAGGTGTCAAACCAGGGGACTGTGAAAACAGGGGGGAAAACTGCCTAAGCAAACTTTTCACCTCAGCCTGCTGATCAGAAGTCAGGTGAGGGGCCACTCGGACACCCTCAACGGAGCTATCTGAAGGACCGCTCTGGAACAGGTCGGGGAGAGGTTCAGACTCCTCTTCCTCAACGTCTGACGCCAGTAGCAGTGCTGCGATTTCGACTCTTGGGACGAAAGCCTTCAGCCTATTCACGTGAAACACTTTTGGAGCCTGTCCAGGCCTTCCAAGGTCCACTAAATAGTTCACCTCACCCAGGGGCTCCACCACTGTGTAAGGGCCTGACCATTTGTCCTGTAAAGCGCGAGGCCTTATTGGATTCATGATCAGGACTTGCTGACCAGGTGTAAAGTTGATGAGGGAAGCTTTCTGGTCGTACCAATGTTTCACCAGCGCTTGCCCTGCCTTCAATTTATCACTAGCCAAGCCCATCAGAAGTACCATCCGTTTTCTGAGCCCTAGCACATAGTCAACTACATTGGTAGTAACAGGGGGAGTGGGCATCTCCCATCCCTCCTTGACAATGGCTAAGGGTCCCCGTACGGGATGACCGAACAGAAGTTCGAAGGGGCTGAAGCCAACACCCTCCTGTGGTACCTCTCGGTAGGCAAACAGCAAGCATGGTAAAAGAAGATCCCATTTTCTTCGCTGGGGCTCCTCCAGAGCTCCAATCATGCTCTTTAACGTTCTGTTGAAGCGTTCCACCAGACCATTGGTCTGGGGGTGGTATGCAGAAGAGAACTTGTAGGTGACCCCACATTCTTTCCACATAGCCTGCATATACTTCGACATAAAGTTGCTGCCACGATCTGACACAACTTCTTTAGGGAAGCCAACCCTAGTAAATATGCCGAGTAAAGCTTTTGCAACTGACTTGGCAGTTACAGTTTTCAATGGGATGGCCTCAGGATACCTGGTTGCATGGTCGACCAGCACCAGGATAAACCTATTGCCCGAGGATGTTTGCGGGTCAAGGGGACCGACGATGTCGATCCCTACCCTTTCAAATGGTACCCCCACAACTGGGAGCGGTACCAACGGAGCTTGGATTGTCGAGCCAACCTTACCAGACAACTGGCAGGAGGCGCAACTCCTGCAGTGACTTTCTACTTGCACCCCCATCTTGGGCCAGTAGAAGTGCATGGATAACCTTTGCTTGGTCCTCTTCATACCAAGGTGACCAGCAAGGGGAACTTCATGCGCCAACTGCAGGAGGAAGGGCCTAACAGCAAGGGAAACCACCAACCTCCTATGGTCTCCTTCTGTAGACTCTGTGGGCTCACTATACAGGAGTCCACCTTCCCAATAAATCCTATGCTTCCCAGGAGGTTCACCCTCAAGCTGGGAGCAGGCCTGTCTCCTTAGGCCTTCCAGAGATGGGCACTCACGTTGGCCTTTACTGAATTCGTCCCTATCAGGACCACCTTCAACTAACAAGTCTTTTAGTTCAGGATGATCGTTGGGGTCGAATACTTCAGGCATCGCCACCTCCTCGTCAGGCTCGGGCGATTGACCAACTTCCTCCACCGCAGTGGTAGGCGAGCTCGGGGGAATATTCTCTTTCCCCCGTCTTGACTTGTAGACTCCTTTCGCCTTGGGTTGCCCCTTCGGCTGGGGCGGCGTATTGGACTTGGCCAATGCCGCCCGTGCTTGAGACCGTGTGTAGGGTCGTTCGGCAGTGTCTCCTACGAGCCCTAAAGCTCTGAGATCATTACCTAATAAGACCTTTCCCGGGACGTTTCTCTGAATGCTCACTGGAATCCTGACAGCTGTACCATTTAAAGTTAGATTAACAGGGATCACGGGAAACATATGGAGGGGGCCGTCAGCCAACTTAGTGGGCATCAGAGTAGCTCTGGCAACTTCCTCTGAGTCTACCAAGGTAGAATCCACTACAGTTCGACTGCACCCACTATCCCTAAGAGCTGGAGTATCCACTCCATTGATCAGCACACTGTCTTTAAAGTAGTGCTTGGTATTATCCGGAATCCTAGCATACGCCTCTGCGACTTTAGGCTCCCAGGAACCCAGGGACACTAAAACTACCTCGGCCTCTATTCCGCTGGGAAATGAGTCCGAAGAGAAGGATGCTCCTGTAATCTCTTCTTCCTCGTAGGAGGAGAAGGCCAGATTAGCGGAGTGGACCCCCAAAGGTCTAACCTTACAACAGGGATCCCCCTTCACATGGTCAGTTGCTCCACAAGAAAAACAAGCCCCAGTGGGTCTGTTTACGTAGGGAGGCTTATTGTAACCAGAGTTCTGTTTCGGAGGCGCACCTCCACTACCCTGTGAGTTCTCTTGTGTCTTACCCTTGTTTTTCTTTTTGTGGCCCTTTTGGGAAGAAGATTTAGCAGATTCCCCACCCTCCACATCTTTGGACTTTTTCCCCTCCTCCTGCTTACCAGGATGAGTTTTGTCCTTATGGGACACTCGATGTGACACCCATAAGTCTGCTGCAATGGCCAGCTTCTTAGGATCTATCTCCTTCGAATCGGCCAAATGCTGCTCAAGCTCCGGGGAAGAAGAAGCAAAAATGTGTTCCAGCATGACAAGATTTATTATGCCGTCGAAGGTAGAAACCTTATAGCCTTCAACCCAGCCAGTTAAGTTTTTCAAAGATTCAGCGACATAAGATACCCAAGTACCACCTTCCTTTTTCTTATACTCTCGAAAACGCTTTAAATATTGGGCCGGAGTCTTCCCAAACTTTAAAATGAGAGTCTGCTTTAACATTGCGAAATCAGCCCGCTCAGCCTTCGACATTTCCATAATGGCACTACAGCCAGAATGGGGCAGTCTACTGAGCAACCATGCAATCTTATCAGCATTGTCAACTTCCTGGACCTCGCATGCATACTCAAACGCATTCAGCCAGTCCATAATGTCATTCCTCTCTTCATACACACTGAGCAGATCTTTTGGAAACCGTGGATGAGAGGAGGCCCCAGACCCATGTCCAGGACCCTTGGATCCATTTGCAACCTGAAGCTTGGCCAGTTCCAACTGGTGATCCCTGTCTTTTTGTTTTTCTGCCTGTTCGATTTTTAGTTTGGCTATGCTGAATTCAAGCTCCTGCTGCCTAAACCGCAGCTCTTGCTTCTTGAATTCAAGCATAGCCTCCCCATCAGCACTGGCAGAGGAAACATTAGACAGCTCGTCCTCCCTGTCCTCGTGGTCGCGGTGGAACAGTGCGGCGGCAGAACCGTCGGTTCTACCAGTGAGAGCAGCCCCACCACCTTCCGCACTGTCCTCCGAAGTAATAGCGTCAAGCTGCGCTTCTTGCCACGCCACGATTCTTTGGATCATTTCCAATTTCGTGCCTTGAGAGGAAACACCTCTCTCCGCACACATCTTTTTCAGCGTTTCTGATTTGGAAGCATTTAAAGTTAACAACGTACTTGTTTCCATACTGTTTGATAGGACTATGGCCTTTTTAAAGTTATACTATAACAATTCACTACGTGTACTGTTTGGAATAACCTGAAATGCCCTAGTTCGAGCGCAACACTGGATACCTTCAGTCGTATCCCACCGCTGTACACCAATTTGTTAAGACGGATTTCTGAACTCTGTCCTGGTGGCGCAGAAGTTCAGAAGGCCAACCCAATTACTTGGAACAGGGTAACCTCTGGACAAGCCAGACCAATCAAGGTAGCGATCGCGGCGGTCAAGACTAGGTCTCAAGAGGGGTGAGGGTGACTGAAAGCCCGCAGTGAGCACACAAAGCAAGAGCGCTGACAAACTACTCCAAACAGTTGTTATATCAAAAATAGATACACATTTATTTTAAGGCCTTTAAAACAATGACCGTAGCGAGAAAATCACAATATCACAATATTAAACCAACACATACCATATCAACACAATATATATACAAATACACAGTCGCAAGCGTTTAAAGCACGAAATATGTAGTCCACCTGCCAGGGAAGGAAAACAGGCAGTGCGATAATGCTTTCGACTCAGTTCGCCTTCATAGGCACCTAACTAGATGGAAGTCCGAGCCCTGCGAAGAGTGGAGCCTTGTGCTCAAAGTACCTGCCACGCCGGTGCCGACGGGCACAAGGGGAAGCTCTTTGGAGGAAGTCAGGCGGTTCACGTTAGTGCACAGCAGAAGAAGAACAGGTTCCGCAACTCAAGCGCAGCCTCCACAGCGGGCAGAAGCAGAGCGCGAGCGCGGCAAAAGGGTGCTGTTTTTACACAGCAGGGAAAAGCAATGGGATACTGCAGGAGGGCGACCAGATCCTAGATATACTACTCACCGGTCCCTGAAGCAAGCAGACCCAGGCTTCTCCACGATAGTTTCAGCAGCTGGCAGGTTCAGAAGAGCAGGGAACGCTTTGTAGTCGTGTAGAGCAAAAAGACGTCCCAATCGACGAAACCGGCACAGTTTTGTTGCCGCACAGGACAACGGAGCGGCCGTGTGTATTCGAGCCAAATGAACACTCCTCCCTTCAGACCTGGGGACGCCAAGCGTACGAAGCGTGGGAGAGGGACAAGGACTCGCAATACAACACAACCTGGCGGCGGTTGCAGAGCCAAACTCCTTGGTAAGCTGGTCAGTCAACTGGATGGCCCAGAGACACTTCCGAAGGCTTACTTGGCAGGAGATGGTTGAAGATGCCGGGAATAGCTGTTCCTGCTATTCCAAAGGTCGAAGCACCAGTACAGGCCTTCTGGTTCGATCAAAGGAGGACAGGGGCTCTCCGGACGACAGCAGTGCAAAGGAGGATTCCTTCAGCGGGTCACCAGCGATTCCTCGGTCCAGCCTCGTAGTTGCAGGATACTTGGCTCCTGTATTCCTTCGTTCGTGAGAACTCAGGAGATCGACATGGTAGTGGTGTTTCCAGCCCCCTCTTATCCACGGTTCCCTTCGCGCCAAAACGAAGGGGAGCCAATGGGAGATCCGCTCATCAAAACACATACCATACGTGGACCAATCACGGACCACGGTGGTCCCAGGCATTCACACCACCCTAGACTCTCTGGCACCCAGGATGTGTATTGGGACCAGACATCCCAGCCCACACCCTGGAGGCACACAAACGCCATGTAGAAGCCCGCGAAAGCAACCACGTTTCGCGGGAAAGTACATGCCCAAATAAGGAAAGCCCCGGGTCGCCGGACCTGGGGAAGGTGAAGGGAGCAAGACGGACAGTGGACAGGACAAAGGAGCCTCGCGGCCTGGCCATTTTGGGAGCCAGGCCACCATTTTGGGTTCAGTGCAAAAACGTGCTCAGAACGCCAAAAGGAGCTCAAAATAAACAAAACGATCGCTGCCACCATTCCAGTCCCTGAATGGCTTGCACCGATCAAATACCATCCTAAAAGAGTATCTAGGGCCTGTAGAAGGCTAGAGACCCAAGAGAGCTGTAACTTAGCTTACAGTGCCCTCTTGTGTCGTGTTGCACTAAAGCTGCGACACGATAAAAGAAACTACGGGAAACCACGTTCCCCGGTACTGACTGTCTTAAGGGCATGTCAGTTTCCCCGTAAGAAAGGAGCGAAAGCCCAGAGAAGTGCGGCAGAAGGCTGTACTTCTCTGGCAAAGTCAAGAACAAGGTTAAAAACAATAGCAAAAAGTTTAGGGGTTGCCACATGGAAGGAAAATTCCCTACAATTACGAAATCTTTCCTAACACCACTGCGCTGGTGGCTGATGATTAGGTGACTGATCTATTATTCTTTGTCAAACCTTAAATATATATATATATTCTTACTATACACTGACCTGGTTCCTAGCTCATTGATGGTAAATAGGGTATTTGCTGAATGGTACTATATAGGTTGGAGGCCTCACTAAAGTTGAATCTGCAAAGCGCTTTGTTGTGCGGTACCTGGCCTGAGGGGGGGAAGGAACTCCCTGAGTTGATAGTGACCATCCAATAAATAGTGACAGTATAACCAATACAGAGTCTCATCAAACTTGTATCAGTAATTATGATAGCAGCAAAGAGCAGAAAAAATACCAAGGGATTCATCATACTCGTTTTAATATCTGTAAAAGCAGCAGATTGCATAATGAACACATATAGACTAGTCCTACTCATCTCAGTAATTGTGACAGCAGCAAAGGGTGTAAAGAATATCAAGGGGCTCATCATACTCGTCCCAGAAATGGTGAAAACAGCAGAATATATAACAAATACTGAGAGATTCCTCACACTTGTCCCAATGGTTATGCAAGCAGTACATCTAGTGAAGAAAGTCAAAAGACTGGTAATACTTGTCTCAGTGGTTAGGAAGACTAAGACATAACTAAAGAGATGAACTACATGTTGGTTCCCATAAGTGGAAATACTTACAAGCTAACCAAGTGGTAAAAGGAGCCGGGAACACTGGTCTCCAAGGAATGGAAGAGCTTTTGATACAAAGGAAATCCAGTGAAGCAGAGGCCCAGACCCTCGAGCGGGAAAACAAAGACTGTAAATAAATCAAGACAGTGGATAACTGAGATAAGGTGGAAGAGTCCCCTGGAGGAATTACAGGAACTGAATATCTACATCACAAGGAACTACCTCAAGATAAACTATTAAGGCTAAGAAGGACTTCCAGGAGAAGGGAGTCCTTCTCATGGAGTCCCTTTTTGTTTTGTTGGTTAATAATACCCTTAGTGGTATGGTCAGCATATAGAGTAGTTTTTGAATGGAGGACAGACTATTTTTAGTTGGACTGCCTCACTGACAATGAGCACCCTAGTTAGCTTTCTGTTAGGTAGGAAAAACAGGAGGTGCCTGACGGCACACATACACAAATTAGAAAAAAACACTTACACATCTTACAACATACAAGGGGTAGCTTTAAAGTAGTGCATTCAGTAATATTACATGCATAAATACATGATGGCTTGGGTACATTAGATTTGTTGAAAAAAAGTGAAGATATTGCATTTTTTCCTTTTGCATCTCATTACACCAAGTCTAATTTAATTCAGGGCAAACTTTTGCACTATGTTATCTGAACAAACATCATAAATGATACATGGAGGTGTGGCCTCTGCATAAAATCTCCTTAATTATGGTAAAATATAATGTTGACTTGTAGTTTTGGAAGAGTGGGGATTAACTAAAATAAATGTTACTGTTGTTCTCCACTGTGTGATTGTTCAGGGAATAACTCTACATTTCCCAGCAGTGGTAACCAATCAATCTTGGGATTTAAACTTTGGAAAGGCAAATGGACAAATGTCAATAATAAAAGCCACCTAGAAACATCCCTGCACAAAGACCTCTGGTGCTTCTGTCATGTACTAATCAACAGCTCGGGTTATGCATCTGCCTCCCCCTCTTCTCTCTGCGACCCTCACTCCCTTTCCCCATGTTTCCAGAACCATGGACCAAGAGGTTGCCAAAAGAGCAGACGTATGCTATGCATGATCACTTTGCATTGCATTACAGAGCATGCATGGGAAGAATATTGGCAGTTACCACATACCAATGGAAATCTGCAGCATCATGCATGCATTAATGACACACAGTGTTTACCACATCCATCAGAAAGTGTACACCAAGGCCTAGAAGCAGTGTTGGCCTGCAAATTAAAAGTGGCCATAATTTATTTTTTCGAAGTGGCCCATGTTACACCATGCAAGTGTATGTAGTGCACAAGCCAAAGCCCTACAAGTGATATTTGGTGGATCTCCATCCAATAAAACCTGAAAATAATAGTTTAAATAGGCGACTTGAAAGCACATTTGTCCCTTTATAGGGATTAACATGTAGTTAATCATAAAAAACATGGACATAAAATATTTGTCAAGAGTGTGGAGTAACATACTGGAAGTTTCAAAATAAATCCTTTGCTTCAATGGGATGTGGGATGATGTGTAGATATAGGAGCGGTTGGTGGGCTGTCTAGGGGGGAGGGTAAGAGTGGCAGAAAACAAGGGTACCCCCACTAAGGAGGTCAATTTTACAGAGTCCAACAGGGAACCAATAGAAGCATTAACAGTAGGGTGAAGTGGGGAAACCACACATTCTTTTATCAGGAGTGTTTGATGGGGGTGTGGCCAGGTGCCCTACGAATGGGAGCATAGAAAGGAGCTCCTGCTCCAATATAGCTATTAAACCCCAGAGGGTCAGCAAAAGTTATTTTTTTCACTCCAGCTTTCCTCATGATTGATGGGGAGTCAGGCTCTTTGAACTTTTTTGTCTAACTCTTTGCGTGATGGTCATGCGGACATCCGGCAGGCTTGGCGCAGCAGTGTCTAGTTAATCATCATGCCGTATTTCCTGTCAGAGAAGTCGGATCGCGTTTGACGTTCGACGCAGTATACAATATCCTCGGGGTAAGGCTTTTCAGCAGAATACTGGCAAACCTCTATAAAGCCTTTATTCTACACAGTGGCCCTCATTACGACCCTGGCGGAATTCGGAAAACGATGGCGGAAATGCAATACCGCCATCGAATAGCGCTCGGTGCGACTATGACCCGTCACCGCAAAGTACGATGCCATTAGCGACACCGTAGTGAACGCCAACGCTAACTGCACCAAGCACGCGCGCGCGCGCCATGCCAAACCGTAAACACCACCATGGCGCAACGGTACGCCAATTCCGACCCCAGCGGACATGTACCTAACGCCATCAAGCATGGCGGAATGCACCATACCGCCATGGTGAGAAGTACGGAATCGCGAATCAACCGTAAACGGCCCCACTGACTGCCCGTACACCGCTCCCTGCCCACAAAGTACAACTCCCCGTAGGTGCAACGAAGCCACAATGCAACCAGTGAAATGCACAAGTCACCCATGCATGCCAACGAACAAATGGACCCCAAGAGGGGCCAATGGGAGCTGCAGGGCACAGATGGCACGAATACAGACGCCATCCCAATGGACATGACCACAGTCCCCCACCAAGAAACGCACGCAAACACAGGCACCTGTGACCAGCAATATTCCGAAAATCACAACATTCCACCAGTCCACCTGGCTGACCGGCATCTGTCACACAAAACCCAATCCCCCGCCCCTGAGCATGACAACATTCAAACTGTCATATTGGCAGCCCCCATCCCTGACCTCACGGGCTTCGTAGGCAAACGCGCCCAGTACAGGACCACGCAACAAAACTCCGAAGCTGGAACCCAATGCAGATCCCCTCACAATACATCGCTCCCCAAATAGGAATATGCCACATCACTTGCGAAGAAGAACGCTACACGGCCCATATCAGAATAGAATTTTAATGCACATCAATATCACCAAGCCCATACAGCCATCAGGCCATGAACTCCAAAACACATTTCACCATTGTGGGCTGCATCCGCAAGAAATGACCAGCCACTACTCGTGTGACGCCCTGTTCCCTCATGGTACACAGAGCCACATACACGTACGAAAAGGCAACATGGAAGCGCACAGAACCGCAGGGCCGTCCCAATGGGGAGGCACTAGTCCAGCTGAAAGGCCGAAATGTTGCTCCGAGCCACCAGTACTGCGTAAGGGCATGTGGCCCATTGGCGATCGTCCCATAAGATCGTAATGCTGCTCCACTGATTAACACGAAGCAGCAGGTGTCGGGAGTAAAATCCATCTGCAGGAGTGGCATACAGATGGCAGTGGCAAAAGGGGAGGAGATACCTGTCAACCGAAAGAAAAGAAACAGAATAGAATGGCCATCAGAACTACATTCGAACAACTCACATCAATGATCACACTAGATCCACAGCCATATGCATGCAAGCCCACTCCAAAGGATCGTCACCACACCAAAACCACTTGCGAATCATAACTATCTATATCGAGGTGAAAACACCATCACAAACGAGTGTACCTGTGCATGCGCCTGTGAAAACAGAATCCTTCAGATGGGATTGGTAACGTGCATGGACACAAGTGTCTGAAGGCGCGTCGAGACAGGGAGGGCTCAACAAGGCCAGATAGACGATGGTCCCACTATGGCAGCCCTGCATCACATAGCGCAGGGGGGGCGGACAGATCCCAAGAAGCCCTGTACATGGCAAACACTGTATCAAATCACCTGCCCATGCATCCATTCATCATTCCCTCATCCCGTAATGAAAACGCCTGAATATTTACTCACATAACATTAGAAATATCCATTGAGTCTGTGCGTTATGCAGCCTGCAAAATCCACAGTGCCCCAGCACGTAATTCCAGTCTAGTGAAGTAACATGTATTTGGGAACGTCCTGCCTTATCGTCCACTACGCAATTGCGCATCCCATACTATTCATATCAATCATAGCATTCTCGCCATGGCCCCTGTCCCAAGGACATTGAACAATAGAACGTTATATTTGCAGTCAGACCTGTGGGCATCTCCTCGCCGCTAGCTGAAAACCGAAAGCGCCGCCCTTCGAATTCCTCATTTGCAACATCACGTCGAAGAGGCATCTGTGGCCGTTTGAAAACACTAATTAATCCATCGAGTGCGGCTGTGTGTGAAAATGGCAACTGCCTTCACCCACGAATGGGACGCCCCGCCCGTCGTTGCAACTCGGTACAGTGATGAATGAGGGCCCACCGTTACTCGAGTACTACGTTCCACTGACCCTTCACAACTCTGTTCGCGACTGCACAGATAGTATGTGAAACAATGGGACCACAACAGAATGTACATATCAACCAATGTTACACGGCCATCGGGTACAAATACAAGATTGCAATAGCAAGATGCCATTCCACGAATTGCAGCGTTGTGCGCGGGACGTGCTCGGCCGAAGGGGAGAGCAGTTTGCACAGGTGGAATGAATCACCACAGGTGGAGGCCATTCAGCCTGGAAACACATAAATTGCACACCCAGTCTCCTCCCACACCCACTCCGAAATGCTACCGGCAGGACTCGCGATGTTGGCCCTGGGGGACCTGATAGCACTGCAAGTACTCCAACTCCAAGAAGAAGACGAACACCAACTACAACCGGCCGCACGGAGGAGACGCAGGAGGAGGAGGAGGCCAAGGCAGGGCCAGCAAGGGCCGCCAGCACAGCCACTACCACCACGCAGGCAGCCCGCAATCCCACGCCTCCAAGCACATCCGTTCAACCTCACTGATGAGCAGATCCACACCCTCTACCGTCTGGACCGGGACACCATAACCGCCATTGTGGACATGACACAGGCTGACCTTGTCAGCATGATAGATAGCCCAACCGCCATCCCACCCCTACTGAAGGTGGTGTCTGTACTCCACTTCCAGGCCACAGGCACCTACCAGCACACAGTCGGACAGTTGCATGGCATTTCTCAGCCACTGTTCTCACGGACACTATTGCAAGTGCTCGATGCCCTCCTGCAGCACGCAGACGACTACATCTCTCTACCACGCTCGGAGCAGGAAATTACCAACACAAAAGTGGGATTCCATGCACTTGGCGGCATACCGGGTTGCATTGGTGCCATCGACTGCACCCATGTTGAATTGGTCGTCCCACATGCCATGGAGGCCCAGTACCGCAACCGAAAACAATTTCATTCCCTGAATGTACAAATGGTGTGTGACTCCAACAGGATCATTACTCATTGTTGTGCCCGATTCCCTGGATCAACCCATGATTCTATGGTCTTGAGGAACTCTACAATACCACGCTACATGGAGCGACACGCAGGGAACAGATCCTGGCTACTCGGTGAGTCTCATTACATGCATGATAATGTGGGGTATGTGATTCGGCAATGACCTGGCAGGAAGGGGGGGGGGGGTGTGCGTACGTAGCAATGGCATTCCACATCATACGTTTCTCGTCCACATACAGGTGATGCTGGATATCCACTGAAGAGATGGCTCCTCACACCAGTCCGGAACCCACGGGACCAGCATGAGGAGGACTACAACCATGCCCACTCACGTACCCGTGTAGTCAATGAACAGGCATTCGGCCTACTGAAGGGTCGTTTCCGCTGCCTCAGCAGGTCTGGCGGGGCACTCCTGTACCGCCATGAGAAGGTTGCAAAGATGGTGATGGCATGTGTCATGCTCCACAACATGTGCGTACGTAGAAATGTGCCCATGCCCCCTGACGCAGAACTGCAAGCACCTGAAGATGGTCATGATGAGGGTGGGGATGTGGCAGCACCTCAAGGAGTCTGCGAGGCACCGGAGGCCCGTGACATTCGTCAGCATCTCATTGATGCATGCTTCTAGCACTCACGCCTGGTGGCTGATACATGGACACGGGATGCGTGGCACTGTGTGTGTCTGGTACATGCACAATATGGACTGTACGCCTATAATGGCCTAGTACACAAAGATCAATGTCCACACATCTCATTGGTTGATCGTGCACTTTTTATGGCATATGTGATATCATGTTGTACACCCTATCGACCCGCCACCCAAGTGAGCCCAACACACCCCCTCCACCCTCCCACCTCCCCCCCGAACACCAGTGTCCAAAGATGCTCATCGTCCGTGGGCAGTCGCTATTGCAAGCCCCCTCTGCGGGTATCAGGGGCACCCCTGCCTGTGGAGCGCAGGTTCCTCCCAGATCTACGTTGGGGGCTGCCCTGGACGGAACTTGCAACGGATGATGTCTCTGCCTGCTCACGTCCATGCATGTCCCTAAGGGTTTGCGAGAGCTCAGTGAGCACACGGCGCACTGCGGCAAGTTCACCACATACGTCTTTGGACGTCGCATGCAGTTCCCCCCTCAGGCTCTCGGTGCTTCTCTCCATTTGGACTCTCAGGCTCTCGGTGCTACTCTCCATTTGTGCCCTTAGTGTCTCTGTGCCACTCTCCATTTGTGCCCTAAGTGTCTCAGTTGATGTTTCTATGTCTGCCTTAGTGCCCCCACATTCATCGGCATGGTCCTTGAGGAGCGTGGCCAGTTGCTGCTGTTGCACGATTAACTGGTCGAGGGACTGTTGCCTCTGCTGGGCCATGGCCATTTGCGGGGGTGTCACAGAGGGGCTGTTGTCCTCATGTTGCCCTGCCACAGGGCTTGTGGGGGATGGCCAGTCGTCGTCTTGTGGGTGCCCCTGCGTGGTATCCTCATGTGGTACGGGATGGAACAGACAGGGGGATTGGGACAGGTCATGGATGGATCTGACTTCGACATCCCCGTCTTCTGTGTCGGAGCATGCTGCCATCAATGGGGTGTCACCTATGGTGCTGCTGCCACCGGAGGCAGTGCCTTCTGTGGCATCCGTTGGGGGGACCTGTGGTGGTGGTGTTGTGGCCATGCTGGCTGCTGGGGTGCCTGTTGATGTTCCCTCCTGTGTGCTGCCACCTGATTTGTGCTGCTGCCGTGTCTTGATGCGTGCAGCTGAGGTGGAGGGTCTTTGGCCGTCGGTCTTGGCCCTCTTTGCAGGTGTGCTGGTAGGGGTGTCCTGCAGCTCGTCGTTTGGATCGGACCCTGTGGTGGAGTAAAGGAGGGCGAGGGTTATTGGTGGGTCTGTGGGAATTGGAATGGCAATGTATCACATGCATTGGGGTGGTACCTGAGGGTGATTTGGGTCGGGGCCTTGGAGGTGCTTCCATTTGTGTGTGGAGTGAGGGTGCAGTTGTTTGGCAGCCTGCAGTTAGGGTGTGCCTGCTGCACGTGTAGTGCGTGTTTTAGGGGTTTTTAATTATTTATGTATTTATTGTGGGTTTTAACGTGCGCTATCAGGCCAATGTGTGTGGACGTTCTCCTGGACATGTGTTTCTGTTGCACTATGGGGACACATGGTGCTTCGAATGGATGGACTTTGTGGATTTAGCATTGTTTCATTAGGCCCACCTACCTGAATCTTCGGATGTCTGCACTCCTTTCTCCATCCCTCCGACTCCCTCTATGCTCTCCATTCCGATGGTGGAGGCACAGATTTCTTCCCAGGGGGTCAGCTTGATTGGTGATTCCGACCCTCCCCCGGTGGCTGTGGCAATGTTGCGGTTGGCAGAGAGTATGCTGCGGACGCGTATCCGCAGGTCGTCCCATCGCTTGCGGCATTGCTGTGGGGTGCGGTCCCCACCGCACTTACCCGCTGTGCCACCAGAGCCCATATGGCCTTCTTGTTTGCGAGTGCCGTCCTGGTCATTTGCGTGGAGAAGACGACGGCAGCATTCTCCTGGAGGGTCTCTGTTAGCACGGTGAGTTCCTCACGGGAGAAGTGGACCTGCCGCTTGCGGTCGCACGCTTTCTTCGCTACTTTTCCCATTTTTCTTGGTTTCGCTAGGGTGGATGACGGGTTGGGTTGTGTCTCAGGGTGGTGATTTTAGTGGTTGTGTGGTTTTAGTGGTTTTATAGGTGTACGGCGGGTTGTTTCCCGTTCCGGGCCCGTGTTTTATCTTCCGTTTCCGTATATTTCCGGTCACCGTACTTTACGGTAGGCGCACACTGCGGTGTCCGCTGTGATGGGTGGCGGTATTGCACCTAGGGCGCCGTACGGCGGCGGTGTGGGCCGTTTTGGGGTCATTTCCGCCATCGCGGACTTTGCACTTCCGCCATGCCGTGGTGCTCGTGCCCGATGGGTCGGAATGGGCCGCACTTTGCTCCTTCTTGCAATGGCGGAAACGCTATTTACGCTGTGGCGGTCCGGTCAGTCACTTTCCGCCAGGGTCGTAATGAGGGCCAGTGTGTTTCCAAATATCTTAATACGCCATTCAAATGAATGTTTAGCATATCCCTCACCTACAAAATGGTTCTCACACATGCTGCTTTCTATGGTTCTCATCCTGCCTAACCAAAATGTTCTTACGAGAACTAATTGACATTTTGTAGTGTCTGACGAAGACACGGATGCGGAAATATATATATATCGTATAACTATTTATTAACATATTTAAGTAATTTAAGTAGGTAATGTGAGCTTCCCTCTCCAGCTCTTCTCTTCCAAATGTCGCCCGTTCTTCTCTCTGTCATGCGCCTTGTTCTCTTCCTTCTCCCTTCCACACTGTGTCTTTGTGTTTCATGACACAGTGTGCGACATATGCTAAACATCCCCTTTCTTTCACAAGACTACTCCGTCCACTCTAATGAGTGTACTCATTCAGGTAGCCTGGTCACCGATAACTTCTTCCATAACTTCTTCCATACCTTGATGTAGAAGAAGCCATATCTGCTGTATCAGACAAAGAATCTCCACCATATAAAATTCTCTCCTTCCTCTCATCAGAAACTCTCTCCTTCCTCTCATCCGATCTTACCCTCATAACTATTCCAAGTTCCACACTCTCCTATCTTTTGTCCTTAAAGCATGCCTGAATACCTCTATTACCTTGCTTGGTTTTGACGATTGACAACCATCACCTCTCAACACCTATGGTACTCAGATCCTGACCCAACTCCCTACTTTCGCAGGAGAACACCTCACAAAACTCCTGTTATCACACAAATCATTGTTCTTCAGTTGTTTACATCTGATCATTTCTTTCACACCATCAAAACTTGCATCCATGCCAGCTACCTCACATATCCAACCTGGAAATAGCTTAATAACTCCCTTCCTTCCTCTGATATTTTCAAAAGGTGAGAATCCAGTGGTGCTGTGTGGAGTAAAACTATGAGCAACCATCGTCTTTCTTACTACTCTCTCCAATCTCTCTCATTTGACAATGCCCACCTAATAGCTTCTTTGATTATCCTGTTATACCTTTCCACAATTCCATTGGTCTCTGTATGGTATATGGCACTGGGTTTGTGTAGAATGGCTCTTTCCTTACAATACGTCTCCATCTCTCTTGATTTAAATTGCGGTCAATGTTTCTAAGAATCACTCCTGGATGTCCTTCATGTTCACACAAATCCTCCAAGAACTCCATTACTCTTCTAGTAGTCGCATGTGGTGTCATGATTACTTCTGCCCGTCTCATCAAAACATCCACTACAACTACACAATATGTTTGACATCCTTCACTCTACACTGGCCCAATCACATCAATAGCTATTTTCTCCCATGGTTGCCCTGGAATGTCTGTGAACGCCATAGGACACTTCTCCCGCACACATACTTTATCACTCCTACAGTCTCTGACAATCTTCTCTATTTGATTGTCACATGACGGCCACCAGTAGTTGTTCCTGATTCTTCACTTGCTCTTTACTATTCGTTGATGTCCCTCATGTCCTAGTTGGACTATCTTTTCTATTAGTTCCTCAGGTGGAACCATTTTGTCTCCACTCCTGCCTTCTGCACAGATTCTTTGTTTAGTCTTCCTTCTATGAATTCATTAATTACAATTTTCCTTTGGTCATCTCTTTCAGCTGCCTCAAGCCACTCTTGTTTTGATATCAAGGGTTCCATGATTTCACAAATTCTATCTTGTTCTTCTTCATCCTTCTCATTTTCCACTCTGGTAGTCATCTGTGATAAACAATCTGTGGCATGATGTCTTACTCCTGGAATGTATAGAACTGTAAAATCAAACTCCTGCAGCCTGGATACCCATCTTCTTTTCTCCCTGATACATAATCCCTACCTTTCGCGGAAAGAACCTCAACCAAAGGTTTTTGATCTGGCTGTACTTCAAAAGTGGTACCCATATGAAGCTTCTAAATTTGTCCATAGCCTACCTTATGGCCAAGGCTTCTTTTTCTATAGCTGCATATGGCTTCTCTGGTCCTTTCAACAGTCGGGAGGCAAACGCTATTACAACCTCCTTCCCGTCTTTGATTTGTGTGAGAACAGCACCTAACATTGCTTGCATCTGTCGTAATTATCATGTGTTGGCCTCTTTGATAGTTATGTAGCATCATTGCTGTTGCTAGAGCTTTCTTTATGTAGTGAAACTCATATTCACATTGGTCATTCCACTCAAATTTTATATTTGTCTTTAATATACTTCTCAGAGCACTTGTATGATCAGAAAATCCTCTAACAAACTTGGAATAATATTCTGCCATTCCTAAAAATGTCCTAACATGTTTTTTTACAATTTGGGGTACTCATGTGCTCTATTGTGTCAAATAAATCTTTTTTGGGAGAAATCCCTTCCTTGGAAATTACGTGTCCTAGTTTTTCAATTGTGTTCCTGTTTATCTTTGACTATTCTTTGCTGAGAGTCATTCTAACATCACTGAGTTTCTTGAGAACTCTATCCAGTCTTTTGTCATGTTCCTTCTTGTCCTCAGCAAATAGCAACACATCATCTTAAAATAAAATTATACCTTCTTCTCCTTCAAATAATCTGTACATTGGGCCTTTCTAAAGGAGCACTGGTACTGTTTGCAACGCTACCGGTGCTCCTGTATACCCATTCCCATAGAGTCCTCTGGAAATCTATGGGAATGAGGACTCACAAAATTACTGGGATCTGATTTCCCAGCCGCCGGACTTGGAAAAGCCCGGTGGCACCGGGATGTCAGGCGCCAGTTATTTTTTACGTGTCCGGCGGCAACCCGCCAGTAGCACAGGCAGGGTTACCGCCAGACTCATAATGGGGCCCATTATCTGTGAAATACTGAGGCTGCAGATATGAGACCAAACAGCTTTCTTCTATATTGGAACAGGCCTTCTGGTGTTAGGAACACTGTTAGATGACTGGATGCCTTATGCAGTTTAATCTGATGGTACGCTGCATTGAGATCAAGTGTTTAAAACACTTTTGCTGGTCTCATCGTTGATATAAGCTCATGTGTAAGCTCATGTATGTTAGGTAGTGGGTGTTTTTCTGGAATCACACATTTGTTGAGTTGTCTACACAAATCCTCACCTTCCCAGTGCTTTTCCTCGCTACTACTAGCAGTTCGTTTGTTTGTTTGTTTATTTTATTTATATAGCGCACCTGACCCAGAGGTATCTGGGTGCTTTGAAATACAGTTACATGGATATAGCAATAGCAGTTTGTACATATATTCAATGGGAGTCATACAATGGTAAATACATACATCGATAATAGGTAGCTAACGAGAGGTATTTATCTACGCACATGTAACACACAGTGATTTAGTTATTGCTAAGTATCCAAGCTATAACTCTTCTCCTGAAGTGGTTGAATATTTGACTAGCCCTGATTTCTGATGGGAGGGACTTCCAAAGTTGGGAGGCTAGGACCGGGAAACTGGAACCGCCGGCTCTTTTTAAGTTAATACTAGGGACCAACAGACAGGAGGTGTCTGTAGATCTGGTGATGCGTGTGCATGATCTCCAGGTGAATTTTTCAGTGAGGCGGGTGGGCTGTGTGGTTCAGTGCTTTAAAGGTAAGGCATACAAATTTGAGTTTGATCTTTTCATTTATGGAGAGCCATTTGTGTTGTATTCTGGTTGCTGAGATGTGTTGATTTCTGGTTATATTTAATGCAGCTCTCAGAGCATTATTTTACATTACAACAAGCTTGTTGATTACTGTTTTGTTGGCGCCTAGATAAAGCCTGTTACAATAGTCCAGTTTGGAGCCTATAAGAGCTCTGGCTAGGGTAAGGCAATTATCAGAAGATAGCATGGGTCTGCAGGCTCTTATCAGTTTGCCTGTGTAGGCGGTGGCTGTGGAGGTCATGTTTACTGGTTTACTAAGGTTAGATGAGGCATCAAAGTAGAAGCCAAGCATTTTTACTCCTTTGGCGATTGAAATGTTATTCCCATCTATATTGAATAAGTTGTATTTGGGGCCAAGTTTGTTTAAGTTAGCTGGGGAGCCTACTAGTAGTAATTCTGTTTTCTCATCATTCAGGCATAGGCCATTAGTGGCCATCCATCCCTGAATGATGGTGTACATTTTGTTTACCCGAAGTACATCTGTGTTGTATGAGCCTGTCAGGGGTAGGAGTAGCTGGGTGTCATCTGCATAGTTGGTGTAGGTGACACTCAGATGATCCAATTTGTCAAACAACGGCTTTGTAAAGATACTATACAAAGTGGGCGAGACACAGGACCCTTGGGGCATGCCACAGGTGATCGGTATGGGGTCAGCTGCTGCCGTGGGGGAGAAGACTCGCATAGTCCTATTGTTTAGGAACATTGCATCCATGTGATGGCAGATTTGGCAAAGAAGTTTGCTGTTTCCAAGTGATCGCAAAGTACCTTAGGATCAACCAGATCAAGCGCTGCAGATAGGTCTGGGAGGAGCAGGATGGTAAATCTGCCTTTGTCTTTTAGGTCGTCAATCTGGCTTTTAGGTCAACAAGGGTGGTTTCAGTCCCATGTTGAGGTCTAAAACCAGATTGTCGGGATCCTAGGAGTTTGTTAGCTTAAAGGTAATCCTGTATTTGCAAATAAGCAACCTTATCCAAAATCTTTAGTAAAAATGGGACCGTAGTGATCGGTCTGTAGTTGGTTGGAATGGTGGGGTCAAGAGTTTGTTTTTTGAGTAATGGGAGTGCCCATGATTGCTTCAGGTTGCTGGGTACTAACTACACCACTGGTGAAGGAGGAGTTGATGAGTTTGGTGATGAATGGGACCAAGTCTCTAGCTGCATCCTTAATAATCTGTGCTGGACAGCTGTCGCCCTGGCAGTTAGATGGTTTCAGAGAGGCAATGATTTTTTGTACATCCGGTATAGTTACATTTGAGAATTTGAAGCCGTGAGGTAGTAGGGGCGGAGGTGTGTGGTTCTGTGCTTCCATGAGGGGTTTAGAAGCTGCTTCGTTGGTAAGTAATTTACGTTTGTCTGCTATTTTGGTCGAAAGATTGGTAATTTCATTGGTGAGCACACTTTGAATGTTAGTACACCAAAGTTTGTCTTTTAGGCAGATATCTGTGGGTGGGTTGGGAGACTCCTTTTCTTGCAGGATGGTGAAAAGTTCTTTGGTACTGGAACCTGCTTGGTTTATTCTGCTTTTGTAGGTCTCGCGTTTGGTATGAATGATCTCATTTTTATATTTGGTAGAGATGGAAACTAGATTGGTTTTATTCTCAGGGGAGGGTGATAGTTTCCAGAGAGTTTCTAGTTTTCTTATTTCTGTGCGGAGGACTTTTAGCTCAGGGGTAAACCAAGAATTCACATGTGCTATTGGTTTTCATTTGTGCATTTTGAGAGGTGCTACTGAGTCAATAGTTTTGATCATGGACGCGTTATAGGCGTCTACAAGGACATTAGGGTCACTTGTGTAAGGTAAGGCGTTAAGAGTCGGGATAACAAGGGCGAGATTGCCTCAGCCGTGATATTCTGCTTGTTTCTAGTGAGGCATGAATGTACTATGGGGCATGTTTTGTTGTAAGCTGAGGCTGTGGTGAGCTCAAACTCGATAAGGTAGTGGTCTGTCCATGTTTGGGGTGTAATGCTGTTTACTGAAATGTTGCAGTTTAAATCTGCTACCCAATCAAAGGTCCTTCCCATCTCATGAGTAGGGAGGGTAATTTATTGAGAGAAGCCATGTTCAACCATAGTGTTAGCTAAGGAGTTAGCTAGGATGTCATTAGGGTCATTGTAGCCTAGATTGAAATCTCCTAGGATAAGGGTTTGTGAGGTGGTTTTGATATTCTCAGACAGTAAGGTCGTTATATCCTCTTCGAAGGCGTTTGGAGGTCCTGGAGGTCTATAGATAAGGTAAATGGAGGTGGTACTTTTATGTGAGATTTGGAGTTTAGCTGAGAGTATTTTGCATGAAGATAGTGGCGGTGAGGGTTAAAGTCTCATGTCAAGAGTGTTCCTGAAGATGAGGGCAATGCCTCCTCCTCTGGTTGTGGGTCTGTTTGCTCTGCTGACAGATTATTTGTCCGGGATGGCTAGTAGTAGTGCGGGGCCTGCTGCTGAGTGCAGCCAGGATTCCATTACTGCTAGGAAGTCCAGGTTGTTGGATAGAACGATGTCAGCTACCTTGGTAACGTAGGCAACTAACGACCTTGCGCTAATTAAGGCTCCTTTCAGGGACGTAGTGGGATTGACTAGTTTAGTGTTGATAGATTTAGTTTGGCTAGGGGTTTCTTGATCGGCTGGCACAGTAGTGTAAAATTTGGCTTCTTCCTTTCTGGAGTGAAAAGAGTATGTGGGCTGGGGCTTCTTGGGGCGGAACGCTGTAGTATTAAGGTGTGCATGGCAAGTGTGGCTACCATTGAGTGTGCGCTGATGGTATAAGAGTAGTCTGGTACATAGTCTGGAATTTCTAGATTTGGTGCTTGGTTGGGTGGTAGGTTGATAATGAAGTTGATGGTACTTCTGTCGGTAGAGGGGTTAAGTGTCAACCCCTTATTGGTCCCCATAGCAGTTTAGGTAGAAAAGAGGTTGGTTTGATTTTGGCATCTATGATGGGGATATTTAGTGCTGGTAGGAATGGAGAGGCCTTGATTCTGTGGTCGACATTGCTAGGGGGAGCATGATAGTAATTAACTGTGGTTTGAGTGATGTTAGCCATTGGGCGATAAGTATGAGGGCAGGTAGTAGTAGATGCCGGGTAGGTGGGAAATGCATAATGCACTGACTAAATCAGAGTACGTGAGGAGTACGTGAGGAGAGAACTATGGGAGGGCTATAGTGTAGGTGAGCAAGAGTAGTGGCGGGCTGTAGTGAAGTTAGGAAGCTAGCTCTAATGAGGATAGACCTGTCCAGTAGGTGTTCACTATAGTAGTTCAATGGAAAGGTTAGTCCAGCAAGTAATTGTTAGGTTTAGAAGGTCAGAGTGTAGGCAAAGGTAGCCAGATCGCTAAGTCAATTCTAGAAAGTATGGGCTGGTCTGGGATTAGCAACGGAAAACAGATGTTGTAGCAGGGACGGGTTGGAGTCAGCATACAAACATGTCATACTAATTCAGAAAATATTCTATTCAAACATATATTTATTGGTCCAAAGCACTTCAAAAGGGCTTGGAAGGTATAATATTCAAACGTGGAATCACTATTCAGTGACACTCATTCAGGTGCTTCGATGCTCTCTATAATTCCTTGTTCTTCTAGCTTCCACAGTTCCTTCTTTGCTTCATCTCTCATTGACAACGGCACATTCCTGAGCTTCTGGGCAACTGGTTTGCTGCCTTCTCTAAGTAATATGCAATGTGTGAAGGCGCTCAAACATCCTATTTCATTTCTGAATACTCTTCCGGTATCCTTTTAGTACCTTTCTCTGATCCTTGAACTGTGAACACTGATTCTTCTGCATTTTGATCTAGCCTCACTTTTAACTGCTTCTGAAGTGTCCAACTCAAGAAGGGGAAGCTCCTTTCTTTGATACATACACGCACCCTTTTGCTATTCTTCCTTTGAAGTTGAGGGTTGCCTTAAATCAACCAATTAGGTCAATCTATACCCTTCCATAGGTTCTTGCATTTGTATCTATCTCATGTAAATACAGTACGACGTCCTTTCATCGCGGGATGTTTTTTCGCTGGGTTTTTTACCGCAATTTTTTTTTTAGAACAAACCCAGTGAATTTTTTAGGGGTGGTTAGTAAATTATATATATGGGGTGTGGGTGTTTGGGAATAAATACAAATTAGAGAAAATTGTGGGGTTTGGGAGGGAATCCCCCAAAAATAATTTATAAAAAGTTCGATGTGTTTTTTCATTAAAAAAATCATAGTAAAAAAACCTGCGAAAAAACATCCAGCAATGAAATGACATGGAACTGTAAATACTTGGGTCCAATTTCTTCCCAAACCACTTCTGGAATAAGTTTGTATTTGGCCCCAGCGTCAGCCATCTTCAGTATTGGGGTACCATTAACACGCATAACAGCCTTGGGGCTGTCTGCCTCTCCTTCTTCACTCCCCACTGCATACATGCACTCTTCTCCATCATCACTTTCTCCATCATCAATCCAGTTTGTGCTGGCATTCTTATCCCTGCAACATTTGGCTAGGTGTCCTTTTCCATTGCAGATTCTGCATTTTTTTCTGAGTGCCGGACAGGTCGGATTGTTAGCCCAATGGGAGGGGCTTTCACATCTATAGCAAGTCCTGACAGTAATTCTTCCTCTTAATCATTGTCTCCCTCATCCATGTCTGAAATCCCTGGTTGAATGTCTTCTGATTTCCCTATTGACTCCTTCCCTGTTGTCACTGTTCAATCTTCTTCTCACATTTTGATTCTCTATTACATTAACCAATTAATTACTGCTGAGTTGAGGTGTATTGATGTTTTTTTATGGATATCGCTTTCATGCTTCCTTCTAATGTCTTTATGCATTTCTCTGTGTGTTTAACTTCTTTTGCCAGCCTAAAACGATCTCTAGTTGTGGGTCGTCTTCTGCCCGTAATTTTTCTCTCATTTTGCTGCTACTGCATTCTAGCATAACTTGATCGCTGAGCCTCTCATCCAATTGATTGTTGAATTTACATGTTCTTGCTAGTTTTCTTACGGCTGTGATGTATTGTTCTACATTCTCACCGTCTTCTTGTACACGTTTTCCAAATGCATATCTTTCCAAGATAGTGCTTAGTTTTTTTTCATAGTGCTTTGTCATTTTCTTTATGGATTTTTCATATTCATTATGCCATATGTCCTGCAGCTGTGGTGGTTGTTGTTTATTTTGTTGCAGAGATCATAGACATTTTTATTTTTATGTTTTTATTTTTTACTGGAACGAGTAGGAGTGCATTGTTATGGAAGTGCCTGACTTCCTAAAATGGCTGCCCTTCACGTGACCTCATACGCACATCTACGGGTCCTTTTTTCTAATTTATTTTATAGATTTCACTGGGGCTTTTCAGTGCTTTTTTTTTGGTGGAAAGTTTTGCGCGTCGGAGACACTGCTGCTGCACTCTCACCTACAGTGATTGTTCATGCGGTCGGGCCTCCGCGGGATAGTTTTCCAGGCAGAGATTGCTGTTCTGGGGTGAGTAGGATCCTTGTCGACACTTCTGTAGTGTCTGTTGGAGACACGGACGCAGAAATATATATATATTGTATAACTATTTATTAGTGCATTTAAGTAAACACTTGTTCATAGGCGCCTTGAAACACTTGTGAATAGGCGCGTTGGTGCGTTATAAATGCCATATCATATCATATCATATAATATCATATCATAATGTAAGTAGGTAATGAAAGCTCTGCCTCTCCAGCTCTTCTCTTCCAACTGTCGCCCTTCCTTCTCTCCACCACACGCCTCATTCTCTTTCTTCTCCCTTCCACACTGTGTCATTTGGTTCCATGACAGTGTGTGCGACGTATGCTACACATTTTATGAACATTATATTTAATCTCTAGCCTTTTGTTTTTCATCCTATTCTTCAAGTTACTGGCCTCAAGGCATGAATACACAATAACAGTGTTGCGCTTTTCTTCAAGGCTTTCTGAGTAAAAGTATTTAATTTAGGTGAATCTGCAACGTAATAAGCAAGTGTGGGTGCCCCTCAGGATACTTAAAGGAAATACTTCCTGAACGGATTAGAATTTCAGTGTGGTCTTACAAAAAGCTTTGTCTAAAATACCTACCAACAAAGAATCTTCAGTGCAAGTAACAACCATATTAAAAAGGTCAAAAAGTGACTTCCTCCTCCTGCTCAAACTTTATTGGAGGCTAATATGGAATCTATTTTGCTGGTAATTAGAGCACTTAAACTTTTATGGAATCCATGAATGCTAAGCTCTAACAGATGGATGAATGCAGGGCCAACTTTGAAAGAAGAATAGAGGAAGTTGAAAGAAGAATCCGCACTACCAAGGATCTTGCCAAATGAGTTGCCAATATGGAAGAACCAATTCCTACACTACAAAAACAAAATGAAGACTTGGAAAATAGAAATCGCAGAAACAACCTCTGCGTCTTTGGTATTCTGGAAGGAATTGAAGGAGAAGATGTTGCCCTTTTCCTGAACAAAACCTTACCTAAAATCCTAACTATACACTCATGCATTGTCCTTAATATCCAAAGGGCACACAGAATTGGCCCAAGTGAGCAGATTCTTTGATGAAAAATGCACCAAGAACAATAATCTTTCTCCTGATTGAATATATGCAACTTTAGTTGATCTTACAAACGGCTAAAGGAATGGGCCATGTGGTAGGGAATGGACACTGTATCTTCATCTCACAGGATGTTTCTAAAATGACAGTGCAAAGGAGGTATGTAGTAATATATATAGCGCTTTATAATATTATAGCGCTTTAGGATATATAGCGCTTCAATAAATGTGATGGCATTTTGTTGCCAGCAATAATGTGGCATACACATATAGTTATTTTATGTTGCCAGTATAACATGTGAATATGTTGCTGGTGGCATGCAAGGTATAGAATTCATAATGCAGTAAAAGCCCAATCTAAAACAGCAGAGAGTAAAAGTGCATCCATTTTTTTTCCTCTCTTGAATACCCCATGCATAGAATACTACATTATTGAACATTATTTATATAACTGACTGATTTAATTAAAAATTACTAATCACTAATGCTAACTCATTAACATTATAATGTAGTCCAATGTACAAATTGAGGTGTAAATACCTATTCTGAAATTCGTTTTTCAAATGTGCAATGGCATTCTTTTTTCTTCTTTCTCTTTCTGTGTTTGCAGAAAGCAGAAAGTATGCGCGAAAGGAAATCATAATTGAAACAGTTGCTCAGTGAGCAAAGATCCCATTGTGTAAAAGTGAAGGGTGATGCTGACTCTTAACCTGATTGGAGGAAAGTGTCTGCAGATATATCACTTAGGCAAAGTGGGTAGGTGTAGAGCTCTGCTAAGGGGAAAACTGACAGGGAGAAGTTAGTTTGTGTTGGCTGGGCTCTGAAGAGAGAAGTTTTTTGGTGTCACTAAGCACTGGCTTGGAAGTTTTGCCGTGCATCCCAGACACCAACATTACAGGGACGGTTCATGCTGACTTGGACTGTTCTTTTGAGGGGAGCAAGGACAAGGTCGTGTGGGAGAGAGCCACAAATATTTCTGGTAAGCAGACACAGTTTAAGTGAGGTTACTGTGTGCTGTTGTACGAATGAGTGATCTACAAATGTCATGTAGGTAGAATAGCAAATGAAATCCCCTGCATTTTAATTTGTCATGTTCATAATGCTAAAAAGTAATGCCTATTTTTAAAAAGGTCTATTTGCTCTGTATCTGTTGTTTTCTTTCTCTTCTTCTTTTATACAGATAATGGTGAAATGCACATTGTAAGATTTTTATTGTGAATTGTATTTGTTTTCAATACAAACAAGATATACAAGCAGATTGTGTAGATTTTTTTTTATTGCATTGGGGATTGCGTACGTGGACACGGGGGAGATTCAGTTTCTTTGGTAATACATTTGTCAATTTGCCCATGTAGATAGAATAACAAACAGAATAAGCAGTAATAAAATAAGTGTGTGTGTGGGTTTCCTCCTTGCATGTTGTTTGAGGGATTCTGATATAATATATAGATTACTGGTGGTCTATGAACCAGTAATGATGCCTACGGCACATAGGTCACTGGTGTAGATAAACCTGTGATACCGGCCACAGGCTGTAGGTGGCACTCTATATAAAAGTGATGGGTCCCCTTATGTGTATATGTCCAAGGCCCTCCATAGATCACTAGGAGGTATTCTAATAGAAGGAAGGTTTTGTTTATGATGGGGTTATAATATAGGGAAGGAAACTATGCTCACCACTAAATGACCTATCACCACAAAATACCACCAGTAGTGCATATTACTAGATTTGCCAATATAATATAACAAGGTATGGTCACTAGAATTATTTGAGGCCAAACCCAATCTAAATGCAAGGATAAGTTATTATCAAACTACCACTCATCTTTTGGCGGTAAGAAAATACAGCCAGACCCCAAATTTACACAAAAGATCCAACAGAAACAAATGACTTTCCTATTACCCTGTGCTCAAGCAAATGAATGCGAGGTATGGCATGATTCACCTTTGCACCTTTAACGTCACCATTAACAACAAAACCTCTACATTCCAAAACCCAACCGATCTAAAGAACGTCATAAGACTTCACAAAATTGAAGCAATGGATATCAGAACTGCTACTTACACCTGATACGCTATTCTCATCCTTCTGGATTTCATCTCCCCATTGAGTATCTATTCTAAATAATTTCCTTCTGGAACTGTCAAGAATAACAACTACTGTGGAGCGGGAAATCGCTCCTGTTTGTTGTGCCTTTCTGTCTACTTGCGGATGCATCTATACACCCCTTTAACACCCAACATTGTTACTCTGACCTCCTGGCGTTTGTTTCCTTATTTATCTAATGTTTTCTTGTCGGGTGGTGGACTCATCATAATTATTACAGACCTCCAATTTCTTTTTTTCTTTGCACCCTGGGATCAGATGTTAAAGTGACTCTTGTTAATCTCTGTTATATGTTTTACATTTTTCTTCTTTTTCTGTTTTCCTTTTCCTTTTTTGGCAGTCTAAAGGACATGACTATTGCTCTATTGCTCTGCTAGATAATACCTACAAGCTAATTGTGAAGCTTCAAATCTTGGAACTTATTTTAATTGATATATTCACTGTTGAAATTATTACTGTTATCTTCAATTAAAATATGACCCTTAAGTGTATGACTTGGAATGTTAAGGGTTTTAATAATCTGATTAAGAGGCAAAAGGTTTTAGCACACATTAATAGATTCAAGTCAACCGTTGCATGCGTATAGGAGACTCATTTATCACTACAGGAATCTATGAAAAACGGTGTAGCAATTTTAATTAAAAAGGGCACTCAGTACCAGATTCTCCATGAAGATGCAAATGCTAAATGGGTTTTAGCTAAATTAGGAATAGCATCTCAGACCATCTCTATTCTTACTGTATATGGACCTACTACTCCTGATCCCAAATTCTGGCGAGATCTGAAATCTATTATACTGCTACTACCCAGAGTTTCTAAGTACGGATCCGGGGATCAAACCTGTGGTGCTCTTGCTTCCAAGGCGAGCACGTTGCCAGTGAGCTATCCTCCTGAGACTGGTGACTTCAATAATGTTATCGACTGTTTCCTGGATAGAAGATCTGTGTGAGAATTTAAAACTAGCAAAGCACACAGAATTCACAAGCTGCTTGTCAGAAACCGGGGTTATTGACTTGTGGAGATTAGAACACCCTACATATATAGATTCTACTTTTCATTCCCTTCCTCATGATACTTTAATAAAAAATGTTATCGATTAGATCTGTGTTACCAAAACATTAACAGCCTCAATAATTGACTCCACTATTGAATGCTCTGCAATTTCAGACCACTCTGCCGTGAGAACTGATATTGAAGTGGGGTACATTACAAACCTTACTAATAGATGGACATTCAAGAACTTGCTACTTCAAGATCCCAATTTTGCAAAACTCTGTCCTTAATTTTTATCATTTTTTCTTCCAAGTCAATATGTTGACACCTCTCCTGCCAATAACCGGTATACGTATAAAGCAGCCTTACGGGGCCATATCATTTGCTTTACTACCAAAAACCATAGAGAAGCAAGAAAAGAATTAGAAACCCTTCATGCCCAACTACATAATTTTGAGAAGCAATTTCTTTGTACGCATATTGACACTCTCCATCGACAAATTCTTGCCATTCTTTTTTCTATTAATAAAACATTAACGGAGCTCGCCTCTGGTGTCCTGTTAATATTCAAGTCTAAAATACATCAATCATCCAATTGAACAGGGAAAGCTTTAACATATACTGTTTGAAAGAAGATTTCACCCAATTTGGTTTTATTTGGAATCAAATTTCGATTAAGTATTTGGTTAATTGCTCCCTCACTTAACCAAACAGTCAAGATACATTTGCAATCAAAATGGAATGAATCAGTAGCAACCTGGTCCCCTTTATACCTAATGTTGTGGGGCAGATTAGAGGTCATCAAGATGATGCTTTCACCTGTCGAACGGGAAATCATATTGTGCCTCCTGTACTGTATGAATATATGTATATTGGCCTATGCCAAGCTGCTTACAAGCCACTTGCGAAGGAATCCGCGTTTTAAGGTCTTGACCTTAGATCAGTGTAAGCCGCCATTTTAGGTCTATCCGCCATTTTAGATTCTTTCTTTAAAAGTCACCCTGTGTTCTAAGATGTGGACAGTGTCATTCCGAATGCAACATGGCCGTCTTGACCTCTGTGTACAAACTAATGTGTAACTTGCCTGCAGGCCACATGTTGGGGTCATTAACTGAGACCTTGTCCTTCATTGACCTGTGTGTAGAGGATTACCTGCACCAACAAAGCTAATCGGCGAGCATGTGTTAATCACAATGTATTCAAATACTGAAATGTGAACACTTGTTTAACTATATTGTACAGAAATGTATGAGAAGGCTTAATGAGGAATCCTAAGACATACTGTTGCCATTGTGACTTGTTGATGAATGTATTAAAGGTAAATCCTAAATGTATAGATGCATGAACTCGGCACGAACCCTAGATCCGTGATGTATTAACTTATATTAAATTGTAGGTGGGCTGAACGTCATGTTTTTGATAGTATAAAATGTGTGACTATTCTAATGTACAGTCCCACTCACTGAGCACACCCAACATAGCTGGAGTTCGCTGTGTTGTACTGAGGGCCGATAGCTAGCCGTTGCTTTGTCCTTTGAAACTCTTCAGTATAGAATAAAGATCTTTGTATTTTTCTTTGTAACCAGAGTTTGGTGCATTTCCTTTTGGGGTGCTCAGCCTCGATATCTTCTTTTTGTTTTCACACACCTGTCATTTTATACTACTATCAAAGTATCCATATCCTGCTTCCAGCCTCTTTTTTATGGTATTAACAGGATACTCATTAATTTCCTTTGGGTTCCTAACAAAAGGAAAAGGGTTGCCTGTAATAAGCTTAAAACCTCATGCAACGGAGGAGGGGTTGGAATCCCAAACTTTAGTAATTACCACAAAGCTTTTGTTGTTAAATTAGCCCAGGATTTGTTCCTCTCGGATCAGATACTAAATCTTCCTGCGTGGCTGGTGGTTGAAAAGTCGCTTGTTTCTCCCTTTGGTATTAGAGATGTTGTATATCTCTTCAACAGTTCCAGATAGTTTTTTTTCTAAAACAATATGTCTCACTAGTTCATATTTAAAGGATTTTCTATTTCACCAAACTAATAAGCCTGCAAAAGCTTTCTCTCATTTTATTTGGTGCAACAAAAATATAACTATATATAATAGACCCATTCTAAGGAAAACATGGATCAGTAGAGGTCTTACATTTATTGATTAAATACTTATGGGTAGCCACACTCTCACAGTAAATGAATTTAGAATCTAATTCTCATTTCCTAACCGCTCTCTCAATCAATATTCCAGTCTAATTAAGGTTTGTCTTGATGCTAGAAGTAGAAATGAATCAAGTGTATTGGCTGTTGATCCCAACAGACTTCATCTCATGGAAACTCCTCAAACTGTTTAAGCCTCCTGACTCTATCAAACCTTTAGAGTGCAAAGAAATCCTGACAATAAGTGGACCTCTGAACTACACTGCCAAGAAGACTGTGGTGTACAATTTGATGATGAACTGTGGTCTAACATTTGGACTAAAATCAATTATGTATCTGTCTCCACAAACCTAATCCAAACATTATTTTTTTTCACCCATACAGATTTTACTACGCCCACAAAACTCTTTAAATCTAAGATATCTAATGATGATCACTGTTGCTCATGTAAATCGGCTACTGGGTCCTTTAGTCATATATTTTTGGAATGTACACTTGGTAAACCCCTTTTGGAACCAAGTTTAGAATTTTCTTAAACATATAGTTTAATATTTTATTGGGAAGTTTAGCAATGAATGATGGGAAAATTGACCCATCCTTGATATTTTTTGACCTATTCATACTTCATACTTCTTGCTATTCGCTTAATCACATCAAATTGGAAGGATTTGACAATAATGTCTATCAAAAGATAGTGGAATAAAAAATGCGATATTCATATAATCAAGAAATGTAATGCCAATTCACCCTCGCTTTTCCTTAAAAATGATAAGAAATTGAAACATGTTGTTAACTATTTAAATGCGTGAATCTTTAATCCGGCTATATATTGTATTAGTAACAGTATATATGTAATTCAATGTGAACATGTGTTACCTTTACTACTTCACTTAATGAAATCGTGAGTTATTTTTTTCCTCTCCTTTCCTCTTTTCTTACTCATCGGATACCAATCTCTCTTGACTTACCTTCTTTGTTAATTAATAACTATTGCTCTGCTACAATGTGATTGAGATGTTTGATTTCTAAATGTTATTGAGATTGTTGCTCTATTTTCTGGTATGTATACGTCTAAAATAATACATCCTATAAACTAAAAAGAAGTGTAAGATGGTCCCTGGCCTGACTACAAGGACCTGACATTAGTTTCCTACTTTAATAAATATTATATAGGGCTCAACAGTGAGAATTGAACTCTGTTCTCTTCCTCGATTCACTAAGAGAGTAACTTGTGTGTATTATGCTGCCCGCAAAGGAAACTAAATCGACAAATTGCAATTTGAATCAGTCAATGTTCCACAAGGAATGTGCCTGATTGTCCTTTAGAAAAAAAGGACTTCAAATACATTGATGAACAAAAATGCAGTGAGGGCTTGAGAAATGCAAGATTGTTTGGTGAACATGCATGATTGCCTGTTTGTTGCAAAAACAGCAAAAAGTGCACAGAAAGTGAAGCAGCCTCAAAACCGGATTGTTTGCAATTTTCCAGGAACCTCGTGTTATTTAAAATATGAAAATTTGCTAAATTCGTGCACAACATCACCCCCTGACGAAAAGAAATACGGCTGGCAGTCGTTTCTTCTGCCAATATTTCAATGAAGAAAAATGTGATAACAGATAATGTAATGGCGGTGTTTCCTTAATTGTTGATGATATGGTGCAGAGCATATCCAACAAGAAGCGAACGTGTTTATATTCATCCAGGACATAGCTAATCTGTAATTGACGACCGGTCAGTGTGATAAATAAGAGTCTCGCACATTATTTATTGCACGGTTCAGGAATGTCTTCTGCCCATGTCTCATTGTGCGGGAAGCTGTGAAAATAAACAAAACGGGAGACTCCAATCAGGTTCCTCCCGGTTCTTTGTTTGGTTTACAGAGTATAAATCACGTGGACTAAACCAAAAACCGAGCTCTGTTCTTGGAAAAAAGTTCTTTAGGATGTTTTTTGTTTTAATTGAGCAACATAGCGTTCTAGTGCAAGAGTTGAAAGGTGTTTTGAAGCACATTTTGCACAATTACGGCCCAGGCGACTGGAAGCGTGATATGTTTGATATGGATTTTGTATGGCACACCAATGCACTAGAATTGAGTTTCCAATAATGAATTCGAAGAAATAAGATCTGATTTGTAGAAAACAAAACATCCGTTATTTCGATTTATAGGTGTCTTGTGTGTATTGTTTCACGCTTGCTATGCTTGCCACAACACACACCACTTGTTGGCGAGTCTCTGCTAGATTAGTTTCGCACCCAATGCTGTGTTACGATTCACTGAACACTGCATTTTAGAATCGCACACGTTTTTGGGTGCTCGGATTTTATGTTCCATCTGAATCTGAAGTGCATTTCCCAGTTCTGAAGTGGTTGCTCGGCCATCTCCAAGACATATCCCCCCGTAGGACATAGTGAAGTATTTCTGTGTCTGTCAGATTTATCTCCCTTTTCAGTGCAGCATCTAATCCACTTCCAATGGAGTTCATGGAGACCTTCATTTCTGGGGGCGAACTGGCACAATTAGGGGCCTAACAGAACTTCTGCTTTCAGGTTCGTGAATGCCTCTGTGCACTGCTACATACAGACAAGACCGATCATTTTTTCAGTAGGGCTTTAAGTAGACCGGGGCTTTCTGAAAAACTGCCCCCGAGTCAGGGCTACCTAAGTCCTCCAAAACCATTTTTTCTGACGTGAGTTATGAGAGTTAAGAGACTGAGCGCCTACACCAAATTCTGCCACTAGGTATTAATAGAACACGCTATGGAAAGAACACATGTAGAGGTGTGTTTTCCACTTGGGCAGGACAGTCAACACCTCATGCTCAAAGGCTGAGGCTTTCCAAATGAGTATATATGACTCGTGGTTTTCAAAAAATGTTATTATTAGGGTTTTATCACAAATGAAGTGAGCATCCGGGCCAGATCGCAATATGTGCTGAGATGGGATCGCATGGTTGATCACTGTCACAGACATATTTGTCAAATCTAAACATGTGTGGTCACTGTCATGTTCCCAAAATGTTCTTTTATTTTATGGAAAGCAGCCATTGGCCTTATTTACAAAAAAAGCACAAAGTAGATTGAGCGAACATTGCACGGTCCAAATGAACAGCGCTGGAAGCAGATTCATGGAATCAAATGCGTGCCGAAACCAACTGCGCAGATCAAAATTAGTAGTACCCGCCACTCTCACAACACGCCCCAAGAGCAAAATTAACATAGCACTCGTAAACAAATTTTGCGCCCGACCCATAATCACGGATTACTTACCTGCAATCACCAGTATTTCTACTCCTCTTCGGTAACCGACAAGTCCACATTCCAGTACCTCCACTAATCTGCGCCTCAACACCCTACATTAAGGCAGAACCCAAAAGCCCTTCCTTGTCCAAGTGCCTCCACTAATCTACGTGCCAACACCCCACATCAAGGCAGCACCTACAAGTCCTCCCTCATCTCAGTCACTCCACTAATATGCGCCCCAACACCCTACATGAAAGCAGCACCCACAAGTCCTCTCTTGTCCCAGTACCTCGACTGATGTATGCCCCCAAATCCGCATCACTTTACACACACTCCTCATCCACACAGTGCTTGCCCGAACAATGTGCTACATCACAAGAATGCATCCCAAATACACATCACCCCAACGCCCATTCTTACTCTTTCAGTGCACAGTACTGACACCAGGAGTTGGATGAAATGTCTAATGTCTGAGTAAATACCCATTTAATCAGCTTGCTTGCAGTAGTCCACAATGAATCCCCAGTCCACGTTAGTAGACCACAACCACTCTCATGTAATTTGGCAACAACACTTGCTTGACAGCTCCCTAGATGTCCCCACAATATCCCTTGTAATTAGGGAACCAAACAATCAGATTCTCACAGATGAAACTATTGTTTTCTGCTGAAGAGACAAACCTGTACCCTGGCACACACTCATGACCTGTTGTGAAAATAGTAAAGTCACATACCCAATAGTAATTGATACCCACACCCATTCACTGTCCCTACATGGTGACGGACAGGGTTGCAGGCTTTGTTCAGTACAATGGTGCTGTTAGTCTTACAATCGCTGTAAATGAAACACGTGCCAGCCATGCATCTTAAACACTCAGTTTACTGTGGAGTACTTACCTCCTCAACTCCTCTATCCTGTGTCTTCAATTAACTACACATGACTTACTTTTGGATCACACTCAGCTGCACAACAACAACCAACCACATTGTTTCTGCAGCTAAACTTTAGTTCCTTGAAGTTCCAGTGACAAAGTCCTCATGTCAGGTGGGTAGCACAGGGAATCAAAGTGAGACCAGAACCCTTCTCATCATCCACAATTCAACTAAGCTATACCTGTTGTGGAAATGTGAGCACATCTACAAATGCCAAAGGGACACCTAAACTGCTGTGTCAGCATAAATAAACACTATGTAGAAGAATCTGAAATCTGGAGAAGTGAATGGACAGAGGTGAATGAGCTGTCTCCAGATACCTCAAATATTGGCGCTCTGGAGAACATCTGGCCAGACACCTAAACAAGTGAGTGCCCATCCTTAATGAGAGACCCAAAACATCATTATAAAATATACTTCTCATCCCCAAATATCTCCCCACATCGCACCAGTAGACACACAATCCAAAACATACTCAATCAACACTGATACAAAAGCAAAAATGCAATGCCCCTGCACCATACGTGGTATCAGGCAACCATACATTTGCATCCCCACCCGTGCTATGGTCCCTTCCCTACTTGTGAAACACATATCCACATGGACATATGGGCAAATCAATCAAAGTAATGCCACTATGCCTACCTCAAATAACCCCCAACATGACTGACAACCCATGAAAGTATTTATTAAGGAATAGCCATGCCAACCATAGCATATATGGTTGACAAACCCACGCAAACCATGAATAGTAATGTCATCACACCTGTAGTGCAAAGCACGGAAGTAGGCAAGCAACAGATCTGTATGATAAACATGTGAAACACATGCAACTCCAAACATGTCCTCTCACTACATCTACCATACTCCATACATGAACATTGGCCATGAAGGCATCATACAAAACATCACCCTCACCTAAAGCATACACACATGACCCAGCAAATAGGCTAGTACCATTATGAGCCACAGAGTGTGCCCTAAACCCACATGACAACCATAGGACCTACATGCACCCGTTGCTAAGGATCAGGCAGCAATGTTGTCGGTCTGAACACAAATACATTATTCCTGATGACATACAATGTATGGCCCCTCATTCAGTGGCCTGACAGGCCCATATGTTGATCCAGATAGTCAAATGCACTAAATTGCCATGACCAGTCATCCAAACACATGAGTCAGTCTCAGCTGCTGAATGGAGATAATGCAATCATCATACCCATTGAACAACCCATAGAGGAGGTATGCATGAACTTAACTTACATGGCCTCAAAATCTTAATCTGGGTTGTATGCCTGCCTTGCTGGCTGCATCTCACATTGCATGCCCACAAGAATACTTTGTCCCCAAAAGTTGTGAGATCATTCCTACAAATGTCTGCTTCACAGATGTGTACCAGGACATACTTCCAGGGTTGGGATGAGGCTACATGCCAGTTAAGAATTGCACAACACACATGCCGTGAAAAGCACTAAGTTGCTCAATTCATGCACACTCATCCAGAACATGCTAAATATGTGAAAATGTTCAGCCTGCGGGTCCCCACGGCAGCTTGGATATAGGCCTGCAGGTCAAGGACCTGGACATGGACCACTGGGTTGATCTGCTCCAGGATCTGGAGGTGATGCAGTGTCAGCTGATTTTGGCCTGCAGAGTGCACCTCCACGGAAGCCCCTGTATCAGGGGCCACCTTTGCCTTCACCTGGCTCCAGATCCTCAGGTCGTCCCAGCGCTTTTTCACACTGTGCACTCTACGCACTACCACTCCCTGCGCGTTGATAGCAGCCATGATGTCTATCCAGATCTTCTGATGGCCACATGTCAGAAGATGCCTCTGCAGATCAAAGTGGGTATCATAATTGGCCAGGACCCTTTCACCCAGAATACCAACTTCTGCGGCAGAGAATTTTACTGCCCTCAGCCTCGCCACCTTGGGGTTGCTGGTCAATGTAGTTGACATGGTACACCTGAGGCTGGTGAGTTGAACCTGGACCCTGACTGTACGTGTACTGTGGAGCTGTGGTGGTGATATGGAAGTTTGGAAGTCCTTATTGAAAGGGGCCCCTAGGGGTCCCTCGTGCTATGGAAACAAGGCAATAACGATACACGAAAAGATGCGCCAGACACGAGGTTCAAATTCCCAATGCTAGGGTTTATTGCAAGCAAAAGATAGTATCAATTGGCAAATTCTGATCTCACGCCCCGCGACGTGAGTTTCCTAGACCTCGAGGGACGCAAGAGAGCGAATTACGTACATCAGTTACATATATACAAAATGCATATCATACAATCAGCAAAGTCATGTTCAACACCCCTCTGTATTAAGTTCCTTTGAACTCGGGATGACGATGGACATATCCGACGAGAATGACGATTATAATGCTTTCGATGTCTATTCTAGTAACAATGTGCAATTTAGAAAGTGCGGAGGCATCTTTTAGAACACGGTGGTTCTGTACTTGGAAGCAATCTGTACACGGGGAAGAGCCACATTCCAAGCTTTGCTATCTATGAGGTACTATTCGTGTCCTGGGAGCCGACACGGTCTAAAGGGTTTTGCGAAGGGGGGCCGTAAGAGAAGCATAATTCAAGCCTTTAACTGTATTATTCTAACATATTCTACCATCGTACGAGACTGGCTGGCAGCTGTGAAGTGATTAAATGCCCTGCAGCTTCCTCCCAAGGCTACAGAGAGGGAGCGTGGGCATTCCTTTTTGGGCTACTCATGAGGCGTTTCAGCAAACTCTTCAGTCCCGCGACCTTGTCCTTTCATATTCAGACAACAATGTTAACAGTTGAGCAGAGTAAGCAGAATTCGCAACAATTGCAAGCTGCAAAGCAGTTTTTAGACAGAAAGCAATGAGCAATGGTTAACAAGTAAAATGGCGATTCTTGCTATATTTAAAATGGCCGCTCGTCGGTCAAGCATAGCAGTTTATATTTCTATAATTTGGTGCATAAGACGGTTGGCCCACGGCCATCAAGTTACGTCTATCATTCAAATGAAGGGTATTAATTTTTCCAGATTGACAATATGGCAGTTGAGCTGGTGACAGAGCTTGGCAGGAGATCAACAAAAGGAAACGCTATGGAGTAATAACAGGCACTCCAAGGCAGTGCTAGTGGTCAGCAGCCAGTGACACACTACCAGGCAGCAGAAGATGTAGAGTTTTGGAGGCAGAATATGGTTGGAGGAGGCACAACAATGGCACAAGGCAGGAGGGATAGCAAGGCACAGGTGTTTTCACTTGATGCATGAGGTAGCAGTGACAAAATCAGATGAATGGCTGTATGCGTGTAACTTCCACCCCGCATGCAGTATGCGCATATGCGTGTAACATTGCAAATAACATGCTCACAAGCCCCACCAACCTGCATGTACTTTCCCTGGCATGCACGGAGTCAGTGATATTTGGGGGTACCAAGTGGCCTTCCTGGCGTGCACGGAGGTAGTGATATTTGGGGGTATCAAGTGGATTTTTTGGCATGCGGACAGACAGCGATATTTGGGGCACCAAGTGAATTTTCTGGCATGCACTGAGGCATCGATATTTGGAGGTACCGTGCCATAAACACACCTTACATAGGGCCTCATCAGGAGTTGGGCCGCATTTAAGGGCTGGCCCTATCACAAGTTTGGTGCTAAATCGTCTGTTTACCTTTTTCTGGAGGTGAACATCCCTGTTTTCGGCGGTATTACAGCCGGCTGTTTTAGCCCGCAGTATTAGCACCAAAAATTCCCCATTGGATCCAATGGACCCAATCAGGAATGGGGATTTACTGTTAAGGCCCAACCTGTGATCCGGTGGTAATACCACTGGACCGGTCGGTGCTAGGGCTATTACAGTCGGAGGTATTACAGCTGGTAATACAGCCCAACTCGTGATGAGGCCTATAGTGTTTTGGAGAAATGTTTCACTCAACCATCCCATTGCACTATGAGTGAGAGGGCTCCATGGAGAGGACAAGGACAAAGACGAGGACAGAAGGAGGGTTCTCCTGCAAAAAGTAGTGGTGAGTCTACAGGTGTCCCAGTACCACCAAGGCCCACTTTGGCTAAGAGGTGCCAGATATTGTAGACAAACACCATGTCAACCCGTACCATTGGGCCCACAATACCCTTCCTGTGACCCAGCAGTGGAGGATGTGGCGAGAGGTCAAATATCTCATAAATTCATATGGTGTGTTGTGGTGATGAAATGTGGTCTCTGCCCAAGATACTGGAGGTGGATCACCACATGTTGAGGAGATAACTCCGTTTGAAGAGGTTGCCATTGACCCCATCACCAACAAGCAGTTGGTTGGAGTGGGAGGCATGGATGCCTATGCAGCCATATCAGGTGTGTGCTATGTGTGTATGATATATGCTTTCCTCAAAACAAGATATGGTATCAAATGCTGTAGTAGAGTTGGTCAGGGTTATCCTCACCCATCCATGAGTACTGCATTAATGCACTGATGGTTACTTTCATTACATGCTGTGCATTCTAGAAGGTGGATGCTTGATCTATGCTTTCTGTTGAAATTGATCTTACTGTGCACATTACAGTGTACAGAATTCCTTTGTGATGCCAATACACCTATGTGTGCCAAGGGCCTGCAAGACACATGTCGTGGAACACACTCATGGTGTCATGCCTGTGGATAGTGCATTGCAACCAAACATTTAGCATCACATGGAACACACTAAGTAGTGTATGATGTCAGAGTTATCCATTCACTGGCCCTGGCGGCCAGTGGACATGGATGAGCAACAATGTCAGTGAGACATTGCATGAGGTTGTGTTCCACACAGTTGTTGCAGTGGTTGCCCGAAATATGTTTGATAAGTGATGTTCATTCCACATTTGGACAGTTAATTTTTCTATGGCCATGCAAGTGCACACTTGTCATATCCATGTTGTAGTCACCTTACACATGGTAAAGATGCATGTTAGCATGTTTAACCACTAATCAAGCCTAGCCTAATCTCTGAAAAGAGGGTGATGGGGATGTTGGCAACACAAAATCCTGTATGACAGTAATGTCAGCAGGAGAAAACCTGATTCTTGCATGTGTTGCCCGTATGCACGTATGAAGTTGAGAATTGACTCTGCAATGAAGCACAGAGCTCCATCCATGTACTTTTACATCTTCCACTTTTATTCATGTCTGGGTGTATGTTCGGTAACCTACTCCTCCAATCCATGGCTTGATACATGGGCCCTCATTCCAACCCAGGCGTTAACCCTTAACACCTGATTTCCACCTTAACGCCTGCTTTTAGCAGGCGTTAAGTACCTAGGCGCTAAGCGTCCTTGGCGCTAATTACGGCACCGTAATTTACGGTGCCGTAATTAGCGCCTTCCCCACTCCCATTATGCCCTATGGGGCAAAAATGGGAATGGGGACAGGTAAATGGGGATTGGGGATTTACCGCCCCACTCACCTTGGAATGGGGCGGTAAATCCGCCATCCACCATGGTGTAAACAAAGTTTACACCATGGTGGTAAAGTAGGGAACTTACCACCTGGGTTGGAATGAGGGCGGTGGTCTAATGTGCCTGACAAGATTGCACAGAGCATTTATTGTTAGCCACCCATGCATTCCTTAGTACAGAATGCCTAGTTTCAATATCTGATTCATGTGTACCATGCCCTTTTCTGTCTGTATGCAATTAACTTTGAATATGCATGTTCAAGTTGATAGGTGGGACTCTAAATACTGTTGTTTGACTTTTGTGCAGGTGATGGCACAGTGGATGTGGAGGAGGAGGATGAGGAGGAGGCAGTGGATGAGGCAAAACCATTCACCAATGAAACTTAGGGTGTTGTGTTTGGGCGAGAATGCCATCCCATTGAGGCCATCATCAGCAGGCCTGCTGACTCATCTTCTGATGATGCTGCCAAATCAGATGTGGAAGGTATATTGAGGGACATTGGGGAGGGGCCAGCAATGAGTAGTCCGGATGTCATGGAGCTCCTTGAGTTCCTAGAGGCTGCTGAGTCTGTGGAGGAGAGCCAAGAGACCCTGGGATTGGCAGTGGAGAGGCATTCTTCAATGGTGGATTCTGTGTCTGCAACTTTGCCTCCTATCATCATGGAGTCAGAAGCAGAGGCTGTCAGTGGGAGGGTTGAACACTGCCAGCCTACAACAGTGCAGGCTCTGGTATCCCAGCTTGGTAGGCCACGCACAATTGGTGGATGTGTGCCTTCCGGACACTTGGAGTGGGAGGAGGAGTTGCTGCGTGCAAGTGCCCATCGGGTCGAGGTCCTACAAGATATGGCCAGGGACATCCATCACTTGGTTGAAAATGTCATCTCCTCCAATGCCACACTCACTGCCAAACTACGCCTATTGCGGCCGGAGAGGAGAGAGGACATACAACACTAGAGCCAGGCGACTCGTGAGGAGGCTTCAAACATGCAAGAGAATGCCACCTCAAGGAAAACTCTGCATACAGAGATGTTACCCCAAGGGCAAGCCACTGACAAGATACAGATTCCTTGAGACAAACTCTGCATGTGGAGTTGTCGGCCTCAAGGGAATTCTGTGGAGCAGACACAGATTCCTTGAGACAATCCCGGCATGAGAGCCTTCAAACTGAAGCACTCAACCCTTACCTGACAATCATCAACTGCTCTCTAACTCAAGGCTCCTTCCCCTCAAACCCTCATGACATGGCACATCCTGCCACATCTTGAGAACACAACTGTGGGCCCTGATATTCTCAGCAACCACTACCCCATCACTCATCTTCCCTTCCTAAGTGAGATCTTTAAGAAAGCAGTAGCCATGCAACTCCTCTAACACACTAACTTCAGCCCTATCAATCTGGCTTCAGACTCCCATAGTACCAACCTCCCCGTTATCATTGAGAGTAAAATAATCTTCTATGGCTGCTAGGAGGGATTGGTGTATCTCCTTATCTTGCAGGAGGAGGTCATTACACCTCCACCGGGATCCGGTTGCCGGGGCAGGGGGAAGGCCAATCCTAATCTTTACCATGTCATGATCCGTCCAAGGGACGATCTCCACTCCCGAATTCGAGACCTCTCCCTGCAGCGAGGAGTCAACCAGGATGTAGTCTATACGAGAGAAAACAGCATGTGGCTTTGAATAGTATGTGTAATCGGGGTTCCGGCCCCGCTCGGGTATACACGTGTCACACAAGCCCAGTTCCCCATTCACTTCCTGGAAGGCCAACGCCAATTTCTTATAGAGACGGATGTTGGGGCACGGATTATCAGACTTCCTATCCCTCTCGGGGCAGAGCACCATGTTAAAATCCCCACCCACCAGTAGGGTGCCCTCAGAAAATGACATTATTATCCCTTTCATTCCCTCCCAGAAGGTGTCCTACGCTTCATTCTGAGCATATATGCAAACCAATGTGAACAAACGGCCCCGCACCTCCCCCTTTACCATGAGATACCGTCCATCCGGGTCTGCTTTTGAGGCTTTAAACACAAAATGGGCACCGGAGGAAACCAACAAAGCTACTCCCCGCTTCTTTGCCTGGGATGAAGCCATGAACATCTGATCAATGGTTTTGGCCTTGAGCTTAGGCTCTTTTCCCCGAACCCAATGAGTTTCCTGCACAAAGAGAAAGTGAAGCTGCAGACTCACAAATTCCCTCACAATTAGAGACCTCTTTGTAGGCGAGTTAAACCCGCGTACATTCAACGACCCCACTGTCAAGAATTGGGGTGAATCATCCATTAAAGCACAGGTAAAGGCTCATAGCTCCCTTCTTAGAACAGCAAGCGTTGTTGCTCCCACAATGCTTTCGCAACCCACATACGGCTCGAGACAGCCCCGGAGGTGCGAGAAAGACCAAAAAACTTGGCGCACCATAACTGTAACCTCAGCAACCCCACTCCCACGCTTCACCCCCCTCTCCTCCCTCCCCCCTGATCGCCTGGTTGATCCATGGCTTCATCCTATCGCCAGGCCAGGCCACCATTGTCTCCCCCCTCCAGGCTCATTAACTCTTCATAAACCAAAACTTGAGCCCTCCCCACCCCCAGGATCAATGCAAATCACAAACAGTTACATCACCCTTCATTCGCAAAGTCAAATGCAAACTTATTCGTCGGGCGCCAGGAGCCCGCTTCAGTTTCTCAGAAGTTCCTGGGAAGCTGGGGCCACTCTCCTAAATTTTCTTTGGCCTTGAACTCTGCGCCTTTCCTTTGGAGCTTTGTTTCCCTCTGGGCCTGTCGGGGTTCGCTCCCGGTCCTGCTCCCCAATCTCTGTATTTGAATTGTCCAAAAGTTTGCCCGACACTCTCTTGATATCGTCCTCAGTGATCAGGGCATACTTGTAGCCCTCGAACTCAAAAGAGAGTGAGAATGGTTACCCCCACCTGTATCGGACCCCCTTGGACTGGAGCATCTTCGTCAACAGGGAACAGAGGTGACATCTTGCAAGGGTGAAGGCCGACAGGTCTTGATACACCGAGATCTGGGCCCCCTCCCACTCCACCGGGCTCTTCTTGTGAGCCAGTTCGAGGATCCTGCTTTTCTCGGAGAAGTAATGAAAGCGAACGAGAACGGACCTGGGGCCCCTGGAGGATGCGCCCGCTCTATGGGCCCTGTCAATGGTGGGTTTGTTGGTGTTGGCCCCCTCGAATAGCACTCCTATTTCTGCATTGACAGCCTTGATGATGTCTGCTTGCGTTTCGCCTTCGTGTTCCGGAATACCTAGGAAACGCAGGTTACAGCGGTGTTCCCTATTCTCCAAATCGTCCATTTTTAAGGAGCATTTCTCTTCTCTCCTCTCGAGTTCTGATAGGCGCTTGTCAAATTGTGTCTCAAAGATGTCGCTCGAAGCTGTATTGTTCTCCAGCACCTGAACCCTGTCATCAATATTGTCCACCTTTTTATCTAGGGTGTCCAGTCGTAGAGCAATATCCGCCCTAAAGCCTCTAATTTCCTCCACTAGGGCCGCCATGCCCCTGGTGACTGTGCTTGTATCAGTAGGTTCCTGCTGCGTCGGGGCCACCATTTCAGGGGGTATCAGGTGATCGGGGGCGTGCGGCGAAAACTCTGTAGGGATTCCTTCCAGTTCATAGAATCTCCCCGAGCATCCCCGCTCCGTGGGGGCCTCCCCCAAGAGCTTGTGCCCAAGGAGGCCCGCTCTCACATTCGCAGGCAACGCCACAGGGAGCAGGAGCCAATGTCAGAAGAGGGGCAAGAAGCGGAGACCCAGCAACGGGGGTCCAAGTCCCCGACTAATACACTCCTGGAGGTGTAGGTCTCTCCTCCTCCGGGTTCCCACCTCACCTCTCACTCCCCAAACCGCTTAACTTCACTCCCGTCGGAGCGGTGGCAGTACGTATTGTTCCAGTGGCTGAGCGCGGGAAGGACCAATCCCAAAGCCCCTGTGTCTGCACCTCAGTGCGGCCCGCTGGGGCCAGCCTCTCCCAACAGGGCCCTGTGTGTCTGTTCTGTCTGCCTGGGACCCACGGTACTCGGGGACACCCCGCTGCTAGATGCCCCTCCGAGGCTCCTAAATATACCAGGGGCTCTCCCCAGCCGCACTCCCGCCTCCTCCCGTGACACCTTCAATACCCAGGAGGTCGTCCAGCCCGGGCCTGCACCTCCTTACCTCCTTGGCGCCAAGTTGCCACTCAGCCTGTGGGAGTCCATGCACTGCGTGTGTAGGCCAGTGAGAGGCCTTGCTTGCCTCCCGCACACTACCGACACCAGTTCCTGGCAGTCCCCTTCACCCTACACGATCACCCCAAGCACCGCTCACTCCAGTGGGGGCCCCCACGCTCCGTCCTTCCCCTCGCGCAGGCCACCAACTCTGCGGTGCTTTCATGGCTGTTCCTCCGGTTCCCGGATCCGCTGCTGATGCCCCCGGGTGCGTCCCGCCTCTATCGCCGCGCACGAGGCAGGAGGGGGGAGCCGCCAGTCGGGGCAGCCAAGCCCTTCCACAGGCCTCGCTCCGGCCCGGGCTCGCCATAGATTCTCGCGGAGCCGCGGCGCTGCAGGGGGGAGGGGCCTCAGTCCCTCTAAACTCGGAGGCTCAGATCTCCGGAACGGCTCCACCACGGGGGCTCAAATTTGGGCCAGGGTTGCCCGGCACACTCAGTGGGATGGGGGTGGTGCCAGCTCCTCACTCCAGGGGTGTCGGGGGGGCTTAAGTCCCACAAATAGTGCCCTGCAGAGGAGACGAGCTGAGCTGCGTTAGAACATCTCTGCGCCCCTTGGTGGATTGTTTGTTATTTTATACCTGCCGTTGTTGTTCCTTCCTTTTGAAATCCCATGGGAATTCCACTTCTCAGGTCTGTGTTGTGTATTACAGTCATAAATAAGAACCATTGTTAGCTAGTACAGATTTCTTATATTTGGGTTTTCTTGTAGGTGCAACATATCTCTACACCACGACAATCAATCTCTAGGTATTCCAAGAGCTATCTGATTGTGTTGATTTGCTTCCAAATTACCATATCGTTCCTAATCATTCTGTATTTCCTTTACAGCATTGGTTTGGCGGTGTGTGTTTCTCCCACGCTCTTTTATGGGATAGACTTCTCTGCTAGTCCTCATCCTATTAGCACCGGGGTTCATCGTGGAAAAGAGCCCCTCTTTTGAGGAAGCCTGAATCTTTGAATTCAGGGGAGCTGGATTCCTGAGGCTGGATTGTACCTATCACACATTCCCTTCCTTTGTGAGGTCTTCTTAGTACACTCCAATCCAATACCGGAGTGGTAAGTAACAACCACCAAACACTCACTGACAATCCATCTAGCCACATGGGGATCAGCGAGATCATCCTGAACTGCTTCCTATCCTACCTTGTGAATCAGCAACAGCTAAGACAAACAGATTCTTCAAGATCACCAACTATACTCATCGCCCAAGGAGTATCCATCCTGTACCCATGATGTTCAATCTTTACAATCTTTACATGGTGTACAAGAGAGCGAGATGTCCACCAATGGGCCCATAGGTCAGTGCTCACCCTCTAGACAAGATAGCTGCACCATGTGAGGGATGGGGGTGCAGGATTCACTTACTCCAACACGACTCAATAATGAGGAATCAGTAGTTTGGCAAAGGGAAGTCCATTTAATGACAAGGACATCAAACAGGGAAGCAGTTGGGAATCAGAATCGTTGCGACCACCTGTCTCGCTCTGACTTCCTCGAACTTCAGTCGAACAGCAATAGTTATAGGCAAAACTCGTCATCACTGACGTCTAACTCTACAAATTCGTCATGCAATATAATTGGTTAGGAAAGGTAACGTAAGTATAGGTGCTATATCTGTGTATGGTAACAGAGAATGCAGATTGGATATCTCTTATCGGGTGGGCATCTACGCCCCTCCCTCTACATCACACGCGATAGACGTCACTACAAGTACGACGTCCCATTGGTTCTAGTATCTATAGGACCTTAGATTACATGGTCCATTGTGTTTGGGCAGGTTACACCCCTAGACATAAATCCCCATTTTAATTAGCAGCATGCAGAATGGACAGCCAGGTGCCTGGTGTCGCAAGATTCACCCTGCCTCCCTTACATCAATCAGTATCTTAGGGCTATGTGTCAATTAGTTGGCTGAGTATGGCCTCGAAACTCTAGCCTCTTATCTGGAGAAGTTATGGCACCCTTAGATCTGGGTGACATCAGACGTTGGTAATTCTTCACACCTGACTGGTCACGTGTCTGTTAACCGTGAATTCTGCTTCAGTTCCAAGCTTTTTGTGTATTTGTTTCTTCTTTAGCCTCGCCACCTGCATGGGCCACCCCTTATCTTGACCTTCATGAGGCAGGCTGGTATGCTCTGAAGTTTGAGTCTTGTTAGCTGACGCTCTCCTCCCTTTCTCTGGATGACCTTGATTTCCTAGGCATGAGCCGCTCTTTGTTGAGTTTTGATTCCGCTCCTTCTTTTGACTCTGGCTGGGTTATGAAACTTAGCCTGTTATGCCTCTGGCAGCCTGGGCACATTTCTGCTTTACAAAATGGAGTTGCACTTGTATAATGTGCTTCTTGAGGTAGATATATAGTTGGCGCATGCCGCCTCTATTATTCTACTAAGCATAGCAAGCAGTGTCGTTTTCTTAGCTTCTTGCGTTCCAAGCACACACGTTAACTGGTCGGTTACTTCCATCTTGTCTTGTAGTAACGTTTCCTTACGTTTTAACATCGTCTCTTTCCTGTGTCCATTCCATCTATTTTCATAACTGCTCGCACTGATGTGCTGTCTTCGATAGCCATTTTTGTTCATTCACGAGTCTGTTCAGGCTCTTATGTCATTTCCACTGGCCTTCCATTACGGCTCTTTGGGTCTCTTCATGGACCGTCTCTAGGTACTCCTCGTTTCGTACCAGTGGCTGGTATTGCTGTCTGATAGGGTACCGTGCTGCCCAGGGTTGTCTGATTATGGGCGCTTCAACAGGTACGGATCTTCTGATGTACCCTGGGCAGAGTCCCAGCCTGGCTCTCTGTTGGTTAATTTGCTCCTCATTCGTCACGTACCTTGGCGAGTACTTTCCTGGTACCTGGAAATGGGAGGCAGGGGTGCAGGCCATGTCTGCGAACTCCTCTACAATGGAACCACCCTGAACCCTCCTTGCTCCACACAACATCCAAGTCCACCAATATGCAGATGACACGTAGATATGCCTACGATAGAAGGCATCCACAGACGCAAGGCCTGCCTCACATTGATCCAGTCCCAGATGTCCAGTGCTTACCTGTTGCTCAACCTCTCAAAGAGTGAATTGCTAATACTGACCAACAACACTGAATACCCTGACATCCAGACCTGACTCTCTGCTATCAACCTCATGCTAAGGATCTTGGGTAAAACATCAACAGACATCAACAGACAACTCACATTCAAACAGCGCATAGCAAGGAAAACACAACCGCCTAGATAGCTACTTTCTCTCACGTGTTAAATTATGCCATTCATCCCACAATATAACTTCAATTCCGCTGTCCAAGCCTTAGGCTTCTCCCACCTGGTTGGTGGCAATGCCTTTTTGGAAGGGCTTCAAGCAACTATATTGGCACCCCTGAGAAGTGTCCTGCATGATGCAGCAAGACACATCAAATGACTCTGTAAATTAGACCCCAGCACCCCAACACTCATCGAGCTGCAGTGGCTGCCGCTGAAGGCCTGTATCATGTAGTCATCCTGTTGCATCATCCACAAGGCTGTCACGTTGATGTCCCCAAGCTACCTCATTGAGTAACTCAGCATCTCCAGAGGCCTGTGATTGACCAGTAGTAAGATTATGTGCAGATTAGAACTCTAATGGTGAAGGAAGGAAAGAACCAGTGGACTAGCTTTTTCTGTCTACACTCATAGAATTTGAAACCGCCTCCCCATCAACATCAGACTTCCCTGATCGCTTTGAGTGTTCAGGATAGGGCTCAAGACCTTACTCTTCAAGAAATAGCTCCTACCTAACATGTAGGTCCACAGACCATTCCCTCCATGCCCTACCTGGGACTCTGTGATATGTTGCCCACTGTCTCCTCCCCTGAATGCTTGTGGACTCCTTGCTGCCAAATGCCCACCCTCACACTCCTGTGTTTGCTCTGTGCTCTCTTTTTCTCTTCTTCCCTCACTGTGTTCTTACCCCTATGATTGTGAAGCACTCCGTTGATTTCCAAACCTAGGCCCATGTTCAATTAATGCCCTCATGACAATTATTCTGATATTTTTGTTTGATTACATCATGGTGTGTCATTTCTTGTGTTTCTTTGTGTCATGTGACTGCTTGTGTGTGTGTGATGATTGATACTCACAGATGACCCAGTGTTGCCAAAGGTTCCAGATGCAAGACCCTGGTGTGTAGGGGAATGCTTAAAGATGTAGCTATTATGTGTGTGTCCAGGTAATTGGCATTCACATGCATGATGTGTCCCTTGGCATCACAGATCACCGGAACATTTATGGAATGCCAATGTTTCCTGTTGTGATATATGTGCTCAGTCTCTCGTGGGGTTGCAGCGCTACATGGGTGCAGTCAATGGCTCCCAGGACCCAGAAAAAGTGTGAAACTGCATAAAATTCCTGGCAAACACTTTGCCTTGCCCGCAGTGTTCATTGTATGTGAATGTGCCTATGTATGCGTGCTAAGATACAGCACAACAGCTGGTGGACGTACCTTCATTGTGTGGCTGTGATATACCCCCAACAATGGCTGTGGTACTCTGGAATGATCCAGTGGCCAGGAAGTGTAAGGTTGATAGTACTTTGACCAGTGGTGTCACAACCTGTGAGCACATGGTGGGTGATGCCAGGGCATTCTCCCACTCCCTAACTAGGTCTAGGATGACACACAGAGGCAAATGGTATATTTCATGCAGCCCCTTATCTGGCATCCCAAATATTGTTGTGCGTTGATGAAATATTCTGGTCCTCCTCCTTCTCCTTCTACTTCCATGTAGTAATATCAATGCTTGTAATAGAGAATCTGGCATTGTGACAAGTGAATGTTCATTGCACTTTTTATGCTTGGCCTTTCATTGTGCTTTGCGAAGGGTGGTAGTGAGATCTTTCTCATTTGGAATCAAATCGATAGCCCGATGTTTTCTGTGAATGGGTTTTACTTGGCGCTTGATGGGCTGTGTTTGTTGTTTGCATTGTGCCCCCCTTACCACGCACATGTTTTTCCTAATTTTCCTCTTTGCAATAGGATTTTGCATTCTCTGCCCCCTTTTTCTTTTTTGTGCTGGCTCTTCCCACAAACTCCATTCTGTCCCGTGCAAAGCATTCGCACAAGGTGCAAAGTGGGAAGGGCCAGAGCAAAAGCCATTCAGTGCGGTGCCATTTAATCACTTTGCGCCACGCAATATTATTAGTAAATTAGGCCCATTATCTTACATTGGTGTTATTTGTACCCCTCTCCTTTCTCATATTTTTTTTCAGAGCTGGTGGAAGAGTCATGGGGGCCCATTTTACAATTATGTTTTATTCCCCCCATAACCTCTCTGAGGCAAGCTGTTTGATGCATAAACTATATATGATATGGTTCCTAATGTAAAATCCAATGGGTGATTCCTTGGGTTTATTGTTGAAGGTGCATAACATGAGCCCCATCTTCAACTTCATTATGCAACAAGCATATTACCTGCCCCACACTAAAGAATTAAAAGCAGGTTAACACATGACAATGATAAGTTAACACTTTTTTTAAAGAGGTACGTCTTTGTTCAGCAAATGCTCATGTATTTTGACACAGACCTTAGTTTGTGTATTCTGATGCCTCTTATAGAATATGCACATAGCATCTGCCTCACATTAGGGCTTCATTCTGAATTCATTCAAAATCCTAGGCAAGTAACGCAATGGAATGAAGAGGCAAGTGGCTGCAAATTATCATGGGATAGGTGTATTTCCCTCTGCTCAGTAGAACAGAAAAAGAGGGCAAGTGAGGAGCTGAAACCCAGAATGACCATTAATGAAGGGCTATTAAACTGGACATACACTGTATACTGTATCTATAATGTGATAGTGATTTCTTTACAGTGATATATTTACAAACTGAGCCAGAGAGGGGTTTATTTACAGTATACAGACTCAAGAACTCCTTAGGCAATGCTGAGTAACCCAAAATGCATACATGTTTGCAGGGTCTTTAGGGTGTATTGTTTGGAGCAGGCAACCCTTGCCTAAACCACCTGCCCTTCTTTAGGCCTGCCACCACTTTTAAGGCCTCAGTCTGCACTTGGCCACACTCTCTTTTTGGAGCCTTGCCTTTATGCATTCCACTTAAAGCACTGTCACCGAGACAATATGTGGTCTTTCAAAAGTCCTTTCCACAATTTGAATAGCACTCTGCCGTCTCCAGGAAGAAGAGTGATGTTCTTCATGAGTGGGGTTTTCAGAAATGCCCCTCTATTTGAGGTACACTCCCTACTAAATCTATATAGCATATATGTTTCTGGTCTTAGAAATATTCTGCTTAAAGTGTTGTTGTGTTCTTTGCCTGACCTTCCTTGAACCAGCTGTAATTGTAATTGTGATGTGAGGACAGATTTTACGATATGGGGAAGAAACACTGAATTGCTGTTTTATTTGTGGAGAACTGTGTGGTTTAATGACAGCCCCAGCATGACAAAAGGCTAAGTGAGGCCTTACTGTGATATACATTGGTCTGATGGGAAAGGACAACTTGTAATATACATGCCAGCCCAAACCTTAACATAGCAAAAGGGCCTGGTGAATGAAAATATGTGTCTTGCTGAAATTACACAATGAACAGTGTATCATGGAACATATATGTCTTGCTGAAAATGACACCATTCTTTTCAACACAGAAACCAATATCATTTTAAATAAAAATGCCTATTGTGGACAAAGAAAATGAACAGCAACCTTTCACTTTCAGTTTGCCAGCTTAAACAAAATAAAGTCCTGCACAGGGAAACAAATGTGATCGTTGAAAATGCTATTTTATTTTCTTGCAAATGCGCATGTAAATCTCTTATAGGCCCAAGACAAACCAATGCTTCTAGTTGTTGGGCAGAATTTGCAAGTGACTTCCCTCATGGCAGGTCTTATCTGGAAGAGAGATCTCTTGGAAGCTACTGCATGCTAGGTATTTACGCGCGACCACATCCAAACAGGGCTGGCCTGTGTGGGTGCAGTGCTCAAAGAAATACAAACTACTAGATCGGAATTGTGGTCAACTTAAGAACACAAAGAAACATGGCAGAGACCAGCAGGGCCTCATTATGTCAGGGGGCAGAGGTGAGTCATCTGCTGCAGGATAAGAATCTCTGCAGGCCATCAGCTCTCAAAGAACAAAGGGCTAATGTTTTTACCCCAGCCTTAAATCAACATTCAGCCCAGAGATGGGAAAGGCTCATGTGTTTTCAGGGAAATGAGATCAAGAACCAAAAACAAAACTGTTACTTATATGTATACATTTATATGATCATTGACTTTCATTGAAAATGTTTTTTTTATTCAATAACCTTCAGATCATAATACTTATAGGTTTTTGGCAAGTCTCATTTGAAAGCTGCTGTCAAGGCAATGCTGTTGATGTCATTTGTATCTGATTGTGATTGTTTATAACCCAGTGGCAACCTCAAATGTGTTGCTAGCTGCCCCAAAAATGTTAGAAGTCTGAAAGTTGGGGAGCTATTGGCTAGTTAAATTAATTATTTGATTAAGGAGTTTCATATTACCAACTATGTTAGTTTTCGAATAAAGGGCAAAAAAAACATAGCACACCCATACTATAACATGCCGAAATGAAAGAAATCTCTGCCAATGCCTCATGGTTAGGGGAACATTAATATCTATATATTATGGTATTTATTGGTAAATTACAACATGTTGCAATGTAGGTGCTTTTTGAGTGGAAAAGCAAACAATTAAAAAAATGTATATGATAGAAGGTGTGTACCTCTTCACTTCACTTCAATCATGAAACTCCCCGGGCTTATAGGCAGACAGGGGTGGAACCACAGGATGGAGAGAAAACTGCAGAGGTCCAATGGAAAATTGAGGCTAATAAGTAGACACTTCCTGATCTTAATATGTTGTGGGATATACTTAACATTAAAAAGCACTTACTCTATTCAGAGACAGACAGGAGACAAAGACAAAGAAGGAGGAAAAGGAGAGCTGCTAAACATCTTGCAAGGCTTTCCAATAATCCACCTGTGTGAATCCTGAGACAGCTGCCTAAAACCAACTTGGGTGCAGAGTCCTTAACATTGAGAGGCCTTAAACCTTGCCTGGAGGAGAATAACTGGTGAAGCCAACAGCAGGACCAACTGATGGATGTATGCTGGGACTATTATTGACAGTAGCCTGTTACCAGACCCGAGCTGATTCCCCAGAGTAGCCAGGCTGCCTTCCCTTGGTGCCCCAAGACAGAGGTACAATGTAAGTAGAATTGATCCATTTGAAACCAAGTGTGTGGGGGATATGCCTGCCTTAATATCTTCCCTTCATACTGGGTGGGGGCAAATTGTGCAGACCCTTAGCATATTTGACTGTATATTATTTTAATTGACTCCCAAATAGATTGATGCAGGGGGTAGCTTGGAAGAGTTTCAAGCTTCCACCCTCCTATATAGCAGGACTTAAGTATAGTTACGTAATGTAATTGGGTGCCTTTATTTTCCCTGTCCACCCCAGATGCCTTTAAACAAAAAGGTCCTTTCCACATAAAAAATGATCATTTTCACCATTCCCAAACCTTTCCTTTAAAACAAAAAGGTCCTTGCCACAAAACAAAATTGACAGGTGTCACAAATCCCAACCCTTGCATTTGAAACAAAAAGTTCCTTGCCCCAAAAACTAAATTCCCAACTGATACCCCTCCCAACACTTGCTTTTAAACACAAGGTATACTTATCCTAAAATGAAAATCCCAATTGTCACCACTCCTTAAACCTGTGTAAGGTGTGTCCCTTTTTTATCAGTAAAACTGAATCCAAAGAGCCAAAAAAATGTGATGCACAAGATATGGAAAAATACACACATTTATTAGAACTTCCAAGGCAGGGAAACATCTAACAGACATTCAAATTCGATTAGTGAAAATGGCTGGTTATATAACAATTACAGAACAGAAAAGACAACAAATGTTTCAAAGTTCTTCACTGTTCATTGGCTGGTGTCATCAACAATATAGGTGCTTTCACATATTTTCTAACTTTGCTGGCCTATTCTAACCATGTAATAAAGGTGACATGCTTGCTGGTTAGCTCATGTGCAGCAAGTACCTTTTGAAACATGTATCAGTCATAATTAATGTGCTATTGGTTGCTCCATGAGGACTTGATATGGAATGAATGATTACAGAACTCTTGACCAATCGTTATGTGGGATGTGACAGTGTGACACATGGAATATAACTTATAACCTTGCCTATTGACCTTAGCAGTTGGCACCATTGTACTGTTCTCCTCATTGTGCACTGCTAAACATCAGTTCATGTTGCAACTCCATTGTTGGAAAGATTACTTGCGTCCCCTTCATTCCTGTTTGTACAATTTAATCTGCCCTGTCTTTCACCTTATGTGCTGGGGCCTAGCTGCTTGCATGCTTCGTTCTCTCATAATGGTGCAGATGTGTATGTGTATATATATGTATACAAGTGTTTGTGCAATGTACGTAGTCATAAAATGGTCGTTGTTTACTATTACATTCATGCAGTGTGAATTAGGTGTAAGCTGCTGTACTGATCACTGGATCTCAAGTAGTTCTATTGTATGGCCAATGGTGCTCTACATGATTTCTTCTCTAACAGTGAGCACTCTGTAATTGCAATTTACCCTACAGGGGGCAGTTTTGTGCTGTGATTATTCTATCTCTGCCACCATGCTTCTCCATGTCTTACTGCTCAACTCCTGCCAACTTCTGACCTTCATTAAGTTACATTTGATTGTTCTTCCTAGGGACATGCATTGTAATAACTCTCTATACTATGGCTATGGTTACTCTGCAGACCTGATGTGTTTTGACCAATCAGGGTACAGTGTCTTCCCCTTAAACCCCACGGTCTGGTATCTTTTCTGTTGCTTTTTCATGCCTTCACTACCGCAAACTAAACCCTGGGAAAGCATTCACCCCCTTTGCTTTGACCAATCATTGCACGGCATTCAGCCCTTGACTATGTGAATTGTTGCAACTTGGAATGCATGTGCCTTTCTCCGAGAGTCTGGCTAATGTTCTCTGCTGAGGGGAGATGGGGAGTTTTCATGCTCCACAAAAAGCTAACTAAATCTTGTGGCCTACATGTATTGTGTATTCAGCAAACACAGAACAGCAGCGATCACTTATTCGTCATTATTTCTCTGATTTATGTTAGATACTGCTGGATCTGGTCAAGGGCACAGGGTTATGTTGTTTCTACAAGGTGTGTGTTATGAAAGCATGTCTGCTGGTGTCTTGTTGGGCAGATGCAGTAAACCCTTTATTACATGGGCGGCTCACTTCTTTGTTAGGTGCCTTTGTGACTTTAGTAGCTTGTATTTTCATGCATGTTTAGGATGTTAAATGTACTCTCCCATAATTCCATACTCCCCTACACCTTGTATTTAAACAAAAGGGGTGCCCTTGGACCCAAACCAAATGCCTAGCTGTCCCCACTCCCTAGACCCAGCCTTTAAACAGAGGGGTGCTGCATATCACTGATGCATGGGTTGTTGGTGCTGGGGGGAGAAGTGCTTTGCAAAGTGAAACTAGTGTAAATTCCATTGAACAATATACACTCTCTCCTGAGAGTAAGTGAGCCTGAGAGCAGAAGGATTTTGCATTGCTTTTGGGTGAAAAAGAAACAGGGTGCTATTTGTCACATGTATTTTTACAAATCAGTGTTTTCAAAAGTGAAAACATTTTCAAGTGTGCAGAAATTAAACCAAGGACTACATATACAACGTGTAGCGTGTTCTCCAGTCAAAACTGTGCTTTTTTCACTCTAAATTTTATCAAGCCATATTTGCCTGTTGTTAAGACGGATTTCTGAACTCTGTCCTGGCGGCGCAGAAGTTCAGAAGGCCAACCTAATTACTTGGAACAGGGTAACCTCTGGACAAGCCAGACCAATCAGGGTAGCGATCGAGGCGGTCAAGACTAGGTCTCAAGAGGGGTGAGGGTGACTGAAAGCCCGCAATGAGCACACAAAGCAAGGACACTTACAAACTACTCCAAACAGGTGTTATATTCAAAATATATACACATTTATTCCAAGGCCTTTGCAATAATGACCGTAGCGAGAAATCACAATAAAACTCTAGTAAACCAACACATACCAAACCAATACAATATATATACAAATACAAACGAGTCTAAAGCGTTAGATGCACGAAATGTGTAGTCCACCTAGAAGGGGAGGAAAACAGGCAGTGCAAAATAATGATTAGACCCAGTCCGCCTTCAGAGGCACCTAACTAAAAGGAAGTCCAAGCCCTACGAAGAGTGTAGCCTTGTGCTCAAAAGTACCGGCACACGCTGGTGCCAACGGGCAAAAAGGGGAGTCTCTTCGAGGGAATCAGGCAGTTCAGTTCGGTGCACAAATGAAGAAGAACAGAGTTCCGCGACTCAAGCGCAGCTTCCACTGTGGGCAGAAGCAGAGCGCGAGTACAGAAAGGCGTGCTGTTTTGACACAGCGGGGAAAAGCTATGGGCTCCTGCAGGAGGGCGACCAGTTCCTAGCTATGCTACTCACCGGTCCCCGATGCAAGCAGACCCAGGCTTCTCCGCTTCAGTTTCAGTGCTGGCAGGTTCAGGGGAGCAGGGGACGTCTCGTCGTCGTGTAGATTCTGCAGCAGCAGAGTTGAGTTAAAGATGTCCCAAACGAAGTGAACCCGCACAGTTTGTTACCACAGCAGGGCAACGGAGCGGCCGTGTGTATCTCAGCCAAATGTCCACTACTCACTTCAGACCTGGGAACGCCAAGTGTACGAACCATGTGAGAGTGACAAGGACTCGAAATACAACACAACCTGGCAGCGGTTACAGAGCAAGACTCCTGGGTAGGCTGGTCAGTCTGCTGGATGGCCCAGAGACACTTCCGAAGGCTTACGTGCAGGAGATGGTGAAGATGCCGAGAATAGCTGTCCCCGCTATTCCAAGGGTCGAAGTACCAGTACTGGCCTTCTGGTTCGATCAGAGGTAGAAAGGGTTTCACAAGGCGACAGCAGTGCAGAGGAGCAGTCCTTCAGCGGGTCACCAGCGATTCCTCGGTTCAGCCTCGTGGTTGCAGGATACTTGGCTCCTGTATTCCTTCGTTCGTGAGAACTCAGGAGATCGACCTGGTAGTAGCGTTTCCAGCCCCCTCTTATCCACGGTTCCCTTCGCGCCAAAACGGAGGGGACCCAATGGGAGATCCGCTCATCAACACTCACACCATACGTGGACCTATCACGGACCACGGTGGTCCCAGGCATTCACACCACCCTAGACTCTCTGGCACCCAGGATGTGTATTGGGACCAGACATCCCAGCCCACATCCTGGAGGCACACACAAGGCCTGTAGAAGCCCGCGAAAGCATCTGTGTTTCGTGGAAAAGTACATGCCCAAATAAGCAAGGCCCCGGGTCGGCTCGACCTGGGGAAGGTGAAGGGAGCAAGACGGTCAGCGGACAGGACAAAGGAGCCTCGTGGTCTGGCCATTTTGGGAGCCAGGCCACCATTTTGGGCTAAGCGCGAGAAACGCGCTTAAAACGCCAAAAGGAGCTCAAAACACAAGAAACGATCGCTGCCACCATTCCCGTCCGTGATTCACTTGCACCGATCAGTTACAATCCAAAAAGAGTATCTAGGGCCTGTAGAAGGCTAGAGACCCAAGAGAGCAGTAACTTAGCTTACAGTGCCCTCTTGTGTCATGTTGCACGAAAGCCGCAACATGATAAAGAAACTACGGAAAACAGCGTTTCCCGGTACTGACTGTTTTAAGGGCATGTCAGTTTCCCCGTAAGAATGGAGCGAAAGCCCAGAGGAGTGCGGCAGAAGGCTGCACTTCTCTGGCAAAGTCTAGATCATGGTGAAAACAACAGCAAAAAGTTTAGGGGTTGCCACATGGAAGGAAAATTACCCACAATTAAGAAATCTTTCCTAACACTCGCCCCTCCCAGACTATGGACAGGGGGAACTAATCCACCCCTGGATGAGTCTCTTGTTCAGGTCGGTTAAACATTCTGGACAACCCATCAGCATTGCTATGTTGGACACCTGGCCTATGCTCAATAGTGAAGTCGAAGCCTTGTAGACTTATGGACCACCTAAGCAACTTTGGATTCTCTCCCTTCATGTTCATTAGCCACTTTAAGGGCTTATTGTCAGTTTGCACAGTGAAGTGGGTCCCATAGAGGTAGGGCCTCAGCTTCCGTAGGGCCCACACAACAGAGAAACATTCTTTCTCCACTGTGGACCATCTGAGCTCTCTGTCCTTAAGCTTGCGACTAATAAAACCAATAGGGTGTTCCTTACCCTTCTCATCTACTTGCGATAGTACAGCTGCTATCCCAGTGTCAGAGGCGTCCGTCTGCACAATAAAAGGTCTTTGATAATCAGGGTCCCTGAGGACAGGGGCCTGGCACAAGGAGTCTTTTAAGCCATTGAAGGCCTTCTCACACTCGTCGGTCCAAGTTACCTTCTTGGGTTTCTTCGGAGTGGTGAGGGCAGTCAGAGGGGCAGCTATGGTGCCATAGACTGCCACGAAGTTGCGGTAATACCTCGTGAGTCCTAAGAAGGCTCTCACTTGGGTCTGTGTAGTGGGGGTAGGCCAGTCTTGTACTGCTTGTTCTTTACTGGGAAGAGGCTGTATCCTCCCTCCACCTACTTCATGTCCAAGATAAACCACGGAGCCTTGTCCAATCTGGCATTTACTAGCCTTTATGGTCAAGTGTGCTTTCTGAAGAGCCTGGAGCACAATCCCGAGGTGTTTCACATGGTCTTCCCAGGTGGCACTGAAAACTGCTATATCGTCCAGATATGCAAGACAGAATTCGTCCAACCCATTCAACACATGATTCACAAGCCTCTGGAAAGTGGCAGGTGCATTCTTCAATCCGAACGGCATTACCCTGAATTGGTAAAGGCCGTCTGGAGTAGAAAACGCTGTCTTCTCCTTGGCATGTTCTGCTAAAGCTATTTGCCAATAGCCAGCAGTGAGATCAAACGTGCTGAGGTACTTGGAGGCACCCAAAGTATCCACCAGCTCATCTGTTCGAGGCAAGGGGTGTGCATCTGTCTTGGTGACAGCATTCAGAGCCCTGTAATCCACGCAGAACCCGAATTCAGAAGTGCCTGCCTTTGGAACCAAAACCACAGGGCTGGACCAAGGACTACTAGAGGGTTCAATCACCCCAAGGTCTAACATCTTGTTGAACTCGGTCTTAATATAAGACCGTACTTTGTCTGACATCCTGTATCCCCTACTTTTGGTAGGTACACTGTCTCCTATGTCTATGTTATGTTTGCACCAAGGTGTCAAACCAGGCGACTGTGAAAACATGGGGGAAAACTGCCTAAGCAAACTTTTCACCTCAGCCTGCTGATCAGAAGTCAGGTGAGGGGCTACTCGGACACCCTCAAATGAGCTATCTGAAGGACCGCTTTGGAACAGGTCGGGGAGAGGTTCAGACTCCTGTTCCTCAACGTCTGAAGCCAGTAGCAGTGCTGCGATTTCGACTCTTGGGACGAAAGCCTTCAGCCTATTTACGTGAAACACTTTTGGAGCCTGTCCAGGCCTTCCAAGGTCCACTAAATAGTTAACCTCACACAGGGGCTCCACCACTGTGTAAGGGCCTGACCATTTGTCCTGTAAAGCTTGAGGCCTTATAGGATTCATGATCAGGACTTGCTGGCCAGGTGTAAAGTTGATGAGGGAAGCTTTCTGCTCGTACCAATGTTTCACCAGCGCTTGTCCTGCCTTCAATTTATCACCAGCAAAGCCCATCAGAAGTACCATCTGTTTTCTGAGCCCCAGCACATAATCTACTACGTTGGTAGTAACAGGGGGGGTGGGCATCTCCCATCCCTCTTTGACTATGGCTAAGGGTCCCCATACAGGATGACCGAACAGAAGTTCGAAGGGGCTGAAGCCAACACCTTCCTGTGGTACCTCTCGGTAGGCAAACAGTAAGCATGGTAAAAGAAGATCCCATTTTCTTCTCTGAGGTTCTTCCAGAGCCCCAATCATGCTCTTTAACGTTCTGTTGAAATGTTCCACCAGACCATTGGTCTGGGGGTGGTATGCAGAAGAGAACTTGTAGGTGACCCCACATTCTTTCCACATAGCCTGCATATACTTCGACATAAAGTTGCTGCCATGATCCGACACAACTTCTTTAGGGAAGCCAACCCTAGTAAATATGCCAAGTAACGCTTTTGAAACTGTCTTGGCAGTTACAGTTTTCAATGGGATGGCTTCAGGATATCTGGTTGCATGGTCGACCGGCACCAGGATAAACCTATTGCCTGAGGATGTTTGTGGGTCAAGGGGACCAACGATGTCGATCCCTACCCTTTCGAATGGTATTCCCACAACTGGGAGTGGTACCAATGGAGCTTGGATTGTCGAGCCAACCTTACCAGATAACTGGCAGGAGGCACAACTCCTGCAGTGACTTTCTACTTGCACCCCCATCTTGGGCCAGTAGAAGTGCATGGATAACCTTTGCTTGGTCCTCTTAATACCAAGGTGACCAGCAAGGGGCACTTCATGCGCCAACTGCAGGAGGAAGGGTCTAACAGCAAGGGGAACCACCAACCTCCTATGGTCTCCTTCTGTAGACTCTGTGGGCTCACTACACAGGAGTCCACCTTCCCAATAAATCTGATGCGTCCCAGGAGGTTCACCCTCAAGCTGGGAGCAGGCCTGTCTCCTTAGGCCTTCCAGAGATGGGCACTCACGTTGGCCTTTACTGAATTCGTCCCTATCAGGACCACCTTCTACTAACAAGTCTTTTAGTTCAGGATGGTCGTTGGGGTCAAATACTTCAGGCATCGCCACCTCCTCGTCAGGCCCGGGCGATTGACCAACTTCCTCCACCGCAGTGGTAGGCGAGCACGGGGGAATATTCTCTTTCCCTCGTCTTGACTTGTTTGCTCCTTTCGCCTTGGGTTTCCCCTTCGGCTGGGGCATCGTATTGGTCTTGGCCAATGCTGCCCGTGCTTGAGACAGTGTGTAGGGTCTGTCGGCAGTGCCTCCTACGAGCCCTAAAGCTCTGAGATTATTACCATAACAAGACCTTTCCTGGGACGTTTCTCTGAATGCTCACTGGAATCCTGACTGCTGTACCATTTAAAGTAAGATTTACAGGTATTACTGGGAACATACGGAGTGGGCCGTCAGCCAACTTAGTGGGCATCAGAGTAGCTCTGGCAACTTCCTCTGAGTCTACCAAGGTAGAATCCACTACAGTTCGACTACGCCCACTATCCCTAAGAGCTGGAGTATCTACTCCATTGATCAGCACACTGTCCTTAAAGTAGTGCTTGGTATTATCTGGAATCCTAGCATAAGCCTCTGCGACTTTAGGCTCCCAGGAACCCAGGGAAACTAAAACTACCTCAGCTTATATCCCGCTGGGGAATGAGTATGAGGAGAAGGATGCTCCTGTAATCTCTTCTTCCTCGTAGGAGGAGAAGGCCAGATTAGCGGAGTGGACCCCCAAAGGTTTAACCTTACACCCGGGATCCCCCTTCATGTGGTCAGTTGCTCCACAAGCAAAACAAGATCCATTGGGTCTGCTTACATAGGGAGGCTTAATGTAACCAGAGTTCTGTTTCGGAGGCTGACCTCCACTACCCTGTGAGTTCTCTTGTGTTTTACCCTTATTTTTCTTTTTGTGGCCCTTTTGAGAAGAAGATTTATCAGATTCTCCACCCTCCTTATCTTTGGACTTTTTCCCTTCCTCCTGCTTACCAGGATGAGTTTTGTCCTTATGGGACACTCAATGTGACACCCATAAGTCTGCTGCAATGGCCAGCTTCTTAGGATCTATCTTCTTCTAATCGGCCAAATGCTGCTTAATCTCCGGGGAAGAAGATGCAAAAATGTGCTCCAGCATGACAAGATTTATCATGCCTTCAAAGGTAGAAACCTTATAACCTTCGACCCAGCCAGTCAAGTTTTTTAAGGATTCGGTTACATAAGATACCCAAGTACCACCTTCTTTTTTCTTGTACTCTCGGAATCGTTTTAAATATTGGGCCAGAGTCTTTCCAAACTTTAAAATGAGAGTTTGCTTTAACATTGCGAAATCAGCTCGCTCAGCCTTCGACATTTCCATAATGGCACTACAGCCAGAATGGGGCAGTCTGCTGAGTAACCAGGCAATCTTATCAGCATTGTCAACTTCTTGAACTTCACATGCATACTCAAACGTATTCAGCCAGTCCATAATGTCATTCCTTTCCTCATACACACTGAGCAGATCTTTCAGAAACCGTGGATGAGAGGAGGCCCCAGACCCATGTCCAGGACCCTTGGGCCCATTTGCAACCTGAGGCTTGGCCAGTTCCAACTGGTGATCCCTGTCTTTCTGTTTTTCTGCCTGTTCAATTTTTAGTTTGGCTATGCTGAACTCAAGCTCCTTCTGCCTAAACCGCAGCTCTTGCTTCTTGAATTCAAGCATAGCCTCCCCATCAGCACTGGCAGAGGAAACATTAGACATCTCATCCTCCCTGTCCTCGTGGTCGCGGTGGATCAGTGCAGCGGCAGAAACGTCGGTTCTACCAGTGAGAGCAGCCCCACCTCCTTCCACACTGTCCTCAGGAGTTATAGCGTCAAGCTGCGCTTCTTGTCACGCCACGATTCTTTGGATCATATCCAATTTAGTACCTTGAGAGGAAACACCTCTCTCCGCACACATCTTTTTCAATGTTTCTGATTTGGAAGCATTTAAAGTTAACAAGGTATTTGTTTCCATACTGTTAGATAGGACTATGGCCTTTTTAAAGTTATGCTATAACAATTCACTACGTGTCCTGGTAGGAATAACTTGAAATGCCTTAGTTCGTGCGCAACACTGGATACCTTCAGTCGTATCCCACCGCTGTACACCAATATGTTAAGACGGATTTGTGAACTCTGTCCTGGCGGCGCAGAAGTTCAGAAGGCCAACCTAATTACTTAGAACAGGGTAACCTCTGGACAAGCCAGACCAATCAGGGTAGCGATCGTGGCGGTCAAGACTAGGTCTCAAGAGGGGTGAGGGTGACTGAAAGCCCGCAATGAGCACACAAAGCAAGGACACTTACAAACTACTCCAAACAGGTGTTATATTAAAAATATATACACATTTATTCCAAGGCCTTTGCAATAATGACCGTAGCGAGAAATCACAATAAAACTCTAGTAAACCAACACATACCAAACCAATACAATATATATACAAATACAAACGAGTCTAAAGCGTTAGATGCACGAAATGTGTAGTCCACCTAGAAGGGGAGGAAAACAGGCAGTGCAAAATAATGATTAGACCCAGTCCGCCTTCAGAGGCACCTAACTAAAAGGAAGTCCAAGCCCTACGAAGAGTGTAGCCTTGTGCTCAAAAGTACCTGCACACGCTGGTGCCAACGGGCAAAAAGGGGAGTCTCTTCGAGGGAATCAGGCAGTTCAGTTCGGTGCACAAATGAAGAAGAACAGAGTTCCGCGACTCAAGCGCAGCCTCCACTGTGGGCAGAAGCAGAGCGCGAGTACGGAAAGGCGTGCTGTTTTGACACAGCGGGGAAAAGCTATGGGCTCCTGCAGGAGGGCGACCAGTTCCTAGCTATGCTACTCACCGGTCCCCGATGCAAGCAGACCCAGGCTTCTCCGCGTCAGTTTCAGTGCTGGCAGGTTCAGGGGAGCAGGGGACGTCTCGTCGTCGTGTAGATTCTGCAGCAGCAGAGTTGAGTTAAAGATGTCCCAAACGAAGTGAACCCGCACAGTTTGTTAACACAGCAGGGCAACGGAGCGGCCGTGTGTATCTCAGCCAAATGTCCACTACTCACTTCAGACCTGGGAACGCCAAGTGTACGAATCATGTGAGAGTGACAAGGACTCGAAATACAACACAACCTGGCGGCGGTTACAGAGCAAGACTCCTGGGTAGGCTGGTCAGTCTGCTGGATGGCCCAGAGACACTTCCGAAGGCTTACGTGCAGGAGATGGTGAAGATGCCAAGAATAGCTGTCCCCGCTATTCCAAGGGTCAAAGTACCAGTACAGGCCTTCTGGTTCGATCAGAGGTAGAAAGGGTTTCACAAGGCAACAGCAGTGCAGAGGAGCAGTCCTTCAGCGGGTCACCAGCGATTCCTCGGTTCAGCCTCGTGGTTGCAGGATACTTGGCTCCTGTATTCCTTCGTTCATGAGAACTCAGGAGATCGACCTGGTAGTGGCGTTTCCAGCCCCCTCTTATCCACGGTTCCCTTTGCGCCAAAACGGAGGGGACCCAATGGGAGATCCGCTCATCAACACTCACACCATACGTGGACCTATCACGGACCACGGTGGTCCCAGGCATTCACACCACCCTAGAGTCTCTGGCACCCAGGATGTGTATTGGGACCAGACATCCCAGCCCACATCCTGGAGGCACACACAAGGCCTGTAGAAGCCCGCAAAAGCATCTGTGTTTCGCGGGAAAGTACATGCCCAAATAAGGAAGGCCCCGGGTCGGCTCGACCTGGGGAAGGTGAAGGGAGCAAGACGGTCAGCGGACAGGACAAAGGAGCCTCGTAGTCTGGCCTTTTTGGGAGCCAGGCCACCATTTTGGGCTAAGCGCGAGAAACGCACTTAAAACGCCAAAAGGAGCTCAAAACACAAGAAACGATCGCTGCCACCATTCCCGTCCGTGATTCACTTGCACCGATCAGTTACAATCCAAAAAGAGTATCTAGGGCCTGTAGAAGGCTAGAGACCCAAGAGAGCAGTAACTTGTCTTACAGTGCCCTCTTGTGTCATGTTGCACGAAAGCCGCAACATGATAAAGAAACTACGGAAAACAGTGTTTCCCGGTACTGACTGTCTTAAGGGCATGTCAGTTTCCCCGTAAGAATGGAGCGAAAGCCCAGAGGAGTGCGGCAGAAGGTTGCACTTCTCTGGCAAAGTCTAGATCATGGTGAAAACAACAGCAAAAAGTTTAGGGGTTGCCACATGGAAGTAAAATTACCCACAATTAATAAATCTTTCCTAACACCTGTTTATCACGAAAAGGAAAGTTCACTGTGTGTTGAAGCTTTGTTTTGTGCCATCGAGAAGGTGGCGTGTGCAACAATGAAAGATCCATTGAACATAACTAATACATAAATATATATTCTGCCTATACCCCTGCCTGGTGTTTGGCTCATTGTTGGCACAGGGGGTGGGATCCACGTGGCTATATATGAATCATAGGTAGGGCATGCTGAATCCTAACCAATGATGTGTTGTGGGCTCTCTTAATTGGGTGGGGGGTCCCTATGTTAAACGTTATCTCACAATATATAATAGGGGAGCTAGCTCGATAACACAAAATAATCATATTGCATTGAAAATATAATGAACCATCAATCTTATTTAATGGCTATGTTATATATGGCTTTAACTATTAATACTTTGGAACATATATATATTTAAAATTGATCACCAGCTATCCCCAGTTCTTAGTGGTTAAAGTAGGAGCTGGTTTAAGAATGTACATTCTGTATGTTTTCTTTTTCTAGTTTTCCACGACCTCCTATAAGGGCAGTATATAATGTTCTGCTGTGCAATACCTTCAAAAAGAAATCCACTGTCTCCCACGCTGAACTGGGTTTGTACCCCACAAATGCTGGAAGCAAACCCCTCCCTTGCTCATCACTCAGATACAGTGGCCCACTGCAAAATGTGGCGAAGGGCCATTGGCATCCCTCCCTAATTGTGGAAATTCACAAGCACCAGGCCAATCAGTGGGTTCCTTAGCAGTGCCCCGCAGCAGTGCAGGTGTGTCAGTTGCCCCCTTGATCATACTGGGGCAAATAAGAATGGACATGCTGCGAGTGTTCTGATGGGCGGTGACGCTCACACCAGGTGCTAAAGTTTCCTCTACACTTCCACATTCTCTGATCCATGCACCATCTGTCTGGCTCATGTCTAGTTGGCTCATTCCGCTGAATGTACACAATTTGTCTTTTAACTGGCACGGCATTTCTGTCAAATATCTGAGGGTGCTTTCTTCCCCTGAGTGTACTATATGTGCTTTTTAACCAGCGTTCCTGCTTAGCTTTTTTTGGTCATTTTCCTTGTCACCAAGCAATAATTGATGGGATACATTGACGTGAGATGTGTCGCAATTTAATATCGTTATATTTACTTACATGAGCTCCTCATTCGGGTCCAAGAGTCGAGGGCAGCTTTCTAATTTGCTATGGACAGCACAAGTTGATGTTGTAAGCCAGGCGTATGAAGCAGAAAGTACATTTGCTAAACTGCTGAAAATGTACGAAGAGGAGAAGATTTAGAAACACATTTTGCAAGGCCCTTTTCCATGCCTCCATTGCATGCCGCTACACAGCGAAATTAGTTTGTATCAGAAAATGGCACACTCTAGCTAGTTGCTGTTTGTGCTGCAACTGCAATATGCCTGAACAGTGTCACCCTGTGTACATTTACGCAGCAAACGGTGCCACCATGGTGCTAACAATTCTTTAAAGTTATTTGAAGTTAGGCACTTAAATCCTTCTGTGAAAAAAGCTAAAATTGAACGATATCAAGTTGGCAAAGCAAAAAGGTAGATCCCAGTAGTCCCTGTTATACCATGGGATGTCTGAATGGATGCTTTTGTGCCATCAAAGCGATTGTTGTAATGATAGAACAAGGTAATGGGTGGTGGTTTAAGCAGCAGACGAAGGATTGAGGGCCCCTGTTTCAGAAAAAAGTATGGAGCAGCACCACAAATAATGTACTGAGTGCAACATACCATCAGGCGAGCTTGTTTGAAGGTGCTGATGCATAACAAGTACAACATCCAATAAACAAACTATAGCAACAAATGTTAGACACATACATAATAAAGCAAATACAATTCAGCTCCAAAGAAGTTGAAAAATACAGGCAGAATATTGTCTGTATTTATAGCGAACACTATAGCGAAGAGTTAAGAAAACTGAGGGAAAGCTTTTCTATGCTAATTCCGTGATTATCTTTTCTACATTTAAGTGTTGAAACTTTCACTGAGTCAAAAAAAATTCACATCTACTTTGCAATCCCTGGCAACAGTGTGACAATTCTCTTGCTCAAGAAACAGAACACGAGCGCCCATCGCATCTCCTTTCTCACCCCCAGACCAATCAATCTCTTAGGCAAAGTGCATTCTGGTATTACAAAGCGCATGGGTGAAAGTTTCAGGCAAATTGTAGGATTATATGCATCCCCAGATCATTGCTGCATTCATAAAAGCTTGCTTTATGCCAATCAACTATTCCTGTGGGACACAAAGAGAGTAAAAGGCAAAAGTTGCCCGGTGTGGAATTAACGTGCCAGTATTAACCTATACCGGCAGGTTTCTGCACCGGCCAATTACAAGTTTGCCGGTGAGGTGGAGGAATTACCTCCAGCTAAGAGTTGCAGGTCATTCCGACACCCTACTTGGAAAAAGTGAGGTATTACAGGTGACGATAATGCCGGCGCCTGTAACATTGGCAAATCCCCATGGAGTCCTATGCACTCGTGATCTGGCGGTAATACCACCGGAGGACTGAGTGCCGGTAACGGAAATACCATTTTCTGGTATCCTGGTGGATTTACTGCCAAGATACCGGCAAAGATGTAATGAGGCCTCCCCCCTTATTTCACAAACAGAGGAATCAGTCCACTTTCAGGCAAACAGTACTGTGATTCTGTCTTCTGCTACTGTTTGCAATGCATTTAAGACAAAGTAAGGGGAAAGAAAAGAAAATGGTGCCTGTCTATCCCAGCAAAGTTCTATTAGCATGGACATAATATTTCCTTGGCAAAACAAGTGTGTATCTCCCATCTTCCAATGTAGTCTTTCAGAAAAAAGTAACCATTCAAACACAGCTATAATGCATTGACCCATTTGAAGTCTGAGACATGTGTGACTTTGTTGAATGGGGAGAAGGTCCTAGTTGGCTACTGCGCCTTCATAAAGCTTGCCAACAAGCAATAATAATAATAATAATAATAATAATAATAATAATAATAATGATAATAATGATGATAATAATATTAACAATAATAATAATTATAATGCACAGTTTTCTATATGATGCACACCTGAATCGTTCTCTAGGAACTAATTCACCATCTCATTACAAACCCGACTCAGTAGACTCCTGGTATGTGTGAAATTGCAGTTCCTTACTCATTCATGATTCATTTGGAGAACAAGATCATTGCCAAGGCTTACGACATATTTGTTTCCATATATTCTGAGCATCATGCTTGGTGAAGGACCCCAATAGTAAAGGTCTGAAACCCAATTTACCACGTCCAGAATTACTGAGGGCACTCCATTTGTCTTCTGACACTGCACTTACCTGCAATTACATTCAAAGGGTACACGTAGGGTGCACACAGCATTTATACATGCAAAATGTAGTGCATATTTGCACTGTATGTGTGCCGGTGCTCTGGTGTTGCAACCGTTAGGTACTTTTTTATTTTTTGCACCGTTCCCTTTGTTGATTTCAATGCAACCCCAGCATGTCTGCCTATGTTTTTGTATCATGGCCGATGTTTCTGTGAGTGCTGACTTCCTAGCTTCACTCACCTGCTCAAATCACATGTTCTGGGGGCATGGGTCAGTCTCTAAGACTGGCAGTGAAGGAAATGTTTTTAACTCATTTGTATTTTCCGGAGCGTTCACTTTGTAACCCAAACCACATTCAGTGGAGTTTTACAGGCACACTTCGGCTCCTTTTTAGTTTGGGCTATTAGGTGACGTTTGCACCACCTATAAGCCAAAACTATTTAATTAGTGAACAGATATGGAGAACTGGCATAGGAGGAGGGAGACAAAGCTTGTCGGTGTTGCTTGGTTATTTGACCACTCATTGACTATCCGTGTCCATGCTAATCTCTATGGCCATTCCAACCCAGTTCCTGTCCTTCCCCGCCCAAAAGAACGCCTCATGGGAACTATTTGACATAATGTATTCAAGCCTTACTATCAAACTTTTCACTCAAAGTGCCTGTCAGTGTGTTTTCAAAGCAGTCTTCTGAGAGTTCATGACTTAATCGAAGCTGTAAACGTGCTACTGATATAATAAAAATGCCTTAACGAGGTCTGCCTTCAGTCACTCGATTTATAAGCACTATGCTTTTCCTTCACTGAAGTCCTGTTAAAAACAAGCATTATCAAAGCCAACAGTTTTGGTTGGTGTATAAGTAACAGACATTTACCAGGCACTGCTATTAGATGTGCAGAGAAACTGTGAGGTGGTCCAAACTACAGAATGAGCAAAATCAATCCAAGGAGGAAAAACGAGTGCACCAATTACAGAAAAAAAAACATTTTATTACATGCAATCTCAGACAGGGAAAAAGACAAGCCTCATTCAAAGCATCATCATTAAATGGCGGTATATATAGACCAATACCACCTCTCCACTAGTGACCTAATGTCCGGTTCTACTGAAGTTCTTTACCCCCCATTGGCCAGTGGCCTTAGGTTCACCTTGTTACTTTCGAACCCTTCTCCCATTGGTCAACCCACGATCGAGTGTCTCATGGTGTACTTCACCCTCAAATTTAGCCAATCCCCTTGTGAGGTGTATACAGTGTGGGAACACAATCAAATACCTAATTCTTTTCCCATGAGACTGGAATGCTTGGCACTCACTGATAGTTCTCACCCTTGTAGCTGTACACCTGACGGCTTATATTACGATTTCTGTTTGGAAATATGTTGCATTTCAAGAGCTCTTCTTACCATGCGAACAATCAAACTTATAAAAAACACTACTGGGGAACCATTCAGATGAGGATTTTCCATGCATGTATTAGCTCTGGTTCCTTAGTTTCTACAGTATCAATTGAGTGCCATTATTTCGATGGGGCAGCAGAGCTAAAACTTATAATGTCTACCCTGGTTGCACTTCAACCTTACTGTTTTCCCATCAACCAGAGTCTTTAACCTTTTGGAATGCTGGTTATGGGGTTAACATATTACTTGCTATATCAGCCATTTATCAACACCTGGGATTCGACCATGCCCCGCACCCTTAACCAATCACTGCAGGACATTTACCCACTCACTCTTAGGACACTGGCCCTGTCTGTGCACCAGCTAAAACACACAAGAATGAAGCCTACTTCACTGCAGAAAACTCTGAATACTTTCTATAACCTAGTCATCTGCAATCTCGTACATGACTTATTTAACATAGGCAAGAACCTCTGCTTGCTGTTAGCACACATCTCCATAGGTTTCCTTTTACATTCTTTATGCAATCTGCCCCTACTTGCCTGTCACACTACATACAAGCCTTTCAACTACTAAGGGTACCTCTTTCAATTCTCTCCACCTGAGAAATCTACATTAGTTCTTAATCATCTACTCCTTTAATAAATCTGTTTCATGGTCCCACCTGGTCTACCCTCTATGTTTGGTGCATACTGGATATCACTACCCTACATTTCTTTGTAGAATTGTTCTCACAAATGCACGTGAAGCTGATATGACTGATATGTAGCAGAGTAGGCTACAAAAAGACAGAATTGATGACCCCATATATAGTCCACTCCCCTCACTATAGGAACTTCCTTAACTGGTACTTTCTCTCAGTTTTGGGGTGTTGGACTTGCATCCCAACACTCCCATAATTCCCCCCTTTTGTTACCCCTGTAACAAACCTTCTTGCTGTCTTCTTCTCTTCCCTGTTACTTCCTTTCACCCAGTTGTATTCATCTTTAGATACCCACATGTTGCTTACATTAACAAAGTCCCCTCCCACTTTGGCATATTCCCATGGAGGAACTACAATCTCCATCTGATCTAGGGTCTTCATAGCACGCTAAATAATTCTCTCGGTCTGGGGGATGATCCAATGAGTACCGGGGGACCACCATCTTTTCCTCATCCTCCTCATTCCCTTTATCTGTCTGTGCATGCACATGTTTGCAAAAAGAAGTGGCATTATCCGCTCTTACTGCAAGTACTCTCACTCTTCCAACACGGGGCACACAGAAGGCATTTATTATTTAGTAGGTACTGGTAACTAATATTAGAAAGACAGCTATATGAAACATTACTCTGCACACGATAGCCAAACAATTGGGCATCCATGCAAGCATGGTTGATTACCAGTCTTGCTCATCAGCACCCCCACCTTCTCATTCCATGCCAGTTGTATGGCATGCCTTTATTGAAACACTGAGTGAGATGTTGTTTGAATCATTGGGTGAGGCATATGTGCAACAGGTGGCTTCGATCATCTTGCACACACCACCTTCCATGGCCGTTAGGAGGTCCAACACAAATCTGATTTGGAGCGTCATTACTCTCAGCATTCTCAGCTCCTCTTGCACAGCATTGAGACCATCACACGCTCTGGATCCTTTTCGCATTTGTGGCAGTCTGAATTCCAGGGCCTAGCAATGATATGATATGATATGGCATTTATAACGCGCCTATACACAAGTGTTTCAAGGTGCAACGAGGCAAGGGAGGGGGAACAATGGGAAGACAGACAACCATCTTACTAGGCCAGGTGTCATTCAGATTGCGCAAGTGCATGAGAAGGGGGAAAGGGAAAAGTGTATGGGGGAAGGGAGAGGGGAAAGTGCAGTACAAGTGGTAGCAGAAAAAATAAGATAATAAACAGCCAGATGTGGCAAGTGCAAGGTAAGTGCAGACATAAGTGCTGGTACGGGGACTGAAGGGCTCCAGAAAACAGTCCCCAGGTGCAGGGGTTGCCAGGGAGGCAGTGCAGGTGTGCAGATGGCGGTGCCTGGGCCCGAGATCAGGCAGGGTGGCCAGGTAACCAGTGCAGTTTCAGCCAGGAATTCAGTCGGGGAGAGGGGGAGAGAAAGCAGAAGCAAAGAGAAAGGTTTTGAGGTGCTTCCGGAACCAGAGATGGTTCTCCTCAAGTTTCAGGGAGGTAGGAAGGCTGTTCCAGAGGGAGGCCCCTGCCAGAGAGAGAGATCTACCACCAACTCGTTGCTTGGAGAAGCGACTGACCCTGAGGGAGTTGGAGGCAAATGAGCAAAGAGCTCGGGAAGGAAGGTATTGAGGACGAGAGAGTTAAAGGTATTGCGGCCCCAGGCTCCAGAAGGCCTTGTGGACAATGCAGAGGGTTTTGAACTTAATCCTCGCAGCCACTGGGAGCCAGTGCAGAGATTTCAGTCCTGGAGAGATACGATCCCTGGGCTTGAGGCCAAAGACAAGTCTTGCAGTCCTGTTCTGGATAAGTTGCAGAGGGTGGAAGGTAGAGGCAGGCAGATTTAGATAGAGGCTGTTACAATAGTCCAGCCTAGAGAGAACCAGGGCTCTGGAGACAGTGAGCTTCTGGGGGAAGGAAAGAAAAGGAACAATACCTCTTAGGAGGTGCAGCTGGTAATGTGACTTCTTAGAGACATCAGAGTTGTGAGGAGAGAAGGAGAGTGTGGAGTCGAAGATGACCCGAGGTTTTTAGCCTCAAAGGTGGGAGCAGGAGGAGGGCCAAGAGAGGCCAGCCAGAGAGCTACAGGGAAGGAGGGAGCCGGTGTGCCGATGAGGAGAATCTCAGTCTTGCTGGCATTAAGGCAGAGGAGAGAGGTTAGACCTCTGGGGGACACCAGAGGTAGAGTAGAAGACAGAGGAGAGGAAGGACCCAAGTTGGACCTGGAAGGGTCGGTCAGAGAGGAAAGAGGTGAGCCACGCCAGAGCCTGACCAGTGATACCCAGGTTATCACGGAGATGGTTGAGCAGGATGGCATGGTTGACAGTATCAAAGCCAGAAGAGAGATCAAGGAGGATGAGGACGCAAGGGGTGTTAGAATCAAGGTTAGAGAGCAGGTCTTCACGGATGTTCAGGAGAGCAGTTTCTGTGTTTCTGGCAGCTCTGAAGCCAGACTGATGGTCAAGAAGACAACCAACAGATTCAGTATGGAGATGCAGCTGGGATATGAGGCGAAGAAGGTCTCTATGTGCCTTAACAGGTTGGTCATGATGTTCCACGCCTGTTAATCTTTTAACATTGCATATTCTGTTAAACCCACCAGTCTTCAGCTTTGAACACTGCTTGCCCCTTTATCCATTTGTTATGCCAGAAATGTGTTCCTTCTACGTGGATCTGTGGTCCCACTGTGCACTGTAGGTACTCTGGACCCTTATTTTCTTCACACTGAGTTATATCCACTTCTTCCACGACTACCTTTGCTGTGTGCCTCTGAAACTGCCATTGTGCATTGCATAGCATCAGGTGTGCCAAGCACTGTGCCTATAAGGGTGATACTTTGTTAGGTAAGAACAATCATTCAGCGCAAACCAAATGTGGTATGAGGGCACATATAAAACATAACTTGTTATAATGAGCCCTACCCACCTCCTTCATGCAGTTGTTATAATGATCCCTACCCACCTCCTTCATGCAGTTGCATCAAACATTGTTAGCTTCTGAGTGATGTGAGTGAATATGCTTCCCTGATTTTCAGCATCCATTTTTTGTCTGGTCATAGGGTCTCAATTAGCTGTTAATACATGTGTTTCATTTGTTTAATTGTTCCCCCTTTTTCTATTGCTATGTTCATGATGTTCATCAAAAACTAAGCAAGAGAGGGAGTCAGAGAGAGAGAGAGAGAGAGAGAGAGAGAGAGAGAGAGAGAGAGAGAGAAAATCCCCAATAAAGTTTGTCAATTCTTTTGTGGTTCCCATTTACTGATACTATTCGTTGTAAAGACCAATTAGTTCTCCTGCGCCCAAATGGGTGCTCTGATCTGGCAAGAGTTCTCATGCCCTGGACTCTACTCAACTTAAGTGTCTGTGCTGTACTCTGTGTCCTGCTGCTGTTGATACGTGGGGCTTTTGCACTCATCAGTAATATGCACTCACGCATGACATCCATGTACTTTCACTGGGGTTGGGGTGCTGTAGATCACTTGGTAGGGGCTGGAAAACTTTGGTTTGTTCCACTTCTTCTTAAATGTTCTGATAAAGAAGAGACATCCCTCACAGGCTTCAAAAACTGCTAGAACCGTGGTTATTTAACCAATTTTAGCACTATAGCATCCCACTGAACATGTTAATACTCACCATGAACATACTGTATGATTGATTAATTGTGTAAATAACCTACGTTTTTCTTTTCTATGCACAAATGTATGTTTTCTTTGCTATGCACACATGTATTACTATGCCAAGCTGTCTGTAACCACCCTGTGATACCCAAGGGTCTTGGCGTGTAACAAATGAAAATAAATAAAAATTAAATAAATAAATAAAGATTCTTTCCCTGGGGTAGAGTGGTGGCTTTGGTAGTGATGTGGGGTCGCTTGAGTTCAGTATGGCCTTTTGGTGCACTTGTAAATTGACCTGATGCAATATCATTCTTGCAGATGTCGTTAAATCCCTCAGGTACCCCCCAAACTCTTTCCCCAACACTTCGGCACTCTTATGGTCATCTTTTATTGTTCAAGCAGGGATAACTAGCATGTGCATTCACCAAACTGCAACCATCTCGTTTGATGTCAGGTGGTAGTTCTTGCCTGGCTGGATGTGCAAATTAAACAATGACAGAAGCAAATAGTGGAGCCAACCCTTGTTGAGAGTGTGGCAGATTTTGCCCAATTTGTTTTCCACAAAACTGTTCAGACTCTCCACAATACTGTTAGCTTGAAGGGTGGTATAATGAGCAGAGATTATGTTTTATGCCCAGTACTTTGGTTATTTCCCTAAACAGCTCATTTGCAAAATGAGGCCCATCGTCGCACCTCAGTATATCATAGATGTCCTGCCTTGAGAATACCTCTGAAACCGGAACACTTGCTGCAGATTTTGCAAACCCGCTTGGACGCATTGGCCCAGACTCAAGTCATCGAGAGAATGGACAGACAACAAAAATCATATAACAAAAGGTACTGCACCTGTTAATCATACCGATGAAGTCAATATGGAGCTCAGTGAAGGGCCCTGTGGGATGGGGACATGTTGCTTTCAAGGTCTTCAATGTGTGTCCTCTGTCAAACAAATCACAGTAGAACAATTGTCCATCAATTTACTTACCTGTTCTGACAGATTGGGGACATACCTGTCCTCACTGATATCTGTGGCAATGCACTGCTTAGAAGTATGAATGGTGTAATGCAATTGATCCAGGGCTATGAGTAGTAATAGCAAAGGCATAGCTACTTTACCTGTAATGCGTTGTCTTTATATCAGATCTGTGGGTGATTGTGCACATCCTCTATTGACCTATCAATCCTTTTCCTCCTGTGGGGCTTGTCCTTGTAATTCTATAATGTGCTTCCTTGGGAGCGGGCTATAGGAAATTAGGGTTTCCTCCGATGGCGCTGCTATAATAGGTGCTTTGATTTTCTTTTTAAAGGCAGGCTAGATGTCTGTTTTGCAGCTGTGTCCGCAGCTGCATTGCCCCATGAGTTTGGGGTTGTTCCTTTGTTGTGGCAGTGCTAAAATAACACAGTTAGCACTTTGGGGGGACATTTTTATGCATCTATCAATCTAGATAATAGGGCTTCTTGTTGTACTGGGGCTCCATCTGACTTTATCAATCCTATATTGAGCCATCTGGATAACCCAGAATGTATTGTAGAGGTTCCATACACTTCATCATAATCTAAAATCCCAAGAGCTTCAGTGAGTTCTATGAGTTCTGTTGCCTGTGATGGTAATATTTTCTGCATCATTATTTGATATACCTCTTCTTGTCCCTTTGCATACCTTGCCACTGCTGACCTTGTGTGTCTCTACCCACTCTCCTGATCGATTGTCAATGACCCATCAATGAATAAAGCATCTCGTAAGTCAAGAGCATTTTCGCTTACTTTGGTACCTTCCTCTGGTGTGTCCTCATAGACTGCACACTCATGTCCTTTATCTTGTGGGTGCATAGGCTTTGCCACAAAAGTCCCTGGATTAACAACTTGACATCCCATAATATGGATAGATGGATTGGATATTATCACCTCATATCCTGAGCTCTCTGTGTGGTTAGGGTTGATTAGGACTTTTCCAGGATTGCAAAAATGGCATGTTCCGCATATAAAGTGACTGAACATACCATCATTATTGAGGACGATTTCTGCACTAAAAATGTAGCGGCTGCCAGAGCCTGTTCACATGGGAAATGGCCTTGCATTACTGGCTCCAGGAGTCCACTGTAAAATGCTAGTGGTTTGTGCACAATGGTTATTTATTGAGTGAGGACTTCTGTTGTTACCTGGCCATCTGAGTGTGAGAACAAATAGAATGGTTTTGTTGTAATTTGATGTTGCCAGTACAGGGGCATTGGCAGTAGCTAATTTGAGATCAATAAAGTAGTCTGCCATTTCATCTGCCCATTTGAAGGGGTGCCCTTGGTTTTCTGTGCCTTTTCCAGTACCTGTAGTAGGGGCTTGATGAAGGTTGTATAATTAAAGATCCATGATCTTAAATAATTACATAACCCCAAAGACTGCTACATCTCTTTTACTTTAGTTGGCTGGGGTGCATTGTGGACTGCTTTTTCTCTATCTGGGGTAACCTTCCTTCCATCATATGATATTATTTGTCCCAGGTATACTACTTCCTTCTGGCAGTACAGTATTATTTTCCTTGTCAAACTTGTACCTCCTATCTGCCAGTAAGTTGAAGAGCTGCATGAAGTACTTTCTGCTCTGCTCTTCCTTTGTGCTACACACTAAGAGATTGTCTACATATTGGATTACTGTGCTTTGAACCTGCATGTTGCCTACATCCATTTGGAGCACTATGTTGAATATGGTTGTGCACTCGAAATGCCCCTGAGGCAAGCGGGTGTTTTGGAATCTATGACCATGATAGGTAAACACAGTGAGATATTGAGAGTCTGTCTACAGAGGGATTGAGAATATTTGAATGCAGTCAGACAGGCAACCCAGACCTCTCCTTCTTGCACACCTAACTATGTCTTCCTGAATAATATAAGTGCACCCTTTCACATTCCTGATCCAGTGACTACATTTTTTTGTTAGGGATGCTTGGCTTTCAAATGAATCTGGTGCCCACTTAGGGAAGTTGTACATAACCACAAATGTATACCTGCCCCTGTAAACTACCACTTGACAGAAGGTTGTCTGTCCATAGATTATAGAACATACCCACCTAGGGAACTGCCATATGCCTGAGGGAATATTTACCAGGTCATGAATAGGCAGGAGCAACCACAGATGATTGTGCTGGCTCAAAGCAAACCTGTGGAGGGAACCATGGAAAAATAATTATGACACATGTATGTCCTGCAACCCAGCATGGCCTCGGGCGGGGAAGGACTCGAAAGTGTGGAATGCCATCCATCTAGCAGTGTGATGGATGATGCAAAACCCTTCTGAATATGCTGTCCTGGAACACTGCAGGTCTCCTTAAACTCATGTCTGTACCTTGCTGGATCAGCAAGATCAGACAGTTCCAGCTTGCATTTCATCAAGAGACCTGGGCAATTGACACAGTAGAAATGCAGGGGTAGCCACATTGCAAATTCCTGCCCAAAAAGGTCCTAGAGGCCACCAAAGTGGCTGGTTACTCATTTTAATTCACCCAGCTTTGAATTGGAGGGTGGAACCCTGCAAGACAAGTACTGGCGATTTACAACATGCAGTATTATCGGCTCCAGGTGGACAATGTATTCTTTTGTTCAATGTATACAACAGGCCAAACTCTGTTTGAGTTATTACAGAAATACATTAACTAGTCCTAGCATGGGAAGGCCCCAACTCGCTCAAAAAGGTCATTATCATTTTGGGGGATTTCGATATATAATTAGAACTGCTCCCAGACCATGATGGGATCTGGGACGGTCAGGATGAGGTTTGGGTAATCCTGTCTTTAATAGCCCCTCGTCCCAAGAAAGCCGACAAGCTAGCAATCAATACTATCAGGATTCTACATGCACTGGAGTTAAGAGCCTATAATTGCTTATTCCCCAATGATCATCCAGTTGGCAATACATTCAAGGGACCAGAGGGCTCAACACTGATAGACTACATCTTTATATCAGCTGGTGCTTGAAAAAATATAGCCAAGTTTCAGATTCTGGAAAAACACAAAAACAATCACGGCCCATTGGCGGTCTCTCTCATGTTGACACCCTTACCGATGTTGACTCAGGTCATCAATGTTGCAAATCAGGCTTTAGCCCTATCCATAGGGGTATTAGATGGGTAAAGTCAGAACAGACTATTTTTATACGCCATCTTTATGAGGTAGTGCTTCCCAATATTGAAAACATCTGCTCAGAGAGAGCTCAGGATAGGGAAATCATTCAAGTTTTTGAGGAAATAACTGTAAACATATTTCCACATGTAACTTATCCATGCCATCGAGTTAAACAGAATGCACTTACCAAAGTTGAGTGATATGACTGGGACTATACTTTAGCAAAATAAGCCCTGCTGGCTGCATTGGAACAGGAACCACTTTTTGACAGAAAACTATTATGTATAAGGCAATCTGAGCATAGGAACATTATAAAACTAAAGAAAGAAAGCTATCTTAATCAAAATAGCACTGTTTTGCAGCGGTCTTGGACAGAGGGGATAGCTAAACATTTTGGAAAATAATAAGAGATCAAAGCGGATGTCAATATGCAGAGCAGCATAAATGCTGAGGCCTGGTTGAGTCACTTCCTGCACTGTATAGAGTGGGACGGTATGTGAATCTTTGGAAGAGACACATTCACTATCTCAAGTCAGAGAGAGAGAGAGAGAGATAGTGTTCAGTGTTGCAGATGTAGAACCACCTTATGACACAGAGGTAGGGAAGGTGGCAGGACCCGACAAGGTCCCCGTAGATAATTACAGAGAAGAACCATATTTCTGGGGACCAGTCCTGTGGAAACTCTTTAAAACATGTGCCAATACCAATGTTGTTCCGGATTCCTGCTGACAGGCAGAAATAGTGCCCATTTACAGAAAGCAAATTATCCCCCTATATCCTTGCTGGATAGCTCAGACAAAGTCTTTGCTGAAGTGGTCCTGAAGCAGATGCAATCCTGGGTTGAGGATAATGACATAATTAGCACACTGCAGGTGGGTTTCCTTTCCTGACAGGAAAAGGCATAGTAGAACTGAGCTTCCGCTTGTTTGTTCTCATCCAACAATATACCATCCTTAGTAAAAAATTAAATTGTATGCCACTTTGTGGATCTAAGGACGGCATTTGATTGCATCTCACAGGACCTATTATGGCAGGTATTGGCCAAAAGAAAAGTGCCCTAGTGCCTCACTATTCAAGCATTGTATAGAATTTGGACGATATCTTGAAGTTGGTTAGACATGTTTGGGCCCTCCCTGATTGCAAAGATCTGTAAAGATTTGTTAAAAAATAAAAACGTTATTAGGAAGACACATTTTTTTCTCCAAAGTTGCAGCCTACTTCCCATTCATTTTCTCATAGACAAACAAGGTACATTTTTAGCCGACCAACCAACCCAAACCGCTGGACGGATTTGGACCAGGTCCGAAACAACTTAGGTATGGAGCATTTAAAAGAGACCTTTTTGTAGTTATTATGTGCAGTAGTTTTTTAAATATTTGATGGAGAAGGGGATATTCCCTTCTCAAAAATAGAAAGCTACATCTCAGGTAAATTGGTGAAACCAAGGGATTTAGAAATGAAACTTCTGGCATCTTTTTTTTTCTCAAAATGAGAGATAGCCGCAGCTATAGCCTAAGTTATGGAAAAATGAAATACAGGAAAAAAAAAACATTTGCAGGTAAATAAAATGCAAATACCATCGGTCTCGAGGTGGGGGACATGGTATGGCTATAGGGCACCTAATGACATTTGGGAGTTGGAGGGGGTCTAGGGACTGAGTTTTCGACAAAAAGATTTTCTGTAACCTCAGCAATATCCGCAAATTGCCGACATCTCAAAACAAACTACGTCACAGAAACAGCGTGTGTTGTGGTGGGAAAGGGAGAGGGCAGCAGAGATGAGGAGACCATCTAGGGAGTTGGGGGAACTGGCACAGATGATGGGGGCAAGAAAGCATTTTTTTCCTGGAAGATTTTCAGGTATTCGCGGCTATGGAAACTACAGATAGCCGTGGCTATCTGTAGTTGCATTATCATGGTTTTAGGTTTTTTTTAAAAAAGATTCTTGTACAGCTTTAGTGACGTCGGCCATGAAAATTCACTGGCCATGGTTTGTTTAATATTGGGATTTTATTTTCCAGGGAATATTTTACGACAGATTGCATGGTTTAAAAGATGAGTACCTTTTATACTTTGCCAGCATATTTTATGGAACATTTCCTCTCAGGGTATTTTTCTCATGTTCATTACTTTTTTTTAAAGTCCAATGCTATTTTGTCGTGCACACTTTCTTCTAAGGAGAATGTCTAAAGAACGAGATTTGTATATTTCACTTTAAGATATATGTTCACTTACTGTGCGTATTATATTCATGGGTGGCAGCTTTTGATTTTGGCTATGGGACAAAAGTACCCGGGCATATGTTATTCGTGCAGCCGGTCATTATTTTCCCTTTCAGTGCTGCTTAAATGCGGTTAGCTGGGGACATGTGAAATGTATTTGCCTAGGATGTGGCAAGAGAGTTTGCAATCCTGGAAACGGGTGAAGTTATTTTCCCCTGATTGTGGCTGCTTTTCAGGACACAAGTAAAGGACACATGTGGGTGGACACTGTAACTTTTTTCAGAGGGTGGACGCAACCCCTTGGTTTGTTTGAGGTTGGCAAGCTTGCTTAAGTATTTTGCTACCAGGATCTTACTCAGGTTGTCATGTTCCAAGTGCAGACACTTATCCATAGGACAAGACCACAAGCACATGTTTCGTTTTGGGATTTTGTTTTACAGGGAATATTTCAGGACAGATTGCTGGATTTAAAACATGAGCACCTTTTATACTTTGGTATAATATTTATTGGAAGATTTCCTCTCTCAGGTTACTTCTCAAGTTGGCTTTATAAAGCAGAGTATTGTTGAAAGCCAGACATGGGGGTGAACAGGGGAAATGATGAGAGGGCAGGTTTGCCCACAATGTGGCAGGAGAGTTTTCAATGCAGTTTTCTCCTGATTGTGGCTGCTTTTCAGGGCACAAGTAAAGTGCACATGTGGGTGGAAAGTGTAACCCTTTTTAGAGGGCAGAATCAACCCCTTGGTTTTTTTGAGGTTGGCAAGCTTGCTCAAGTATTTGGGCTAGCAGGAGTTTTCTCAGGTGGTCATGTTCCCAGTGCAGACATTTCCTCACAAGATCACAAGGTCTTGTTTCGTATTGGGATCTTTTCCAGTGAATACTTCACGACAGATTACTGGGTATAAAAGGAGATCACCTTTTATACTTTGATGGCATATTTATTGTAACATTTCGTCTTTCAGGTTATTTTTCTGGTTTTCATATATTAACATCTGTGATGCCATCTTTGATGTCTTGGGTGTTAGTCCTGGGTGTTAGTCTTAGCAGTGCACAGTGGTGGCACCAGTTATTGTTGCTTAGCTTACCATAACTGGTGAATTTCTGAGGCTTTTTGGTTTTACTTGTAACCATATTGTCCCTTTAACAAAGTTTTTTCATTGAATTTCATAGGTTTTCATTAGTGCAACGTAACCATAACATCCCTTTAACAATGTTATTTCAGTGAATTTCACAGTTTTTTACCAGTGCACCCTTAAATTCCTACAACTTACTAATATCATACTTACCCCACTATAGGAACATTTGTCTCCAATTAGCAACGTTTTACCTTAAAACTCTGCCATTCCCCAGCTTCTAGCATCATTTTTAAGACTTCTAAACTTTTTTGCAACTTTTTCCACTGGTTTTGTGTTTGTCGATGTTCGCGAACATCTGACATCATCACAGACTTCCGGGACAGCGTCATGTGACCACACGCTGGTGCGCAGCATGATGATGTGTCAGGGACTGCGCCCGCGCTTGGCAAACAGGTCCATGCTTCCCGAACATTTCAGAACTACGTTTTCTGCTGATCTAGGAACTTTGAAGATCAAAATGTACCCTTGCACAGCTCCTACACATATTGTGACCCATTGACCATTAACAATCTAGCACAGATCACATACTTAGGAGCATATCAGCACACCTGCCATTTATCTTACAAATGGCATCAGCTATTGCATTCCTCCTCCACAAGAGCCAACACCACCACCAGCTGGAGGACCTAGCAAACACAAAAGCACAGCACTTCAGAAGACAATGGAGAGAACCAAGAAGATGAGGTAGAGGAAGTGCCTACCTCTAGCACCCAGAGAGAATCATGGGTGTGGCAGTTCTTTACCACTGTTGGGAACGTACCAAAGGCTAAAGCTACCAAAGTGAAATGCACTGAGTGAAACGTTGTACTCTATCACAGACTACCTGGACAGTATTCCTACAGGACCAGCTCCATGCGCCGACACACACAATCCAACCGCCACAATGCTCTCAGAAAGGTGGTTCCTTTCTTGGAAAGTAGTAGGCTGTCTTCCTCCACTTCATTTTCCTCAACCAGTACTGTAACAACACAGCCTACTTCAATGGGACACAAAATCCCACTTGCTACCTTACAAGCAATAAAAGAGGCTGTTTATCCATATCTTTCGAAGACAACAGTACTCTGTATATACTGCAACATAATACTTTGCAGGGGGAAGCAATTTCAAAGTGCTTTTGAAGCAGTAATTAAAGATCACGAGAAACACTGCCCCCTACCTTAGATGTAACACACAGGCAATATGTTCCCCTGTCCACCTGCCCTTTCATAATTGTGGTTGGTGCATCTTCCCTCATTTCCTTCCCCACCTTACTTTCTGTCCTCTCCTGGAGAAAAAAATAACAAAAAACAACAAAGAAAAGGTTCCTTTAGGAACCACCTTTCACAGTTAATGAATAGAACTAAAAAAATGATCTTCTACACTCCATCTATTTTACATTTCTCAATAAAGTAGATAGGTGGAATACGATTCTATCACCCTAACTTCAAAGGCCCTTGCAGCACTGATTACGTTCCCCCACCCCTAACGCTGAGATCACTATACCCTCAAAATCAGCTCCACCTATTTCAATGACGTTAGTGGCAGCCTAGCCAAAGATACCCTGTCATCACCAACGTCATAAGATTGTCTAACGCAGAACGGGGAACTTAAACACACACATCCACAACAAATGCAAAACTTTTGTTTCATTTTACGAAAATGATAGAAACATTTTATTTCAAAGAGAACAGCAATAGTCGGGAATGTAACAAGTACTTTTCATTTTGACACAACGATGTAAACATTCAATTAAGTCCACAAAAGACTTGGTTAACTTTTTCGAACACAGTTCATAGCTACCAAACTTCGTATAGTTCTCATTTTTAGTGAAACTATCTTCTAATGCCAAATTCGATCATCAATTAATTAATGCAAATCTTTGCGTTCTTCACCAAACATGATCTTCCGTGACTGACGAGTAATCTACACACATGGCGCTCTATTAGAAAGGAGAAATGTGCTTTGAAATTGAAGTAAATGCAACATTTTCACATCTGCATGTTTCTCGAACCTATACCCTCCCATGCTGCTGTTTGTTACTGCAACCGCAAAAGGACATATTGTCATTTAGCGATTGTCCCAGATGATTGTGATCACATATCCGTTGTTGATAATTATTGTCTAAATACTGTTGAAGAAACCATCAGCCGGTAGACTGTACCAATGATAAGCACACATCGGGATTATATAACTATGTAAAATTGAGAATGCAAAAATATATTTCAGTAACCACTTTATAGTTAAATATACACAGTACAGTATTTTGGCTATACATTTAAGTTACAAATAACACATACAATGGGCCTCATTCTAAGTTTGCCGGTCCAGAAACAATGCTGCTGGTAAGCTTACCGGCACCGTTGTTTCCGGACTGGCACACTATGGGTTTGCCTGCCAGAGCCACTCTGCCTAAAAGGTCAGACTCTGCTGGGAACAGCAGTCACAGCAGGCAAAGCTGTCAACGAAGCACCAGCACCATTAACAATGGGGCCGGTTCTTAGAGTCCTTGGGACTCTATGGGAATGGGGATTAATGAAATTACCGGCACCTGACTTCCTGGCCGCCGGACTTGGAATAGCCCGGTGGCACCGGGCGGCACCGGGAAGATCAGGCACGGTTACCGCCAGACCCGTAATGAGGCCCAATGTCTTTTCTTTGTGTCAAATTGAACATTCATCTGTCATTTTGTTTTGCAAATCTGTTCTTCCGATGGATCGGAAGACCAACAGCTTCAAAACACAGTTTTCTAAAATAGAAACTTTACTTTCCAACGTCAGCTTTCATTACAGTAAATCTCATCATTTCTTTGCACATTTCTGACACAGTTAGTCCTTCAAATTCGTTTTTTTTTATAGTGCAGTAGCCAAAAAACAAAATCTTGACTTTTTACACAGTAAAATAACCAAGAAGATGGAGAAACAGCATACAGTTTAACAGAACAAAAATAACACTGTTAATCAAGAACAACTTCCCAAAAATAGATTAAGAGGAACATATAAAGGTGAGATAAGATTAAAAAAAGGAAGAAAAAAGGAAGAGAAAAGATTTTTAAAAAAAAATAAATCAAAACTGACAACCATCCTTCTCACCGTACATATTTGTAATCATCATCAATTAAATTTAAAACTTTCGAAATCTGTACCACTTCAACAGTCAAAAACACTTCATTGCCTGATACCAGTCTCCCCCAAAATATTCCAGAGTCCAAAAGCTCTACATAATGGACAAATCTTTGCAGCTTAAGAGACCCCAGCTCCTTCGTCCCCGGACAGGCTTATAGTAAATATTTCAACGTTAGTTTTACTTTCATCTCACAATTCTGACAGATATCAGTTGGGAACGATTTTATATCTCTAACAAGGAGGATTTCTAACGTTGGAATTATATTCAATCTAAATCTTAGAAAAGCCACCGTGACTCTTGGATCGGGAGATTTTCTTAGGTACGTAGGCAGAAGGGATCTCGGTTTATCAAGTACTGAGAAGGAGCAAGTTAATTTCGCTGCATGCATCATATCAATAGTTCATTTCCAGGTTTTAATACAGTCTTTCACTTTAAGGGGATTTTGGATCAGAGTTGCGGAATCAGTGCCTACTTTATCCAAAATCTTAATGCACTTGCCTCTAAGGCAGGTGAGAAAATTATTATCACCTTTCTTTAGTTGCACTGCCACATCTTCATAGAGTGAATTACCTGGGCGATCTAGAATGAGTCTATAAAGCGATATCCATCTCCATTTGATCCGATCTAAGAGCGGTGTTATCCCCTACTTGTATTGAATGGATACCATCGGAACCAAATTAGGAAGAGACAACGTTCTAATCCATATTTTGGATTCAGTGTTTTCCCAGTCCATATCAAAACCAGAAATGTTACATTCAAGACGGAATAGCAAGTTTGGTATCACTTTACCCATATAGTATTTTCTTAGGGGTAAAATAGAGAAATTACAAAAATTCATATGGAACTTGATCATTTGGGAGCCAAGATTTAAGATCTTATTATCCAAGATATTAACAAGCCCCCCCTTAGATGGACAAACATTGATCCTGAACCCAAGTACGTCAGTTCCTTTACAGTGGGAATTACCTGGCTATCAATCTGCCACACAAAGGGTTTAGTTTTCACTGAAGGACGTTTAAATATCATTACTCTGGATTTGTCTGGATTGATTATTACACCGTTCACTTTTGCGTATTCCGCCAAAACATTAAGGAGCTGTTGGAGGCCTATTTAAGTGTAATCCAGAATAACAATATTGTTAGCAAATGCTAACCAAGGAACCCTTGTCTCACCCATTTTAGGGCTTGCCACTATAGATTGAAAAACCACTCAAATAAGTCTGAAAGATATAAATTAAAGAGAAAAGGGGCCACTATGCAGCCCTGACGTACACCTCTTTCTATCATGATAGCTTGAGATAAATTGCCAGACTTAGATAGTCTGACACAAAGAGTGGAATTCCGGTGTGTTTCTATCAAAATTGCCAGAAGGTGATCTGGCAAGCCCCACTTTTTCAATTTACCCCAAAGACAGTCTCAATTGATTGTATCGAATGCCTGGGATAAATTCACCCAGACACATTACAAGGGTCTACCATTCTTCACTGCTGAGTCTGAACTCAAACAGCTCAACACCAGATTATTAAGAGAGGTGGATAAACCTTTCCTAAAACCGGTTTTAAACTTGGAGATAATCCCCATGGTTTTTGCTCAATCCTCTAAATCTCTCAAAACTAATCCTGCAAAGATTTTCCCATCTGCGTCCAGTAAAGAGATTGGCCAATAATTATATGCAGCCAAGCGATCCCCCTGTTTATAAATGGGTAATACCACAGAGGCTCTCCATGAGTCAGGCTTCTTTTTTCACCTGATTACATTATCAAACAGGGCTTTTGGCACCCTTGCCCATAAAATCGTATTGGATTTCAGGATGGCATTGGTGAGGCCATTAGGCCCTGAGGCGCAAGATGCTGATGACTTCAAGATGATGCTAACTATATCATCCAGTGTGCAACTAAGGATCCATGGGGAACTCAAAGAGAGCTTAGTTTCCCTCATAGGAGGGGGCCCATATAATTTCTCATAGTGATTAATCCAAGATTGTTCCCGAATGATCACATCCTGAACTTGAATCTCTTTTTTATTAATTAGCGCCCAGAAAGGGCGCAAATTATTAAGGCACACGGTCTTTAACATCACTTCACCGTTGTTATGCAGCCTTAGGAATCTGTGAGATCTCATCCAGTTCCTAAAAGTATTCTTAATCAACCTAACCTTCTCAGTTCACATGGAGGTGGACATTATGGATTTTTTAAGGCGTTCAGCCTTCTTTTTTTCTCTCTCTTTTTCTCCAAAATTTGAATATCGAATGAGTGTGTATGTGGAGCTTATTGTTTGGAGCCCCTGTGACAGGAGGATCTATTTTCCATAACAGATCAATGAACTGGTCCAGATTACAATGCACAGATGATTCATGATCTGGCAAATTAAACACAGGTCTCTCCAAGGTAAAGTTTAACCTTTGTCCACCTCTAATGAATCTCTTCAATCTATTACCCACCCTATTTGTGACAAGTTCCTGCTTCCAACGTGTACCAATTATTTGATATCCAAAATCAAAGGTGGCCTCCAGAGTGGCATGGTCACTCGAACATTCTTCTTTGATTTTAAAATCTCTACAACATTCAAAGAGGCCCCTCGAGACAGAAACATAATCTATAACTGAATGCAAATTGCCCCTCCAAGTTGGAGCTGGGGGAATGTCACTACTCATATTTCCATTTAGAAACATCAAGTCCCAGTCTTCCATAAATTAGCACCACAACCTACCATCAACAATCTTTGCTTTCCTTGCTCAAGTTGGAGAGAACCATCCCCAAAATAACAAGTATTCAAGTCCCCCATCACCATTATTTCATCTTTAGGGTATTGGGTTGTGGATGATATAAATAAATCCCACAGATACTGAATTAACATAACCAAAGGCATACTCACAGGGTTCCAATAAATGTTCATCAATAACCATCCACATTCCTCATCTTTGCCCTTTAGTACCACTCTAACATAATACCTGGGACATCTGCTGAGATCAGTGCTGAGCCTAAAAACACCTAATTTTTGCACATTATACTTAACCCCCCCGCTGAGCGTCCAAACCTCATTCCATTAGCCAACTGATGGTATGAAGAAAACTCATGTACATCAAAATAAATCTTTAACCACGTTTCTTAAAAGAAAATCACATCAGAAGATTCAAAGATATAACATTTCACATAGTCATTGGCAAAGAAGTTAAACCCCTCGAGTTCCATGAGAGGGTTTTAATCAAAGGGTTAGTTAGAGATGTTGCTCCATGATTCCCAGTTTATGAAGAATCTGAGCTACAAATTCTGGCACCATTTCCAAGACTCCAGTTGGTGAAGTTAAGGCCTTCGTTGTTGTTTTAGGTTGGGGATAGAGGGTTTTATCATACTGTAGGGCAGGAGACGATTCCATAACCACTGGCACATCTGTTGAAATCATAAAGCCCCTCTTGTGCCACTCTGCACTTGCTCCCAAAATAGAATCCAGGGTCAGTTTTGAATTTAGAACTAGTTCAGCAATGTTGGTATTTGGGAGATGAGAAAACCCCACTCGATCAATATCAGATGTTGTAATGTATTTTAGGGATGATATTGCTTTGATCTCAGAGAGAATCACTGACTGATTCAATGGGGCATTACCTGAGGGGTTAGAAGTTATACTAGACAGGAATATCACCTTGTCCTGGGGCGCTTTCTTAGAATTAGCATCTTTATGATCCTCCTTTGAGTCCTTACTTACATTCTACATCGGGCGCACTCCTTTGACTATTTCATTTGTTTTGCTGGTCTCCAGAGGCCCAGGCTTCTGGAGTGGGGGTCCCGTTTTGATCTCTAGATGGGCCCCATTTTGATCAACTGTAGGCATTCCTTCCTCTACTGGTAGTTTGTCTTTCTGATAGTCCCTTATCTCACAGAGTTTTTCTTCAACCGTCACTCCTTTTACGTTGGATTTCAAAAAGATTGGTGCCATCTTCAAAGGTGGCTTGACTCGGACCAATTTTTAAAAGATTGGTGCAATCTTCAAAGAAGGCTTAGCTGGATCAGTTTGAATCCATACTGTGATCATCTTAGGCTCTTTTTCATCTGTAGGAGGAACTGACGAAACGGGGGACCCGCGGGCCTCCCTTGGTTGCTTATTTCGATCCTTCCTTTCATCCGTCGTTGAGCCTATCTTTTTATTTTTCTTGTCTCCCTTAGCTTCTCTCTGTGGGTCCTTTAACGAGCGAATAAAGCGGTTTGTTGCTCCGGATTGATTTTTCTTCTTGTTTTTTAGCATTTGTGGTTCTTTAACCTCAGCCTCCAGTGCCTCTGCCGACTCTGAGATAGCCTGTCGCAACTGTTGCTGTTTTTTACTTCCCATTAGATTTTTTTTAGTTATCTGATGTGGTTGATTAGACCCACCATTTGAGCATGGGCTCATTGCCCTTGCCTGGGCGTCGATTGGAATACGGGCAGCCTCCTCTGAGTCCACCAATTGAGCTAACCGCATACATTTGCTTAATGTTGAGGCAGACAAGGGAGTATCATCCAAATCTTGATATACCAAGTTGGTCCGGGACAGTTAACAACATCTTTGGCAATTGGAGTAAGCTTTGACAGAATCTCTTTTGCAGATTCCCAGTTAGCTGTCAACATATCTATCTTTTGTGACTGGCTTGTGAAGTGCTGTCGAAATTCTGTTATTGTATCCCTGAGCGACTCATTCACTGCTGTTTTGCGAGCTACCAGAGAGCTATCATTGATTTCCAAGTCTTTGGTGATTTCCAAAAGGAAGCCGAATGTTGTTGCACTTCAACTTTGACATTGTCAAAAACCTTAACCAGTGATCTCAAAACAAAGTTAAGGGCAGCCATTGAGGCAGTATTTTGCAACTCCTGACAAAGATATTTTCCTTCCTCTCCCCTCTAGCTCTTTCGTATCTCTCGAGTCAGATTTTATATGGAAGTCTTTTGCTATTCTAGAGACCTCCATTAAAGCCGAGATCGCATTAAGTTCAAAAGAGGAGTCCAAATTTAAAGGGAGATCCGTGTTTATCAAATCGTCGTCCCTTAGGTCAATCGCAGGACCCTCCCTTTGTAAATTCTACATACAGGGCATAGGAGGGGCCTGAGTCACCTAATTAAGAGGCTCTTTTGAATTCTGCTTTACTGGTTTGTGTTCCATTGGAAAGTAGATTAGAATTGTGTTCTTAATTGAAGTGGACATCAAGGTATAGTTCTCAGAGTGCTCGGAACTGGTCTCAGGAGTTGAGTCAGTACTATGCTCTGAGCCACTACAGGAATCAATATCCCCTTCCTCCTCCTCCTTCTCACCTGAGGTAACGGTGTTGTCCGGTCTTTGTCCTTCTTTCTTCTTCTTGCTCCTAGACCTTCGATCAAAGAAAAAGGGTCTCCCTCGGTCGAAAGCCACTCTGCTGCCTTTCTGTGATGGCAAGCAGGAGGGGCCCCCTTCCGACGAAGTCCAACACGAGGAAAAAAAGCCAGCCTGCAAAAAAAACCTCTTGAAGATGGCAGGTAAGGAATTCGCTGTGGACCAGGAAAGAAGGCTGATCGTGGAAACTTGCAAATGTCCAGAGGAATGGCTAAACCCAATGGGGAGACACAAGGTGGAAGCCAAAAGGGAAAAAGGCTCCGGACAGAAAGCAGCCGAAGTCACCGCAAGCAGGTAACAAGGGTCGAGTGAACGGTAGATAACCGGGAGAAAAGAGGAACCAGAGAAAAGGACAGGAAGCGGCGCCAGGGGGGGCCGCAGGGAGAAAACAAGGGAAACCACAGAAGGAACGGAATGCAAGGAGAAAACGGAAGGTAAGAGGAAAGCAACACAGCGTCAGACTCACGAGAAAAGCAGTGAGTTGCAACGCAGTGTCAGCCCGGAAAGGCGGGGCTTAAGAGCAGACGTAAACAAAGAAAGACTACACCCATACCCGCACCCACCCAGAAGAAAGGGAAAGTGCTAACGGGAATACACTCGTCTGTGTGACCAAAGAGGGAAGATGCTCTGTTTATCAAAGAACCCCCCCCCCAAGGGTGCGTTTTAAAGATTGATCTATTTACCTGTACTGGGTTTTTGATCCGATCATTGGGCCCTTCCATTTCTGGTCCTCGCAGATCCGTTCCCACAGAGGCACTCCACAAATTGTAGGCTTTAGTCATAATGATCGATCTTCTTTTTGTTTTCTAATCTTATTTGCTGTAAATTAAATTTCTTCCTTAAATTTTCTTTTCTTTCACTACTTAACGTTTAAAATGATTTTAGATGTTTAATAAAACAGTAAATAAACGGTCAAATCACTGTACGGGTAAATGCGGGTCAAAGGCCTGAAGCCTGCAGTTCCCCCGATACCCGACAGGAATAGATAAGAGTTTGTTAAGCACTGAAAAAACCCAGAGAGCCACTTGCTCGGTACGTGGGTAAAACAGGGACAATTGATCTTACTGAAACTTCCTTACCTTTCCCAGTAACAGGGCTGCCGCTGCAAACTTACGGCTCTAGGCCGCGGTCCCACCCTGAGTATCGTAGCAGAGCTCTCCAAGAGTAGAAATAACGTTTCATCCACTTCCGTGCAGAAAGCTATCACAGGCAAACAATGTCCGGCTCTTTGCAAGTCACCTTTCACTCATTTTATACGATTATTACATGGATGGCATGTTACCTTTCTGGAGGCGAGCTCCCCCTGGCCACTGAACACCACGTACTGCTACAGACTGCAGCAACTCTCACTCAGCTGCCTCACTCCGTGGCCACACTGAGTTTTTGAAGGCATGCTGTTCACGCTGTTCATGAGGGACTCCTCCTCCTCCTTAGCATTATGCACAGCAAACCGACTACATACTACATACTACAGACTGCAGCAACTCTCACTCAGCTGCCTCACTCCGCCTGTATTCAAGGACACATAACAATGAGACCCTTCATGTAGAGTACACCATATTTAAGAAAAGAACGCTTTTGGCACCAACCTGCCTGCTTGGTGAAAATCCGTCCAGCGGTTTGGGCTGTAGGCGTGAGCAAAGTCATTTTTCCATTGTGTCTATTGGAAAAACCTCACCAAAGTGGGCAGGATCATACTGACGGGGCCAAATACTTTTTTCTGCAAAGTTTTGTGGGGATTTATTCAGGGGTGGGGAAGCTATAAACCAACCAAAAAGTGCTCTTCTTATGGGTTGAGCAACTTAACCATAACAACACGGCCACTATATATATATATCACAGGGTCTGCGGAAGGGGCCCTGTAGTTATGGTTAAGATGCTCAACTCATAGAAAGAGCACTTTTTGGGTGGCTTATAACTTTGCCTCCCCCGGGACGAACCGTCACCAAACCTTGCAAAAAAAGTATATGCCCCCCTCTGCATGATGTTTTGAAGTTTGGTGTCGTTTCATCCAGGGGGGGCAAAGTTATGGGGGTCCCAAAATTTGTTGAAATCCTGATAGATGAAATAGAAAAAAAATGTTGCTTGCGCGTACAGCCCAAACTGCAGGTCAGATTTTCACCAGATTTGCACCAAAAATGTGCTTTTGTAAATTTTATGTAAATCTGTCTGGTAGTTTTTTAACAAACTGGAAAACAAGGTTAAAAAAATGTGTGGTATCTGGGTCCGGTCCACAGACTCACTTCCTGATTCGGGGTCTTGCAACTACACTGGACCAATCAGAGAGCAGCGTGATGATCGCGGACATCGTACGAGCCCCCTGATTGGTGTATTAAAAACATAAGGTACTTCAGAACTTTGGAAACGGATGCCATGATGGATTCATGAACATGATGTCTGTAGTCCATGGATATTGCAGTAAAACATATTAAAAAAAACACACATTGCACTTGTCAAACTAATTAAACTATCTCTAGGGAGGTGAGGGGTGATGAGGATGGGATGTGGCCATTAAAAGACAAAAAACATGTGTTTTTCTTCTACGATGTCTGCAAACATCTCAGATGTTCAGGGACATCCATGCATATTTCTGAATTACAGGGTCGATGAAAAGTCATTTCTGGATGGCTTATAACTTGGCGTCACTTAATGAAGCTGCATTAGATTTTACGATATCATTTTAGACCTGACCCTGAATGATTATGGAAAGTCTGGTGCTGTTTCACCAAGAGGGAGCAAAATTAAAGGTGGGGTCCCAAAATATTTGAAAGTCTAATAAATGTGGTGCCGTTTGATGAATGTGCACTCAGGTTTGCAAAAAGATGTTAGACCCAGATTTTAATGTTTCTGCAAAGTCTGGTGTGATTTTGTCAAGAGGGGCAACATTAGTGGGGGTTCTCAACATTTGTAGATGCCATATAGCTGTGTTGCTGTTTGAGGAATCTGCACAAACGTTTTCAGAAAGATTTTGAATGTCTGTGCAAAGTCTGAATGGATTTTGTCAAGTCAGGGCTAAGTTATATGACCATTTTTTTGTACGTACATTTTGACACTTTTCAAAAAATAAAATATTGATGGATTTGCAGAAATCTTGTGCAAAGAGCATTGGCAAGGACCAGAAAGCTTGGTTTTTCAAATGTGCCATTTTTTTATTGTAGGTACAAAAAATAGTGCTTTACCTTTGGTGACTAAGGTATAGCCTGTGGCCACGGGCAGTGGCCAGATTGTTTGGGTCATTCCCATGACCCAGACAATCTGGCTACTGGCCATCACCACAAGGGACCAGCAACGGGGTTAAAGTGGGCATGTCCACCAGGCACCGGCTATGTGGTAAATTCTTTTGAAATAGGGATACGTTTAAATGGGAAACACAATTCTGCTCGTGGCTTGATATAAAATGATATGTCATTTATAACACACCTGTACACAAGTGTTTCTAGGCGCGACAAGGAAGGGAAGACAGAAGGAGAAAAAAACAGCAATCTACTAGGCCTTGTGTCATTCAGATCACGCAAGTGTGGGGGGAAAGAGGGGGAGAAGTGCCCGGTGGGACGGGGAAGCACAAAGGAACTCTTAAGTTCTGCCAGGGAGGTGGCTCATACGTGCAGAGAGTCAGGGGACAGTAGGGTTGCAGATACAGTCCCTAAGTGGTTGAGGGGCCCGGAGCCTGGTCCTGTAAATTCAGTGGGTGGCCAGGCAGCCAGTATGCACAGCAGACAGGGACATCAGCAAGGAAGAGGGAGAGAGAAAGCAGAAGTGAAAATGAAGGTCTTGAGTTGCCTCCGGAATCTTAGGTGGTCCTCCTCAAGTTTGAGAGAGGCAGGGAGGCTGTTCCAGAGGCAGGCCCCGGGTGAGGACAGAGATCTACCCCCTCTCTTTGCCTGGAGAAATGCCTCACCCTCAGAGAGTTTCAGGTGGATGAGCGGAGGGCTTGAGACGGAAGATGCTTAGGAAGAGAAAGTTGGCTGTAGTGTGGTCCCCTGCCCCAGAAATCCTTGTGAATGCTGCTGAGGGTCTTTAACTTGATCTTCGCAGCCACAGAGAGCCAGTGGAGAGATTTCAGGGCTGGACAGATACAATCCCTGGGCTTGAGGCCAAGGACAAGTCTTGCAGTCCTGTTTGGGATTATTTGTAAAGGGCAAAGAGTAGAGGCAGGCAGATTTAGAAAGAGGCTCTTGCAGTAGTCCAGCCTATAGATGACCACGGCTCTGGAGACAGTGAGATTCTCGGGGAAAGTGAGAAAAGGAAGAATACCTGTGAGGAGGTGCAGTTGATGTGCGATTTCTTGTCAGAGGTGTCAGGAGAGAAGGAGAGGGTGGAGTCAAAGATGACACCAGGGTTCTTAGCCGCACAGGAAGGTGGAGGTAGAGGGCCCAGGGTGGGTGGCCAGAGGGAGAGAGGGAAGGCGGGAACAGGTGTGCCAATGTGGAGGATTTCAGTCTTACTTGCATTAAGACAGAGATCGTTGGTGCCACACCATTCCTGAATTGCGGACAGGCAGTCTTGTATGAGAGAAGGAGCAGAAGAGGCTAAGGGGAGCCTGAAGGAGATCTGGCTGTCATCCGAATAACACTGAAAGCTAGAACAGAAGGTAGAGATGCGGTGGGCCAGAGGTGCCATGTAGTGGTTAAAGAGCCTGAGAGAGAGGTTAGACCCCTGGGGGACACCACATGTAGAGAGAGTGAGATGTATGAGAGGAAGGACCCAAGTTGGACCTGGGAGGGTCGATCTGAGAGAAAGGAGGTCAACAAAGCTAGGGCCTGACCAGAGATACCCAGGTTGTCATGGAGATAATAGAGCAGGATGACGTGGTTGACCTTGTTGAAAGCAGACGACAGATCGAGGAGAATGAGGACAGAAGGAACGTTAGATTATAGAGAAAGACTACACGGGTGTTCAGGGAAGTCGTTTCCATACTTCAGGCTGCTTTCAAGCCAAACTTTTGGTCATGGAGACAAAACACAGATACAGTATGTAAATTAAGCTGAGAGATGGCCAGCTTTTCCAAGAGTTTGCCCAGGAAAGGAGTGATGGATATTGGGTGATAGTTTACTGGAGAAGAAGGATCTGCCAATTACCTCTTATGGAGGGGGTGCACAGGGGAGTGCTTAACGGGGAGGGGATGGTTCCAGTGGCAAAACAGTGATTGCAGAAATTGGCCAAGGCTGGAACAAGGGTGTCGATGTGGTCCTTAATGGTTCTGGAGGAGCAGGGGAGCTGATGAGACTTTCATAGATCTCACTAATCTAGAAACATCATCGAGAATGAGCAGGAAGAAGGAGGAGAAAGGAAGAGGAGAAGAGGAGGAAGAGTAGAAAGTGAACAGGATGTCCTGAGTTTTAGTGGTGAAATGAGATGCCAGAGCCATGCAAAGGGCCTGGGAGGGAACAGGAGGGGTGGAGATTGCAGAAGGATTGGCCAGCTCCTTGCAGAATTTGCCAGAGTTGTTAGAGGCCGCCAAGATGTGGGCTTGGATGTAGGCTCTCTTCTAAGAAAGGACAGAGAGTCTGGATTGCCTTTGGAGCAGGTGGCAGGCCAGTTTGTCAGAGGATGAGCCTGATGCCCTCCACTTCCTCTCAGCCACCCTCCACTTGTGCTTAAGGGTGGCGAGGTTGGAATCGTGCAAAGAGTTGCACTTGGATGCGGGCTTCAAACAAATCCTCATGACAGGGGTAAGGACATCCAGAGTGTTAGAGATTGAGATATGAAGTTTGGAAAGGGCTGTGTCTGAGTGTGAGTCAGCCAAAAGGGTAGGACGAGGAAAGAAAGTAGCTGTGAAAGCCTCCACTGACACACGTTTCATGGGCCGGACAACCGAGAAGGTGGGTGGCAGTGCTGGGGTCGCAGAGGTTGTAAAAGAGCCCCGATTACGGGCTAGAAGCATTCAAGTAGATGTTGAGGTATCCGAGAGGAGAAGTTGAGAGGTAGAGGCAAGGAGGGAGGAGGAGAGGTCAGCACACTCATAGAGGAAGAGGGTGACCTGGGCTGGTGACCTGCAGATGGTGGCCACATTGAGAGAGAGGCCAGGAGAGACAGGGAGCCTGCAGACCACGCATTCAAAGGAGGAGTAGGCCTGCGTAGGAATGACAGGAGCAGGGATTCACTGAGGGAAGATCAGGGCTACTCCCCATTCAGGGCAGTTAGTTATGGGTTCGGAGAGGATATTGTAGCTATCTGGGAGGAGAGTGTCAAAACTCATGACAGAGCTGCCTGTGAACCAAGTCTCAGTGAAACTGAGTACATCTAAATCAAGCTCTTTGAGGAAATGGCAGATATCTGAGGAGTGTTCGACAGCGGAGCAAAATTTAAGAGTAGCAACGTTGAGCAGATTGCCACCTTTGCAAGACTTCTGTGGATGGGTACAGGCAAGTGATACGCCCTGTGGAAGTGTTAGAGGTACCCGAGAATGGGAAGAGGAGGAAGGGGGAGGTGGAGGGTAGTCAGAGAGGAAGAAGAGGGTGCCGGAGTGGTGGTAGAGGAAGGAGAAGGCAGAGCGGGCAGAGAAGCAACAGAGGGTGCCAGAGAGTGCAAGAGAGGTGGCAGAGGAAAGAGGCATCAGAGCAGCCAAAGAAAAAGCAGAGGGTGCCAGAGAGGTGGCGGCAAAATGAGGTGGCAGAGGTGCCAGAGAGATGTAGGTAGGAGAAGCAGGAGAAGGAAGAAAGTTGATAAGACTCAGGAAGCACCTATCAAAAAAGAGGAGATTGGCCTGAGGGCCCTGAAACAAGATGGTGCCATTTAAGTATGTCAGGGGCAGACCTGGGGGGGCACGCAAAAAGCATGCAGCAAAGTATGCGGCGGCACCTGTAGTGAAGAAATTGGTGGGTGTCCTGCACTATGGGCCACGTGTTGTGAATGTGTGTGGAGTTCAGGTGGGATGGGGAAGGGTGCTGCCATACAGGAGACTGCTTTGTCCTCCCTGTAGGCTGCAGGCGCTGCAAGTCCATCGAGACTACACTTCCCAGCATTCCTTGCGCACAGACAGCCAATCAGGAATCAGATCGGGCGTGGCTTGTGCTCGAGATCGCTGTGGAGGAGGACGTGAGACACCGAGCTCCGTAGGAAAACCCGTGCGAGGGGCCCCGCCCCGCCTGATTGAGAGTCTGGCCCCTCGCCGATACTCAGATAAGTTTGGGACGCATACCCGGGGAATCGAAGCCACGCAATACTCGATCCTGAGAAAGCCCGTAGAGAGAGTTTTGGGAAGCGCAGGGGGGCACAGTCTCCCAGTCCATAGCGCTCGCCCCTGCGCCGGCATACGAGATAAGTACAGGCCCTGGGACAAAAGTGTTTAGCAGCGCGAGTCATGCAGAAATGAGGAGCGCAACATTGGCACCATAAAAAGGGAGAATACCCGCGCCCCAAGCCACGCGCGGCGAAGCTCGCGCTGACACGTTACTAGCGACTTGTTTAGCGCCTGGGGAAGAAAGTATGAATGCGGCATGGAGTGAATGACCGTGTGTATGTGTGACCTGGAATAACACATACTCTTTCTTTGTAGCGGAAGACGTGACCAGTCCACACCGTTTTCGGAGACGCAGCACAGACTGACAGCTTCTCAAGGACCGAGCACTCGGACCGGACAATGAACCCAAGCTAAGTGTTGCATGCTAGTTTACCTGTGACAGTGGTTACCCACTGCCAATTGAACTGCTCAAAGGGGTCAAATGTTGCTTATGTGATTCACACTTCAGAAAGCGAACTGTGTGGTCCAGCCTGCAGGCTCTGCAGGAATTATCATGTGGTGTGTTGTGACAATGAAGGTGTGCAGCCGTTGAACCTCACCCAATTTCCCTCTACCTACCCATTACCTCGCCCTACTCCTTTTCCCGGTTTTCCCACAACCCCCCAACCTATCCAATCAACGAGACCCCAACCCTCTTTCCCTGCCCTGGTCGCGAAGGCCTGCGTAAGCTTTGTCTTGCAGGTATCAAGACCAGTGTGGGGGTAGTTGGTACATCCACTCCTGCGCCAGGTACCGGTGTGCAACCCTGACAGAAGCACAAGCCCACGAATAATCACGGCGCCTGAGTGGGTTTGATACCCTACCCCGTTTCTTGCAACATGGAGGAGATTGCTAAGGTTCTGCAGGATCTGCAGAACGAATTGGCAGCATCTCGACAGGAATACGCTGCCTTATCGGTTCAAGTCCGAAGTCTGGCAGCACAGACCTCGCCCTTACCTGGCTCAGCCCCGATCCCCGTCCAAGTGCACGTCTCACCAGAGCCCACCGTTCCTCTTGCACCCCCAGAGCGTTATGCTGGGGACCCTCAGAAGTTTACTACCTTCATCACTCAGTGCCGCCTCCAGTTTCTTACTAAACCCATGGCCTTCCGGTCCACCCAGTCTAGGACGGCCTTCGTCATTTCGTACCTCACGGGGGATGCTGCTGCATGGGCCAATCCTTTGGTGCATAAGGATAGAGAGCTTTTGACGCTCAGGCAGGGCAACAAGGAGTTGGTAACTTACGTTACAAACTTCAACCGCTTAGTAGCGGAAGCAGAGTGGCCTGCCGACAAGCGAATGTCTCTATTCTATCAAGGCCTGCGGGACGATCTGAAAGATCTAATTGCCCAGGTTGATCCACAGCCGGTGGAATGCTCCGACATGATCGATCTTGCCTTACGGTTGGATCATCGTCAGGCTGAGAGACGGGGCGATAAAAGAAAAGGTGAACCTCGTCCGATGGTCCGGTTAGATCAGTCTCGTGGACCTCGTGGGCAGGTAGAAAGGTCTGGTGGGGATGAACCCATGCAAATAGGTTCTGTCCGAGGACCCTTATCCACGGAAGAGAAGGAGCGACGGAGGAAAGAAGGTGTTTGCCTTTATTGTGGTTTAGCCGGGCATTTCGTGCGAGAGTGCCCCACAAAGCCTAAGAGTCAGGGAAACGTATCCGCTCGGCGGTAGTGGGGGTCACCCGACCGAGCTTTCCGGAGGTTAGGGCCCCAGTCACGGACAATCCCAATTATGCTCCCCATATTAAGATATCGGGTCAATTGGGCTATTCAGGGCACCAGAGGATGGTATCCATGCTGGTGGACTCGGGAGCAACAGGAAATTTCATTGATACCAAGTGGTGGGAGCATTAGGGATCTCCGTTTACCCGAAAGAAACACCAGAGCCCGTTCAGGCGGTTGATGGCTCCCCTCTTAGTTCAGATCCTATTACTCATTGTACCCAAAAATTGACCCTACAATGTGGGGAATCACATTGGGAAGAGATCATCTTTGACGTGATTGCCGCCCCACAGTTCGGGATTATTCTTGGACTGCCTTGGTTACGTAAACATGATCCAGATATTCGTTGGCTTACTGGTCGGGTCGCATTGAACTCCACTTATTGCCAAACACATTGTAAACCAAAACCCCTCATAGCTTCGTGCATCATTGGTACTGAAAAGGACCAGCCGGTCAAGACATGTTTCACAGACCTACCCGAAGAATACTCCGACTTTGCGGATGTGTTCAATAAAAAGGCTGCAGAGACTCTGCCTCCGCACAGATCATTCGACTGCAGAATAGATCTTGAACCGGGAGCTGTTCTCCCGTGCAGTCGTATCTATGCACTGACAGAGGCAGAAAATGAGCATCTTCGCGAGTATATTGCTACAAACCTGCAGAGCGGTTTTATTCGTCATTCCAACTCGCCAGTCTCTTCCCCCTTATTCTTCGTTCCCAAGAAGTCCGGGGAGCTCCGGACTTGTATCGATTACCGCGGGGTAAACCGGATTACCATCAAAAACCGTTACCCCCTTCCTCTCATACCAGTTCTGTTAGACCAGGTACGAGATGCGGTCATCTACACTAAGTTGGATCTTAGAGGCGCTTACCATCTAGTGCGGGTGCGTGAGGGGGACGAATGGAAAACCGCCTTCCGTACAAAATTCGGATTGTACGAATATCAGGTTATGCCATTCGGCCTCTGTAATGCACCCGCAGCCTTCCAACACTTCTTGGACGAAGTCCTCCGAGAGTTTCTAGACATTTGTGCAGTTGTCTATATAGATGACATTCTAATTTACTCTCGTAGCCCTCAGGAACACGTCCAGCACGTTCGCGCCATATTATCTAAATTGCGGGAACATCAACTCTACGCTAAGTTAGAGAAGTGCGAGTTCCATCGTACCACCGTTGAATTTTTGGGGTATTTCCTGACACCCACCGGGGTACCAGAAAAAGGTGCAAGCGATACTAAGTTGGCCATCCCCTACTAACGTGAAAGAGGTACAATCCTTCCTGGGATTTGCCAACTTCTATCGACGCTTCGTAAAAGATTTTTCGGAATTGGTAACACCAATCACCAAACTGCTACGTAAGGGATGCACCTTTGTGTGGGATCAAACCGCTGAACAAGGTTTTCGGCTACTTAAGAGCGCTTTTACTAACGCACCTGTTCTGAGACACCCTGACCTTGCTCAACCATTTATAGTGGAGACTGATGCCTCCAGCTATGCACTAGGGGCCATATTGTCTCAACGGAATCCAGAATCAGGCCTACTCCATCCAGTGGCCTACTATTCGCGAAAACTGTTACCAGCTGAGGCAAATTACACCATTGCAGACCGTGAATTACTTGCCATCAAAGCCGCCTTTGATGAGTGGCGACATTATCTGATGGGGGCTCGGCACACAGTGACTGTAATAACCGATCACCGGAACTTACAATTTATCCGGACCGCTAAAAACTTGAGCCCACGGCAATTGCGTTGGGCCCTGTTCTTCGCGGAATTTGATTTTATAATTACATATAGGCCAGGGACTAACAACCGAAAGGCCGACATTCTGTCACGGTACCCTGAACCTGTCAATAAAACAGAAAGTGTTCCACAGACCATAGTTCCACTAGCACGTATTGTGGGTGCTACGACTGGACTTTTTGAGATGATTCAGCAAGAATTATCCATGCAGGATTTGCACAAGTGGTGTGCAGAAGACCCGCAACATCAGGTAATTGCTGGACTCCCGTATCACGGCCAGCAACTCTTCTTACCCGCTACCAAACTCCAAAAAAAGGCCATGTCTTGGTGCCACGATTCCCCTCTTGCGGGCCATCCAGGTAGGACCAAGACCCAAGAACTGGTATCACGGTATTTCTGGTGGCCTCAGTGGCGGCGAGACGTACAACAGTATGTGAGTGACTGCGATACGTGTGCACGCAATAAATCCGACCACGGAAAACCAGCAGGGTTGTTGTGCCCATTGCCAACACCCTCTGCACCCTGGCGCTCCATCACTATGGATCTCATAGTAGATTTACCGGCAGTACAGGGGTTTACCTCCATCATGGTGGTAGTTGATACGTTTTCTAAAATGGCACACTTTGTCCCTTGTATGGGAGTACCAACCGCAGGTCAAGTCGCAGAGCTATTTCTTCAACATATAGTACGCCTACATGGACTGCCCTCCCACATAACAACGGATAGGGGACCACAATTCACCTCCCGCTTCTGGCGTGAATTCTGCAAAATCATAGGAATGGATGTGAGCCTGACATCGGGCTATCATCCGGAAACAGACGGCCAAACGGAGAGAGTCAATCAGGGGCTAGAACAGTACCTACGCTGTTTCATTGCCAGTCGGGAAGCAACTTGGTTGCAACATGTATGGTTGGCAGAGTTAGCATACAACAACGCCAACCATACTTCCACAAAGCAATCACCCTTTTACTGCCTTTATGGCTACCACCCCAAGGTACTCCCTGTTGCATTGGCAGAATCCAAGCCGACCCTTCCAACCATAATAGGACGGAGGAAATGCATGGAGCAGGTGTGGAAAGAGGCGCAGGACAATCTTGTACAATCCAAGACCATCTACAAAAAATATGCTGACAAACATCGTCGAGCCTGCCCTCAATATCGAGTGGGAGACATGGTTTGGCTCTCCACTCGTAATATAACTTTACATGGACCACGTAAATTACAACCACGATATCTGGGCCCTTTCCCCATAGAACGAATCATCAATCCCGTAGCCGTGCGTTTAAAACTGCCCCCTCAAATGAGAATACATCCAACGTTCCATACCGCATTATTGAAGCCAGCCCCCAAGACCACCACGACCCAAAAACCACCACCTGTCCTAGTACTAGGAGAACCTGAATATGAGGTCCAAGCAATCCTAAATTCTAAAAGGGATAGGGCAGGACGGGTTCTGTATCTGGTAGATTGGGTCGGGTATGGGCCTGAAGACCGCTCTTGGGAGCCCTCTGCTCATGTACATGCCCCAAGACTGCTGCGCACCTTCCATCGCAACTTCCCAGATAAACCCCGGCCTCCACCGGCCTTCCGTGGGGGGGGAGTGATGTCAGGGGCAGACCTGGGGGGGCACGCAAAAAGCATGCAGCAAAGTATGCGGCGGCACCTGTAGTGAAGAAACTGGTGGGTGTCCTGCACTATGGGCCACGTGTTGTGAATGTGTGTGGAGTTCAGGTGGGATGGGGAAGGGTGCTGCCATACAGGAGACTGCTTTGTCCTCCCTGTAGGCTGCAGGCGCTGCAAGTGCATCGAGACTACACTTCCCAGCATGCCTCGCGCACAGACAGCCAATCAGGAATCAGATCGGGCGTGGCACGCCCCAACGCGCATGCGCGAGAACACTGACACGGGGCTTGTGCTCGAGATCGCTGTGGAGGAGGACGTGAGACACCGAGCTCCGTAGGAAAACCCGTGCGAGGGGCCCCGCCCCGCCTGATTGAGAGTCTGGCCCCTCGCCGATACTCAGATAAGTTTGGGACGCATACCCGGGGAATCGAAGCCACGCAATACTCGATCCTGAGAAAGCCCGTAGAGAGAGTTTTGGGAAGCGCAGGGGGGCACAGTCTCCCAGTCCATAGCGCTCGCCCCTGCGCCGGCATACGAGATAAGTACAGGCCCTGGGACAAATGTGTTTAGCAGCGCGAGTCATGCAGAAATGAGGAGCGCAACATTGGCACCATAAAAACGGAGAATACCCGCGCCCCAAGCCACGCGCGGCGAAGCTCGCGCTGACACGTTACTAGCGACTTGTTTAGCGCCTGGGGAAGAAAGTATGAATGCGGCATGGAGTGAATGACCGTGTGTATGTGTGACCTGGAATAACACATACTCTTTCTTTGTAGCGGAAGACGTGACCAGTCCACACCGTTTTCGGAGACGCAGCACAGACTGACAGCTTCTCAAGGACCGAGCACTCGGACCGGACAATGAACCCAAGCTAAGTGTTGCATGCTAGTTTACCTGTGACAGTGGTTACCCACTGCCAATTGAACTGCTCAAAGGGGTCAAATGTTGCTTATGTGATTCACACTTCAGAAAGCGTACTGTGTGGTCCAGCCTGCAGGCTCTGCAGGAATTATCATGTGGTGTGTTGTGACAATGAAGGTGTGCAGCCGTTGAACCTCACCCAATTTCCCTCTACCTACCCATTACCTCGCCCTACTCCTTTTCCCGGTTTTCCCACAACCCCCCAACCTATCCAATCAACGAGACCCTAACCCTCTTTCCCTGCCCTGGTCGCGAAGGCCTGCGTAAGCTTCGTCTTGCAGGTATCAAGACCAGTGTGGGGGTAGTTGGTACATCCACTCCTGCGCCAGGTACCGGTGTGCAACCCTGACAGAGTAGACATTAATGACAGTCTTGGAGGAGTGGAAGTGGCCCAGGAGGGCCTCCCACCGGGTGCCACCATTAATGGGAGAGGAGGAAAAAGGAGAGTAACCATAGACCATATGGGGGTTGTATTGGCCTGGAAAGGTAATGACAACAAGGATGTTAGTGAGGGTCTGTCTGGAGGAATGTGAGTAACCTGAAGGTTTCTGAGTCAGCGGCTGGTCCCCAGGGATGTGTCATCCAGGTGGCCAGGACACGGTCATTGCTTTTGGATCCAGTTCCTGGGGGTGGACCAGTGCAGGAGGATCACTTGGTTGAGGGGTCTTCAGGGATTGGGAGTGGGACACTGTATGGCGAGACATGGTATATCCTTCCCTGTAACACCCTTACCCCATCTTACCAGGTAGGCTAGTTAGGAACTCAACCCCCACCCTTCACAACATTAACACTTTCTCACGGACAGCTTGCTATGAGAGAAAATGGACTAACACCCGAACCATAACCCGGACATGTCCCAATACAATGGTCAGGCAGGGTCAGGCAATTACCGACCATCCCACACACCTGACTTCCATTACATTTGCCCACATGGATAAAAGGCAGAGCATGAGAGCACACTCTGAGCGAGGCAAAGAAAATGAGTAAGCAGCAGTTCCAAGATGGCTGTTTAACATGAGCAGAAGATGGCAAAACAGAAGGGGATTGCAAGGAGGAAAATGCCCTTGACCTTTCTGGCGAGGAACCTTTACTTTCAGGAAACCTCAGGAATAGAAATCGTAAGACCAGGAATAATCAAGGCAGGGTGAATCTCTTGTTGCTGTGGTATGGCCCTTGGCTCCCACAACAGAGCAGCACCAGTGAAATCAACACAGCCGGTGAGTTGGGAAGACTGATACCAGACCGATCTTTGTTGAAGCCAAGGCTGCAAGCGGCAACATTGTATGGTGAGCGCTGAAGTGTATGAAACGCATGTGATAACCAAAACAAGTAAAATTGAACAACAGATGAGTGATTGAACTTTGAAACCAAGATACAATACCTTTGACAGAGTGGTCCGACACCACATCCATGCTATTTCGGAGGTCTCTGTAAGGTATCCAATTGAGAGTTGACAAAGGGGAAAGAGAGGCAAGGAACTGTACATCCAAGTGGTCCTCTGATGGGTCAGGCAATATCCTGTGCACAATCGAATGTCTTTGATGCTGATACTTCCCAGAAAGTTGATTATAAAGTAGAAAAATGTGGTCTGAACCGGAACGAGGGAGATCTATTGAAAGCTTTGGGTTAAATAAAGTTTTGTTAGAGTTAATTAAATTGATCCCAGCCTGGCAGAGAGAGACTGATTGAACAAAGTAGTAAAACAGATCTGAGACCAGCTGAGGGGGATCCAGAGCAACTGTGAATCACCAGAGAAATTGGATAGTTGAAAATCCTATGAGCATTGTATTAAAGGGAGTCTGAGCCCGGCTGAGTGGGATTTGAGTTGAATAGTGAATCACCTGAGGAATTGAGTATGTGTGAAGTCCTGAGTGGAAAATAACATATTGTTTGTTTGGCACATCAGGCCCTCTGAAAGAAGACACTTTGAAAGGCAAAGAGACTTGGACACGGAAGGCCCTGATGCTAATGTTTGTATTGCACCCTTGTGCTAGAGAAGCCAGAGACTGTGCTAAGCTTGAGTGTGCCGCCTTGCCCCGTGCTGAAAACGTGGGGAAGGAGGCCAATGGCCTGAATATCCTGACATATATTTTCTGGAGCACTTCTTTCTTTTACATAACATTGTTTCCCACACTATTTATATTTAGAGGTAAGGATTGGAAATAGGTTTTCTAGTATAGGACCTTTTGTTTTGACAAGACATCAATACACCAATAGGATTGTGTTACTATTATTTGATGGTCGTAGCTTGCTCCCATCTTTAGATTTAGTATTAGATAGGCATTTTTCAAACCCTTATTGAAGCTCAATAAACACCCTTGAACTGTGGTCACTTGTGACTGTCTTACTGTTGATACCATGCCTTCCTTACAGGAAGCACTGGTGTAGGTATCAGCCATAGGGAGTCCTGGGCTGGAGACCAGGATGTCTCTTTTGAGCTTCTTTCTACCAGACTTAGTGAGAGGGATAGGATAGTCGATAGAATAGCAGTTAGAGAACATAAGGGAGACAGAGAGCACTGTAGAGGGTGTGGGCAGGAGAGTAAGGAGAGGGGGGAGAGCCCAAGCAGGAGGGAATGGGAGGGGTCACACACTAGGGGCAAACAGGAGGGAGGCACACAGGGGGTCACACACAATAGAGGGACAACAAGTACAAAACAGAACAAGAACACTGGAAACTTGGGGGGCCCTAGCGTGAGTGGAGAAAACAGTGCAAGCAACAAATGTACACTATAATGGTACTCAAGGGCGCGAGAATGCAAGTACAATACAGAATACACAGCTGGTAGTCCTAGGAGACCTAGAGGGGAATAGACATGGCACATGATGCAGCATGTAAACAATACAATGTTAACAAAATATGCAAACACTAGTAATCCATGGAGACCTGGAAGAGGAAAATGCAAGCGATGCAGTGGAATGACAGTACAATAGTCACAGTACGAAAGGGCATGGAATCTAGAGACAAGCAGGGAACAACACACTGGTCGTGGCTCACGGGAGCCTAAAGGGGAAGGAGAGGAGGAGAGGAGGAAAGCAGGACTGGGTTGCATGGGAGCAACGCTGAGAAGGATGCCCAAGGCCAGGGAGCAGGGACAAGGTACATGGGGATCAACGCAGAGAGGGATCTGCTAGGCCAGGGGAGCAGGGGCAGTTGAATGGGGAGTAACGCAGAGAGGGATGCTCTAGGTCTGGGGAGAGGGGACAGGTTGCATGGGGACGCATGTGGTGCAAGGACAGGGGAGCTGGACATAAGTTGCAAGGGAACGCACATGGCACTAAGAACAAGGGAGCTGGGCCTAAATTGAAAGGAACGTACGTGGCACAAAGATGGGTGGAGGAGCTGGGCCTATGTTGCAAGGAAATGCAGGTGGCGCGAAGACGAGGGAGCAGGGCCTAAGTTGCGAGGGAATGCATGTGGCACGTTAGACAGGGTGTCTGGGCAATGCGCATGGCCCTGGCAAGGTCAAATGTGTACTCGGATTTGCTAATTGGGGCATTGGCCATGGCCAATGCACTAAGTTTGAATAGGAACAAATATTCTGCTTGCAGCTACAGCCTAACGTACTGGATTAGATTACAAAAAACCTCCGCGAGGAGCATCAGCAAACATCTGAGAGCATGCTTTTACATATTTGGCTTGTGTTTTATTTTTGCAAAGTGTCAAAATGTAAGTACAAAAAGTAGTGATTTAGCCTTAGTGCATGGACAGTGGGCCTGGCCCTCGGCAAGGATGAATGCCTACTCTAATTTACTTATTGGGGCATGCAGCATGGCTGAAGCCCTAGGTTAAAATGTGAAAACAAGTTCTGCTTGCGGCTACAGCCCAAATTGCTGGACGGGATTGCAGAAAACTTGGCCGAGGAGCTTCAGCAAGGACCTGAAAGCATGCTTTTGCAAATCTGTCTTGTGTTTTACTTTTTTGAAAGTGTCAAAAAGTAAGTAAAAAAAATAGTGATATCATTTTGCTGCCTGGGCATGCTGCCTAGGCAGTGGGCCTGGCCCTCGGTAAGGACAAATGTCTACTCTGATTTGCCTATTGGGGAATGCGGCATGGCCAAAGCCCATGCCCCATGGATTTTGGTGACTGGCCATGGCTGCAAGCCATGAGCACTGGCCATTGGTCAGATTATGAGGGTATAGTGGACACGGAACTAGGATGCAGGGTGGTACAGTGGATAACGGGGGTGTTTTGGTATGGCTGGGGTCATGGTCAAGCCTCATGCCCTAGTCAATTCAACCATGACTTGCATCCCCAGCGTGCAATGCTGATAACGACACGCATCATTATGTGTTGCAAAAAATGTGTTTCTTAAAGGCGGGTTTACATTTCTTTGATATATGTTACAATAGGAATTAATAACTTATATACAGTGATGTAACATCATGAACTATTTTCATTCAAAAAAACCTATGAAATTCATAGAAAAATCGTTGTTAAAGAGACGTTATGGTTAAGTTACACTAAAAAAAACTATGAAAGTCAATGAAAAAACTTTGTTAAATGGCTGATGTTATGGTTAAATTGCACCATAAAAAAATACGAAATTCAGTGAAAATCTTGGTTGAACTCATGTTAGTGTTACAAGTAAAACCGAAAACCCCCAGAAATTCACCAGTTATGGTAAGCTAAGCAACCGTAACTTGCACTAGCACCGTGCACTGCTAATGCTAACACCCGGGACATCAAAGATGACATCACAAATGTCACTGATCACCTCACCGATGACATCACATATGAAATTAATTTTGATGAAAAGTCCCTACAAGGATTTATAATGTTGATAACACAATATCAGGGATGATTGGGAAACCTATCATGAACTACTTTATGTATTAAATAATGTACTCATCTAAACAAAACATTATATTGGTGGTTTGTTGTTAATACAGGAACCTAATCATACATACAGATAGGCAATGACTGCAGCATGTGCCATAGAAGTACAATATTTCTTTTGGATAGTAAAATATTTTTGGTCATTTTGAATAGTAAAATAATGTATGCTACCTTAAGAGAGCTTTGAGTAATGCTAAACATGTAATAACTAGCTAATAATTCAAGACTTACTACACACTTGTGTTAGTACAAACAGTGCATATGGAGACCGACAATGCATTCAAATCAGAGGCACATACAGGGAAACTAACGTAAGGAAGAAAGAAACAACATCACCGGAAAATGTCAATAACATAAGAGTTCATCATCATGTACACAAATTAATTGTGTGTTTGAGGCCTGCTTATTGCCCCATATATGTGCAGCATGAGCTCAGAGTAAATGGTAAGGAAAGTACTTTAAGAGCATACAAGAAGTTTTATGTCATATTTTTACTGACAGTGAACAAAAACACCTAGCTTAGATATGTCAGTGAACAAAAACAAGTGGTCCAGATATGTGATGTCACCAATGATGTCACCAATGACATTTGTGATGTAAACTTTTATGTCCTGGGTGTTTGTCTTAGCAGTGGACGGTGGAAGCGCGAGTTCTGGTTGCTTAGATTACCATAACTGGTGAATGTTTAGGGTAACCAAAGTTTCGTGACATATGCAGTATAGTGACCTGAAGTTGTTGTGGTATGAGTGTCGTAGATTATGCCTACTGTTGTGAAGGTTTTCTTGCCAAGAGATACTTTGCTGTGTGTGAAGCTAGTGAGCTTACAGCTATTTTTGTTACCATCTGCATTGTACTTCAGAAGCATTAGTTTGACATATTGGCCATGTGAGCTTATTTATGTGCTGCAACGAATGTCTGAATTGCAAAAAGGGCATAATATGCCATGATTTGCATTCTCCAGAAGCTGATGAAATGGAATGGATTCACAATTTGGTATGGATACATGCACAAGTTGTTCAGTAGTCATGTGCTGTTGTGAGACATGGTTGCTAAGAGTGCATGCATGTTTCCATGTTTATGAAATCTGGAAGATTTCATTTATATGGATGTTTATGAATTCTAGTACTTTTAGTAAGTGCACACAAAATTCTTGTGGATTTTCCTGGGCGTTTATGGTGAATTTTGCCAATCCTGAAACGTTGTTCAATGCTTGCCTTATGCCTGAGACACTGTAAGTGCTGTCAGGATTATTTGTGGCATTTCTATGAAGGCCTAGCTGGGGAAGCGGGCGTTGCCCATGTCCTGATTGAGTGGTATCTCATGTGCCCTGGAGGATGTTGCTGTTGCTCTTGTCCTCTTGTCGGCAAGTCTTGCATCAGTTTGCTCTGGTGTCTCATGTGTCCTGAAGGATGTTGCTCTTGTCCTCATGTCAGCAAGTCTTGCTTCAGTTTTCTCTGGCATCTCATTTGCCCAGGAAAAAGTTGCTCTTGTCCTCGGAAAGTGGTGCTTCTGTTTGTTGTTGTGTTTCAGAAGCTCTTGATATTTGCCTTGCATCAGATGGAGCTTTTCCAAGTGATGTTGTTTTTTGTGTGGCATGTTTCAGTCACTCAATGGCTTCAGCACATTTGATAAAATGTCCAAGAAAGATTGATTGATCGAACTCTCTTCTCGTGAATTAACTTAAGTAAAGTGTAACCTTGCAATTTACCATATTTGGATTGGCATGATAAAAAAATGTAATGTTTTTTGTTTATTTGTTTATTCCCTTTAAAAATGCTTCAATTAATATGTTTGAACTGTTTATAGTAGTAATACATTTCAAAGGAATAACCAACACATCGAACATTTTGCATCAGACACTTTTCAAAATGTTGCCTCATTCTAGTACCTACTGTACTGAATCAGGGCGAGCATCAGTTAATGAGGGGTGTCTACGTAGTGAATTTGTTGCATCCAAACATAGACTACAATCATGCCCTAGACAAATGAGGAGGCCATGCAAAATGTGGTAGCAGTGGGTTCAATGGTATGGATTTGTATAACCAGACTTACATACAGACACACATCCAAAAATGTTTTGCATATAAGATTGTTGCATCCAAACATAGACTACCATCTTGCCCCAGACAAAAGAGAAATCCATGCAAAATCTGGTAGACATGGGTTCAACGGTGTGGAATTGTATAGCCAGACAAACATACACACATACATACATTCCACTTTATATACAAAGATGAGCATTTGCAAACACAACTGGTCTGAGCTGTTTAAGTAAATGTTGTGAACTATTGGCGTCAATTGGAAGAGAAGATTGATGTACATTTGCTTAGCAATTTGTTTTGATCAATTTAAGTGGACCATAGAGTTGTGCCTCTGTATGCTGATGGGCCTGCAGTTATTTTTTGAGAAGAGACATTTGTCTATTTGTCTTCTGATGAACGTGCAGTTGTTCTTGGAATAGAGACTTTTGTGGTTGTATTATTGGATGGAGTAGCAGTTTTTCTTAGTTTTCGGAGCGGTACTGCTGGGAGATCTGCTATAGGTTCTGTTTGTATTAGTTTTCTTTTGAAGGATTTCTTTTTTGAGATACAGGCTACATATCTAGATGGGATGTACAGTGCATGTAGCCTGTTGTATTCTAGGATGCAAGGAATGTCAGCGAAGACTTTGTTTGCATCAAAGTTAACTAGAACTAGACCACTGAGTGTACTGAGACGTGAAAGGGCTACACAACTCATACCTTTTTATGAAAACGATGCTGCAAATGTCAATCAATGCATGATCTACGGTTAGACGTTGCGATTTGTAAATAGTGGCAGCATATGCAGGAGATAGAGAGTATTGTTCTCTATGTATGTACATGTCTTTGAAAAGAAGGAAACGTGCTATTGTGCAGCCGTTTCTTTAGCTTTTTCAGGTTTGTCAAAGTGGATGTTGACAAACTTAATGTTGTTGTCATGTGGATATGTTTGGAAGCCAACAACTGCACAAATTGCTTCATTGACTAAACCTTGTTCTAAGTCAAGGTTACATTTTAGGATTACTCTGCAGTTTAGAAACAGAGCTAATACTTGTTCTAATCCGGCTGTGTTAGAGATACATTTTACTAAGCGATTTAGTCATGCTGTTGCTTATTGACACATAGGGAGTGTTGTGCTGTGCACAGCTAGTTTGTCTGTGGAGCTGATATGCAGTATGGGATGCATTTCTATTTTCAACATTGTATCATTGAATTGATTACAGCTTGCAAGGGTTGCTATTTAGGACATGTGTTTTACATTTTGTTGAGTTAATTGTTCCATGACATCAGGGGCAGATGTGTTTTGCCCATATAGCTCATGGATTAGTCCAGTTTTTAAGATGGATTTTGCATCTTTAGTAAGCAGACCAGTTCTAATGCTTCAAAAAATATTAGCATAGGTGAGATCTGCAGACTGATGCATTTTTGAATTAGTTCTCTTTAGCCAAAATGTTGCCAGAGATTTACATTTCCAATGCTGCCCAGTGTGTTCCAGCATTGTTTCTGTCATAATGTTTTGAAAATAGGTTGACATTTTACTGGTATTAACTTTAGGTGGTCTCTGAAAACAATAACGTGTTAACCTCTCAACAGTTCTTCATAGTTGGTTTTTAGAACTTCTAACATTCTGAGATGAATTAAAGCCAACATGAGGTTGGAAACCATGCTTACCTCAACTATCAGGAGCACTTTCATGTGTATCAGAATTCTGTGTACTTCAGTAGCAGCTTCTGAAGATAATTTGCCGTATTCTAATTGGATTTGGTGTTCTGCTGGGAAGAGCAGTAGTATGTGTAACGTTATACCACCTATGTTGTAGCCAGCTAAACCTGTGGGGGCTGTAACAACAGTTGAAAGGTTGTTGTTTGTTAAGTCTGGTAGAAATATGCTGATTATTTTAATTAAGAATGTTTTGCCAGAAACAGCTTTAACACTTACACACAGGAACAGAGGTTTATAATTTTTACAGCTACAAGTTTATTTTCGTGTTTAAAACCATGTTCAATTTCTTCAGTGACTTCTGGATAAATTGATAATTTAGCTGCTATTTGATCACTGACATGTCTTCTTCAGATTGCTTGGATTTAAACATGGTATTTTCTCCCTCAGTCATGGTTTTTTTTGTTTCATTTAGAATGAGGGGTTATCCAAGTAGTTATTGGCTTCCTGTAAGAGAAAGTTGACTGCCTTGGGGAGTGTCTTTATCTAGTAGAGCTTCAATTTCTTCCTCATGTTGGCGTTCATTGTCCATTATTTGTTTGTATTGTTTAAAATTGAGATTTGTAATACTGCTTTCATTTGCATTGAATGCAGCTTCAAATGAGTCATGGTCACCGACTAATTCTTATTCTTTTATCCAAGGTTTAAAAAGTTTCACTAGGGTCATGTAATAAAGTTCTCTATGTTATGGATATTTAAATGATAATTTTGCATGATTAATTAGACTGGTCTTGTTATGTTTTTCTAGGCTTTCTTTACAAGTTGAGACTGAATATTTGCCAGTTGTCTCATCTGGCGTTACATTGTTTTTGTAGGAATAGTTTTGGGTTATGTCGTACAGGCGCATGTTTTCTAAAGCAGTCTTTTGGTTTTGGTAGAATGAGTCAATTAAATTGTTTTTTAAATGTTCTGGCTTTTGGGATCATTTGTGTCTATTGTTTCTATCTCTTGGTAGGATTTTAGTACTTTTTTACGTGATGAAGCTGGACCAAGCTTTAGCCAGGCAATGTTTTCAGAGTTTCCATATAAGGGTTTACCTGTTAAATGTAAATGTTCTGCAGCTTTGTAGCACCCACATTCTCAATGGGAGAGCATTTTTATACAAAAACTGCACACTTTTGTGACAGTGTTTTGTCAGATGATATGTCATCCAAGAGGTCTTTTAGCTCTGTTTTCTCAGCTTTGGTGAGATAGGCTGTGACATACCTTGCAACTGCAGTGGAATTGTCTGCAATGTATTGTATGTCTATATTTGCATTCCACAAGATGGCAATGATTGCATTGTAATCACTGATGTACATGGATGCTTTGTCCCTTTTAATGTTGTATGTCTTTTTAGGGGATTTCCCTTTTACACTGTGTCTAACAGAAGACATCAAGCTATTTACTTGGCCTTTTGTGGAAACTGGTCTAGGGCAACCAAAGCAACATTTGGTGTATAATATTTCCCTTTGTTTTTCTCTCAATGTTGGCCATATTTGCCACACTTATGTTTTTGGAAGCGTAAGATTTGTGTACATAGGTCAATATTTGTGTTTTCTGAAGGGATGTCACAGGTAATGTATTTTTGAATAAACTGTAAAACAGTGGCAACATTGTCATGGCCACATTTTGGACCATCTTTTATCAAACAAAGTATGTGGATGTGTGCTGCTCCTGTGGATTAATATTCTTTTCTCCAAAAGAAGTGCTCCACTTTTCCGAATGGAGGAGTGGTTTTATTGCAGATGACGTGCAGCATGGCAATGAAACGATGGTGAAAGTTCCTTGATACATTGACAGGGTCAAGAGAACAGAGTTCTTCTGGTGTTATTATATCTATTCCCTCTTTACTTTGGTTTGCAGTGCGTAAGATGTTATGCAAGTCATCCCATGCATATTCTTCACAACTTAATGTAACAAACCATGCTGATGGGTGTAGGTTCCTTTGTATACAACGTACATCAGTGTGATGTCAGAACCAGAATTCTTTTGTACCACCCATGTTTACCAAAAGATTTGTAATGCTTGACTGCAAAACTTCATCCTTCTCTTTTATCTTTTGAAGCAGTTGGGTAGCAGAAATGTTTGAAAAAATGGAGACTGCTTTAATGTTTATGCAACTCCATAACATATGGTTGCTGGTTCACTTTCAAACAGGAAGTGGAAAATGTATGCTACATTTTGTCTGAATATGGGGTCTTCAGAATGCATTTGTAAAGAGTGATACTCTGCTGCAGTAATTTGTGCAGATCTTTCATCATATCTTCCTCCTTTTCCTGTTGGAAAGAGTAGAAGAAAAGAACATGCTTCTACACCTTTCTCCAATATGCTCATTGTGGAGCCTTTGGCTTGACTCATTTGATATGTTTCCAATCCATCTTCTATGGTGTCTTTGGAGTGTAGTGGCTGAATTATATACTGGCCTAAAATGTTGGCTGTAGTAACAGGATCTGTTCAAAAATGCCACTTTGTGGTGAATCCTGAATTATTTGGGTTGGTTGTGTTTAGATTTCCCTCTATATTTATCTCTTTGTCGTATTCATTGTTTTCTTTAAGATACCGTAGGGCTTGTCCAACTTTGTTTAAGTCGACTAGTTGTTGCCAAAATGTTTTGTATTTTGTTCTTACACCATTAACTGGTACACTCAATGATTGATCTAGTGGCTGTTAGACTCCTAGAGTTTTTACATTTTCTTTATGAACTAATGACAAATAGACTACTTTGCCACAAATGCTTTTTAGTAACTCAGATGGAGGCAATTCGACAGTTTTTTCAGTTGAAGGCATATTATAGCTTGAAATGGGTATACTGTTTGGATTATAATGCTCTCAGACAAGTTAAGTTGTCGGAGAGCTTTTGGAAGTGGGAAGATTTCAAACTTATTAGCGATAGCATCTGATGGCATTTGGTTATTGTCAAGCTTTGTATTGCAGCATGTGCAAACTATTGCGCGGTCAGTTATTTTGTATTTATTTTCTGCTGTTAGATGTAAAGCTAATTGGAACCATTGGAATTCCTTTTTGTCATCTACTTTGTAGGCCATATCTGCTATTTTTGTGATCTTTTTATAAAAAGTTCTGCAACAACAGAAACATACTTTATCTGGTATTTCAGCAACGGAGCTATTTCTTTTTTGTATGTATTTGAATACACATGTGTATGTCTTTGTAAGGTGGGTTTGTGAGGTTTTCGCTAATGTTTTCTAAAGTTGCTGAATTTTCTAATTCAACTTCAGTTCCAAAATATTTAGTTTGGATGTGTTCTATTTCTCGAAGGAGTTCTTTGGCTGCTCATGTAACAGAATGTAATTAAAATGTGCAGATCCAGAGCAGGTCATTTTGTATAGTACAGTCTATGCACAAGATTTTGTATAGCAAAATGGTGTGCTGCTTACATTTTGATGTGGTATAAGTTGCTTTCACAAGCAGTTCCTGAAATGCAGGCTTTGAATGTCCTCGCAGTCCAGTGGATAGTAGGGAAAATGTGACTCCACATTTCAGCTGGGACAGAGTTTTATCAGACAGTAAGTCATGTGAGACTCTGGTGTGAGACTCTGATGTTCATCTGTTGTGAGTCAGTACTCTGAATTTCATCAAATTAGACAATAAGATAAAGGGGATTTGAACCAAGCTCTGCATTGTAGACATACTGTAGCATAATGCACTACACCATGGCATAACATGGACTGAGTTTCAATGAAGACTAATAAATACTGACCATTACTACTCAAATCCACTAATCTCTAATTCCTTACTAATATTGAAGGCAGATCAGTCCATAGCTCTTTGGTGCAAAACATTGGTGCAGATCAGGTGTACAAATTGGCCCATTGCATGAGATTGCAATCACAGGCCCTGTGATGTTGATTGGAAAATGAATGTACAAAAGCTGCTTCTGCAATGAAGATGTGAAACGAGAAGAGTCATGTTGCTCAAAGTATCTCCATTGTTCATGTTCTGCTGCAGGAAGCCAGTATAGAGAAATTTTATTTTTTTGCATCCGTTTGCTGCCCTGAATCACAGTGGAAAGGTGGCAGACAAGCCATGTGTTCTCTGGAAGCTTACATGAGGGTTGGTCATAGGGGGTGGCATCTGATTGACATGTGACATTAGAGTCAGGGGCAGGCAATTCTTACACTTTCCATATGGGAATTTACAATAAGGGGCAGGTTGAGGAGAGAGCCTTTAAAAGGGATGTGCAGAGAGAAAAGAAAAGTATATAAAAAGAAAAACCATCTCTTGGAGGATCTGGCAGTCTGTGCTGACTGTGATTGTTTGCTGAGCTTTCGCCCTTCCGTGTGCGAGCCGGGGATGAGAGAAGGGAAACAGCAGAGGAAGGAGGGGCAGCCGAGGTGACAATCACAGTCAGAACATACTGCAAGTTTATTTTTCTCTCTAAACATCTCAGAATTTTCTAAAATGGTACAGTTGTAAATTCAAAAGGATTGCGAGTGAGGGTCTGTGCTGTGCGCTTTTGCCCACATGAAAATCTTGAAACGGGACTAAGCGCAGTGCACAGTTCACAAAAAAGGCCTACCCGCTAACACCTAATAATTAGAACAACTGTTTAGGGTTGTGACATGCATCGCGCTCTTCCCTTATAATTATCTGTTGGCAAATTTAAATATAATAAGATTCTAGTTCCAATCAACTCTGGTATTTTTATTGTTGTAGTGCCAGCCGACACATGTTTCGACTTAAGCGTCATTTTCAATGCTGACAACATCATTTAAAATAATGATATGACATATTACAAAATGTTCGACATGTAATGGGATATGCGAGTACAAAATCATATTCAAAATCACAAACATAAAATTAAAAATGTAACAAGGTTCACATACCCCAATAGCAGTCATATTTATGGAGTTCAAAGAGGTTTTTGCCAAAGATGCCTATGACTGTGAGCTGGCCAATTTACATTTTGCTACCTAACCGAAGAGTATGGTATGGAGCCAGTATTTGTGCAACATTATAGGTAAGTCCTGGCCTGTCTGCAGTCCCTGGCAGAAATAATTACAAATTTGGAATCTAGAGGCATTGTTAGGCCTATTCACAGTACTTCAAATACCCCCATATTGGGTGTGATAAAGCCCAATGGACAATGGTGCTTGTGTGCAGACTGAATTGCCTTCTCCTTTACAATATGCATGGTCTCGGAAAGTAAAGCACTCCTAAATGCAGTTTAGAGAGGAACTGTGATTTATGTGGATGATGAGCTCATCAAAAATGAAGGGAAACCCCCAGAATATTGCGCATCCATTAGACCTATATCGCTGATAAATGGAGGTCCTGGCGCGAATCCTAGCCATTAGACTGCTCGGGGTGATTGAATCACTTATCCACACAGACCAATGTGGATTCATGCCCAATAAATCCACCCGCATGAACATACTGTTACGCTCACCTGGTATCCACGGGGCGCCACACGATACTGGATGGAGGTCAAAGCGCTATCCCGGACCCCTCTTTGCTTGGTTATGTGCCAGACATTGGGTGGCGCCTATAACAGGAGAATGGAGGGTTAAGATACTGGTTCTGTGATGGGTAGACTCCCACCTCCTTCTTGTCCAAATCCCCTCCCTTGGGGTTATTGCTCACCTTAGGTTTTTGTGCGTTGAACTCTCCCTCCTGCGTCTCTGTGCAGGGACGCATGGCTTGTGCGGGCGTTCTGTGGACCTAGTTGCTTCACTGGTCCGTGTGCCCTTATGTCGGGTCCAGACCGGCTGTGACTCCGACTCTGCTTGCTGTCTTCCAGGTGAGTTATAATATCTTTTCCATCTTTATTCTGTCTCTTTCTTTCCCTCCATTTTCTCTGTCTTCTCGGCATCTTGCTCCACTATGTTGTTCCTTAACAATGTCTCTTTTTGTTTTCACAGGGATGGGTACGATCTCGGAGTTGCCGCGTCGATCGTGAAGACCACAGTGAGTTAATGATGCACGGAGCGCTGCGCTGTTTATTGGTGTTAATTGCTAACCTGTGTTCTCTTCCCTTCTTTGTACAGGTTGCGGTGATGTTCCAGAGTGATGAGCGATCGAAGCGCTGCTTGCCCAGGTAAGTGCTTTGTTAATGCTGACCTTGTTCCTTCTCCCTTGCAGGTTGCGGTGAAACCCGGAGATGGCCGAGGTAAGAGAAGCTCAGGGTGCTGCCAGGACTCGTTGCTTGCCCGGGTAAGAATTGTTATTAATGCTGTCCTTGTTTCTTTCCCTTTGCAGGTTGCAGCGAACTCTGGAGATGGGCGAGGTAAGCAAAGCAAATGCTCGCTAATGCTGTTATTGTTCTTCCAGGTTATTAATGGAATCCAGATCTAGGGGCTTCAGGATCGGGCCACCGGAGAAGCAGATGAGCAGGAGCTGGACACGGTGAGCGTAGCGCTGCAGGAGTGCAGAATAACACGAAGCGTGTTCTGCTGTTTGGGTGTGGTTTAAATAGCCCAGGTAAAGTAGTTCCAGGCCAAGTAGTTCCTGGCCCAGCCACACCCAAAACACTAGACCGCATGGCTTGGTTCTAAAGAACTGAGCTGTGTAATAGGCCTCCATGTTGGATTATGGTCCAAAACTTCTATTGCTTTATTCCTGATAATGAGCCTGGTGCCAAAGGCACCAGGAGTGACTCCATGTATGTTTTTGATGGAGTTTTAAGGCCCTTGGGGCCAGTGTGGAGGGCTTTAGCTTCACTGCTGCCAGGGGGCTGTTATACCTGAGGGGGTCAGGGGCATGAATCGCGACACATACGTAGACTTTAATTGGCTATAGAATGGGCTCCGGAGATATCTGAGCCGCTGGCCTAATTGGCAGTTGATTTTGAAAAAGCATTTGACTCGGTCGGGTGGGAAGCCCTGTGGGGAATCATGACTCACATTCATTTTGGGCAAGGTTTCATCTCCTGGACCAAGCTCCTCTATGAATCCCCTGAAGCGACAGTCAGAGTGAACAGCAGGTCATCAAGGACATTTCCATTGGGTCATGGAACAAGGCATAGCTGCCCCTTTACCTCCCCCTAGCTATTTCTTCTTGCCATTGAACCACTGGCGATTAAACACAGAACTGATAAAAGATGGTCTGGATTTGTCTGGCCGAGAGGGGTGAAGACTAACTGTTGCTCTATGCGGACGATCTTCTGATCTATTTCAGCAACCCAGTGATCTCCTGAGAATACCAGAACTTTGGGGGCCTTAAGGTGAACATCCAGAAGACTGTGTACTTTCCGGTTCAAGGGGGAGATGCCGCAATTCCCGAACCCTATCCATACCCTGTCTCCATCCGGGGCTTCCTGTACCTGGGCATTCGTATAAGCCCGGCTCTGGACGACTTTCTCCAGCTTAATCTGAAACCAGTGCTGGATAGATTCGCTGGGGATGTTTCTCACTGGCAGGCCCTCTGCTTCCACTGATCGGTCGGGCTGCCTTGTTCAAAATGATGACACTCCCCAGACTCCTATTCGTGCTACAAAATGCTCCATGCCCCATCCCCCTCTGAACTTTCACATTAATGGTGAATGACTGGCTACACAGCGACGCAGAGCTCCCACATATCCGTATAGAAGTGTCCGCTATGAATCCTATCTCACCCCTCCAGGCTCTATAGACGGATGGGAAAGGGGGAGTGAGAATGGCAAGAATGGCACTTCATGTTCGCCGCACTTGGAGGGAAGCACATAGACACATCGGCTGGGAGCGGAAACCAACCCCTATGGCACAATCCACATTTCCCCAAAATACAGAAAATGGGATGCTTTGGGACCTGAAAAAGACAGGGTATATGTACATTAGCACACGTCGTTCACGAAGGGCGCCTATTAGAATTTGACACCCTGAAAGAAAAATTAGCTTTACAGCCTATTGACCTTTTCAGACACATACAGCTAGCTCATGCCATGAAAGCCCAGTTTCCAAAACTGGCTGATGTGCCCCCCTGCTCCCCTCTGGAAACCAAGGTTCTCCCAAACATCATTCCCTCCAAGGTCATTTCCACATTGTACCAGGCCCTTAGCTCTTTTGGCACTACAGAACTCACTAGGTTGAAAGTAAAATGGGAACGGGACCTGGGTAGGCTGGAACCAGAGGAATCGGTGGAAGCATTGATGTTCCTCCAAGAGATCAACATTGATGTGAAATGAGGCCGATACAACACAGAATACTGCATCGTTCCTACTATGCCCAAACAATGCTAGCTAAATGGGGAGGAATGGAGGATGACACTTGCCTTCGGTGGAAGCGCGAGAGGGGCACCTTTTTCCATACTATCTGGGAATGTGACGTACTCCAAACTTTCTGGGCGAAATGCACCGACAGGGTTTCTAGAATGTTGGGGTCCTCAATACCAATGGACCCAAAGCTGATATTGTTGGTGATATGAGGGGGAAGTGAACTTCACCAAGTATGAAGAACTGTTTCTGGCTGTAGTACTTGGTGTGGGGAAAAGGCTAATAGCTGCAAATTGGGTCTTGGCAGAGGTACTGTGACTAAATAGTTGGTCCAAAGAGGTGAGTAGATGTGCGTTCATGGAACACCGTATTTATAAAGCAAGAGGCTGCCATCAAAAGTTCCAGAAGAGTTCCAGAAGATATGGGGAAAATGGACGGATGATTGAAAAACCCCTCTCCATGCCCCCGCCGTCCCCCCATCCTGGATGGCTGCCACGAACATGCTTATGACTGTTGTTATGCTGGACACGTCACTTGACCCTGCTGTTTGATTTTTATATTTTTATGTATGTTTACGTTGGTTTGTCTGTATAAGACTTAATAAACAGTGTTATAAAAAAAATGAAGAATTAAAAAGTCACTTCAATGAAATTAGACATGTGCCTGGTCGGTTGCAAAAGGGTGGAGCAAAAGTATCTTTACAGAAAGCGGAGTAATGTAGAAAAAGAGTACACTTTTTAGGGCATGAAGTAACAGAACATGGGTTAAATCCACAGAAGGAAAAAGGTGGAGGCTATTAAACAGCTAAAAGATCCCACTAATTTGAAAGGGCTAAAGAGTTTGTTAGAATGACAAGTTACAACAAGAAATTAATTGAAGATTATGCAGAAATCACACAACCTTTGACTAAATTACTTTTGCCAAGTTAATGGACTGCTTGATGAAGATGTTTGGCTTATCAAATAAAGAACCAGTATTTCTTCATTGAGATAGGTTTCACAGATCAATTAATGTCAGCGGTCGTGTACCAAAAACACAAATGTAAATAACAAAACCATTGCATAGGCCAGTAAGGCATCGTCACAGTTAGAAACTAAATTCAGTGAATGTGAAATAGCACCTTTGACCACCATCTGGATGTTACACATTTCTGTCCCATTATTCAAGAGAACGGGTGATTGTTGAAACAAATCACCAGCCCCTGCAATTCTTATAGAGCAAAAGAATCAGGTAAGGGAATGTGGTCCAGTCAAAAATCACATCATGCACATTGGCGTTGCAGGGATACCCGGTGGAATGAGATATGGACAGAATAAAAAGAGCCCAGTTGCTCAAGGGCTAGCAGACTTACATGACTGTGCTGCTTTCTGTGCACATGAAGACACACAATTAGAAACAAATGTAACCTAATCTAAACAATGCCCACACAAGGCATTCAGTGAGGATACGTGCAGGGATCTCCCAACTGTGTATGCAGATGGATGTGCATACTATTTGGGAGATGATTCTGAAAAGGAATTAGTGGCACTAATAGAAAATGTGTGGGTCAACTGTAATGGCTTTCCAAGGGTAAGCATGAGATTAGGTCCCAAAAGAAGTCAAGTTGAAGAACTGGATGCCATTTATAAAGCGATTCTCCAGAGCAGTAGAAAATAAATTCCAAGAAATCATTTTGGTCACTGATTCTGATTATGCCTGAAATCATTTTGTGGAATATTTACCAAGAGGGAAATTGAGAGGAATGGTTACATGTAACAAAAACACTTAAACATGGCAAAATGATCCAAGCCATAGACAAAGCTGTTTCAGATAATGACATTATCATTCATTGGAGAAAAATATGAGGCTATCTGAAAACACCAGGGGAAGACAAGGAAGGGAATGACAAGGCAGATCAGTTAGCCAAGTTTGGGGCTGTGATGGGGGAGTTTCCTATTGAACATCTGCTTGGCGAAATCCTGGTGGATGCAATAACACACTCCATAACTCAAGAACAGTTGATAAGCCAGTGGCACAGTGGGGTTTTGATACTTCTGATCAGAACCTGGTCAAGGCACAAAAAAAGGACCCCCTTTTGGGCCTGTTATATAATAATTTGTTTGATGTAGAACAGAATCCCCTGATTGAGGAGGACTGTAAAGGGAAAGTAGAGCTGAGAGTGTTTCTAAAGAATAGAAAGAGAATTTGGTTGCAGGATGGACTGATTATTTGGGAATCCGTGTCAAGCCAAATTCAATGGGTAGTACCTTTGTCATTTCGGGGACTGATGCTACATCATGCCCACGATGCCATAACTGCAGAGCACAGAGGTTCCCAGAAAACATTGGAAATCCCTAATGATTATGCCTACTGGCCACACATGTTCCAAGATGTAGAGCTGTATACAAGGGGATTCTTGGTGTGTGCGCAGTTTCAACCCCCCAACACACAGAGCACCATTAATAAAAAGAGGTATGACACTTCCAGGGTCATATTTACAAGCTTACGCTATTGGTTCCATGCAAAGTTCAGCACGGGGCAACAGGTATTTGTTAAACATCACTTTTTTAATGTCCAAATGGCTGGAATGTGTTCTGGAACCAGATTGCAGTGCACAAACAGCAGTCACATTGCTAGTCAACCATATTTTCTCTAGGTTGGGTTTACCTCAAATGATCAGAACGTGCGAGTCATTTCATCAGTAGAGTGATGATAAAGATGTTGCAAATCTTGGGTGTAAGAAAGACATTGTACATTTAATTCTGGTCCTCTTCTTCTGGGTGTGTGGAACGTTGCAACAGGTCCAATGCTGATATTTTAAAGAAGTTTGTAGCTAAGGCAGGGTCCACTTGGGATTTGAAACTCCCTTTGGTGCTAATTGCTATTAGGCCAACACCATCCAGATCCACAAACCTCAGTCCACATGAGATTCTAACAGGCAGGAAGATGCTTTTGCCCCAACATTTGTTGTATCGGCAGAATGAACAGGTCCTGGTAAATGCAGCCACAATTTGTAAGTATGTGGAAGAACTGAGAAAGCAGTTGCCACAGGCATTTGCGTTTGTACAGCAGAATCTATAGAGAGCCACTGACAGTGCAAATTCATACTATGACAAAAAGGTATCTTTGAGGATACATGATATAGCAGACAAAGTATATAAGTTTGACTTTAGAAAGGTAAACATACACATTTCTTCTTGCATCCTGGCGTGGCCCATTTAAAATTGTAGATAAGGTTTCAACTGTGGTCTACCAAATTGCTATAAAGGAGGGAGAGGTGACTGTGGAACAATTTGTTCATTTTAACCAAATCAAGTCATTTCACATGAAGCATGAGGTGAGAAGGGTCGAACAGAGTGGAGAAATTAGTAGGGAGTAAAAGGTGTAGTTGTATTCAGGAAATTAAGGACTGTTACCTGGAAGAGTTTCACCATAGCGGGTAATTATGTATAAATGTAACTATTATTTTAATGGAAAAAGGGGGGTAAGTAATTAGGAGTAAATTATTTTAGAAGGGGGAATGAATTAGGTGAGTGTGTAAGTGGAAATATGAGCACAAGTTGTGCAAAACAAATATATACATAAGCAAAAAACATATATATAAAAAAAGTAGAAATGAGTCAATAGTCCCAGATTGGTGTTTGTTTAGTTAGTTGGTAAGTGTCACCGGTTGATGTATGGTTAGAATAGCAGCTGTTTTGAATGGATGTTAAATCGTCATAGCCAATGGTTAACTGGTTTATATTGTTTCCTATTTAAAAATGACATGTTGTTATTTTTAACCCATTTTCATTTCCAGCCATGAATTAAAGAAAATGGAATAATGGTATGGTTTACATGTTTGACCCATGTGTTTATTCCCAGCTAGCTATGAAAGAAAACATTACTGTTATGTAATTCTATATTTAACACACATGTTTATTTCCAGGTTGTTATAAAAGGATCAGAATTGTATATTTTATATAGCTTAATCCACAATCTTATTTCAGGTAAGTCTGAAAGGAAAGGGAAAATGAATGAGTTTGGTGTACTGGGTTCTTAACTGTCTTTTTCTCTTTTGATTTAGAAATCAAAACCTTGCTTCACCAGTGCTCCTGAAACAGGATGGGACTGGATCCTAAGGTGTCCGCTGGATGAACAGGAGACCACTGGATGTACGTAAAACCCCCTGGACCAAAGAAGGGGGAACAGATGTACGACTAGCAGACCTGAGGATGGAAGTTTGCATCACATCAGGGAAACCTGCGGTAAAAAAGAGGAGTCTGATTCAAAGTTCAGCGTTGGCCCTGGTGATTAATGTGACATCACCAAGTTAAAGGAGCTATTATGTGATATTGGATATTTTGTGTCCTAATGTGTCCCTAACGTAATTCATCTGTGTTCTTATGAACAATTAAGGTGCAACACTAATTTTGGGAGTGAGTTGTTTTCAACAGAAACTTTGATTTCAATGGATTCATTTCTAGGGTTGGACTGATGCAGCTATCCAGCCATAGGACATTATGGAAAAAATCATATTTTTGTATATCTTTCATTTTCTTTGTATAAGAAGGACTGGTTATTTCTAGCATGTTGATGATTTATTGATAAAACAATGCAAAAAAAATCAAAGATCACTAATTGAAAAAAGAAGCTGATCAAATGTAAAGAAAAAAACAGAAGATAAAGCTGTCCTGGGTTTTAATCTTAGCAGTGCTCAGTGATGGCGCAAGTTATGGTTGTTTAGTTTACCATGACTGGCCATTTTCTGGGATTTTTCGATTTCCCTTGTAAACATAACGTCCCTTTAACAGAGCTTTTTCACTCAATTTATATATAGAGAAGGGTTATTAAAACCCTGCTGGAGGAAGGCAAAGACACCCCAAAACTGTGCCAAAGTAAGTACACTGTGCTTTTCTTAGCAGATGACACCGTGATCTGATCAACTATCCCTGTTTGTTTCGTGTTGAGAGTCGTGAAGATATAGGAGACCTCCCTCCCCAAGTGCTGCACAGGGAGAACCACTTATTCACTCCCTGTGCAACCTTTGAGGCCACAGGTGGAGATAATCCGGAGCCGGAACCGAAGTACTAGGAACCCCAAGGCAGCTGTGAAAAAAGGCAATGGTTATATACCAAGCAGACAGGATACTACATATATTAATCAGGAGACAATCAGAGTCTTACCGGGGATCTGATGAAAGGGATGGTGAACCTGAACGGGAGGATGGTTCCGGGACTCACGTAGGCAAACGACCCACCCTGCGGGATAGGTCTGGATGTTCTTTGCAGTCTCCACCTGGAGAGTGTATGTATTGTAGAAGGGCCCCAGGTAATCAGATGGCAGCCACCAACTGGAAAGTGTGATTACCCGTGCAGAGGTGCAATCAGGGAGGCCCAAGAGAGGTCCGTTGCAGAAAAAAGGTCTGAATCCAGGAAGAGCCGTCCGAACCAAAGGGAAGAAAAAAAACGTGATCCAGAGGAAGTCCGTAGTTCAGTCCGAGGTCAGGAGCCGTGATGAGCAGAAGAGCCGATGTAGCAATAGCCAAACGTGATCCACAAGAAGTCCAGAAAACAAAAGCCAGGTCCAAGGAAGCCAGGTAAGCAACATGGGTAAGGAAGCCAAACAGTGTTTTCCAGGTAAACCAGCTGTGAAGCGTAGTGTACCGGCACTGCACTGCTTAAATATCGTCTACTTCCTGGTCACATGACACTAAACGGAGTCACGTGACCGCGAACCCGGGGCACGTGACCGTTTCCTCGGGTCACGTGATCGGGCCACAACGGTACGAGCGAGTGTGTTACTGCTCGAGCGGTGGCCTAATCTCCATGGCAACTGCCAGTGGAGAAACGGCCGCAACCGCGACTGTAGGGTGTATGGTGTTTGTCTTGCTAACGCGCGAGCCTAACTGGGTTGCCTGCGTGAGCCCCGGGAGACAGGTGAATGGGAGGGACAGGTTACTAGACTGGGTGTCGGGACATGGCCGGAGGAACGACCCGAAGGCATGACAGAGCCCCCCCCCAAAGGCCCACGACCCCGTGGGCAGGAAGGATGCTCCCGATGAAACCGAGAAACCAACCGAGGTGCATGGACATCCGAGGCGGAGACCCAGGTGCGCTCTTCCGGACCAAAACCCAACCAATCGACCAGGTACTGCAGGCGACCCCGAAGGAAACGGGACCCCAGAATGCCCGAGACCTCGAAAACATCAGGCGCATCCAGGGTAACGGGGGCAGGAGAAGGGCGAAGACGCGTCGAGGACGGGCAGGGCTTGAGGAGGGAGGTATGGAACACTGGATGTACCCGCCAAGAGGAGGGGAGAACCAGGCGATAGGCCGCCGGGTTGATGACCCAGGAAACAACATAAGGACCTACAAAACGGGGCAATAGTTTGCGACAGCCCTTCAAGTGGAGATGACGGGAGGACAGCCAAACCCGGGAACCAACGGGATACAACGGGGCCATGGTACGCCTAGCATCTGCGGAGGCCTTCATGGATGCCTGTGCCTCCTGCAGATGAACGAGGACCTGGGCATGGAGGGCTGACATATCCCGAACGCAGGCTGCTGCGGCAGGGTGCTCGGTGGGTGGAATGTCGGGGATAGGGAGGACCCTGGGATGTTGGCCATACATGGCGTAAAACGGAGAAAGACTAGTGGAGGAGTGTGTAGCGTTGTTGTAGGCGAACTCAGCGTAACGTATGTTCTGTAACCAGGTCGATTGTTGTTGTAGCATCAAACAACGCAGATACTGTTCCATGGACTGATTTGTTCTCTCGGTCTGGCCATCGGTTTCCGGGTGGTACACGGAGGAGAATCGTGCATCGATACCTAGCAGAGCGGTCAATGCACGCCAGAAACGGGATGTGAACTGAGAGCCTCGATCGGACACAAGGACAGAGGGAAGGCCGTAGAGACAGAAAACGGTATCAAAGAAAAGCTTGGCCAAGGCAGGGGCAGACGGGATACCATGACAAGGGATGAAACGAGCCATCTTAGTGAAGACATCGACCACTACCCATACGGTGTCGTAGCCCTGGATCCTGGGTAAATCGGTTACGAAATCCATGCTCAGGGTGTGCCAGGGTTTTGGTGGCACCGGTAAGGGTCGCAGTAGCCCCAATGGACGACCCCTACGATGTTTGCCCTGAGCACAGACTGAGCATGAGTTCACGTAACAGCCCACGTCATGTCTCATGGAAGGCCACCAACACCAGCGTTTCAAGAGGTCCAAGGTGCGGGCCTGGCCCGGGTGACCATTGATCGGGGCGTCATGGGACCACTCCAGGGCTAGGTTTCTGGTGTCAGTGGAAGGGAGAACTAGGCGATCCTGTACATATGGCAGACCGTTGTGAAAAGTGGGATCCCATTCTGACAGCTGATCGGGGTGCTTCTGAACCCAAGAACGTATCTCTTCTAATAGTGCCAGAGGGGGTGTACATGTGCAGACAACATGCCCCCGGGGTAAGAGCGTGTCAGGAAACACTGGTAACGAAACCCCCCCAGGGGAGCGAGACAAAGCGTCAGCCTTGCTATGCTCTGTACCAGAGCGATGTTTAATCTGGAAGTCGAAAGCGGCGAAGAACAGATGCCACCTGACCTGTCTACTGTTTACGCATTTTAGGGCTGCCAGGTCTTGCCAGGTTCCTGTGATCTGTGTATACCATAACCTTATGTTTGGCCCCCAACAGGTGATGACGCCAGGTTCGGAAGGCGTCCATCACCGCCAGTAGCTCTTTTTCGGTTACGGTATAGTGGGATTCTGCGGGGCTGAACTTACGCGAATGGAAGGCTACAGGATGCAACCGCCCTGTAGCGGGGCAGACCTGTGACAGGATCGCCCCCAATGCAAAAGAAGAGGCGTCAGCCTCAACGACGTAAGGCTGGTCGGGGTCGGGGTGTTGGAGCACAGTGGTAAAGGTGTTCTTCAATGCCTCGAAGGCCTGCTGGTGTATCTCCTGCCACTTGAATGGAACAAGAGGACTGGTAAGGGATGTGAGAGGTGACACGAGAGAAGAGAACCTAGAGATAAAGCGCCGATAGAAATTAACGAACCCCAAGAAAGATTGCAAGGTCTTTAGGGTCTTTGGTGTTGGCCATTCGAGGATCGCCCGGACTTTGGCGTGATACATGGCCAGACCACCAGGTGTGATGTTAAACCCTAGGAATTCCACGTTAGACACATGGAACAAACATTTTTCGGGTTTGACAAACAACGAGTGTTTTTGCAGCCGGGACAACACTTCTCGTACGTGTTGTATGTGTTCTTTCAGAGTGTGAGAGAAGACGAGTATATCGTCGAGATACACCACCACAAACGTGTCTAATATGTCCGAGAAGATGTCGTTCATGAAATGCTGAAAAGTGGCAGGGGCGTTGCACAGGCCGAAGGGCATGACCGTATACTCAAAAAGGCCATACCGTGTACAGAATGCGGTCTTCCATTCGTCACCCTTTCGGATGCGGACGAGGTTATAGGCCCCCCGCAAATCCAACTTGGTATATATGGAGGCGTGGGTTAACCGGTCCAAGAGGGGAGAGATGAGTGGAATCGGGTAGCGGTTCTTCACCGTGACGGCATTAAGCCGACGATAATCCACACAAGGACGAAGGTCGCCCTCTCTTTTAGGCACGAAGAATATGGGACTAGCTGCAGCTGACTTAGACTGACGTATGTGACCCAGACGCAGCGCTTTATCGATGTACTCCTTAAGAGTCAGGTCCTCCGATAGGGACAAAGAATAGATGCGCCTGAAGGTACCAAGGCCCCGGGTACTAGGTCAATCGGACAGTCATAGGAGCGGTGAGGAGGGAGTACTTCAGAGGAGCCCTGATCGAATAGCATTGTGTAATCCTGATAAACCACAGGGATGTGAGCGGTGACTAAACCCACTATATGTGAGGCAGAGGGAATGTCGTCGCCCAGTATCGTGAGTTGGGCAACAGCACCAAGTTCTAATGCGGGGGTGTCTGCTTCTCTGTCCACGGGGAGGCAGAAGTTCTGACAGAGCTCAGACTCGAAATGGACGTGTCCCGTTCCCCAATCGATATGCGGGTTGTGTTCTCGTAACCAAGGTATTCCTACTATGACGCCGAACTGAGGCGTGGATATCAGATCAAAGTGGAGGGTTTCCCTATGGACTGATAGGATGGTTAGGACGAGGGGGGTGGTTTGTTGCTTAATGGGACCAGAAGCGAGTTCTGTCCCATCGACTGCTTGAACCGGTTCGGGTCGAGGTTTATTGATCAGGGGTAGATTCAGTGTCTGAGCTAGAGCGATATCAATATAGTTCCCGGAGGCCCCGGAATCAATAACGATCCGCACGGGGTGGATGATACCAGGGGCAGGCTGTATGGTGGCTTCTACCTGAATGGGCCTGATTTGACCAAACGATGGAATGATTTTCGGGGAAGGGCATGGAGAACTCGATCCTACCCCCGTATCTAGGATCGAGCTGGATGAAAAACCTGTTTCTTGGGTCTGGGTCTCCGGGGACACTCCTTCACAAAATGCCCCCCTAAGCCGCAATAAAAGCAGGCGTTCTCAGCCCTTCTGCGCTCCCTCTCTCTCGAGGTGATGGGACTCCTAACACCCCCTATTTGCATAGGCTCACCGGTGGATTCAGAGGAAGACGACGAGATAGCAGAGCTGGCCGTCTGGGAAAACCCGGCCTCAGCCCTGCGTTCAGAGCGTCGTGCGTCCACTTGGAGAACCAAGTCCACCAGGGCCGGGAACTGGACTGGTAGAGACGGTACCATAGCCAAGGCGTCTTTCATAGGGCTGCTTAGCCCTCTATAGAATACCACTGATCTCTTACTTTCGGGCCATGAGGTCTCTGCTGCCAGTTGGTTAAATCGTGTAATGTACTCAATAAGAGAGCCCTTACCCTGGGACAGGTCCAGCAGTTCTAGATCATGGGATTGTGCTTTATACCTGGTGTCGAACACTCGGGACATCTCTGATACTAACTGGTCGAAATCATAGAGGGCAGGATGATCGGTTTCTAACAGCAGGTTTGCCCAAGCAGCAACCGTGCCAGCTAGGTGAGAGAGAGTGAATGCCGCCTTGGTGGTAGGATCTGGAAAAACAAGGGGTCGACACAAAAAGTGCAACTTACACTGGTTAAGGAAAGTCCTAAACTTTCTCGGGTCCCCATGGAACTTTTCTGGGGCAGCCAAAGGAAAGGGAGAAGGCAGAACCACCGGAACAGGAGCTGAGGGAATCGGGATTGGGTGTGCAAGGGGTATCGGTGCTGGAGGGGCATCTCCGAGCTCCGGGTCCACGGGTAAGGGATGTTGGGCGCTCTGTAACAGGTCAAGACGCTGATGGACCGCGGTATTAGCAGCCACCATGTCGGCCCGTAGTACCGTGATCGCTTGGATGACAGCGGCCCCGGGGTCTTCAGCGGCACCCTCCATATCTTACACGACAGGCTTCACAGTCTGTTTCGTGTTGAGAGTCGTGAAGATATAGGAGACCTCCGTCCCCAAGTGCCGCACAGGGAGAACCACTTATTCACTCCCTGTGCAACCTTTGAGGCCACAGGTGGAGATAATCCGGAGCCGGAACCGAAGTACTAGGAACCCCAAGGCAGCTGTGAAAAAAGGCAATGGTTATATACCAAGCAGACAGGATACTACATATATTAATCAGGAGACAATCAGAGTCTTACCGGGGATCTGATGAAAGGGATGGTGAACCTGAACGGGAGGATGGTTCCGGGACTCACGTAGGCAAAGGACCCACCCTGCGGGATAGGTCTGGATGTTCTTCGCCAGTCTCCACCTGGAGAGTGTATGTATTGTAGAAGGGCCCCAGGTAATCAGATGGCAGCCACCAACTGGAAAGTGTGATTACCCGTGCAGAGGTGCAATCAGGGCGGCCCAAGAGAGGTCCGTTGCAGAAAAAAGGTCTGAAGCCAGGAAGAGCCGTCCGAACCAAAGGGAAGAACAAAAACGTGATCCAGAGGAAGTCCGTAGTTCAGTCCGAGGTCAGGAGCCGTGATGAGCAGAAGAGCCGATGTAGCAATAGCCAAACGTGATCCACAAGAAGTCCAGAAAACAAAAGCCAGGTCCAAGGAAGCCAGGTAAGCAACATGGGTAAGGAAGCCAAACAGTGTTTTCCAGGTAAACCAGCTGTGAAGCGTAGTGTACCGGCACTGCACTACTTAAATATCGTCTACTTCCTGGTCACATGACACTAAACGGAGTCACGTGACCGCGAACCCGGGGCACGTGACCGTTTCCTCGGGTCACGTGATCGGGCCACAACGGTACGAGCGAGTGTGTTACTGCTCGAGCGGTGGCCTAATCTCCATGGCAACTGCCAGTGGAGAAACGGCCGCAACCGCGACTGTAGGGTGTATGGTGTTTGTCTTGCTAACGCGCGAGCCAAACTGGGTTGCCTGCGTGAGCCCCGGGAGAAAGGTGAATGGGAGGGACAGGTTACTAGACTGGGTGTCGGGACATGGCCGGAGGAACGACCCGAAGGCATGACACTGTTGGATTGAGACAGTCTCTGGCGTCCTTCATGAGGAGGTGCAGGGAACTAGGGCGCAGCCTGTACACTGATAAGACAAAGACCATGTTTTTTAGGCCAAAGCTTGGGAACAAACAAAAACTTGAAGTAAGGGCTGCGGGTATTGCCTTGGAGCAAGTGAAGTCATATGACTACCTTGGAATATGTTTTAATGACAATGAGTACTGAATGAGTCCGTTGAAAATGTCCTCAGCAACTTCGGAAAAATATAGTCGTGGGACCCGAGGTTTTTTAATAGACATGGCCCAGGGTAAATAATAACAGCATTGGATTTGTACATGAAGCAGCTCTTTATGGGGCATAAATATTGGGGTACGCAAATGCAAGGATGCTAGCTATGGTGGAGAACACACTTTTAAAGTCCCTCCTTTTGTTACCACAGGGAATGCTCTGTACACTATTGAATTTAGAAATTAATCTGTGACCCATTGATGTTATTGCTGCAACAAAACCAATTGCATATTGGGAACGGCTATGGAATGCTCCCAATCTTCTGGTTTTCAGGAGTAATCCAGTGCATGTCTTAAGTTTGGAATGTGGTAGGAATCTTCCATGGGTAACCTGAACAGGCCATCAAGAACTGGATGAGTAGGATTTATGGACATGCCCCGCCCAGATTAATAAACCCACTGTTACCAGAATTTAGAGTAAGCTTTGCAGAGACCATTATACGGAGAACATGGTGGCAACACATAGACACTTGAAACAGGCCCCCTGTTATTTTATGATTAAAGGTGACTTTGGCTTCGAAAAATTCCTTGACTGCCTTAACCCTCCGTTTACTTGAGTCCTTTTTATTAATTTCCGGTCGGGCGCACTAAAGTTGGCTACTTTTGCAAGGGCCTGGTAAGAAGGGAATACCGGCTTATGCCCACTGTGTACCATCAGTGAGGAGACAGTTGCTGACTTCATGTTTTTATGACCAATGACACCGGGCTTGAGAGCACTCTACCTCAAACCCTTTTTAAGAGTGGTGGGAATTCACGCTATATCTGATGCATTAGACTTATGTTAAAGATCTGACAACTTGTAGACAGCTCTTATTGTTGCCAAATTCATTCAGTGAGCATGGATGTTGAGGACCAAAATGCGAACTGGGCATTAAGCACCTGCTGGCACTGGGCAATGATGAACATCCTGTAATATGGACTTCTCCATGGTATTGTTTGTTGACTATCGCAGCTACGATGTGTTGAGGCTAATTATGATTCTAAACATAGAGGTAAGATTGCAAAATAATATGTATGATGACTTGTTTTAATAAAGTAAAATCTAATAGTGGGGGTTGTGAGTATATACTCTTCCCTCATATTTTTCAACTGTTAAAATTCTGCGGCCAATTGCCCCATAAAATGTAAAAAGGAATTTGTGCTGCAAGTAAAAAGTATTATCTTTTCCTTCTATTTTGCATGTCTTTTAATCATATGTATTTATATATGGGCCTACAGTATTTTACTATGTACTCTACTATGGGATTTCATCATGAAATTGTATTTTTGTTGTGTTTACTGTTATCTCTCTGTGCCGAATGAAAGTGGTATTGATGATGATGTTGACTATCCCCTTGTCCGGAAATGACATGGAATGTTCAACTTGCTTAACAGATCTCTAAACAAATGTTTGTCTGTGCTTTATTTGCAATAGAGTAAGGATGAGAATATTTTGTGTGCACTTACAGTAATAGGTAATTCTAAAGTGAATGGAACTGTGACAACAGCCTCAGTGAATCCATGTGTGCCCATACTTCTGTTGGTCAATGGAAACTTCCCTTCCCTGTTACAGAATTTGGTGGCCTCCGTGTTGACCATAAAGGTGAGCATTTGTTCTCCTAGCTTCACCCCACCTTGGGTTCCTCTTCCATGTCGGGGTGACAGACAGGACTGAACACATCATATCTCACTGTTGGCAGTCCTATTGCAGACAAGTGTTTGTCCCTGGCAGTGGAAAAGTGTTAGCCCCTAGGATGCTTACTCCCATGTAATGGGTTACTGTACCTTGTGTTCCCATGGGGGCACATATTAGCTTGAGCTGAGGTGCCTGATGCATGGTGGTCTGCACTGCGTTTGATGTTTGGTATTGCATGGGCCGCTGCTGTGTGAACACCAGGGCCTATGATTGTGCGGGGCAAGGGGCATATGTAGGTACAATTGTTTGTATGGGATCTGGGGCATAGGGGACTCCTGGAGTTGCCATCTGAATCCTGTACTGTGGCTGATGTGATATTGATCAGGTGGTTCATGAGGGTGACATTGCATGGGAGGCGTATTCCGACAATCTCGCACGATATGCCCCATTCTTCCATACGCCAAACAGGGTCCTCCAACCCTGCGTCTTAACCCTCCAACGCCCCCCCTTGAAAACCTCCTGTATCCCTTTTTATGTCTCGTTGCCCATCACCCCATCCCTGCTGTTGCCACTGCTCCTTTTGCGCTTCTGCTGTATTAGTGAGTACTTCTCCTTTCAGTATTATTTTTACTAATTTGTTCTGTATCAATTATGTTTCTGCTCCCCGAGCTTGCACCTCTGTCTCTTTTTTCTTCTTACTTCTTCTTTTACATAAAGGCACTGTGCGGGTAGCCCGTTGCACAGCATATGGTAAAATACTAGTATGCTTTTATCCTATGAATCCTCTGTCTCCTTGTGCCATACCTCCTGAATCAAATGAATGTAAAGCACTGGGTCCTCATCTGGTTTCATCATAAATGCCAAGATTATGGGCCTCATCACGAGTTGGGCGGTAACGCCGGTGCTAATAGCGCTGGCGCTATCTGCCCCACCACCAAACCCACCGGCGCTATTAGCGCCGGATCACAGGTTTGGCGGATTTGGAATTCCCCATTCCCCACTGAGCCCATTCAGGAATGCCCCATTGCCCATTGGGCTCAATGAGGAAATTTCGCGCTCATACCGCTGGCGGATTTCCCGCCGGTGGTATAAGCGTGAATTTTTGGCGTATTTCCCCCAGCTCAGAGCTGGGGAGAAATCCGCTGAAGCCCCGTTTTGGCAGACCCTTAAATCCGGCAGTAATAGCGCGACTGCCGGATTTAAGGGTTACCGCCAAACTCGTGATGAGGCCCTATATCTTGTTGGTCTGCGTTGGCATCTCTCAATGCCCTCCACACATGTATTCGACAAATATTAAATGGAGCATCATTTTTTGTGTACCTTTCTAATCCTACGCCTGGATACCCTGCATTTTCCCAAATGGTATTGGTCTGTTCTCTGTATATTGAAGCAAGCAAGCTATTCATATCTCCCACTGATAATGCAACTTCTGCCATTTGCTTCTCTAAGGCATATATCCATTTCTCTGTTCCTGTTTTAAGTGAGGGCAATACCTTCATTAAGTTGTTCCTATCCATATGGGGCACAGGCACATAGCAGAATAATTTCCATAACCAATTTTGACTCAGGCAAGCTACCTTCATCCCTGGGTAACTTGGGGATAGAGGGAGTTATGCCTTTTGGGTCAGTTTAAACTGGCTAAATCACCCCTGCAAGAGATTGCAGTTACTTTGGTCCTTATTAATGCTAACTTGATACTTTTGTGACCCCAGCCCTTCTGGGCTGATTGCAACTTCAGAGTCAGTCTGCAGCTGCCACCACCGTCCAGCCCAGGCCTCTCCGGGAAGCTACGCTGATTATAACTCTGTCACACTGCCAGCTACCCAGAAATTGCCTTCACTCACAGTCCCAGTTCAAGTCCCGAGTGAGATTTGGCAAGATGCATTTATGCTCCAACAGCAGTGCTACCAAACGACATCCCAGCTTTCTCACTTGATGATTGTAAAGACTGGAGGGTGTATCTGTACTTATGTCCTCTATATGGTTGGGACAAAGGCACACGGCACCCAAGCCAAGGTTCTCTATATGGGAGAATGGACAAGCAACCAAGACGTAAGCTCTCAGGAGGTGATGCAGGCAGGTGCTTAAGTATCGTGAGTCCCCAAACCTCACAAAGCAATGTCCACAGACTATTTTAGGTGATAACATGGCTTCTTTATATAGAAGGTTGCTAAATATATATACACATACATAATAACACTTTGTAGTCAGGCAGTTCTATTCAAAGAATGACAATTATATGCACTCTATGTGGTACCGCTCTAAACTTAAATTCAGTAATAAATGCATACAGTTTTAAATAGGCATTTAAATTCTTAAGTGAGGTGTAACAGCATAGATTAAGGAGAAAGGCAGGTTAGTTATGAACATTGGCAGAATGCTTTCTTTAGACTAGATCAATAATTCTGTGTGAGGATCCCCCATCTGGGCAACCTGTAATGAAAAAGTTAGGGCGTAGCTTATTTTGTCTTTTACAGCCCAACCCAGAGTTTCTCGATTTCATTTGATGATTCCCTTTGAGGATGGACCCTCCCTTGGAAGAAGAAGCCACTGAGGTGCTAAGTCCAAGATGAAAAATGGAACCAAAATCTTTCTGAAGTGCAGCAGTTTTACTCTTCATGGTGCTTTATGTTGGTCGATGATTTCTCTGACTGTAGAAGTCCTGGGAAGATGAAACTTGACGTGGGCTTCTTAAAGGCATGGCAGATGAGAATAAGAACCCTCGGGACCTTCGATGACTTTTGCCAGCGATCGGTGGCCCAACCACTTGAGTGCCCTAAGGGCCCTCACCAAACCTGGACCCTTGGGATATCTTTGTTGGATTCTGGTAGCGGAAAACCCACCGGCGGATCTTCCTCTGCACTCAACGACCCTGGACCTGAAACAACAAGGAAATATCGAGGCTGAGTACCACAAAGGAAATACACCAATCACGGGCTAAAAGATTCACAGATCCTTTATTACTGTACAGTTTACAAAGCAACACAGATAGCTATCTGGCTCCCAACACCCTGCAATGTGTACCAGCTCGACAGAGAGAGGTGAGAGAGTGCTGGACGTCTAAACATTTGTGCTTTTATACAATTTTGAGTAATATTGTCCAGCCTCTCTTCACGTTAATAATTTGTGGTCTAGAGTTCGTGCCTAGTTCACATACGGATTATACAATATTATACAAAGGATTACATAGGTTTGCATTTCCATGGAGGCGCAATAGCGATGTATGTTCTCAAATCCCGCAGTAGGCATCATTCAATATCCCTTTACAATTGCGTTCAGCCTGTGTCTACGCTCAAGGTTTGTTCTACATTGTCCCCAATGTGTATTCACGGATGAGTCTTCTGCACGCAGGCAACACTTAAACAACAGTTCATATGCAGTGCAAGGACTTATTGCCTAGTCGAAACAGTCGGCTCTCGGACAGTCTAAACATTAACAGAACTCAAAGGTCGGGAAGCTCGGTTGCAAGCTGAAAACATAGTCCACCATTTTAGAACAAAGAACATACAAATAGAAATCAAAATGGCGGATGAATCTTAAAATGGCAGCAAAGTCAACCCAAAATCGGAACTTTGCAACATGGTTTTCCATGTAGCGCGAATAGGCTTAGGCCAATATAAATATAAAGGAGGCACTATACAATTACCGTTTAACAAACCCTCCTTTTGGCCTAAGCCAAGTGCTTTATTAAAAATAGTTGCTTCACTCATAACTCCACGTCTCAATGTCCGTAATTCCTGAATCACATTCATCAAATATATCAATTGTCATTAGATCTTTGACAGTAATATCCCTCATCACAATTACATTAGTCATCTTCTCAGGTGTGTGCACTTTTGGTCTTAATGTTCCTACAGTTTGCGCACAACATCCCCCTAACATCGAACACATGGCAGGAAGACATTGTATGCAACAACAACAGAACAACACAATGCCAAGGATTACCATTAAGACTGAGAGAAGCTTCCAACCTCAAGACCGTAAGAAGTCCCAGAACCAAGTACTAAGATCCCAGTTCCCCTCAGGAACATGCACTTCTGAGCTTAGGACGTGCAGATTTTGTATTGCCTTGAATATGGTCAAGGAGGAATCAGGTACGAAAACACAACAAGCGGACACCACTAATTTGCATACTCCACCACGCTCAGCCAGGATGACGTCTAACACCACCCGGTTCTCTAGAGCCACTAATCTAATTGCTTTCTGTTCTAGAGTCATGTTGTAGAGTATGTCAGTGGTCCGGTTGATGGTTCTCTGCAGTACTCTTGCCAGTCTCCTAATGTCCTTCATGCTCTGTCCCCAAAATGGTACAAAGGATTTTGCTACATCACCCATAACTTGTGAAGGAGTATCACCGTTCTCATCCCGCCTTGGACGAGCCCTAGAGATCTCAGTGGTACTAGCTACATATACCCCTGGTAGCAAGATACTCAAATAACAAGTTCCCTGACAATCCCTAGGTAGCCACGGATAAGCTTCATTACCGCAAACGAAATAAACAGGATCGCCTACATACAAAGGTCTGTCCTCACTGGTCAAGTTTGCAACATTGGTACAACCCTCGAAAGTACCCATCGACTGAGAACCATTCCTTTGTATGCAGAAGGAGACAGAGCTGGGGCTATGATTGATAGTGTAGGAAGGCCTACGGGAGCCATCTTGAAAGAAATCAAAGATGGGAAAGGTCTAGATAGTCTATTGGAAGGCCTAATAGAAGCAACATTAAGCTTGCCCCTATTTGCAAAAAGTGACCATCCCAGAGGCGTCAGGACTCACCTTTCAAACTCATTCAAATTAGTCCCGTCAAAGTTCCCTGAGATGCTATCATTCCAACAACCAAAGAATAGAAGTGTGTTATTGTGATAGTTCTGTCTGTGTTGGGAGTCCCTAGGAGATAGAGTGTGCAGGTGCACGAAAGGTGTAGACCTAGTGGGAACATGCTCAGTAGGCAAAAATGTTTCGAGTGGATGCACTCCTTCGATATACCAAAACCCAAGAGCAATTACTACTGTAAGACTGGTTAACACATTTACAACAAAACAATACATCCTCAAGGACCATGTATTTGACTGTCCAATGTCTTTGTTGGCCACACAATCGATCAGTCGCTCCGCATGAGTAGAGATAATGACAGGCATTGTTCCACAAAGGTCTTTTCCGAAAAGTTCCTGCGAAAACACTGTAGTCCGTTTGCTGGTGATCTCCTGATCACATGGTTTCTACATTGAAGATAGTTTTTCGCAGTCCCCAGCCACTTGCTTATACTTCAGCACAAAAGTGGCAAAGGACAAGCTCAACAATCGTTTCCTGTGGGCACAGCCGGGCTGTGCAGTAAGTCTAGAGCCGTGGACGCAGATTGTACCTCAAGACTCCAGGTACTGCGTGATCTGCGAACAGTGTGTCGTTACTTCCTGGTGGAAGTGGTGAAATAACAACAGCATCGTGCAAGGGTGCGGAAGGATCTGAATAAAATTTCAGAGACAAAGAAGCAGTCTCCCCAGGCCCCTCAAGCTCAGGAATTATTTCCGAAACACCCTTGATGCTGTTCAAGACTGCTTGATCATTGGGAACAGAGCAAGTAGGTTTTTTCTTATCTTCTTCATCGTGTGGCAAAGGGAAAGGTATCCTCTTGACATGCGTTGCATGGTTCCAATGTCATTTCCCAGCTACTCGTACGGCAGTCTGTGTGGGCAATAGGACCTGGAAAGGCCATCTCCAGCGTGGTGTGAGACTGGATGCTCTCTCAAATGACTACGTGAGCACCCAGTCGCTGGGTCGAATTCTGTGACCTGGCCCCTCGTATTTAACTGGGAGGGCTTCTCGCACCTGTTGATAAATCAAATACAAATATTGAGTTAACTGATCACATTATTCAGAGAGAAGTAAATGCTCTACATCTTTCAGATACATAGGCTTGGGGAGGTTCCAAATGTGGGATGGCCTCCCCATAACTATTTCAAACGGGAGAGCCCAGTCCTAGTCTGTGGGGTTGTTCGCATTGACAGGAGTGCTATCGGTAAGGCGTCTGGCCATTTCAAATTGCTGCCGGCACAGACCTTAGCAATCTTATTCTTTAAAATACCATTGTGGCGTTCTACAAGTCCAGCCCTTTGAGCATCTCTAGCCGAATGGAACCGTTTATCGAACTGTAATCCCGAGCATACTTGCAGAATAACAGCAGTGATAAAATGTGGACCATTATCCGACCAGATGACCCTCTGCAAACCAAACCTAGGAAAATATTCCTTAAGCATGGTTTTTGCCGTTGTCATTGCTGTGGCATCTTTCACAGGGAAGGCTTCAACCCATTTACTAAAAGCACAAATGACTACTAGAACGTACTTGAAATTATTACAGCGCTCCATCTCAATGAAGTCAAAGTGAATTACTTCAAAAGGCACAGAGGGTGGACCAAAACTACCCCTCGGTGTCGATGTACCCTTCCCCACATTATGCTGTAGACAAACCATACAACTCTGGACGAAACGCTCAGCAGTTTTTGGGATGTTAACTTTTACCCAGTCAGATTCTAATATTTTGCAGATCTTCCTAGCACATATATGAGTGGAACCATGAGCCATTGTGATAATTGCAGTGACATACGCATCGGGTAACATCCATTTTCCCTTTGAATTATCTACCCAACACCCTTCTTCATCAACCTAGCCAAGCCCTCAGCCCATTGTTTGGTTTCTTCTAGAGTGGCATCTGCTTGAATATTTCTTATGGAGTCAATCCCTTCATCAATAGTACAAGTGTGGGTGGCTTCCCTTGTAGCATACATATCTGAGTATAAATCAGTATCACTCTGTTTAGCTATCCTGTCAGCAAAAGCGTTCCCCTTTCCTACATCATCTACTACTTTCCGATGTGCCGCGCACTTTATGATTGCTAGTTGAGTAGGAAGTGCAAGCGCTAAGAGTAGCTCTCAGGTGCTCAAAGGTGCCATATTGGATTATCGTTCCATGTGAGGTCAAGAAACCTTGTTCTGCCCATAATCTACCGAAGTTGTGAACCACCCCAAAAGCATACTGGCTGTCAGTAAATATATTCACTCTAAGCCCTTTGGAAAGTTCACAAGCTCGAGTCAGTGCAATAATCTCTACGGCCTGGGCAGAGTTATACGAAATTCTCTTGGTTTCCACAATCGTGCTTAATGTAGTGATGGCATAAGCAGCAGTGGATGTACCATCTGGAAGTTAGAAGCAGGAGCCATCGCAAAACAGCTCCCCTTGAGGATCGTTCAAAGGTATATCTTTTAAATCAATTCTGCCTTTAGTTTCTTGTTCTGTGGTATAAAGGCAGACGTGTGACATTTTGTCACTACAAGCAATATCTTGCGGAAGAGGTAACAGTTCAGCTGGATTCAATACGCAACACCTTTTAATTTGGATATGCGGTGCAAACAAGATCAATTCATATTTTGTTAATAGTGCAGAAGTAAGGTGTCGTGTTTGCGTTCTATTTAATAGAACATCTACAGAGTGAGGTACCAACAAGGTTAAAGCATGGCCTAGGACCATACCCTCGCTCTGCTTTACAAACGCAGCAGCAGCAGCAACAGCTCTCAAACATCTCGGCAAAGCGCGTGCAATAGGATCAAGGGTGGAGGAAAAGTAACCGCACAGCCTATTCTTCCCCCCATGTTCCTGCGTTAACACAGCCAAAGCACATCCATCATGTTCATGCACGTACAACTCGAAGGCCTTTTCATAATTTGGTGTGCCCAAAACTGGTGCTGAACACAGTGCAGTCTTGAGCAGATCAAAAGCTTTCTGGTGTTCCAAGTTCCACGTTAGTGGCAAAGAAATGCCCTTCTTTGTCAATGCCAACATTGGTTTGATCACTAGCGAAAAATTAGGGATCCACTGTGTACAGTAAGAAGCCATTACTATCAAGGCTCTGACTTCCTTCTGTGTATTTGGGACAGACATGCTAGAAATTATTTTAATTTGTTCCGGTGTCAATCTTCTTCCCTCTATGACAGGAGATAGCCTAAATAGGCAACCTCCTGTCGACAATACTGAAACTTTATGTCCATGTTTTGCTAGATGAATGAGCAATAACACAGTGCCTTCCTTGCAAGCACTTTCTGAGTCTGCAGCAAAAAGAAGATCATCAACATATTGCACTAATGTACAAGTAAAAGGCAACTCAAGTGTATCGAGCTGCTCTTTCGAAGACCTACTATAAATGCTCTGACTCTCCGTGTACCCTTATGGCACACGGGTGAATGTAAACGAGCGTCCCCCTAGAGTGAACGCACACAAAAATTCTACTATCCTCGTGTATGGGAATGCTAAAGAAGGCATTCTTAAGATCCACAACACTGAAATTAGTAGCAGAAGCTGGAATCATCATTAGCATAGTCGTTACATCAGGAACAATTGGAAATTGTGGAGCAACAATCTTATTGATAGCACATAAATTGATAATGAAACAGAAAGGAATTGCATTATCCCCTTTCTTATACACAGGTAAAATCAGACTACTGCACAAACTTCCTACAATTTCTTCAATTACCCCACGATGTACAAAATCAGAAACTATACACTTCAAAGCTTGCTCACCATCAACTGAAATCTTATATTGTGGATTTCGTGGCATCTTAACTCCTGGTTTCAAAATGATTTGAACAGGCTCAATTTGCAAAATACCAACATCATTGTCATCAATCGCCCATAAACAATCCGGAACTTCACTAAATTCCGGCGGCAAAGGTCTAGTCAGAAACTGTGAGGCAGAAAATTGCTGTGGTGAAATCGTCAAACACACTCCACCCGAAGAACAATGAATTACCGCATTTAATTCCTTCAACAGATTCACCCCCAGCAAACTCTCTCCACAGTTTGCTGTCAAAAGAAATGGACAGTGATCTGTAAATGGACCCAGTGAAATCGGCACAGGCAAAGAAACCGGACTAACCACTGGCGTACCAGAATACCCTACAGAAATGTTAGTCTGCCCTGACAGTGGAATGTCTGGAACCCGTGAATGATCAATGGAACACGTCTGTGCTCCTGTGTCTATCAAAAATAGATACTTCCTATTCCCCACCATCATCTCAACGTAGGGACCTCTATGATTAACGGGAATAGGCGTTGGTTCCAGACTCTGCTTCGGGCTGTCCTAACGGAACAATATATCATCAAAGGCAATATCTTCAGAGAGATAGGCAGTAGAAGGATTATCAAAAATATTTCTGCCATCCACACTAAGTTGCTGATTATCTTGCGAAAAAGACTGGGAATGTTGAGCAAACTGACTTCTGCCAGGTCCCCTACCCCACAGCGGCCTCGTCTACCCATGACACCATATGTGTTATTTGACCTCTGCTAGAGGATCGGGCATTGTGCTTGCCAATGACCCTCTTTTCTGCAATAAGCACATTGGTTCGCGTGTACACGACCCAACGGCACATTACCTTGTGGAACAAACTGTCCTCGAAACCGTGTACTACCCCCTCTAGGCCCTCTAACTATCTGTTGCAACAATACCTTAATTTACAGATCTCCTTTTTTCTTTTCAATCCTTTCTTTCTCATTATTGACTCTATTCTCATAATACTGAGCCATATCCAATACTTCAGACTGTGATTTAGCTTGTTAAGCACTCTCGGAAGTCATCATTTGTGACTGGATATCAGGCAACAATCCACGCACAAATTTGTCCACAAATAATCTTTTACCTGATTCAGTGCTTAAATCCTGTCTGCTAAAATCTGAGAATACTTGTTCGAACCGATTAAAGAATTCAGTAGCACCTTCAGATTTTCCTTGGTTACAAGCAGTAAGTTTGTCCCAGACAATCCTTCTCTCGGGAATTATGGTCTTCAATTTTGCTACTATTCTATCTGGCAAAGTCAGTATCACCTGTGGTGGTCTTTCACCAGCTTTCCTTTCTCTATCTTGCTTAACCAAGCTATCCCATGTGTCACCTAACCCCACTGCATCATCTACTGTCCTAATCTGTTTCCATAAATCAGCAGGTAGGAGTACGGGAAACAACAAATCTATATCACCCAGAGTAAAAACTTATGATTGCAAGACAGATTCTATATCTTTGTAAAACCCTGTTGGGTTTTTCCTAATGTCTGGAATGGACTGTCTAATAGTATTCACTTCCTGTCTTGAGAATGGAACGTGAACAAACTGTGATATATAATGTGCATCAATATCATAGGCGGCTACACCCGTCACAGCATTAGCCGGGACCTCGACTTTAGGAACAATTGTCGGAGGAACCTCTCTCATAGGCAACTGAGAAGTAGGAAACTCCGAACGCTTACTAATCAACAGAGCTAAATCGAGCGCTAAAGTGGTGGAAGCAGTATCAGATGCAAAAGCTCTCTTATAAATATTCATTAATTCTGCGGGACAACAAATCTTTTTCTTTATACATTCATCCTGCAGGTATGCTACCATTACTTATAACACTTTCCTCTGAATTTCTGGAGTACACTGACTATACGTGTCATATACTTCTACGGGAGATATCGACATGTCTGAAATCCATCTAAGTGCATCTCTTGTGCAAATTCGCATTTCTTCACTCATCGACTTACAAAGAGGAAGGAACCATTTCTGTACATTAAAATCATCCAAACTATCACCATCTATTTCAACATTCTGCAACCTTTCTAACACCCTTATAAACTCGAATACCCTCTCGACATGCTCATATACTTTCTCTGCAGTATCTCTTCAATAAGCTAAAACATTCAAATCCCTCAACCCTTGTGGGACATCTGTGTCCTTCAGTCTATTCCATATTACAGTCAAATGTATTCCCATCCCTTCGATAAAGACATATTGCTCGGGAGGACTTTCTAGATTAGAGAGTGTAGCTAAGACATCAGATTGTTCACCTTTCTCTATACATTGTCTAGCCCATGCATTCAAGTCTCTCTTTCTCTCTTTGAAAACTGTATGTCGAGTTACAATTTTTGATTCGACACTCGCTCCTCTATCAACTACACGCGGAGCAGAACCGCTTGGAAAAGAAAGTGTAGATGAATCCGGTACAACAGGTAGTGGAGACACTATTACTGGCGCCATAGACGAATCTATTGGAACCGCAACAGTCGGTAAAGGTGAAGGTACAGGCGGAGGAACAACAACAGGAAACGGAGCAATAGCTGGCGGCGGAGGAGCAATAGGAGGAGCAGGAATTGCTATGGGAGGAGGAACGACAGCAGGAAGAGGTAAGACAGCAGGAACAGGTACATAAGGAGGTGGTGCAGTGGCACCAGGCCTACGTTCATTTAAGAGTTTATCAATTAGTTCATCTGATACATAAAAATCTTAGACTGATATATTTTCTGTATACCAAGTGGAAAAGCCCTATCCATGTTTCTAACAGACTCTGACTGTTTTTGTTGGTCATATAATAATGCCTTTTCGAGGTTTGACATATGTCGACATGTATGTTTATCTTTACTTGTAAGTTGCTGCATAGCTTCTTTTTTCCAATTTTGTATTACACCAAAAGCGGCAGGTCTAGCTTTTTTCTTTAACAATATAGATTCGAAATACTCTATACGAGAAATCGCAAACCTACCATTGATTGGCCACTGAAGTAGGGAAGCATGTCTAGTTTGTCTGTGCCAAATATCATTGAATACCATACTACCAATGCCGTACTTACAGTACATAGTACATGCCGGCGAACCCTCCTATGGTACCGGATGGCCAAATTCCAAAGATTGTCTGTCTGTGCGGAATAACACCCTGAAACAGGCAGACAATTTCCCAGGCATATCAGATCACTGGTGTTTCCTGGCAACTATTGCGCTCGCGAGAACAATACTACAACCAAATATCAGGATACTTAGGAATCGGGGCACGACTCACCTGATTCAAAGGACTAAGGGAGGTCCGATCGGATTACAAAGGACAACAAAGGACTCTCGTGGTTGGTGATTTTGGCAAAACTGCCCGCCTCGATATATGGACCCTCGTCAAGATGCCAGAAAGAGGCAGTCCAGTTACAGCAGAGAAAACACAAAAGGAAGCTCAGGTAATCCGCAGCAAAGAAGGAAGCAGAATCCGAAGTCGGAGGGCAGCGGAAAGATGCTGCGAGAGACAAAAAGCCAGCGTAAGGGAGAGAGCAGGCAGCAGTCAGCAAAGGAGCCAGAGCGAGAGGGTAAGGAAAGCGGAAACAGAAGCGAGCATGAAAAAGACAGAAAAGGATAGAAACCGGGCAGATCACCGCCAAGAGGAAGTACACAGAGAGCGAGCGCAACAAAGCTTAGCAAAAAAACCTAACAAGTCGCAAAGCGCCAGCCGCTGGGGAACGAACTGAATTATAGGTTCGCGTCTGCTTCTCCAGCGGTTCCATACCCTCCCGCCTTCTGGAACTGTGACAGTGATATAGGAGTGAGGACTGGGTTCTGGAGAAAGGTTTCTAATGGGCTGTGAGCCGGAAGGCAGGACTTTTGCCTGGTGCTTTTTTGCCTGGTTCTTTTTGCATGTTTTTTTTGCTGCATGACAGAGTCTGCTTTGGGCTGTGATGGAGTCTGCTCTGTGCTGACTGACTGGCTGAGATTGAGGCTTTTAGCCCACAAATATAACCCCGTTGGTTTACACTCAATGCTACATATTAGTACTGATATACTAAATCACACACACTGCATGTGCTACAATGTTAGCATTTGTTGAAACTAGTGGCACACCATCTCTGTTGAAATGAATGGCACACCATCTCCCTACAAACTCCAGTATACCAAATTCAAACTCTGATTGTGTGACCACAGAAGGATGAATATATGTGTTTTCTCATGTCTGTTGTGGTTATTTGATTGCATTGTTGCTGGGGAATCTACATGGAAGTTCACTGGTGTCTGAGCATTTCATTACCACTGCTGGCTTTATGAGCAGAGTACCATGTTCAGAGCAATGATCCTTCATCTTAAAAGAACTCAAACTTGGAAGCATTCACTAATTCAAGTAGAATTCTCCAATCTCCAACTTCTTCCTGTCTAATACCATTAAGTCTGAGCACATTCCTACTTTCATATGTGCATGCCATCATATATCAATACTTTACATTTATTTGAATATGATTTTCTAAAGAAGCTATCATTTCATTTTATCAACACGTGGAAAGATTTCACTTTATCAAACTATCATTTTTTTCATCATTTTTATCTTTTTTTTTGTAACGTGCATCATGCCACCAATGGCTGCTTACATGCTCAAAATGTTCGAGGGGTTTTGGGCTATCAGGCCTGACAGTATGAACGGGTAAATGGATGTTAGTGAATCACAACAGGAAGGTTTTCAAATCCCTTATGAAACTTTGATGGTCTGGTTGTAGTTGAAAATATGTGGATCATTTTTCCAGTTGGAGTATCAATGATAATCCAGCAATTTGTACCTAACATTCTTCAGTCTCTGCTGGTTGATTTCCCACAGTTTTGGGCAGTCAACCATAGGGATCCAGCCACCTGGTAATATCAGACAGCACCAAAGATTGCTTTATGAGTAAGGCAAATCATGTTAAAGACCATCCTTTGCTTCAATTGTACTCAGTGGAAGGTGTTAATGGTGGGTGTTAGATGGTTGTTGTGCTTTAGATGTTGATTATGATTCCAAGCGTGAAGCCTTTTGTAGCTTGTGTTTATCCTTTTCCAGGAGGCTTGCATAAATTCTCTAACAGTAGTCGAGCCTGAAAATGAAAACTAGGGAAATATTTAAAGTGGTTTGTAGTAGGGTAAAGACCCCACAGTGGAGCGTTAAATGGAACAAAGTCAATGTTGTGACTCTAGAAATCTTCAAGTAAAATGAAACGTTCATATCAGGGTGATTTTGCACAACATAAACCCTCTTTATTATAACAACACATCTCTGAATCATTCACTAGATTCTGGGTTTCAGGTAGAGATTTGGGTCTAGGGTCCATAGGACATGTCTCACCAAATCATAGCATACAAGAAGTGTGCAATCCCAATATTAGAACCTCTTCATTAGTCGTTTTATGGCTTCGATTTGTTGCAGCCATTCAAGCTGCAGTATGTAACAGATATTCTCCTACCACAGGTGGGCACCAGCTTACTCTTCCTGATTCATGCACAGCTGTGTTTGATCAGTGTTCATGCACAGCCCAAATAGATGTTTTGCAAACGTAGTGGCCCGGAGATACATGTATATTTAAAAGAGGATTGGGGAGTAAGATAAGCCTTCGGGGGCCCTGCACACACTCGTTTTTACATGGGAGTTTGTCTTATCGCGACAGCACCGTCCAAGCGGTATGCATTGGTCCAGTTTTGTGCAAGGCTTGTGATGCTACATTTTTCAGGTTGACTAACATGAATGCTAGTAGATCTTTCACAATCAAAGCAGAAACCTGCCTTGGACCCTGGCAGAGAGAAATGGTTCTCAAATATCCACAAGTGGTGTTGCCCCCCCCCCCATCCCCTTACAAGCCATATGGTGGATTTTCAATCACTTAGTTCATGCAAGACGTTACCTGGGAAGTTACAATTGTTTCTAATGCCTTGGTCACACATGGGATTTGAGATTTCTGTAATAGTTGGACAAGCACACGAGATCAGTGCTCAGCTTTTTAAGCAGAAGTGTATGAATCAGGTGTTCCAAACTCCAAGTTACTGCACAGTGGCTATGTAATGCTTTGATTAGAGAGGTTCTCCTTAGGGAAATCACTGGGAGGACCACATTTGTCACCCCTGCGTTATACGGATCTATGATTGGAAATTAGCATTGGAAGGTAGTGACAATCTTAGAGTTGTCCTGCAATGATGCTAGGTCTAAAGTAGACAGTGGAGAAAGGGCTCTAACATATCGGTTTAGCTGTCTGAGGTCTTAGTTGAAGCATTCATTTTCTCCAAAGTGTATTGGCTTGTTTTAGCAATTGCCCACAGAGGCCACTTTGTCTAGAGTCTAAGTCATAAAATATAATAGACATTTCCAAATAACTTATGGCAAACAGCTGGCAGTTGGATTGTGGTAGAGGCTGTTAGAAAGTGAATCTGCTGGCAACAAATAAGGTTTCTATAAAGTATCTGGAAGTTACTGAATCAATTGTCCCAGCACAGATGCTGCAGTTGATGTAGATATTGTTGGCTAATGACCACAAATGTTGGGAAAGGTGATAGACAGCAAGTCTTCTTTCTTTGGGGGCAAGTGGACGATCTCCAAATAATGTAAAGGTGAAATCTGGAAGCACATTTCAGAATAAGTTATTCAAAACAGGCATAGGGTGGCCTTAAGATTGCCATGAAGTTAATGATAGCTGAATGTATGAGGACCAAATAGATCCGAAAGGAACTCATTCTTCATAGATGTGATAATGGTAATGGTTTACTTTTTATGAATGGGTAACATTTATATGCTTTCTGAACATTGGCCAATCTGTTTAAATGAGATCCTTTTGGGATTACCTTTGTCTGTGTAATGTCAAATCATAATCCCAATGGGAAACAGGGAAGTCTTAAATTCATAATCTTTAGTATGGAAGCAAACGCAACTCCTCTACCCTCCTTATGGTTTTTATTTGATGAAGTTGTAACTGAAAGGAAGAGAATTTGCAGAGAATTGAGGTGCTGTCTCTGAAAAGGACATCACTAATTACCAGATGTAGAGGTGATTGTTTAATAATGGAATCATTCAATTAGGGACCTTTGTTGGCTACCAACCTGTGCCCTCAGTAGAGAAACCTTGAGGTTTTGCATGGTCTCCGGGCATATTTTTGCTCCAAGGAAAGGTTTGGCTTCATGCTAATACCTTGATGTATTAGTAATAGGGGAAATATTGCTCTGGGGCGAACATACATTGAAATAATGCACTGTCAACTCTAAGGCACAGGTCTGCAGCATTTGACTCTCCAGATATGGACTATAACTCCATACAGACTTGACCAGCATAGGTTATGGTGAAGGATCCATGAATATATAGTGTAACACATATGGAGAGCTGCAAATGGCATAACTCTGCTCTTGACCAATTTCTGAGCTAGTGTTAACATTAAACAAAATTGCACCTATACGAAAGAGTGCAAAGCTCTATAATATGGCCCATTGAGTTGAGTATTCTTCCAACTAGACTAGGATAGGGTTCAGGGATTTCACAGGGAATACATCCAATTCAGCAGAGTTAGGACATTCTGGAAAGCTCAGGAATGAAGACGGGGAAGCATTTAGTGTTATGAGTGGGCGGTGGGGGAATAATTTGCATTCAAATGTAGTCATCTGGGTGCTTTGATGGTAGATGTGTGTTTTTTTACGAATCTTCCTCTCATGTTGAAAGGTCTATTCTGAAAATGGGATGGCCTTTGGCTTTGCTTTGTAGATCTACTATGGTTGTTTGAAGCCTTACTGATAAGCATTGCAGCAGCCACATTTACTCCATAAAATAGGCAATTACTCCCAACATAAAACAATAGGGAGTCAAAATACGGCCAATACAAAAATATGAAAACTACAGACTCAGAGAATACTGTCCCCTGCTGCTAAACACACTGGGCCTCATTAGGACCCTGGCGGAGAGGGTATTACGCCAGCGTAGTGCATGGCGTACCTCTCCGCCATACTACGAGTTCCCGTAGCGCCATGGAGGTTTTCTCCGCCTGGTTTTACCAGCCGGAGAAAACCATGGCGCTACGGGACCTCGTTGTTAATTACGCCACCGTATTTTACGGTGGCGTAATTAACTCCTTCCCCACTCCCATTATACCCTATGGGGCGAAAATGGGAATGGGGAAGGGCAGAATGGGGATTGGGGATTTACCGCTCCGCCGAGGTCGGAATGGGGCGGTAAATCCGCCAACCCCCATGGCGCTATCGGCGGCTTTCCGCCATGCTTCGCGGTGCATTTAGCACCGCGAAGTCCGCCTGGGTCGTAATGAGGCCCACTGTTTCACAGATTTGTTTAGATCAGTGGCACCAACAGTACAGTGCTACATGAAGGATCTGCAGTGTTACTGCCAAATCTGAAGAGAACATTTAAGATGAAAATACATTTTGTAATTTGGAAGAACTACTAGGTTCAAAGAAGTATGAAACACAAACTGATACTGTTTTAGTGTTCATGTATATGTTTCCCTGCATCTAATATCTCTCTACTTGGAATTGGAATTACCTTTTACTTCCTAAAAAAATAATTCTACCGCCAATTTTTAAAAATAGGGAGTACAATACTCCCAATGTAAGTTTTTCTGGAGCCCTGGTCGCTGCAGTGGTTGGGATCTTTTGATCCAGAATGTCTGGCTGATTCTTCAATGCAGCCACAGATAATTGAAGAAGTGGTCCGATGTCCTCCAATCTTGTTAGGATGTGATTGATGCCCTGGATGATCAGCTGTCCAGAACTTTATGTTAAGAAGTGCTACACTTCACCTCCCCGCAATCATGAGTAATATGTCAATTTGATGACTCTGTGTCTCATCAAGGTCTTGGCAGTATCGTGGCAGTAACACTGCCGGGATACTGCCAATGTAAATAGAGTTACTGCTACTCGATCCGGCACTATTAGCACCAGAACACGACTAGCGGTATCGCGGTAAATCCCCATTCCCCATTGGGTCCATTGGAACCAGTGGGGTTTTTCAGCGCTATTAGCGCCAGCACAATTACCACTGTGCTAATAATGCCACGCTAATAGTGCCAGGCTAATAGCGCCAAAAACAGGCAAAAAATGTGTAGCTCCAGCAAAAAGCTGGAGGTAGAACTCGCACTTTTCGCCCGACTCATTATTGGGCCAACCCTTAAATGCAGCGGTAATAGCATTACTGCCGCATTTAAGGGCTTTCGCCCAACTTGTGATAAAGCCCTTTACCAAAGCCTAATGTTCTGCTGAGACTCCTTGCGTACTACTGGTCTATTTGATGCAGTATGCTAGATTTTCAACACACCTCTTTCTGGATTCCTTGAAAAGGAGCAGCTTTGCGAAGGTTATGTGGTGAACCAGAAGAAGGAATCGGATGAGAAATTATCGTTCCAGAGGTCTTTATTTTAAATTAATGAAAAAACGCCTAGCTGTCCCTATTGCTATGAAGGAATTTTCCCTGCCTAACAAACTAAACTAAGGGTGCTTGTCAATTGACCAAACCAAAATCAGTCTTCAATCCGAAAGCCCAAAACATGACTCATATCTGGCCCCACAACTGTTCAAAAACTGAACCTAAAAATAGGCCAGAGAAGTAGCCTCTCCACTTGGGCCTCCTCTGGCCAACTCAACTTTGTTTACTTAGCAGTATTTTTCATCAGTTTAAAGTGGATTTCAAGTGGATTTCAAGACTTCCTCAAAACAAAGTTTCTAATCCTCTTTTCACGTTCTGTATAGTAAGTTTTAAGTCTTTTCAAAAATCCAATAATTCCAGTTTGTTAAAAGGAGCAAGGATTCTTGGATTGCCCATAACCTTGGGTGTTGTCTTTCAACTGCTCCTTGTTTTATGAATAAGTAATTGACCCCTGCAGGTACCCTGTCTTCCAAATATCCCAGGGCTCTGGAAAGCCTTCTGGCCATCTGTTTGGTTGAATTCAGCTGGGGTTCTCTTGGACATCAGCCCGTGTTCAGCAACTAGGTTCCTCAGGCTCCTGTAACCCTTTTGGCTCCTCAAACTTGATTTAGGTTTGTGCAATTGAAACCTCCAGGTTCCTGGTTTTCATTATTATTGGACCTCCCCAAATACACCAGGCCCTCTGATTGGCTTAACAAGCAGAGTCTCTCTTGGGCATCTGTCCATACTCAGCAATTGTTTTTTTTAATTCTCCCATAACCCTTTTGGCTTCTCCAGGTTCTTGCTTCAGAGACGTAACCGTCCATCCCTCTGCCTGGCTTTACTTCTCTGGAGCGCTTGCTTCCCGGTTTGTGTCCAGCTTGGCAGGAGTTGCACAGAAGTGTTGAATTTGGCTTCTCACTTCCGACTTGGTCTCGATGTCAGCTAACAGATCCCCGGCCCACCACAGCTGCTGTGTGGTTGCGCCACCAGGTGAGACACTCTCACTACAGTTCTGTCTCCACTTTGCCATTTTTGCTTTTCAATATGCCAGCCTTATGGTACCTCCCTTGCTCTGCTCTCTCCACGCTACTGCTGGCTATGCTGTTGCAAGACGTTCGGACATCAGAGGCTCGCCAATGCACACAATACCTTCTCCTCCACTACATCTTCCTTGCACCTTTATTCTCGCTGTTGCACCTCCACGTAGTGTGTTGGTCTCCATCAGCTGTTGCCTTCACTAGGATCAAAACATTGCCTTCAGCCAAAGACATGGGGTAAAGGTTAGAATGGTGAGTATGCCAATCCATAGCAATACTATTTGGTTTTTATATTGCCATATAGGCAGACACAAGGTTCTTTGTTGTGGGTTCCTTGTAGGAGTGGGAGTCCTTGTCCCCTAGAGGAGACACTCCCACTGAGGTCCCACTTAAGAAGAGATAAATTGCCCAGATTTGTCAGTCGTTATTACCTGGAATTCATTATTTAACATATCCTAGCTTACCATAATTAGTGTTGACACATGTTTAGACACTTGTATTTATTCCAGTGCAGTCATCCAATCTCATTTATAGTTAGTAGCTTGAGAGGGATTACATGTAGGGCTATTTTTTGGAGTTCGTCACAGCTTAACTAATACACTGCTACGATTTTGGCAATAATTTCTCTGGACCTCGAGCTCCATGTCATCATTCATATTTTGGACACCCTTGAATGGGTCACCCTTTCATGAAGGATTTTGCTCTAGAGGTGGTGCAATAGAGGATTGTTGTTTGCTTCACCTAAATATGTCGAAATATATGTGAAACAAAAATGGTTCCCATCATGTGTTTTTTCACCTACATCTATGTCGAAGGGGAAACCTTTTGGAAGGTGATGTCAGACTTCTATTTCCCCTCATTGGACACCTATGGGACCCGAAATATCAGTAGCAACGGAGAAGAGTAAAAGGTAGGGAGTGGTGCATCAGCCAGTTTGACTCCGGTGAATCAAGATGTGAGACGGGGTCCATTCTTATCTCCTCTTCATTCAATATTTAAATACATGTTCTCACTGTGGCTGTTTTGGGAGTCACACTAGATGTTCCTGTTGCAGGGGTGGTAAAAATATCCATTCACTGCTCAACAATTTTGCCATATTGATGACAGCTCATACAACTCATGATTGCCTGTGGCTAAAGGAGGATTTGTCAAGGTTCAGCAAGGAAAGGAAAATGTTGGTAAATGTTTCCAAAACCATCAACCTGGTTGTGGGGCAATGTCTGTGGCATCATGCTCTTTCAAGGCAGGTGAAGCAACAATGGAGAATGCTCAACAGTGCAACTATCGGTGGTATTTTCTCACAGCTTTAGTGGGTGTTGCCAATGTATGATACGCAGTTGAGCCCACTGGCCCATTGCTAATTAATTTTTCCAATGTATAATGAAAGGGCTAGGGCATCAGAAACCTTTGGGGCTTAGATTGTGGCACTACTTCACTTACCGACTTGAAAAAGGGGATACATTTTGTTGAATGTTGGGTGCCCCATGGGGCACACCTCTGGAAAAATTCAGGACAGATATAGGCATGTATGCCATCTCATATTGTTCTTGGTCTATTCTTGGTCTGTCTTTAGACTTCACCCTTCCTAGGAGTGCATCCTCAGGCTCTCTTAGATGTTATCATTAAGAAAATTCAAGCAGAAGCAACCAGCACTTAGAGATGTAGAGTGTCACTTTGGTGAACCCTTATGGTACAGGGAAAACACTAGACAGTGAGCGTTTTTGTTCCAAGACGGGGAAATATTTAAAAATGTATAGAGACACTCATGGCAGTATCCATTGTGATTTTTGGAAACTACCAAGTTAGCTCTTGTGTTCCATGGGGAGGAAAGAAAATCAATCAGCACTGAAAGATGGAAGGATATAGGAAAGATACAAGACCATGGCGAAGCATTCTGTTGTAAGGTCTTCTGTCCGATGGATGGGAAAGGAATTCCTTGTCAGTGTATTGTACTGAAGAGGTTTTTGGTGTGTGTAGATAGCACTAGTTATTGAAACATTTCAACCTTAAGATGAGTATATTTATTCTCACATTACTCTCCATCCACTCATCTTTCTTCACCCAGTCTATTTTGATCCATTGTATGTAAAAATATGGTTATATGTGATGTTACAGACCACAATTACAAAGTGGTAAATTTTAATATCGACAAAACACTGATTATGTTTTGTTTTTTTAATTTGGGACGCCCCCAAACCCCCTGTTTTTGTAACATTTTAAGGCCACCCAACCCTATCCTGACCCATTTAACCCCTTACCCCACTACCCCTTATTTTTTTAATTAATGTTTGCACTGTTTTTCGGTGTTATCGTCCGCTTTGAAATTTACCACTCTGTTTTGTTTGCAATAAAATGACGGCAAACCGAAAATATCACCTAATTTACGGGGAGAAAGCAGCAGTGACTGAACCAAACAAAAGCCATTTGCGGGTAGGAAAAAGACATATGGTTGATTTTCTCAGTGTGCATCACAAGTTCGGGTCAGAAAAATTCAAACACAAATAATGCTGCAAAGCAATCTTGCAGAGATTATGACATGGAAACATTGGGAATTCCCATCAATCGCAAATCTACAATAATTACCTTTGGCAAAGCCAGTAGGTCTGACGTTCCTAAATTAGAGGGTAAGCCTTTTTTGTTAGTTATGTAATACAGAACAACCCTACATCCTACGTTTGCAAAGCCAGACCTATGTTTGTTATCTTTTGTCAACATTGCACAATCAAAGGCGTTTCAAGGGCCTGTCACATTGAAATGCGGCCACAGCCCCCGTATGGGTACTCGGCGCCAATTATGTATTACACTAACCTATGCAAATGGAGGGAATGCCTCACTTGCGCAGGTACCACCCCCAGAAATGCGCAGGCCACCTGTGTGAATAAGGTGACCTGCACATTTCGTAGAGTCACACAAGCACACAAAGCACACCCTCTCTACTCTTCATAGTTGTATGTTTCTCTCAGGCCCAATGAGCACCAGTGAAACCTTGCCTGCCATTGCATATATATTATTTAGCAAAGTCATGCTCGAGTTGCATGGATTCTTTAGAATTTTGATGTTATAGCCGGTAGGGCTCTTTAGGGGGCTATGATTCTGCCAGCAGCATTGGGAGGTTAATACAGGCTCTATTTGTTCGGGCCAATTTAGTCGTCCCAGTTGTTTTTCTTTAACTATCATCGCAAAGCTTGCTGGCGCTTTTGTCATGTTTTCTTTGTGAAAATTATAACCACTATATGTACAAGTACCAGAATGCAGGGAATTGGCTCTTAAAAAATATGTAGCAAGTTGTCTTTGCATTGTTATGTCAATATCGAGGGCTTTGAAAGAATCCAGCAGTAGTTGGTTAAATCAAGGAATATCTGTGACTGTAATGTAGTTAAGCGTACATTGGAGTTCCCGTAGGAAATTAAAAAAATCACATCACTGTACATTTTTAATGCTTTGACCTTTGTTCAAGAAAGTTTGCGAACCTGTTGTTGCAGCAGATATCGTGTTTTGTGTAGTCTGGTGAGCATTGATTGATCCATTTAAAAGTTATTATGCACAGTAGTGCAGTCAGATGTTCTTTGCAGGGTTGGCCAAGGGCAAGAGTCCTCGTCAACGAAGGGAGATGGATACATGTATTTATTTCAGATGTTTTCGTATGCTAGCTCAGATGACCAAACCAAGTATGTTTGAGTTTTACGAGGCTATCATCGTTGCATTGTAAATCGCAGGTATTATTGCTATTAATGGTACAGTAATTCCCCTATTCCGTGCTAAACACTTCGCTAGTATTAAGTTCAGCACTTGTGTATATCTGAGAATAAATGGTTTCTTGCACTGTTATGCCTGAGAACAGTACATGTTTATTGGCATATTTTCAGAACAAAAAAAGAAGAAAAAGAAATCTTGATCAAGATGTGTCCAAATATTGTATTAGTTCCTAATCAAAATGTATGTAAATATTGCATTCATATATCAATTGCTTCAATGAGTATATTCAATCAAGAAACAATGCATCCATGTTCAAATTCCCATTCCAAAGCTTCACAGACAATGTATATGCGGAGATTAATGACAAATTACCAGTCCAAATATATACAGATAATGAGTATGCAAGTTAATTACCAGACTGATTCATGGAATTTGTGCACTAAAAAACGGGGATTTGTGCGCCATTCTGCCCGCAAATCCCCATTTATTAAACAGGGATTTGCGGGCAGAATGGCGCACAAATCCCCATTCTTTCGGCGCACAAATTCCATGAATCAGCCCCTATAAAAGTGTTTAGCGTGGAATAGGGGAATCACTGTAGCATTGTTTGTATACATGTAGTTGGGCTGGGGTAGCCCTTCCATTCCTCCCAAACCGCAGCCATCACTTTATATCTATCATTGTTTTTAGTCATAGGGATTAAGTACGCCACCTAACTGCTTGAAGTCTCAGCGCTCTTAGAAACTAGATAGCCCGCAATTTCTTGACTATCATTGCTATTATGTTGGACCGATTTTAAGTGAGTTGCTTAATCCTCCGGGTTCAATCAGCTCTGGGGGCTATGGGGGGGGGGTTGATTATTTCCAAGTCAGGTGGTAAAAGGCACGGGAATTTGGGCGGATCTCGGTATTCCATGTGTTGTATCCCTTATATAATGTAATGGTATTTTCAAAGAAACATAGCACATAATGGCCAAAACAATGTGAAATAGGCCAGTGAGAACAGTGGACAATCAGTAGAAACAATAGCCTCGCCATTGGCCACCTGTCTCTTTATGGTATGGTATGGTATGCTATGGTATGGTATGTTATGGTACGGTACGGCATGGTATGGTATGGTATGTCATGGTATGTCATGGTACGGCATGGCATGGTATGGTATGGTATGGTATGGTATGGTACGGCATGGTATAGTATGGCATGGCATGGTATGGTATGTTATGGTACAGTACAGCATGGTATGGTAGGGTATGGTATGTTATGGTACGGTACAGCATGGTATGGTATGGTATTTGATAATTGTAGAGTGGGAACTATCTGCTTGAAAATACATCTTGGCACTGAAGATAGTCACCATCAGGAACAGCGAAACAAGGAATTAAAGTGGAAAGAAAATTATGTTTAATTTCCACCTAAACTCCGGTGGTTTCCCTTAAAGTGAAGATGAGTAGGCAAGGCATTCCATAGTTTGGCAGGAAGAACCGTAAAAGTACGCCCGTCCGACGCAGTTAATCTACACTTGTGAACAACAAAAGGGGCCAGCAGAATCTGAACACAATGGATATAGTTCATAGTATACGAGCCAATCACTAAAGAAAAGCTCCCTGGTTATAATAAGATGTGTGCACCAGACACAAACCTTTGAACTGGATACGTGTTTCTACTGGTAACCAGTCTAACAACCTAAAAGTTGAAGACGTGTGTGCCTTGCGTCCAAAATAAAAACTCAGTCTGGCTGCAGCAGTTTGCACAATCTGCAGTTTACTTAAAACTGTTCTGAGCAGTCTCAAATAAACTGCATTGCAGAAATCAAGACGACTTGCTACAAATGCATTTACCAATACGACTGGATGTTATGCAGGAAGATAAAATAATCTTATTTAGAGGCAGCAGAAATCAGGTTGTATGGAATGAAGATTCCTTTACGAAGTTGAATAGGGCTTTGTCCATTATGTTTGGAAATCCCAAGGTGGGCAATGAAGTCCTCGCGGGAGAGTATGCAGCCCACCTTTGTTCCTTTGCTCAAGAGAAGGTCGATGCTATAAGCCCCCAGTTTAGACATAAGCATTTTGTTGATGCATTAGTTCAGGAAAGGAAGAGGGCCCTAAACTCAAAGATTATGGCAAGGTCATTGCCGGGGCAAATAAATTGATTTTGGTGAAATTAAGAACCTAAAACTGAAATTAAAGTACTCGCTGTGGGGCCATCGTGCCATCATTGCTCAGCAAGATGCAGAAGCCATGTTGAAAGCCCTGTCAATTAAGCATGAATGGATTAAGAGCTGTGGTTCCCCTCAATTGGCTTTACAGGTCAATCTCATTGCAGAGGAAACATGGGTCGAACAATTTACAAATGTTTTTGCGGCCAAGGGTGAGGAAAACTATTATCCCTCTGGAGAAAAGTAGTCCTTACTTTTGAGAGTGAAGATACCCTCCATTTATTTTTTAAATGTAGTGCCTCGTGAGCTCTGGGACCTGATGGGATTTCTAAATTTGAATTAAAAAGGCACCCAGAATTATGGGTTAATATCTTGTACATGATATTTCAGCAAATTGTTAAAACTAAGCAAATTCCTGCCTTCTTGGAAAACCGCGATTATAATCCCCGTTTTTAAAAAAGGTGATTGCTCCCTACATACTAATTATTGTCGAATAGCCTCTTTAGACAGTCTGGGAAAGATTTTTGAAACATTATTACTGGAAAAGTTGAAGGACTGGGTACAGTAGTCTCCGTTCAAATTTTACCTAATCCAATCAGGATTTGTCAAAGTTATAGGCACTGGACTAAATGGTTTTATTGTGAATATGGGCACAAAGTAAGGGCAAAAAGATCTATGTTGAGTTGATAGATTTTGCGTTCGGATTTGATATCGCTGATAGGATTTGATAATGCTGGTCTAAGTTGCGATTATGGGGCTGTCCAGGCAATCTCCTCGACATTATTGTTGAATTATATAGTGATACATCCATGCGAGTAAGGCTGAGCCAGAAGGGGAAGCTCTCAAAAACATGTATACATCATGGGGCCTTCAGGGTTGCATACTTGCCCTGGCATTGTTCAACTTGTTCATTCTGGATTTGGGAGATCCCTGAGGAAGGCTCATGCACGGAAGTTCTGTCCAGTGGTTTCTACGTGGGGATGATTAATTGCTGCTGGACAGGATCCTCATTGGTCTCTAAAGACAATGATTATATAACACAAAAACACATTGCTGCAAAAGAAATGGTACTATTCACCTTACAAATGTGTTAAATTAGTAGAGTACCTTTTGGCTGGGACTTTTGTATCAAACCTCGCCCCGAACTCAATCATGTTAGTGCATGATGCGTGTAAATAACTACCACATATACCATAACATTTTCAATATATAATTATTATTATGATACTTTTACATTTTGAATAACATAAGAAAAATACAGACAAAGGTTCCGGTATGTTAAACACAAAATGTGAACAAGAAGTATAAAAAACAAGGGAAAACTTAAACCATTTTCCAATCCTGTTGTTTAAAGACAGTGGAGTGGGAAAAATGAAAAGGGTAGTAATGTAAGTGAACAGAAACCCAGTGCTGGAGGAAAGAGACTGAATAGGTGTCGCTGAATATAGTGAAGTCAGGAAAAAAGATGGAAATTAAAAAGACTTAGTTTCAAAGTAAGATCTAAGCCTGATTTTCTCACAGCAAGAGAAATAATCAATTAACAATTTGCAGAGGCAGTTCTGGGTATTAACTTGTTACTCCAGAGACTTGTTTGTGTATACTTGAAGTCCAGTGTGTATACACATATTAGCCTATGTTATGAATTCAAGGCAAATCTGCTTCTTATAAATGCAGTAGAAAATCCGGGTTTGTAATTAATTAATCAAACCAATCAATTCTTTAGTTCCTACTGATGTATATTTATATAGATTTTTATATGAAGGAGTCTATACGTTTTTTTAGAAGTTCATTTACTGGACTCTATGAAGAAACCCCCATTGGGTTGTGCTTCCAGAAGGTCTGTTAATTCCCAAAAGCGGGAAAGATGGTCATGTGTCCACAAGTAGGATCTAGAAGCCGATTCCCCTTAGTCTTATTCGCGTTTCGGTGGTTTGGTGCAGCCACCTTCATCAGGGCGAATTTATGGTACCCTATTGGGAAAAAAACAAAAAGGAAATGGATGGAATTGAAGTCCAAAAAATGTTATGCTAAGTGGCAATTGTGCAAGCTTGAAAACACATTTTTTTAAAACAAGCTTGCTGAAAGGTTTTTCAAAGATAAGTTCTGCATATGGCACATGAGTGCTAAATCCCCAAGGGGGTGGGAAAAAAAGGTTAATTCTCTTCTCACCTAGAGGGATTTTGTAGGACAGTCTCTAGAGGCATGAGACTGGAACTGCTTGCTGGCCCTCGCGTCTCCGGTAAACATTCGGTGGGATAGCTGAGACACCTGGCATGTCAGAGGCATTTAGGCACTAGAGGTGCTAGTGTGATGATATTGCGTGGATTTCCCGAACCTGTACAGAGGTAAATAGAAATGTATTTACTAAAATTACTCCCTTATATGTTAATAGTGTAGTCCATGAGTTGAGGTGTCTTTCTGAGATACTAATGAGGGAGAAAAGCAAGAAGGATTGTGCAAACTAAAGGAAGTTGGTAATGAGAAAGAGGCACCTACCAGGAGCTTTCTATTTGTGAAAATCTCTCTGCGTTGCAGTGTATTTATTTCCAAACGCTGATAGATGTGCGTGGCCGCATGTCGGCGTTGCCCAGTCAAAAAAAGATCGAATGCCTATGTAGGGTAATGAGGTCTCCGTTAAAGTGTTAAAGATGGCATTTTAGAAAAGAGGAGGAAGGGGAGGGGAGAGGTGGTTTGAGGGGGTGGATTGGGTAGGTGGAGTGATGAGGCGGGGGCGGGATGGAAAGGGGAGGGGAGGGGAAGGGGGTAGGTGGGGGGGTGATTGTTTGTGGAGTAGCGTGGAGCCAAAGGCGAGCAGGGGCCACAGGTCTCCGAGTGGATGGTATGCAGTACTTACCCCAGGTTACAGCTGCAGAGAATGCCGCAAAATGTCAGCTACAGTGTAGGGATGAGGGAGGTGCTGTGTCCTGCATTTGCAGTTTCAAGGATCGCGCTGTCAGCTCAGCCCGGCTTGTGAAGCCAGTTGCTTGGCATCAGAGGGACTGATCGCAACCGTTATCACGTGACCCAGAAGTTGCGGGTGACTGGCAAAGACAGAAAGAAAAGGAGAAGGCGGTTGCTCATTGAGTGAGGCTGATTGGTTCACCAACTGGGGGTGTGTAAAAGATCCTCCCAGGTAGTTGTGATGCAGAGGAATCCGAAACTCGAATCCGAGGAGCTTAGTGGCTCAGATTAAGAGGTGGAAGGATCCACTTCTTTAGGATGCAGTCGTCATATTGTCAACAGGCACGGTCACGTCCATTGTCAGTGTATTCAGCTGCCAAGATCATTGAAGCAGCAGTGTGATGTCTCGGATGTCGACACTGCTGCTTCAAGCTCCTCGGATTCAACCACATAGGACCCTCCACTCGTAAAGACACTCCTGTCCTGATGAAGGCCTACACCATTAGAGCTCACCTAGCTCCACGCAAAATGGCCGAAACACTGTCATATTGACATGTATTATATGTTGTTGTTCAACTCTTGATTGTGCCCACACTCTATGGGCCCCCCACCTGTTTATGATTCCACTGAATTCTCAAAGCTTCCTTCCCAAGGAACCTATAGAGAATGAACAAACTGTACAAGTAGATGTCTCAAATATTGACTACTTGATCATTCGTACTTAGCTACAACACTTTGTATGCCCTCAAATGTGAATGTCCTATTTTTAAAAAAAAATACCAGTGTATTACTACACCACTGCACTTCAAAATCAAACCCTTTTGTGCAGAAGAACAGTTTCATGAGAATTCTGTGACCACCCACATAAGGGGTCACCCACTCTGGGTGTAGCAGTGGTTACTTTTCAGCAGAGATTGACCTGACCTTGCTCATTCTTTTTTGATATTATTGTACCAACCTGGGCAGAGCAAGGCAGTAACCAGGTACCCGTCAGAATACAAGGTAGAAAAATGTATGACAAGGTTGAACTAATCGGAAATTGCATTAGATCTGCTATTAGAAAGTCTGAGGAAATCTAAGGGGAAGCTTTGGATATCTGACTGGATCCGCACTCAGGAGCAATGCGCGTCATATAAGTTAAACAATAACTTCAGGGGCGAAACAAAGGCTTTGAATTGTCTCGCTAACTGCTTATGGAAATTTCTCCGACTGTAAATGTTAGAATTTATTTGTGAGAGTGCGATTCAAACTGTTGCCAACAGGGGAAGCAGTGGGTGCTCAAACTAAAATGGAGAACAACTTAAGAGGGTGTACATTTTGTAAATCCCCATCTGAGTTTAAACTGTAAACACGTTTTGCTCGAATGTCTGAGAGGCAAAATCTACATTTAGTTAATTGTATTGGACAACACTGATCTCTTATAAAGCAATTGTTTGTCTTTTAAAGCATTGGTACTGTTATTTTTGTGACATATGGTACTGAAATTATAATGAAATATCGTGGTTATGATTTTAAAGAGCATTGTCATACGGTGTGTGTGACATATAGAGCCAAATATGGTTGTCTGAAACTTTTTATGGAAATATGTTTTTTTAAAATATGATGTAAATGCATTAATAATAAAAAAAGAAAAACAAATGACAACAGGATTACTTCCAACATTGTGTTCATACAAAAACCAAGAACTTTAGGGTCAGGGGAAAATTACAAACAATATTTAGCAATGTCAAGCGTTTTGGCTTGTTTGTAGGCATAGGAAAGACATTTGTCAGGCACTGTCCTAGTGGTATTGAAATGATATATGATATGGTATGTCATTTATAACGTGCCGGTACACAAGACAAGGGAGGAAAGACAACGATTTTACTTGGCCTTGTGTCATACAAATCATACAAGTGCGACAACGCAAAGTGCAGAAGGAAGGGAGAGGGGGAAGTGCCAGGAAGAGGGAGGGGGAAGTGCAATCAGGGCAGCATTGCTTTGAGGAAGTGCAGCCAGGGTAGTGCGGCTCTGGGTAAGCGCAAGGAGGCAGGGGACTGTAGAGGTACAGCCCTAATTGTGCTGTAGGCCTGGAGGCAGTGCAGGGGAGACTGATAATGTAAGAGCCTGGCACCCTGTGAGAGTATGAGGTTGCCAAACAACCAATTGGCGCAGCAGAGAAAAGTAGGTCAGCAGAGGAGGGAAAGAGAGAAAGCAGAGGAGACAAGGAAGCTGCTTCTGAAACTTCAGGTGGTCTGGCTCAAGTTTGAGAGGGGCAGGGAGGCCATTCCAGAGGTAGGCCCCTGCATAGGATAGAGATCTGCCTCCCGCTCTTTGCCTGGAGAAGCGCCTGACCCTCACAGAATTGGAGGTAGCTGAGTGAAGGGCTCAAGAAGGAAGGTCATTTTGAAGAGAGAGTTGGATGTAGTGCAGGCCGCAGCCCCAGAAAGCCTTGTGGACGATGTAGAGGTCTTGAACTTGATCCTTGCAGCCATCGGGAGCCAGTGGAGAGATTTCAGGGCTCTAGAGAAACAGTCCCTGTGCTTGAGGCCAAGGATAAGTCTCGCAGTCCTGTTCTGGATTAGTTGCAGAGGCCGGAGATTAGAGAGTAGAGAGTATTAACTAGCCACCGATGGTAGCAGCTGCAAAGTTGTGCATGTACCTGGGCAGATGTAGTAGTGCCTTGCAAATGGCTAATACTTATACACAATCCAAAACTTGTTGCTTTGTCAATGCTTGTTTTTAACAGGGCTTCAATGCAAGGCATGCATAGTGCTTATACATCGAGGGACTAAAGGCAGACCTGGTTAAGCCATTTTTATTACACCTGTACTTAGAGATTTAGAGATCCAATTAAGTCATGAACTCTCCGAAGACTGCTTTCAAAAAACATTGGAAGGCTCTTTGAGCGGAAAGCCTGAGGTTAAGGCTTGATAAAGATACCTCAAAGAGATTCCTGGAGGATGTATTTTGGGTTGTGAGGGGCAGTAAGTGGATGGGAATGGCCCTAGGGATTAGCATTGCCAGGAGCATTCAAAGGGTGGGAAGGGTACTGTCAGAATTCACCCATATGTTTGTTTGTTTGTTTATTCATTTGGTAATGCGCACCAAACCCTTAGGTAGCTGGGCGCAACAGGACAAGTATACTTAAAGCTTAGTTACAGCAAATACAATGGGTACAGACATACTGAGATATAACTTGCTACCACTTACAGGTTACAATGAGGGCGTGGTGCTATAGGTCACATATTACATGATACAGTCAAGTAGTACAGTGGGTAACAGGTACAGTAAGTTTGGTAGAGGTGGGTGTTAGCGGTCATTTGTACGTAACCAATTTAACATGTTACATCTGAATTTAGGGTAAGGTTGTTCAGCTCTAATGTCTAGAGGGAGTGCATTCCAGGATAGGGCTGCTTTGACTGGGAAGCTGGAACCACCAGCTGTGGTTCTTTTAAATCTAGGAATCTCTAGGAGGTAGGAATTGGCAGACCTACTTGGTCGTGTTGAAGTTCTCCTCTTTATTCTTTCTGAGGGATATGGTGGTGCTATATTGTTCAGGCACTTGGACGTAAGTGAGGCTGTTTTAAGAAGGATCCTGTCATTTATATTTGACCAATGGACATCTCTTCTGAATTTGGATATGTGCTCTCTATTGGGGATATTCAAGGCTGCTCAAAGGGCATTGTTTTACAACTTTGGATTTTGTCAGTGATGTATTTGTTAGCCCCTAAGTGGTTTATAGTCATAATCTCGAATACAAAAATGTCGAAAGTCATAATGTCGAAAAAATAAAGTCGAAAACAAAAATGTCGAATTTCTTTTTTTTGTTGATTTTTATTCGAAATGGGGGGTTCCCCCCCACCCCCCCTTTTTTCATTTTTTTTTTATGTCTTACCCCTTTTTTTTACCACCGGAACCCCAAAAAAACATGTAAATTAAAAAAAAAACAATTCGACATTTTTGTTTTCGACATTATTGTTTCGACATTATTGTAATTCGACATTTTGTTTTCGAGATAATGACTGGACACCCCCCTAAGTACAAGGCATTACAATAGTCCAGTCTGGACATTATAAGTGCATTAGCCAAGGTGATGCAGCTGTTTCCGGAGAGAAATGGTCTGCAAGCTCGGATGAGCTTGCAGGTGTAGGCAGTTGAGGATGCCAGTGAGTTAACTTGTTTCTTAGTGATTAATGTGGAAACAAGGTAGAAACCTAACGTTTTGACTACGGGCATCACCTTGATAGAGTTGCTGTCAATATTGAAAGAGGCATAACTGGGGCTGAGTTTTTTAGGTTAATCTCTGATCCTAGGATCAGTATCTCAGTTTTGTCGTCATTCAGGCAGAGGCCATGGGATGCCATCCTTGCCTGAATGAGGAGGTATATCTTGTTTACCAAGGCCGTGTCCTTGAGAAAGTTGTCCGAAAAAGGGAATGAGGATCTGGGTGTCATCTGTATAATTTGTGTAGGTGACACCCAATCTGTCCAACTTGTCGAATAGGGGCTTAGTAAAGATGTTATACATAGTAGGTGAGACGCAGGATCACTGTGGTACGCCGCAGAATGTTTGTATATAGTCAGCAGAGGCTAAGGGGGAAAAGACTTTCATCATACGGTTTGCTAGAAAGGACTGGACCCATGTTATGGCATCACTTGAGAAATGGGCAGCCAACCTGAGGTGATTGCATAAGACTGCGTGATCCACCAGATCGAAGGCTGTGGAGAGGTCAAGGAGGAGTAGCATAGCTGTCTTCCCATTATCCCTCAACTCGTCAAATTTGTGTCTTAAGGTCTATTAAGGATGTTTCCGTTCCATGTAGAGGGCGGAAGCTGGATTGGCGTGATCCTAGTAGGTGGTTGGCTTCAAGGTAGTCCTGAATTTGATCGTAAGCTACTCTGTCGATTATTTTAAGTAAGAAGGGGACAGTAGTGATAGGTCTGTAGTTGGTCAGGATAGAGGGGTCCAATATTTTTTTTTTAGCAATGGGAGAACCCATGATTCTTTAAGGTTGTTAGGCACTGTGTTTGTCTTGAAGGAGGCGTTAATAAGCTTAGAGATGAACTGGGCTAGGTCTCTGGCTGGGTCCTTTATAATTTGGGCCGGGCAGCTGTCTCCCTTGCAATTGACGGATTTAGGGAGAGTACGATTGTCTCCGTCTCAAGAATGGAGATTTTAGAAAATCTGAAAGGTGTGGTGGTTCTCTCTGGTGTGGATTGGTCAGTAGGTTACTGCTCAGATGGGAGCAGTGAAGCCTTTTTATTGTTATTTTTTAATTGGAAGGATGCAATTTTATTCGACAGAGAATTTTGTTTGTCGGTGCACCATTGCTTGTCCTTAGGGACATTGTCGACCGGAGGGATCGGTGCTTCCATTTCCCGGAGGATGGTGAATAATTCCTTAGTATTAGACTTAGCCTTTGAGATTCTGTCGTTGAAAGTATTTTTTTTTGTGATAATTATTTATTTTTTGTAGAACTTAGAATGGTCAGTTATCGTAACTTTGTTCTCATCAGTGGGAGAGTCCCGCCAAGTGGATTGACGCTTTCTTTTTTGGAGCCTTAATTCTTTGAGTTGGGGTGTAAACCAGGCATTAAGGTTTGATTTTTGTTTGCCTTTACGAAGTTTGATAGGTGCAATAATTCCCAATGGCTTAGTCATGGAGTTGTTGAAGACCTCCACTAATAGGTTGGGGTCTGTGTTGCTGGCGAGGTTATTAATGGAAGGAAGGAGATGAGGGAGTAATTTTTTGCTGTAATATCCTTTTTGCTCCTAGTTGGGAGTGGTGGTGCCATGACCATAGTTTTAGGGCTGAGGAGATCAAGCGTGGAGGAGAAGGAGATTTGATGGTGGTCTGTCCAAGATTGTGGGGCAATGTTAGTAATAGCAATGTTGGAATTCTGATCGGCTGCCCAATTGAGAGACCTTCCTTTGATATTGGTGGGGTTAAGGACTTGTTGTGTAAGCCCATGATCAGTCAGTATGGCTGCTACTGATTGGACATGTTTATTATCAAGGTAATTGAAGCCCAGATTAAAGTCCCCCATCAATAAAATCTGTGAGGAATCTTTTGTATTGTTGGCTAGAAGGCTGGTTATGCCCTCCTCGTAGGTTCCGAGTGGACTCAGAGGTCTGTATACCAAGTGGATAGTTAAAGTACGGTTACTGGATAGGGGATGTTTGGCTGTGAGTATCTCGCATGATTGGCATGGTGGTGGAGTGGCCAATCTACTTTATAGGTTCGTTTTGGATATGATAGCTAGGCTGCCGCCTCTTGCATTGGGTCTGTCAGCTCTGAGTATATGGTAGCTATCAGGTATGGCTAGCATAAGGGCGGGAACTGCTGCCTCATGGAGCCAGGACTCAGTTATTATAAGCAGGTCCAAGTCCCCATTGGTTAGGATGTCTGCGATTTTGGTGGCATGTGCCACCAGTGATCTAGTGTTAATAAGCGATCCAGATAAGGTTGTGGTGCTATTAGGTTTTAGGGTGGGGGATGTTTCATTATAGGGGTGCTAGTTTTCTTAAGAATTTTCAGAGTAGGGGCATGTGCAGAGTTAAGGTTGTTATGCCTGCCCTCCTGCCCTGGCCTGGCCGAAGGTTCACAGGCTTGGCTGGCATTTCCTTTAGGAATGCAGTTTGGGTAGGATTGCAAGTTTGTTTTGGGCTCATAGAGACAGGGCAGTCTTGCTCTAAGTCTCATGTTTCTGTCCTGGGGTGGGCAAGATGAGATAGTAATGGTGGCCTAAGTCACGTAGAGGCTGAGTAAAAGTAATACTCGATCGTTCCTCAGGGTTTTGCTAATATTCATGGAGTAGTCTAGGTCAGAATTATCACAAAAGTATACTGCTCAAGTTGTCACAGAATGGGCTAATTCCAGTTATCACAGGATAGGCTGAGTCTGATTATCACAGAATGGACTAATTCCAGTTATCACAGAATAGGCCAATTCTGATTATCACAGAATAGGCCAATTTCAATTATCACAGAATAGGCTAGTTTCAATTATCACAGAATAGGCTAGTTTCAATTATCACAGAGTAGACTAATTCCAGATATCACAGAATAGGCTGATTCCAATTATCACAGAATAGGCTGATTCCAATTATCACAGAATAGGCTAATTTCAATTATCACAGAATAGACTCATTTCAATTATCACAAAATAGGCTAATTTCAATAACACAGAATAGTCTAATTTCAATTATCACAGAATAGGCTAAATCCAATATTACAGAATGGGCTAATTTCAAGTGTCATGAGGTGGCAAGACCATGTTTGTTTGAATTGCACAGGCTAGTACAGGTAACACAATGTTTAGATCACATGGCAAAGGCTAGTACAAAGCAAATGACATAGAGTTACATTAGACTGTATATTGAATTATTCTAAATCATTCAGCACACTGTTGGGTCGCTCAAGCGAGGGTTAATTCCGTTTAATACGCACATGTAAAAGAGTCATATAAAGTAATGGGTGGAATTGTCAATGAAGTGTCCCACCAGTGGTATGGGATAGCCCATGGTGTATAAAGTAATGTTAATGTAGTAGACACAGCGATACGGTATACAGGCGTGCTCACTGTGAATCGTTTAAAGGTGCGCTAGGTTTGGGTGTGGCTGGGGGAGGTATTAATTACATCTGATAGGTATTGGAAGTGCCTTGCAGTTGTCTGGTACATGCCCTTATATCAGGGTCAGGATAGTTTCCTCGCTGTGCGCCGTCCAGCGGTGTACGGGGGCAAACTGTGCCTTAGTCTGGCCTTTGTAGCAGCCGGCGTATCCACCTGCCGGCGGAAGGTCAAATTCAAATAGCAACTCTGTTGCTTGGATATTAGGTAGTTCCTTGTCATGCCTCGTTGCGCCCGCCCTGCCTGGGTCAGGCATAACAATAGGACAAGGTCGGCATGGTGATCTGAGCACAGGGCTCGTCACAATTAGAAATATGTGGTTGCCGCAGATCGGTGAGGCAATTTGGAAGTATTGTGGGCAAAATAATAATATTGGGAGTGGGAGTGTGGCTCTCATTCCTCACCCTTGGTGTTGCAGGTGGCAAAGGTGTGGATGCTTCTATGGAGCTGTGGAGCTTGGCTACTCCATCTCATGCTCCGTTGCATGCACGGTACTGCTCCTGGGAGGAGGAAGGGGCTCCTGCCCTCTTCCTCAGTGATGAACTGCTACTCAGACGTTGGGTCGGGGCAAACAGGGCCTTAGTCTGGCCTTTGTAGCAGCTGGTTTATCTGCCTCCCGGCGGAAGAACGAAATTCAAATAGCAACTCTGTTGCTTGGATACGAGGTAGAGCCTCGTTGTCATGCCGCGTTGCACCCGCCCTGCCTGGGTCTGGCACGACAATAGGACAAGGTCAGGCACGGCGATACGAGCACAGGGCTCGTCACAATTAGAAATATTTGGTTGCCGCAGATCGGTGAGGCAATTTGAAAGTATTGTGGGCAAAATTAATAATATTGGGAGTGGGAGTGTGGCTCATTCCTCACCCTTGGTGTTGCAGGAGGCGTAGGTGTGGATGCTGTGGAGCTCGGCCGCTCCGTCTCGTGCTCTGTTGCGTGCAGAGTGCTGCTCCTAGGAGGAGGAAGGAGCTCCTGCCCTCTTCCTCAGTGATGAACTGCTACTCAGACGTTGGGTCGGGGCAAACAGGGCCTTAGTCTGGCCTTTGTAGCAGCTGGTTTATCTGCCTCCCGGCGGAAGAACGAAATTCAAATAGCAGCTCTGTTGCTTGGATACGAGGTAGAGCCTCGTTGTCATGCCGCGTTGCACCCGCCCTGCCTGGGTCTGGCAGGACAATAGGACAAGGTCAGGCACGGCGATACGAGCACAGGGCTCGTCACAATTAGACATATTTGGTTGCCGCAGATCGGTGAGGCAATTTGGAAGTATTGTGGGCAAAATAATAATATTGGGAGTGGGAGTGTGGCTCTCATTCCTCACCCTTGGTGTTGCAGGTGGCAAAGGTGTGGATGCTTCTATGGAGCTGTGGAGCTTGGCTACTCCATCTCATGCTCCGTTGCGTGCACGGTACTGCTCCTGGGAGGAGGAAGGGGCTCCTGCCCTCTTCCTCAGTGATGAACTGCTACTCAGATGTTGGGTCGGGGCAAACAGGGCCTTAGTCTGGCCTTTGTAGCAGCTGGTTTATCTGCCTCCCGGCGGAAGAACGAAATTCAAATAGCAACTCTGTTGCTTGGATACGAGGTAGAGCCTCGTTGTCATGCCGCGTTGCACCCGCCCTGCCTGGGTCTGGCACGACAATAGGACAAGGTCAGGCACGGCGATATGAGCACAGGGCTCGTCACAATTAGAAATATTTGGTTGCCGCAGATCGGTGTGGCAATTTGAAAGTATTGTGGGCAAAATTAATAATATTGGGAGTGGGAGTGTGGCTCATTCCTCACCCTTGGTGTTGCAGGAGGCGTAGGTGTGGATGCTGTGGAGCTCGGCCGCTCCGTCTCGTGCTCTGTTGCGTGCAGAGTGCTGCTCCTAGGAGGAGGAAGGAGCTCCTGCCCTCTTCCTTAGCAATGAACTGCTACTCAGATGTTGGGTCGTATGAATGCAAGATCCAAAAAGATCTACATAAATGCAACATCATAATTGGACTTCATTCCACGCCTCTCCCCATATATAAATCAGATACCTGCGTGGGTAAATGTTGTCCTCTGCAGCTCTACATGCAAAATAATTGCTTAGTATGAACATTCTAAAACTATTAATGCAGACAAACTGCTGTCCCTTTTTCACCTAACTACTTTATTTACACTCATGTTTTCATAAAAATATGCAGAAACCGAGCTCTCAAACTATTTTCAGTAAACCCTGCCACAGAGGACTACAAGTAACAGAATTCAATTTGATGTGAGCCCAAAAGCCAAGGTTGGTTTATTATTTACCAAGCAATAGACAATCATCTGATCCTGCTGGGATCTATGTCGTTTGATCAACGGCTGGTCGAACACATTTTTTTGACCCCTACAAACCCTTCCCCACATACACTACGCCTAATATGATTTACTAATCTAAGACCAGTCCTAGCATATTTGGGGAAAGTGCTGGATAGTGGGTCATGTCACTTAGGGTGACTAAGTCGACCAGCCATCAAACTCATTACCATCGATCAAGGGACTGGATACTTCCTGCTACATTAGTTGTTCTATTTTCTTTGTTTTAGATACAAACCCCAAGAAAGCCTGCATAATAAAATCACCTGCTTGAAAGCAGTTTTGACACAGGCATGTACCTTGGTGTAATGCATAACGTCCACACCATATTCAGTTCCTCAAAAAATGTAGACGTTTTTTCCATTTAACTAGTTAATTTCTCTATTTATTTATTTATTTATTTATTTGTTTATATAGCGCTAAAGCCCGCGGGCATCAGAACGCTAACAAATAGACAAAGACAACAATAATGGTGACGGGACTAGACGGAAGAGATCTGAATTAATTCAAAGTGGTTCTAGGTGTTTCTAGGTTTTACTTAAAAAGAAAAGTTTTCAGTTTTTTCCTGAAGATGAGGTAGTTGGGTTCAAGTTTAAGTAAGGTGGGTAGGTCGTTCCATTTCCCGATGACTATAGTCGGGAAAGCCTTACCAAGGCCCTGTTGTTTTTTAGTGGTTATGGTTTGTAATTTGCCTGTGTTTGATGATCTGAGGCTCCGGGATGGTTCATACCATTTGAAATGTTTCTTGAGGTAGGCCGGGGCTGTGCCGTAGAGACAACGATGTACCATGGTAAGAGACTTGAAGGAGATTCTCTCCTCCATAGCCAGCCAGTGGAGGGCTTTCCTTTCTCCAGAGATGTGTTCTCTCCATGTTTTTCCAGTGATCGTTCTGATGGCGTTGTTTTGAATGATTTGGCATCTTTTCAGGCACTTGCTATTTGCTCCCAAGAGTAGGGAGTTTCCGTAGTCCAATCTAGATAGTATAGTGGCCCTAGCAATGATGGTGCTATTCTTTTGGTCTAACAGTGGTCTGATCTTTTTGAGGAGAATTTGATGGTACTGGCAATTTTTTTTTAAGATAGCTTGTGTGTGCTTCAGCTCCAAGAGAGGCTTGAAGATACACGCCTAGAGTCTTTACTTTTGCTGATACTGGGATCTGGATGTTTTTGATGGTGAAAGAGTTGAAAGCAGGGCTCAATTTCTTTCTGGCTTGTGTGGATCCGAAGATCATGAGCTCGGTCTTAGAGCCGTTTAGACACATCCAGTTTTCTTTCATCCAATGTTCTATGGTGTTGTAGAGGATGATAAGTTTATCATTGTCTGTTTGGTGGTTTCCACTGAGTTCAAATACCAGTTGGGTATCGTCAGCGAAGTTAGTGAAGAATATGCCCATCTGGGATAACATGGTGCATAGGCATCTCATATAGAGGTTAAAAAGTAGTGGGGAGAAGCTGGCTCCCTGAGGGACTCCGCAATCAACTAGCTTGGCGCTGGATGCTTTGTCTCCCCAGACAATCTTAGATTGTCTGTTTTGTAGGAAAGAGGCGATCCATTCAATGGCTCCCGTTGAGCAATTACCTGATTTTTCAAGGGCCTCGCGGAGTTTGGCATGATCTAGCAGGTCAAACGCCGCCGAAAGGTCCAATAGTATCAGCAGCCCCGCCTTGCCTCTGTCCAGAATGGAAAGCATTTCAGTTTGGAGGTCCAGTAGTGCTGACTCGGTGCTATGGCTGGATCTAAACCCAGATTGTTGTGGATGAAGAAGGTTGTTTTCATCAATGTAACTTTGAAGTTGGTCAGTAGCTATTTTATCCATAATTTTCAGCAGAAAATTGCAATTTGTGATGGGCCTGAGGTTGGCAGGGTCCTGTTGGTTGAGGTCTGGTTTTTTTGGTAAGGGAGTGACCGTAACTGTTTTGATGGTGTTTGGGACAGTATGGTCTCTGAATGAGGCATTTACCATTCTAGTAAGAAAGGGACAAAAGATATCGGGATTTTCAAGAATGAATTTAGGGGGAAGAATGTTTTCTGAACATGAGGTGCACCTCATGGTGGATAGCGTTTTCTTCATTGTGTTGACTGTGGTGGGTCGAAAATGAAATTTGGAAACTTCTATCTTGATGTTATGTTCTATGGGGAGAGTCTTGACTGGAATATTTGTGGTCTGGCAGTTGATGATGGTTTCTCTGGCTTTAGTTATTTTATTTTGGAAGGCGGTTTGGACGTTCTCACAGTCTGTTTCCGTTGGTTGAAACGGTGGTGTGAGTGTTGTGGGCTTATCAATGGATTTAAGGATCTGGAATAGTTTTCCAGTGGAGTTTGCTGCGGTACTTATGCTGTTGTTATAGTGGTTTTTCTTCAAATCCACTAGTTTTGATTTATATAATTGGTCTGCTGTCTTCCAGTTGCTTTTATTAATTTCGGAGGGATCTTTTAGCCATTTCCTTTCAAGAATTCTTTTGTCCTTTTTAAGCTTAACGGCTTCTGCGGTGAACCATTTTTGGTGGTTTGGGTTAGGCCTAACTTTTTTATCTTTCAGGGGGGCATGGGTGTCTAACAGTTTAAGCATGCCTTGGTTATAGGTTTGAATTATATGTTTACTATGGTCATTGTCCTTGGTGGAGCTCATGATTTTCTGCATTTCCTCAGAGAGCATACTACTAGTGATTTTTCTCAAGTTTCTGGCCATGACTGATTTAGGTAAGTTAGCTGGTTTTCCCTTGTTGAATTTCAATGGTAGGGAGATTTCGATTTTAAAATGGTCTGACCATATGCAGGGGTAAGTTCCAAGCATAGTTATTTTGGGATTGTTTGTAACAATCCAATCGAGTTGATTCCCTGTGTTTGCAGTAGGCTCTTTATTGATGATAGAGAAATTACTGTTTTCTAAGTCCTCTTCTAGAGTGATGGCTAGCTGGTCCTGTAAGTTCCCCCTCCATCTGTTTATATCACCTAGCATGATAGTCTCTGTGTTGGTTGATTTAGTACTATTTAGTAGGGTCATGATTTCATCATTGAAGTCAGATACTAAAGATGGGGGTCTATAGATAGTGATCAAGTTAATGCAGTTATTAGGGGTGGGTGTGAGTTTGACGTGGATAACCTCACAACCTGAACACTGAATAGGAGAGGCAAAGAGTTTGAGTGAGTTTTTTGCGATGATCGCCACACCTCCACCCTTTCCTGTATCTCTATTTTTTGTGTAGATGTTGTAGTTTGCAGGAATTGCTATGTCTATCGTGGGTCCAACAGGCTCTTGTAGCCAGGTTTCTGTAAGGCAAAGGATGTCTAAATTTTCATCCGTAATGTAGTCATGGATTTCTTGTGCATGTTTAGGCAAGGACCTGGTATTAAGTAATGCAATTTTGAGATGAGCTTTGTCGTCTTCTATTTTTGGATCGGGTTTCGTGTTTTTGGCGGCTTTAGGTGGAGTACTACTTGTCAACGTGGCATTTGTGGATGTTGTCTCTTGTCTATGTCTGAGATAGTTTTGTACAATTCCTAGTTGCTGTAACCTTTCGTTTCGGGACAGTAGCTCGGTTAGGTTTATATATCCCATACCTTATTTTTTGCTGTATCGCTCTTGTTCAGGAGTTTCAGCGTTTTGGGCCGTGAGCCGTCGGACGCCGTGGACCGGCGTAGACCGGCTTCGTTGCAGAAGCGCCGGCGCTGAAGCGCCTGACGTTTCTATAAGTGTGCGCGAGAGCACTCTGGGACTTGTAGTCCTGTCTGCTTCCCGTTTGACTAACAAGTAAAAGAATCAAGGGGAATAGTTGCTTCAGTCTTTAGGAGGCTGAGCTTCTATTTAACAATGCAAAAATAAGCAGTAAGTCACGTACGAGCAGCGTGACGGGATGAAGTTTCAGATACTTTACTTAAATTGCTCTTCAGGATGGTGCTCTGAGCACTGCCTCCTTCGTGCCTCCTGGGAATGTGAGTCCTGAGTGAGGGTAAAGTTGCAGTTGTTTAAGAAGCGTCCGCCGGGACCGGCGTAGACCGGCTTCGTTGCAGAAGCGCCGGCGCTGAAGCGCCTGACGTTTCTATAAGTGTGCGCGAGAGCACTCTGGGACTTGTAGTCCTGTCTGCTTCCCGTTTGACTAACAAGTAAAAGAATCAAGGGGAATAGTTGCTTCAGTCTTTAGGAGGCTGAGCTTCTATTTAACAATGCAAAAATAAGCAGTAAGTCACGTACGAGCAGCGTGACGGGATGAAGTTTCAGATACTTTACTTAAATTGCTCTTCAGGATGGTGCTCTGAGCACTGCCTCCTTCGTGCCTCCTGGGAATGTTGAGTATTATTAGCTTATAGGAACAGCTCTGAACACAGCTGAGCTGTGTCAAGAACAGCTGCTTGGGCCAGAGGGGAAAGAAGCTGGGCCTTGCTCCTCATGCTGTACCCTGTCTACATCGTTGATTAGGGATTTAGAAAAACAATTTTTTTCAGTAACTGTCACACACCTCCAGCTTTTACTGATGACTGGTGTGTAGTTTAAAAATGGTGGACATTGTATCCACCCGTTTGCAAAATTAAACCTAAATAATGTTGATAAATGCAGTGATATTTTGCACATAGTCAGTGGATCCAGGGACATTTTGTCTAGAAATGTGGACTAAAAATACAAAAGTGGAAACACGGTCATCGTTTCAAATAACCCCGTTAACTTCAATATTGTTCACAAGGAAATACAATTTCTAAATTCTGTTAGCTATAATGAATATTTAGCTTTAAATCAGCCTTTTACAAACACACACACACTATGTATGACACATGACACATCTTGTGGTTGATCAGAGTGGATATCTGCTTAATTATGTAACTGGTAATATGCACAGTTCAGCTACTCAAAGTATTCAATAAAATATGTGATTAGCTTATCTATTGTTGTTTTTTACTTTGCATTCTGGGATGTGTAATACTGCATATATAATAACAAAATAAAAACTACAAAAAACAGAATGCAAATATGAAACCAGGACTGGATGAACAAGTCACACCACATAAAGGACAACTTAAGAGTTGCAATACTTTCACTCACACACTGAGAAAAACATAATTGCACTCAAACTCACAACAACACGTCATCAATGTCACACATTCAACTTTCAATGATGCAAAAAGGAAAAGAACAATTGAAGAAGAAGCTAATGATATATATATAACAAAGCAACGCGCATATTTGTTGATTCTGCAGAAGACGTACTCAATAGAAAAGGGGCCGGGTCTGACATGCAGATTTTATTTATGTTTTATTTATAGATTGCTTATAACATGCAACTCGCCGATCAGGCCACTGTGCGCACATACAACGAGACAAAAAGACAACAAAAAAATACAAAGGCAGAAAATGATTTAAAAGAAAAAAAACTGCAAATCAGAGAGCACATCAAATGTGCTAGCTATTACACAGAATCCATTATGAATTTCAGATTAGATGATCTGTAGAAATTTTTTTTATAAACAAGGAGTGTGCAAGGTTGCTGTCAGCACACCCCACCAACACACAATCTCTGTTTTCTTGGGTACAACATCTGTGTAGTTCAATTCGACCAAGGACCTTAAAGTCAAATGCTCTAATAACCCCAGGGCCAGTTCTTTAGTGAAGCCATGCCACCACTTCTTAAGGCTTCCTTGGACTCATACCCTGCCGCTTTGCCACGCCAGTGATTAGTAAGTTCCTTTTCTCCATCATAAAATCTTATCCTCAATCGTGGGTATATGGAATATGATAACCCATGGATAGGGAATGCATTAGTAGTTTTCATTCTAAGTCTAGGATGATTATTTTCTGGTGCATAAGAATCTCAAATGTGTTGTTCTAAGGATATTGACAAATAATGTGGCAGATATGTCCTGGCAAAAAATAAATTGAACTACAATGTGTACAATCTGGAAAAAAAAATCGGTGCTCCAAATAATAATCATAAAAACTTCTTGTAGGCTCCATTGGGGCATTACAACACCATCAGTACACAGAATACTTGGTGGACACAAATGTAACAATCAAACCAGGGTTTGATATATCAGCACGGAGTATCCAAACAGACCATATATATAATGAACCTTAGAAAAATAGATCTCCCAACTCGATTTGACTGATATAAGGGGAATCCTTCATCAGAAAGACTTTGAATACACTTATTCCTCAAAGGTGCCAAATAGTCAATATAGAATTTATTGCATTTTAACAAGGGGTGGTAGATTATATATGAATTGCAACATTTGCATTTCATATAATGCAGTGGTATGGATGCATTTTAGTTTAGGGGGAGTGATGAAACCTTTGCGTTTTATTGGATGATGAATAACTCTCTCCCAAAGGACAGGGATTTCGTTGGTAGTATCATGTTTTTTGGCATCAGAGTGTGGACTCAGTAGAAAGAACTGGGGTGGCTTGTGATGTCCTGAAGTTGTTTATCCAGGGAGTCTCATTAGTGTGTGTGCTGCTTTGAAAACAAATATGGGAAGGGAGAACATCTGAGAGAAAGGTTGAAGATACAGAATTGTGGGACCAAAAGAGAACTTGTAGAGGCTGATCTTGCGTAGTATAATATTAAACGTAGCCAGTAAACAAAGCCAAATATGCATTAGGGAAAATCAAACAGTTGCACTGTGAGTTTGGAGAGGATGGCGTTACACACCGAACTCAGAGACTAAAGAAGAGAGCAACCCCATGCTTGATTATGTCCATTAAAGATAGTAAATGCCAGATTTTCACTGGCAACCAAAAAATCTCCATGGATTTTCTGGTGATCTTCCAAAGATTGTAGAGCGAAGAGGTTGTTGTGACAGGGGATCAAGGAGCTAATATCTGAAATTGGGACCTCATACCTTGGCAGATATTGACAGTGAAAACCTCTTTGTACTGATAATTACGAAGGAATTTAAAGTTGCTTTGACAGGGCTAATTCTTTAGATGTCACGCCAGGAGCGGCTGGGTTCACAGTGGACTTCTATGTGAGTCTACAGAAGGAACTGATACCGATCCAATGCAGGGTGTTTGATGATGCTCTCCCCTTTAAAAAGAAACCACACTCAGTGGGATTTGTAATTGTTGCTTTCATACCGAAGGGTTGAAAATACTTGACAAAATGTGGGAGTTATTGGCCAATATAGTCGGAGATTGATGTGAAAATGTGTACAGGCATAATGGCGAACTGCCTCGCAGACCTAATTCCAAAGCTTTTTCATAATATCCAGTCAGGCCTATTAAAGGGAAAGATATCGAGGCAAATGTCAGAGCCCTCCTAGAACTGCTGGATCATCACACGAACTCAAAAAAGTCTTCAACGACTATAGACAGTGAGAAAGCCTTTGGTTGAATGAATTTGGAGTAATGTTTGTAATGCCATGGTTTTACGCCACTCTTTATTGACTTTGTAGGAACTAAATACTTAAACTCCTGGACTCAGGTGCTGACCATTCAGCAGATGCCAGAGGAATTCCTACTGAGAGAGGCATGTAGCAAGGCTGCCCTTAGTACTAGTTACTTTTTGATCAGGCCCTGGAGCCCCTTCTCAGTTCCAGGGAATGAGGAAATAATAGGGGTTTCCTTTGTAGTTCAGCCCTGTGAGCTACTAGCTTAAGAAGATCATGTGTATTGCCCCTTACATGTCCCAATATGTATGGAAGGGTTCTGTGGGACAAGGTGAACGTCTCGCAAGTCATAGATGACACCTTGCCGCGATGGGTGGTGTGCACAAGGATTAATTATTTGTTTATTACGGTTATATGGGACATCAGAAAGGTAATGCCACATAACGTAATCAAAATCCTAGAGAATATCAAAGAGTTTTGTGAAATGGCCAGCCCTTCATTTTACTCTGTAAGGAAAAATGTACATAATTTAAATGCATGTCATTTATATAATACTCACAGGCTGATTTGCAAAGGTGTTTTTGTGCAAGTGGTGAGTTGCACTAGCATTGTAGATAAGGGGCCCCTTTGCGCATTTCAGTGTGCATCATACATTCGGAAATGGTATCACCTTCGAAAGGCACAGCGGACCCTCTTGAATTTCTGTCAGAGATAGACATGCTTTTTTTCCTCTTGTTGACATTTCACAATGACACTCCTTTGAAGGGTCCATCACTGGGAAATCCGCTCGCAGCTGCTACTTGGGTGCAGGGAGCCTCCCAACAGTAAAGTATGCAGGTGTTGCACCCCAACATCATTTGAGCTGTTGCAAAGCCAGTCCAAAATATGCAGGTCACCGGTTGAGAATAAGGTAACTTCTGCATTTCCCCCAAAAAAGGAGGCATCTAAAAGTAGCTCATTCTCTAAACTATTTTTACATGCCTCATTTTTTGACAATTGAACCCACTGCACACATGTGCTTCCCATACAAGCTGGAACAAATATTGTCAAAGTTATGTGAAGAAATGGGATTTTCCTGTGGGGAAAAAGAGAAACAGTCAAGCAGGTTCTCCTGGAAGGTCCTGAATGAGTGAGTGAGGCTTTGGTACGCCAGATCTGGAGAAGTACAATGAGGCCAGCATTTCACTGGCTGATTCCTGCTGAACACAATACTGGGAAGGGGCGAATGACAGAACTCTAAGGCCTCTATCCGGGAAATAGCATCTCACAGCTGGTGTGACGAGGCTGGTGCCTTATCTCGCTAGGGAACCAAGGGATGTATGTAGTCTTGATGAAAGAACTCGATTCATTTGGGACAGAAGGATGACTATTTGTCCAAGCCCACCATGAGGAAAAATGATTCATTCAAATCTTTGACCCAAAAGCTCAAACGAGTACTGTATCATGGATGAAACAGGGCATCGTTGAGTAGACCAGGTCTTGGCAAGCAAATGACTCTATGCTAAGATTTCAATTTCTGATCTTTAAATAAACTGGGCAGAGTGGAGGAGAGAGGGTACCACATTAATAAGGTATGTTTGCTAAGTGTTTGGTGGGAGTACTGTTGTTACTGGGGGACAACCTGAACTCCTCTCCTCGCTGGGACCCTCCATGTTGAAATCAGTGCATCGTACAAAGGAGCAAAGTTAAGCACTCAGATGGAAGGGGTGGAACATCAGGTCTGGCACAAATTAGCAGTAAGGCACCTAATTAATATACGCTCTGAGTCCATTATTGACCAAACACTAATGTAATGCAAAGGGCATTTGTCTAGCGCCTTTCACCATTGGTATGGCCTCAATGTGCTGTAGGTTAAATGCACCTGGGGACCAAAGTCCAAGTATTGGGAATTTGTCAGTGAGTCACAGAATGTATGTGTGCATTTGAGCCAATACAAAGGTAGGTGGGGTGGTCAAGTCCCTGTTAGTCACCCATGTTGAGCAGGTATGTGGGAGGGTGCAGAGAGCTAGTTTTGAGATGTGGGGTAAAATAGCCCTGATTGTCATGAGTAAAATGCCAGAGTCAAGAATGAGGGCTCGCCAAAATGAAAGGCCTGCCCAGAATTAATTTGAAAATGCGGCCCTGCACTTTCAAAACAGAAAGGAGTGAATTTGGGCCTCAAAACCTGGAGAGGCATACACATGTAAATTACCCGGGAAAGAAGCAAAGTAAATCCTTGTACTGTATATATTTGAGTTGTCTCTGTGTGCTGTTTGACTAAAAAGGACACTGCATTTTGTGTTGCCACACCTTAGTGGCTGTTGTAATTGTTTATTCTAATTTAACATTAAATCATATATTAATAAAATGTTAATTGACAACACACCAGCCTGGTTCCTAGTCCATTGTGACATGGCGTGCTTGTGGAGGTTGGGTGCGATACGGGTTGGATGCCTCCTTAAGAAAGAATCTATGTTGTAGAAATAAAAAGTGGTTTTATTGTGGGCCACATTCATCGTAGGGAAGGAGATCCCTGATTTGGGGGCTCGTAGTCGGGATTGACGAAGTGTTTTTACCTGTGACAGTGCAGCACAGCAGACTAGCCGATTGACGGTATAGTTTCATTAAGTGGATAGAAAGCTGGGTGCATTATGAAGGTGCCAGCCAAACTTGGACCCTGGGTGTCAGGGTTGCATGTCTAAATAAAATATTGTGAATACAAACTAGGCAGGAGCAGGGTTGAGATTTTGCCCTGGCATAGAGAACCCATCCAGTGCAGAATATATTTCACAATGCGCATCGCAGAAATGTATATAGCTAGGAAACACTTTCTATCCAAATTGTTCATTAAAGGTGAATGGCAGAACAAGAACATGAAGCCTGGCAATGTAGAATGATGCAACAGGTGACCTCTATAAATATGGATGTGTGGCAGGATATTGGCCTGTTACATCAAGCCGGACAGATTTGTATATGAGGCAGACCACCAGAGATGAACAAATTAAAATGGACTTGCTCACTGCATATATGTACTTCCATATGATGATCATGGAAGAAAGATAGCAGCAGAGTGTAGCCTCTGTGCAAAATCAATCTGAGTTATTGGATCAAGCACAGAGAGAGATAAGGCAGGTAGAGGAGAAAGTGCTACAGAGCCAGTTAAAATTAGGAGACATCATTCAGCAGCTAAGGGATGAGTTAGCGGCACAGCAACAAATGAATTCAGAGCAAGAGTCTCAATTTTCTAAAATTGAGTCAACAAGTGGCACACAAGAGAGCCTGCTTAGAGGACATTTGTGCGTTCCAAAAGCAGATTAAGCAATTGAAAGAGGAGAATAACCAGTGGGTCATAAAGGAGGTCCATTTCCAGTCAGAATTTGACCTGCAGCGCCAGACTTTGAGCGCTATGAAGCAGCAGAGAAATCACCTTAGCGAACAGAATAGCACATTGTGTCAGGAAAAATATGCCTTGTGTCAGGAAGTGTGCCAGTTAAAGACAGACCTGGAGAAAAGTGAATCATGTATTCAGGAACTGACTAACATGAGGGTAGAAAATGAAAAATGAATGGGTCACGTAAGGCAAGTAGAATTGGTTTTAGAGCAGACAACACAGACCAAAAATGAACAGAGTGAGGAGATTAATCTCCTGCAAAATAAGAGGTCTGAGTATTTCGAGATAATACAAGATTCACAGAAAGAAAATGAGTCCCTTTGTGAGGAAAACAAGGCACTCCATGGCCAAGTAGTGGCAAAAAGCAATGTCATAGAAGCTACTCAAGCTCTGGTAGCAGAGCTCAAAACGCAGGCCTCTATCTACCACCAAGAGATGTTACGCTCACCTGGTATCCATGGGGACGCCACCCAGCCCTGGTTAGATGATTTGCACTCTCGAACCCTATCCCGGTCCCTTGGTAAGGCCTTTGGTTAAAGATGGGTCTTAATATTGTAAAAGGTGGATTCTCTGTCCTGCTCCTCGTGGCAGGGGCACGTAGATATGGTGGGCGAGCAGCGAGCAAGTTACTTCACTGGTGCAAGCCCCTTGTGGGAATCCAGGCCTGCTGCGACTCCGTAGGTTTGCTGCTTTACAGTCTTTATATGCAGTTCTTATGTTCTTCTTAGTTCAAATAATAATATCTTGCTTCTTTCCTTTTAGGTATGGAAAGGTATTTTGGTGTTGTCATGCAGTTTGGCGAAAGCGCTGTGTGCGCGATGCTGTCCGGTGAGTAAAGCACGATGCGCAGCACTGTTTCGCCTTTTATATTGCTAACCTGTGTCTTTTCTCTCCTGGCAGGTCGCAATGTTCACCGCCGAGCGCTGTGATGTTCCAGCAATGATACTGACCAGGAGATGACTACCCAGGTAAGAATTGTGTGGCTTTGTTTGTTCAGGAGGAAACGTGAGTAAACGCTTATTAATGCTGTCTTTCTTCCTCCTCTTTCCAGGTTATGGTATTCCAGGATGCATGCGATGCCGGATGATGGAGTTCGGACCTTCAGGTGAGTGGAAATGAAGTCGGCAATGGATTGAAGACAGGATACTATTCCAGGTAAGTTTCGTAGTGTTCTTTCTCTCTCTGCAGGTCCTTGGTTTCAGGTAAACTGGCGACAAAGAACTGGACACGTTGAGCGTTATGCTGCCCACAGCAGAATAACACAAAGTGTGTTCTGCTGTTTGGATGTGGTTTAAATAGTCTCAGGTAAAGTAGTCCTGGTAAAATAGTCCCAGGCCTACCACACCCAAAGTAGTCCAGGTAAAGTAGTCCCCGGCCTGCCACACCCAAAAGACCAGACCGCATAGCTCAGTTCCTTGTAACTGAGCTATGTGTGTGCCTCCATGTTGGCTGAACGCCCCAAGTTAAATAGTCCCATGTAAATAATCCCATTCTAATTGTGGTCTTCATGATGGTTATGAGCCTGGCGGCAAATGCCCCAGGACTGACTCCAAGAGAGTCTTGGATAAGGTTTTAAGGCCTTTGACCTGGCCCTAACTGGAAGGCTGACTTGCCAGCAAGGGCCAGGGTTAAGGGTCATGACAGCACCCCCCCAAAGCTCCTCTCACAGTGGCACTTCTTCCTGGTCCTGGTTTGGCTGGGTAATTCTGATGGAACCTTTTAATTAAGCGAGGTGCATGGATGTATTCACTAGGTTCCCATGATCTGTCTTGAGGGCCGTATCCTTTCCAATCAACTAAGTAGTATAGTTTGGACCTGGTATATTTTGAGTCTAGGATATCCTTTACTTCAAACTCCGTCCACTAATACTGGTTTTGGTGGTGTTGTAACCCGAGTACCAGGATCTACCAGTTTCAGGAGTGATACGTGAAACACAGGATGAATCAGCATAGTGGGTGGTAGGGCTAATTTAACTGCCACTGGATTTATTATGGATTCAATAGAATAAGGTCCTAGATATAGGGGATGAAAGGTCCGAGTCCCTTTTATGGGCACATATTTTGATGCTAACCAGACAATGGGCCTCATTACACGGACGGCGGTGGACCAAGGTGCTATTAGCACCTTGGTCCATGCCGGTAAAATACTGGCACCGCCTTGGAGGAAAGGGGAATTACCGCCCTATTCCAAGTTTGGTGGGGCAGTAATTCCCCCTTCCCCCATTGCCCTTCCCCATTCCCATTTTTGCCCCATACGGCATAATGGGAATGGGGAAGGTGCTAATTACGGCACCGCAAATTGCGGTACTGTAATTAGCTCCCTGGTCCCTTGGCGGGTTGGTTTTTAACGCCTGCAAAAAGCAGGCGTTAAAGTCTCCAACCCACAAAGGGACCTCGTAGTAAGGCGGTAAGGGTTAACGGTCACCGGTACCATTAACGGTGACCGTTAACCCTTACCGTCGTCCGTGTAATGAGGCCCCTTGTCTCCAATTTGATAGTCGGGGGATTTACTACGATGTTGGTCAGCAAATTTCTTTTGTCAGTTCTTGGCTTGGAGTAAATGTTCTGCTGCTTCTTTGAAGGCCTTGGAAATAGTCGTATGTAGGGTTTTAACCTCTGGCATTTCCAAAGGGGTTGGGAGATCTAATTCTGAAGTACGTGTATGTCTACCATATATAGTGTAGAAAGGGGTTTGTCCACTGCTGGTGTGTAATGAATTATTATAGGCATATTCAGCTATCCAAAACAAGTCCTTCCAATTTCTTTCCACTTGATGTAAAATGCAACATAAGTATTCCTCGAGGGTTTGGTTTGTTCTTTCTGTTTGTGCATCTGTTTGAGGATGGTGACTTGTGGATAGTTGAATGTCAATTTGGGCCATTGAACAGCATTTCCTTCAGAAGTTGGATACGAACTGACTACCTCGATCTGAGATCAAGACTGATGGAAAGCCATGTAGCCGTACAATTTCCTCCAAGAATACTTTTGCTAAACTGGATGCATTTGGAAGACCCTTAAAAGGAATAAAGTGTGCCATTTTAGAGAACAAGTCTACAATTACTAAGATGGTGTTGAATCCTTGACTGGGAGGCAGTTCTGTAATGAAATGAAGGGACAGTGTATGCCATGGTGCGGGAGGAATTTCCAATGGTTGGAGAAGACCAGCTGGTTTCTGCTTTTGGGACTTGTTTTGTGCACACACACCGCAAGATTGGATAAATTGCATGATGTCTTTATGCCATGTGGGCCACCAATAGTTTCGTTTTACTTTAGCTAGAGTTTTGACAATTCCAGGATGACCTTCAATCAGGGAGTCGTGATAACCCGAAATAACCTGCTTTTGTAAATCTTTACTTGGCAGGTATAGACGGTTCCTAAAATATGGTAGCTGGTCTTTAATTGTGTAATGTTCTCCTTGAGTACACCACTCTTGTGAGAGAGTGGGATCCATTAAGAGTTGGATCTTGTTTTGGAGTTCACCCTGTGTCAATGTTGTCGTAAAACCCAGGAGTTTGTCTTCTGGAATGATGGCTACTGGATCTGGAGTTATGTATACCTTTTCATCAACACCCATGCAGGACAAGACATCTGCCTTTCCGTTTCGGACTCCTGGCCCGTAGGTGATCACATAGTCATATGTAGCGAAGAAAGGAGCCCACCGCAGTTGATGGGATGATTGAGCCTTTGCTGTTTTTAGGTATTGCAGGTTTCGATGATCAGTTATGACCGTGACAGTATGTCTAGCAGCAAGGAGATAGTGTCGCCATGCCTTGAAAGCTGATTTTATAGCCAAGAGTTCTTTGTCTGTGATAGCATAGTTAAGTTTGGGAGGTGAGAATTTTCGTGACCAGAAGGCCACATGGTGTAACTGGACAGTTCATGGGTCCCTTTGTGAGAGAACAGCTCCCATAGCCATGCTAGAGGCATCTGTTTCAACTATATAAGGGAGGTCTGGGCGAGGATGCCGTAGAACTGGTGCAGAAGTGATTTTTTCTATAGTTCTTGAAAGGCCTTCTCTGCTTCTTCGGTCCAATGGAACTTTTTATTGTTTTTTTGCAATAGTGATGTAATTGGATGCACTATTTGGGAAAAATCTGGGCTGAATCGGCAGTAAAAGTTTGCAAAGCCCAACATACTCTGCATTCCTTTAAATGAAGTTGGAGACTGCCAGTTAAGAATGGAATCTACCTTGTGCCTATCCATTCTGATACCTTTTGGTGTGAGGATAAAACCGAGGAACTCCACTTCAGTGACATGAAAAGAGCATTTTCCGAGTTTAGCATACAGTTTATGTTGGCAGAGTTTAGTAAGGACGGAGCGGACATGCCTGACATGGTCTTCTTTTGTAGCAGAATACACTAAGATGTCATCAATGTAAACCAGGGCGCAAACATCGATTAACTCCCACAAAACATCTTTCATAAAGTACTGGAATGCAGCGGGAGCATTGCAAAGTCCAATAGGCATTACCTGGTATTCATACAAGCCGTATTTGGTACAAAAGGTGGTTTTCCATTTGTCTCCTTTCTTCAGTCGAACAAGATGTTACGCCCCCTAAGGTCCAATATGGTATAGATTTGGGCGTCTTTGACTTGATCCAATAATTCGGGAATAAGGGGCGGTGGATAACGATTTTTACTGTGATCTGGTTTAATGCGCGATAGTTGATGCAAGTCCTCAAATCTCCTTCCTTCTTTGGTACAAAGAATAAGGGACTGGCTGCCTGTGATTTAGACGGGCGGATAAATCCATTTGCCAGGCACTGATCAAGATAAGATTTCAAATGGAGGTTTTCTGGTTCAGTAAGTGCACAGATTTAGCCACAAGGAATTTGCGCACCAGGTATCAGGTCGATCTGACAATCGTAGGGCCTGTGCGGTGTTAGAGTATTGGCTTGTTCTTTCTGCAAAACGTCTTGAAAATCTTGGTATTCATTTGGTAGAGTACTAGTCACACCTAATACAATCGTTGCCGTACTGGGAGTAGCAGATGTACATAAGTCTGTTTTCCCCTTTTCTTGGTAATAACAGGTGCAAGCACAATCATCGGAAAAAAGGCCAACTTCTTCGCACGCCAATCTATTAGAGAGTTGTGAGCTACCAACCATGGCATCCCTAAGATTAGTTGAAACTGAGGAGATTTGATGAGATCGAATGCAATAGATTCTCGGTGTCCATCCTGGCACAGTAGGGTTAGTGCTGCTGTACATCAGGTTACTGGTCCGGAAGCTATTTCTGTCCCATCAACAGTAGTAACTTTTTCAGTAGTCGACTTAGAGCATAAGGGAAGCCCCATCTCTGCTGCCAGATCTTGCTCTACATAATTCCCAACTGCTCCGCTGTTTTTGTATGCTTCGACAGCATGCATCCGAGACGGTTGTTGGTGATTGATCAAAATTACTGGTAATGCAAAGTGTGAGGTCTGTGGCTCATCCTTCTCGCTCGACAAGCGGACCTCTACGCTTGCCGGGCTTGGTAGTTTTCTGACTCCTTGTTATTATCTTCCTTCTCTGTGGCTCCAACAGTTCTCCTAGGTGGTTTCACTGGACATTCTTTGAGGAAGTGGCCTGATTTTCCGCAATATAAGCATAATTGCTGTTGCCTTCTCTTGTCTCTTTCAGTTTTAGTTAAAGGGGGCTGTACACCTCCGATTTGCATGGGTTCTACCGTGTTTTCCAATGTACGTGGAACATTATCCTTTGACCGGACATACACAGCTCGAGTGTCTAACCTTATCCGGTCCGCTTTTCGGTCTTGTAATCTGTGATCTAATTGCACCACAAGGTTGATGAATTCTGCACAGTCTTTAGGTGGGTTAACTACTTGAGCAAGGACATCCTTTAGTTCCCCTCGTAGACCGCCATGAAATAGTGTGGTCCTTTTTTCCTCAGGCAACCCAGCTTAAATGACTAGTCTGTTAAATGTTGCTATGTATGTAATCAAGTATTGACTTCCTTGACAGAGTGACAAAAGTTTGTTGTCTAATGCTTGGCCTTGGGTATGAATAGCAAAGAGTTTTTCCATTTCCATCTGGAAACCCCCAAAGTCATTTAACAATGGGTTATCCTGACTTACCAATGGTACCGACCAATCTGCAGCACTGCCACTCAGATATGACAAGACAAAAGCAACCCGCGCTGGGAAAAGACCCAGGTCTGCAAAGGAAATGAAGACGACACTGGTTCATGAACGTTGCGTACTTCTTGGGGTCCCTTGTATATCGCTCAGGTGGAGCTAGAGGAACTACCCCAGGAAGGGTTATTTGTACTGGATTGGTGGAAGAAGTTGGTACAGGTGCTGGCGGTATGTTACCAGGCAATGAGGTCTGTCCTGCCTGTGATTGGAGCACTTGTCTACTTATTTTGTCGGTACGATCCTTAGTAACAATCAAATCCCTCCTAAGAGCGTTGGTTTCTTGCCTGGCTGAATGTACTTCAGCGCGTAATTGTCCCAACAACTGAGCTAACTGGTCAATCTCTGAAGTCTCCATGACGCCCAGGTGGATAATATTATTCAGGCTTCGTTTTCTGTTATGCTCACCTGGGCCCTGGTTGGATGATTTGCACTCTCACACCCTCTCCCGGTCCCTTGGTAAGGCCTCTGGTTAAAGATGGGTCTTAATATTCTAAAAGTTAGATTCTCTGTCCTGCTCCTCGTGGCAGGGGCACATAGATGTGGGGGGCGAGCAGCGACCAAGTTACTTCACTGGTGCAAGCCCCCTGTGGGAATCCAGGCCTGCTGCGACTCCATAGGTTTGCTGCTTTGCAGTCTTTATATGCAGTTCTTATGTTCCTCTTAGTTTGAATAATAATGTCTTGCTTCTTTCCTTTTAGGTATGGAAAGGTATTTTGGTGTTGTCATACAGTTTGAAGATGAGCATGGGCCGGTAGGTGAAAGCGCGGTGTGCGCGATGCTGTCCGGTGAGTAATGCACGATGTTCGGCGCTGTTTCGCCTTTTATATTGTTAACCTGTGTCTTTTCTCTCCTCTCAGGTTGCGATGTTCCTCGCCGAGCGCTGTGATGTTCCAGCAATGATCCAAACCAGGAGATGACTACCCAGGTAAGAATTGTGTGGCTTTCTTCGTTCGGGAGGAAACGTGAGTAAAAACTTATTAATGCTGTCTTTCTTCCTCCTCTTTCCAGGTTATGGTATTGCAGGATGCATGCGGTGCCGGGTGATGGAGTTCGTACCTTCAGGTGAGTGGAACTGAAGTCAGCGATGGATTGAAGATAGGATACTCTTCCAGGTAAGTTTCGTAGTGTTCTTTCTCTCTCTGCAGGTCCTTGGTTTCAGGTAAGCTGGCATCAAAGAACTGGACACGGTGAGCGTTACGCTGCCCACAGCAGAATAACACGAAGCTTGTTCTGCTGTTTGGGTGTGGTTTAAATAGTCTCAGGTAAAGTAGTCCAGGTAAAATAGTCCCAGGCCTGCCACACCCAAAGTAGTCCAGGTAAAGTAGTCGTAGGCCTGCCACACCCAAAAGACTAGACCGCATAGCTCAGTTCCTTGTAACTGAGCTATGTGTGTGCCACCATGTTGGCTGAACCCCCCCAAGTTAAATAGTCCCAAGTAAATAGTCCCATTCTAATGTTGGTCTTCAGGATGGTTATGAGCCTCGTGCCAAAGGCGCCAGGACTGACTCCAAGAGATTCTTGGATAAGGTTTTAAGGCCTTTGACCTGGCCCTAACTGGAAGGCTGACTTGCCAGTGAGGGCCAGGGTTAAGGGTATTGACAGAGATTGGGGCTGAGAAAGATAAAGCAGAGAGATTGGAGAAGGAAATGGCTAGATTCAATCAGGCCTTGCTTGAGAATCCCCGAAGAGTTAGGTTATGGAAGGGCAACCCCTGACCATGGTGTGATGCCCTCTTTACCAGGGGCCTCAAGCCAACTCACCACATCATATGTGCAAGGCGCTGCAGATTTCATGCCTACCAGTTCACAAGAATAGGGAAACATGATGCAGCTGGACTCAATTAGGCCTAGTATAACTGAGCCCGAAGGCCAGTCCCTATCAGATATTGATGGACGTGCATCGTTATTTAGGTATTAAAATATCTTGGCACATACATCTGACCAGGAGGACTCCTATGATGAGAAGATCAGGGAGTTAGACTGCCAGAAACACGGGTTAGAAAGGGACCATCTGGTCCACTTTGCAGATAAAGAAGCATCAGGGTTCAGGCCTCAAAAGAGCATCTTGAAAACCTCCACCCATTCAGGGAGGTCCGGGGGGGTATCCACCACACCTGGAAGAAGGGAGCAGCAAGATGAGCACACCCCTGTGCGAAAGGGGGAATCCAAGGGAAGTGACCCACAGAGCCCACAGTACAGCAAGGGAGAAGAGGCTGGATCCCATCATTCTGGGAGGGACTCCCAGTCTCAAAAAATCAGGGTGTACCTAGAGGACAGGGAGTAGACCACCAACAGTAGCAGCTCTGAGTCTGAGGGTGAATGGACTCAGGTGCAGCGGAAAAAGAAGGCTGCCAAACAAAAGTGAACACTTGTAAAAGACATTGTTAAAGACCCAATTCGGCAAATAAAAGCCATCAGAAGCTTCATGACTCCCTACCACAAAAATGCCAAGTACTCAGTATGAAAGCATCTGGAGCTGTATGACCAGATGATGAGGTCATTTAGCATAAAAAAGGATCACAATTCCATGGACTTTGTCAAGTGGACATTCTCCTCGGAATACTCCAGCTTCTTTGCTAGGCTGCAGGATCAAAATCACTCAAGATGGTCTACCTACCCAAACACTTCTCTTTTCACAGGAACCCTTGGGAGGCTCGCAAGGCGGCCTACAATCTGCAGTGCGGAGAGGATTAGGCACCTAGAGAGTTTGTGCAAAAATTGAAGCAGGCATCTGCCCAGACCTCTAGACGGGTGTGCACAAATAGTAGGGAGTTTATCAATACTTATTTCCATGCTCTCACTAGGTATATGATGAAACAACTGGTTAGGGACTTCCATGATTAAAGGACCCTGGATTGGGTAATAGAACAGGCTACCCGGATCTATGAAGTCCAAAAGTCAATGGAAAACAAAAATTCTCCCACAAATCCCAAACCATCCATCGCCAGGGAACCTTCTAAACCCCAATTTACAGAATAATCCTCCTCTCTCTCCCCACTTTCAGGATTCTAAACCCCCAAATCAGGGAGAGGGGAGACCAAGGGTGGAAGGCTACCTAGGGAACCCTCAATACCAGAGCTTCTCTGGGGTAAGGGACAGCTACCCTTCCAGAGAGTAGCAAAGGTATGATCCTAGACCCCCACACCAACCAGAGATGATGTTGCAGCTGAAGTGCCAGGTCCAAAGTCTGACCCAAGACCTGAGTCTCATGATGAGGACTCAGCAGGGCCCTCAAATGAACATGGCTGCTCTGAACAGATCAAATCCAGGGTCTGGTACCCCCGAGCAATGACACGGCGGAAACCCCGACAACCAACAGGTTCCACAGGAGGATCCCCGGGCGGTAAGGGAGATGCCAAGCCATAGAGAAAGCTTCCTTTCTCACCTGTGAAAAACCACTAGAAACCTCTGAACCTAAACCCAAATCTCCTACCCCCGAAAAGCTGCAACCTAGGGAACAGAGGGTAAGTAGGAAAAAGCAAGGGACAAAAAAAACCATTTCATGGAAGACGTCTGCGTCATCCAGTTTGACGGGAAAGAATCCCTGGTGGATTCAGGGTAGAAAATCTTCTCTTTCAGGGATTGGGGATTCCTCCCATAGAAAAATGGGTCCCAAAAGACCCTAACTTAGACTAGGTAAGTATGGGGATTGACCCAGAACCACCAGTTCCTGAACCCCAAAAATATCACCCGAGAACTCTGGAAGAAATGAGGGATCATCCCCCAAACCGGTTCAAGTAACTGTCTCCAAATCCCACAAATATCCGCGTGCCGAATTTTCATTAAAGATTCCCGGACTCTGACACAGAAAACTGCCCTAGATCACACAGTGTCAGAGTTCAAAATAAAGAAATGAACTGCCAAATAGGCCAAATAGGCCCAAAATGCACATTTCCTTTCCCCCCTTGAGGAGAGAGAAGGCAGATTGTATGCCTCCATCAAGGTACAAGGACAATGAGCATTTTCAATGCTAGGGGATACAGCATCCCAAGCCACCCTTCTTTCCAAAAAGGCATTTGACCAAGTCAATTCAGGAAGGGGGGAGAGTCACCGAATTCCCCTCACACCTCTTCCTGGACAACTCCAAAACTTCAGCGGAAATGACATTCCCATCTAAGGGACTGTGGATCTGGAGATCAAAATTGGGCAACATAGGGTGAAACATCCGGTCATAGTCAACACTCCAGCGGGCACACCTTGTCTCCTAGGGAAAGACTTCCTTCGGAGGTTGTCACCCCTAATAGACTGTGTGAACAAGGTCCTCTGGACACAGACTAACTGGCCAATAAATCTAAAACAAAGCACAAACTATGTGAGTCTAAATGGCACATGCCATATGGTTTAGCAGCTGTCTGACCAAATCGAATTCCACTTTAGGAACATTCAAGTCCCCAACATCACTGTAATCTGTGTAGGAGAACAAACTGGTGATGGGAACCCTTCTCCATTTTTGAAAATCAACTTCCTTCCAGTTTCAAGTGGCATTCTACACTGGAAGGAAATACCCTGAAATGTTATACCGATCCACAATTTGAAGAAAACCCAAATGCCATGATAAAAGATGAGGAAAAACCAGCTCAAGGTTTGACTGATATCCAGAAAAGGGGTGAACAGTTGTTTCTCCCCATTCAGGTAAATGAGGGCGGGGCAGCCTGTTCTCGATAGAGTATGCCTGAATAATGTAAAAAGCTTCATCAGCAAAGCGTTATTCAGGAAACTCCCAAAAGATCAGACCATTCCCATATTTAGGTTGATTGATAAGTGGGAAATGGGCCTGGAAACTCCAAATGCCAAACATCTCCTGCCTCACAGGTGCATGCTAAAAATGTCCATTGCGATAAAAGCATAGATCATAATTGCTGGGTTGTGAGCGATGTCCCATCTGCATTCTACTTAGGTAGTGACATTCTCAATCGATTGGCAATTAATTTCGACCTAATTAATTACAAAGTCTGGTCCCGACTGGGGGGTAACCCCATGGGCTTTGACAATCCTGAGAAAGCATTTCGGACAGCGCAATTGCTGCCGCCTGCAGTTGAAGTTCAAACTCGAGAAGAGGTCACCATCCCAGGACTGGTCAGACAATTCACAATTCCCGTAAAAACAAAGCAGGGACTGAATCTCCAAAACCCAGATACTTATATAAATTAAAATTATCACCTACAACAGCAGGGGTTGTATTTGAACCAGACTCCACTAGCTGACCTAGAACATGACACCATTCGAATATTGGTGAATTACAGCGACCCTAGGAGTATCACTCTAGGCGCAGACACCTTTATTGGAATGGAGGTTGAGACCCAACATTTCTCCATTGACTTAGGGAAAGAGATCATGGGACAGATTCCAAATGAGTGTTACCTCTGTGATGACGACATACCTCCAGAAAAGATTTTCACCCGGCTAGGGGGGAATTTCTTGGTGTACTCTTCTAGCCCTCATGGGGGAGGAGGTAACCTGCGACACAGGGAGTATGAGGTGGTGATTCAGGTCAGCAGTGACTGCCTCCCCTACTTGAAACCTCCTGTCCAGGCCATCACCAAAACAAGAGATCTCTCCACGCAACTGGAAGATACAGTGGAAATTGCAAAACCTGAGGTATTTCCAGGCCTCAGGCAGATGGTTGAGGAACAAATCAACCTCGCTGATGATTGTGAGACAGAAGAGAAAAAGCTGAAACCAGTGTTTTTGGAAATCTTTGCCATGGACTCATACGACTCTGATCACACCGAGATGCATTCCACCTCCATACCCATGGACCCTGGGATGGCTCCCGTATTCGTGAAGCTAAACCAATTTCCCCTTGCGCCTATGGAGTCACTCATGGAGATCATCAAGAATTTAGAATCCCATGGGATCATTTGTCTCGTCCACAATACATTTAATGACCGGTACTGCGGATACTAAAACCCAATGGCCAATGGAGACTTTGCGCAGACCTAAGGGAATTCAACAAATGGGTCCATATGTCAAGATGGCTTCTTCCATGCATCGATCAGGGACTGGCCCAGACCCAAGGGTCAAAGGTGTATATCGCCATTGACCTGACCAATGATTACTGGACAGTACCTGTAAGTAGGGAAGACCAGTACAAGCTAGCCTTTACCTTCAAGGGCAGCAGTGCACGTGGACCCGAACCCCCTTTGCATATATAAAGTCCGGCAACAAATTCAACATCTTTCTGCATAAGGCCATGCCCAACTTGGGTGAAAGAGGAAACCTGGCCTACGTAGATGATGTTCTAATCAAAAGCTCAATTGTGGAGGAACACATAGCTGAAATACGCTATGTTCTGATCCAGTTGAAGGAAGCCGGAGCAAAAGTATCCTTGCAGAAGGCACAGTGTAGTAAAACCCGCGTTGACTTCCTAGGGCATGAAATCACCCTTGAGGGTCTCAGTCCTCAGGTGGAAGACTTAATGAAATTAAAAGACCCTATGACTCTGCATGAACTACAAGACTTCTTGGACTTACTGATTATAGTAGGAAATTCATAGAGGACTAAGCAGAGGTCACAAGACCCTTGGTCCATTTACTTAAGGCCGCGGTCAAGTGGGAGTGGGGTCTAGAGCAGGCTGAGGCAGTGAAACAACTGAAGAGAAGCCTATCACAAGTGCCTTGTTTTGCTTACCCCATCAAAAACAAGGAGTTCTTCGTGGAGACAGGGTTCTCAAATACTTGCTTAACAGCAGTAGTATACCCGAAGCACGACAAGGTCAACAAAGTCATCTCGTATGCGAGTAAGACTTTGTCCTCTTTGAAGGAAAAAAATTCAACGATTGTGAAAAGGCACTCCTGGCAACAGTGTGGGCATTGAAAAATTACCACCCGTTCATCCAGGGGAAGTACATCATTGTTGAGACTCATCACCAGTCCTTGAAATATCTCCAAAGTGACCAAATCTGGGCAGTGAACGTGAGTAATTCTAGAATTACTTCCTGGATTCCTTCCTGTGGAGGTCAGATTTAGCCAAAACAAAAAGATTCCCCTCGCGCAAGGCTTGACTGACTTGCATGATTTTGCTCTCGAAAACTATCTCAAGAACAAAAGTCTAAAAACCCAAGACAACATGTAGATGTATCTGACTTCCCCGCACAAAGTCTATGAGGAAGGCATGTGCCAGGGGATACCTACAGTTTATGTTGATGGGTGCTCCTACCATGTTGATAAGGGGAAAAGGAACTAGCGGCTGGCCTCGGGAATTCCTGGGTGAATGATGCCCCGGATCCCTCTGCTGGGTACAATATCAGTGCCTGAATGAGTCAGGTGGCAGAGTTGATGGCGGTTCATCAAGCCATCCTCACTGCTATGCAACACCAACTCCACGAACTGGTCATAATCACAGATTCGGATTACATCAGGAATGGGTTCATGGAGCACATGATAAATTGGAAAAATCGAGGCATGCTGTGTGCAAGCAACAAACTACTAAAGCATGGGAAATTAATGCAATCCATTATGATCTGGTCACCTCTAATGAGAAGACCATCCAACTGAAACAGATGAAAGATCACTCCAAAGTAGAGGGACCAGACAAAACTGGAAATTACTTGGTTGACCAATTGGCCAAAACAAGATCCATCAACGGGGACCTCATAGAGATCTAGTCCCTGTTGGGGGAAATCCAGGTCACTGTTGTCACCAAGTCCCAAACACTTGCCCAAAATGAACTCTCAACTGCCCAGTGGAGTAAGAAATCCCCAGATGCTGATTTGATTACGGTACAAAAAGAGGATCCAATTATTGGGAAATTTTATCAACACATTGAAGACTCCATGAATTTTCCTGTGACCGAAACTGATTACATCAGGAAAGAGGATCTCTGGGTGTTGATTAAGTTTTAAATGTTCTGAATACAAGACGGTTTGTTGGTACAGAGATCCATCTCTGGAGGTGACCAGTGGGTGGTACCTATCTCATTCCGAAGCCTAATGTTGAGTCATACCCATGACGCGGCCAAAGCCGGTCATCAGGGGTTTCGTACAACCTTGGAAATCTTGTGACATTATCACATCTGACACTGTGATCTACAGGGTCTGCGAGAGGATCAGTAATATCTTCAATATCACTGGCCTTACTGTGTTCCCCAGACTTCTCTTCCTCCTCCTCCTCACCTGAAGACGTGGAATAGTCCGACTTCTTTCTGCGGGAAAGTCTGACGTATTGCTTCTTCTTTTTTAGAAGGAAGGGTCTGCCTCGGAAAGAAGCCACCATGGTCTCTGTGAAAGAGAGACCTACCGAGGCTCCCCTCCGTGACAGCCAGAAAAGGGGAAAAACCGTAGAACGGAAAAAAACCCTGGGTCCAGAGCAGTGGCAGGTGATGGAAGTCTGCTGTATCCGAAGCGACGACTGGAGTCTCCTCAGCCGGGAAGATGGGAACAGCGACCAAGCCTGGATCCAAACCGGAGGTACACTGCCGGAGTACAAGTAAACTTCCTCAGCCGAGGATACCGAAACAGAAAGGCCAAAGCATCCGACAGACAGGTAGGCGAAACTGAATGAAGGAGAAGCCAATGTACAGATCGAAGGATTTGCGAGAATAGGGAAGTCCGAGCGGACCAGAGAGCAGAAGGGGGAGAGGCAAGCAAACCAGAGTGAAAACGGGAGGCAGGGAAGCAGTAGCGAATCCGGGGAATCCCAAATGAGGAGAGAAGGGGAACCCAGGCAGGCTGAGCAGAAGGCAACAAGGGGGCAATAGAAGGAAAACTAGCGCACGCAACAGAACAGAGAAAAACTCAGTTGCAACGTGCGGAACGTTGACTGCCGAATGTTGATAAACGATTGGCGGCCGCCATCTTGAAAACAACTAGACCGAGGCCGGCAGAAGGGAGAAAACGTGATGGCACAATCAAATGGCGTCCACGTTTCCACCTTCTCCACAGGCTCCAGCCGCCTGCGGCCGTGACAGTATGCACCCTCCGGAGACTTCTCCCTCCCGGCCTTCCAGGACGAAGTTGATGGAACCTGCGTAACAATCGGGGAGAATGGATGTGAAAATGAGGTTCCCAGGTATCCTCTGAGGAAGGATAACCCTTCCAATGTACAAGGTACTCAAGACATCCCCGATTATACCTGGATTCTCGTATTTGAGACACTTCATATTCCTCAGAGGCAGGATCAGGCAAAGTCCATATCTTGGCGGGTGCTTGTTTCCAGGTATCGGACAAAAAGGGGCGCAGTAAGGATGAATGAAATACCGAATGAATCCGCTTAAGTTCTCTTGGTAACTTAAGATGGTAAGCCACCGGATTAATCTTTGATGAGATCTCAAATGGTCCAATATATCGAGGTGACAGTTTTGAAGGGCGAACCCAACGAGGCAGGAACTTAGTGGATAACATGACTTTAGAGCCTATGTCCCAGGCTGGTACTTGTTTCCTGTGTTTATCCGACTGCTCCTTGTAGCGTTGGCTAGCCTTTTGCAAACATTGACGGGCTGAGTTGTGGGCTTCCTTGATCTGTCCAAGAGTGGTCTCCAACGAAGGAATGTTAGATTCATCCCAAAAGTCTGGGATGATGGATTGTGGATTGAACCCGTAGGTACAGAAGAACGGACTTACCCCAGTGGCAGAATGAACTGCGTTATTGTATGCAAACTCTGCGGTTGGGAGTAGGTCCACCCAGTTGTCCTGTTGCTGATTGGAGAAACACCTCAGGTACTGTTCTAAAGTTGCATTCAGTCTTTCAGTCTGCCCGTAGTCTGGGGATGGAATCCCAACGAGAGAGCTCTTTCGATGCCCAATATCTCACACAGGGCAGTCCAGAATCTGGATGTATATTGGCTTCCCCTATCGGAGACTATCTTTTGAGGGAGACCATGCAACCTAAAAATGTCCTTGAGGAAGACTTCGGCCACAACTGAAGCTGACGGAATCTTAGCCAATGGAGAGAAATGGGCGAGTTTACAGAAGGTGTCCACCGTAACCATTATGCATGTACAGCCTCGGGAGGCAGGCAACTTAACAATAAAGTCTGTAGAGATGCATTTCCAGGGGCCCTGAGGGATCGGTTCCTGTTGTAGTAAACCCAAGGGTTTCAAGGTGGAATTCTTACTCTGAAGACATACCATGCAAGATTGAACAAAGGCCTGGGTATCAGCCTTCATGTTGGGCCAAAAGTATAATCTCTGTAGAAGATCTAGAGTGCCTCGCACCCCGCGATGACCGGCGGTCTTGGTGTCATGACACCACTGAGTCACTCGTCGTCTGAGACTAGGGGAAGGAACGAACAGCTTGCCTTGGATGAAGTGTAAACCATCTTTAGAAGTGGCAGGGTTGTTGCCCATATTGAGTGGAGACTCGTGGAGGATAGCTTCTCTTACTTCATCCAAAAAACTGGTCACTGTGGATATGATCCGAGTGTGAGGAAACATGAGTTCCTTGCTGCGTGTCAACTGGACCTCGTCTCTGCGGGAGAGTGCGTCCGCGACTTGGTTTTGGGAACCAGGAATGAAAGTTATGGAAAAGTGAAACTGGGTGAAGAAATGAGCCCATCTGGCTTGACGGGTTTTATAACACTCTTGCTGCTTGAGAATCTGAAGGTTCTTATGGTCCGTTCGTATCTGGAACGGGTGAAGACTTCCTTGCAGCAAATGTCTCCACTCTAAGCAAGCTAACTTCATGGCTAGCAGTTCCTTTTCAATGACAGAATAGTTGCGCTGGCTAGGGCTCAAGGTCTTACAAAAGTATGCCACTGGGTGTTCAAGGTCTTTGATTTTCTGAAGAAGTACCGCACCCACAGCTGCTGCAGATGCGTCAGTCTCCAAAATGAAGGGTTGTAATTGGTTGGGTTGTTTCAAGATGGGAGCAATACAAAAGCGGTGTTTTAGGCCGAGGAAACTTTCTTCAGCTTCATTGGACCAGAAGAATGATTTTGAAGACTTCTTTAGTAGTGAAGTGATGGGGAGAGTGAGTAGGGAGAATCCTGGAATGAACTTCCGATAGAAGTTTGCCAGCCCCAAAAAGCGTTGGATATCCTTGACTGAAGATGGCGAGGGCCATGGCAGGATGGTGTCAACCTTCTTTGGTTCCATGGTGATCCCTTTGTCGGACAGGATGAATCCCAGGTAGGACAGTGAGGGTTGGGCGAATGCGCACCTCTCAAGTCTAACCAGAAGGCTGTGTTGTTGCAGCCTGCGCAAGACTTCCTTAACGTGTAGAACATGGTCCTCCTGACTCCTTGAGAAGACTAGGATGTCGTCTAGGTAGACCACAGTGTTAAGACTCAGCAGATCCGAAAACAATCGATCCATAAACCTTTGGAAGATTGAAGGTGCATTTACTAGGCCAAACGGCATCACTTGATACTCGAACAATCCATAGGGTGTGCGAAAAGCAGTCTTCCACTCATCTCCTGTTCTTATACGGAGTAGATGGTACGCATTACGAAGATCCAGTTTCGTAAAAATTATGGAACCCTGAACTGCCTCCTAGATTTCCGAGATTATAGGCATGGGGTAGCGAACTTTAATAGTAACCCTGTTTAATCCCCTGGAATCGATACAGGGTCGCAGTTCCTTTGTGTCTCGTTTGGGTATAAAGAACAGAGACGCTCCTGCAGGAGATCTGGAGGGTCTAATAAGACCGTTGGCTAGGTTGTCATCCAGGTAGTCTCTGAGCACAGCCTTCTCGGACACAGATAGTGGATACATCCTTCCAAAAGAAACTAATGCCTGTGGAATCAGGCCTATGCCACAATCCTCGGGTCTGTGTGGAGGGAGTCTGATGGGAATTTGTTCCTTGAAGACTTCCGAGAACTCAGAAAGGGGCTCAGGTATGCAATGTATCGAGCTCTTCTCTATAGCAGACATGGGGGGTCATTCCGAGGTTGGAGGTAAGGGATTACCGGCACCTGTAAGGGCACCGATGGCGGTAATCCCTTACCTCCATATTCCGAGTTCCCTTTGCGGGTCCCTCTTTACCTCCTGCTTTTAGCAGGAGTAAATTACGAGACCCGCAAAGTGACCTTGGAGTAAATTACGGCACCGTAATTTACGGTGTCGTAATTACCTCCTTCCCCATTCCCATTGAGCCCTATGGGGGCAGAAATGGGGATGGGGAAGGGCTATGGTGAATGGGGAATTACCGGTCCATCCAACCATGGAATGGACCGGTAATTACTCCATTCACCATGCCGGTATTCCATGGAGTAAATAGTTCCATGGTTGCCAACCATGGAGCTATTTACTCCATGGTATAGTCCTAACTCGGAATGAGGGCCACAGTCTTTACGATTTCAAACATCGGCTCCGGAAGGCATTTTCTTTGACAGTATTCGGAGTGAAAACTTAGTAGATTCCTAGACCAATCCGCAGAAGGATTGTGTTTCCTGAGCCAGCCGATCCCCAGAATAACAGGGAAATGGGCTGCGCGGATGATATCAAACTTGATGGTCTCGGTATGCTGGTGAATGCACATCTTTATCTCCTCAGTGGTGTGAGTGATAAGTCCAGAATATAAAGGAGTTCCATCCACTCCTTCGATCTTTTGGTCCTCTTTCTTCTCTATCCTGATCAAGCCCACATTATCTGCCCATAAGGTGTCTAGGAAGTTTCCCGCGGCTCCACAATCCAAAAGAGCCTGCGTTTCTACTTCCCTTTTGCGAAACCAGAGTTTGATGGCGATGACCATCAGACGCGAATCCTCCGAGGTCTGAGAGGATGAGACAGAAAGAGAGGTATAGGAACAAGGCAAAGCCCCTCGATAGTCTGTCTCTCTGACTATCGAGGGCGGTCGTTTCCCGACCTCCTGGGAGGCACATCAGGACAATCTCTTAGCAGATGATTCGCAATACCACAATACAAACACAAGTTCCCATCACGTCTCCTCTTCTTTTCTTCTGCTGTTAACGAGCTCTGGTAGTTCCAATCTGCATGGGTTCATCCCGGACAAGTCTGGTAGTAGGTGAGGAGGATGCTGGGAGGTTATCCAAGAAAGGAGTAGGGCCTCGATTCTTCTTCTTCTCATTCTTCCGTTCAGTAAGGCGGAAATCTATTTGTAACACAGCGGTTTGAAGATCAGAAAAAGTCGCTGGACGAGGGATCCGGGCGAGTTCGTCTTTCAGCTCTTCCCGCAATCCTCTTCGGAAGATGGTATACTGCGCCTGCTCTTGCCAGCCAGCTTCAGCAGCGAGTTTCTTGAAGGTCGAGTTGTACGATAGTAAATCAGAACTCCCTTGGCGCACATCCAGGAGGTCTTCGCTGGCTACGTGAGCGCATTCTGTTCGCAAAAAGGTGTTCTTCAAGAGATCTGTCATGTCTCGCTGGCGCCGCGGCTCCCTTTGGCGGCGCTGGAGAATGCGGACTTTGTCCTTGTTTCATTCTCCCAGCATGGCTCCTGTTACTACGGGTAGCGTTGCAGTGTTCCCGTCTTCAGTCAGACGTCCTCTGACGTCACCGCGCTGTTCCAAGGATACCGGATATGGTGCAGCAGAACCACAGCTCAGCGCGTCGCTTCTCTCCTCAGACGCTCCGTAAGTTCGCAGCTAGGGTGCATGTTACCTACATCCTTGTCCTTAAGCTTACCTTTTCTCTTTACCTACCTATCTACATATCTACAGACTTGTGTCCGTATCCAGCCTCCCTCTCCCGACCTCCGAGACTCCTCGAGACTCCTCCTCCATCCAACTCGCTCGGTACTGCTCTTTTCTCACTTCTGTCTGTCTTCTCCATGATTATATCCCAGCTCATACCCTGTTTTGTTTAAATTAGAATACAGAAGCAGACAGAGTCCTGCAAATAGAATCCTTCCCACGTTGAAGATCGACGTACCGAGGACGATTGGATCCATCTCCGTTCCGGCAGGGTTTTCTCCCCCAGGAGGGTTTCCCTGGGATCCCTTACACCACCACTTGTTTCCTATTCAGGAGAGGGGAGGTGTCAGGGTCCCTAGGGGGCTCCCCAACTGCCTCGTTGATTGCTGCACCATAAGGTTAGTGTTTGAAGACCTTACAGCAAGCGACGCCCGTAAAAGAGAAATCTAATTATGACAACGCTGCAAGCAGCGTTAGACCAGGTGCAGCAGTTAACGACTGTGGTACAAGGTTTGTCCCATGAGGTACAAGCCTTGAAACATGAAAACGCTTATCTGAAACAGCAAATGTTAGTGAGGCCTCCCACAAGTTCGGAAATCCCTCCGGGTCCATTACCAGGAGGGAAATATGACGGGAATCCTCAATCACTAAGGGAATTTCTGGACGCATGCACAGTGCAATTTGCATTCAAAACATCTTTTTTCCCCTCAGATAGAGATAGAGTAGGATATATGATTACCCATCTAACAGGACCTGCTCTAGCCTGGGCCACCCCTATTGTAACTTCTAATAACGCCATTCTTGATTCAGTGCCCGCTTTTACTGCCAGCCTGAAGGCTATGTTTTCAAGAAAAGAGTATCATGTCTCCACTCAGGAGAAACTGCTAGACATCAAGCAAGGATCCTTAGGTATTCTAGAATACATCACTCGATTCAAACAAATGGCGGCCGGCACCTCGTGGGCTGATGACGCTCTGATAACTTTGTTCAGAAGGGGGCTTCATGAAGAGTTAAAAGACGAACTCGCGCGGGTTTCTAGACCCAGTACTCTTGCGGAATTGGTCTCCCTCACCATGCAGTTAGACTATCGGCTACAAGAACGACAAGCGGAAAGGAAGAAAGGGAGAAGTCACCGCTTTGGGCCAGACATAGTTTCAGTTCCCAAAACCACTAATTCAGATGAACCTATGCAAGTGGGGATTACTCGGGGACCTCTTACTCCAGAGGAACGGGCTCGCAGGAAAAGCCAAGGGCTATGTATGTACTGCGGCTCTTCCTCTCATACAGTACAAGATTGCCCTATTGCTCCTCTTAGACGGCAATCACGTTCGGGAAACGCCAGACCCCAACCGCAAAGGGAACAACGGTCGGGGCAACGGGTGCTGATTCCCACTCTCCAACCCTGATTCCTCCATCATTGGACATGGTAGTTTTACGGGTCTCTCTTTCCTTACCAGATAGAACCGTAGTAACGGTACCCGCCTTGATAGATTGCGGTGCAGCGGGATTGTTCATAGACGATATGTGGGCTAAATCACAGAATTTACCTCGCTCTCCCAAAGCCTTTGCCATACCAGTTGAAGGGGTGGATGGCACGCCTCTAGTTTCAGGACCTATACGGGAACAAACGTTCGCCTTAAAGATGTCTATCGGTTCCCACAGAGAAGAGATCATATTCGACATTATTAAGGCCGCCCACTATCCCATTATTTTGGGGTTACCCTGGTTAAAGCTACACAATCCCTTCATAAATTGGTCAGCTGGTTCTATTTTCTTGGGGTCAGAACACTGTGTTCAACACTGTCTTGCAGTCGGCTCTATAGGGTTCTCTACTCCTCCTTCACCTCCTGACAGATCCCATAAAATAGTGGACCAGATCAGTCTTCTCCCTCCCGAATATGAGGAGTTCCAAGACATTTTTTCTTCTCCTCAGTTCTCGGACCTTCCGCCTCATAGAAGAGACGATTGTTCGATTCGACTTGTATCTTCACAACCCATACCCTTCGGTAAAATGTACATCCTTTCGGAGAAAGAAAAATCGGTCTTAAGACAGTATCTGGATACCAACCTCAAGAACGGTCTGATAACGGAATCAATCTCTCCTGCAGGGGCATCATTGTTTTTCATAGCGAAGAAGGACACAGACGAATTAAGGCCCTGCATAGATTATCGGGGTCTTAACAAAATCACCATTCCGGATCGTTATCCTATGCCGCTCATCCCTGATATTCTGGAGGCCGTAAAGGGAGCCACCATCTACACTAAACTAGATCTTAGAGGAGCCTATCACCTCATCAGGATTAGGGAAGGGGATGAGTGGAAAACAGCCTTTCGCACCCCTTTTGGTCATTTCGAGTACCGGGTGATGCCCTTTGGTTTATCAAATGCTCCTGCTGTTTTCCAGAGATTTATCGACCATATATTTTCTGATCTCCTTCTCCACACAACGGTTATATATCTCGATGACATCCTGGTGTACTCCAAGGACCCAAAGGAACATCACCAACATGTGAGTCAAGTTTTACACAGATTACGGAATAACCACCTATTCTGTAAACTAGAAAAGTGCAAATTTCATCAGACTACAGTTACTTATCTAGGGTTCGTCCTATCCTCCTCTGGGATATCAATGGATCCCAGCAAAGTAACAGCAATTCTGGAGTGGTCTCCACCTCGTACCGTCAGAGAACTCCAAAGTTTTCTGGGATTCTCAAACTTTTACAGGAAGTTTATTGCAGGGTTTTCTTCTGTTGTTCTACCACTAACTAGGCTGCTTAAGAAGGGGAAGACTTTCGAATGGACAATAGAAGCTCAGTCCGCCTTTGACACTTTGAAAACCCTTTTTACGTCAGCCCCAATATTACGAACTCCAGACCAGAGCCTACCCTTTATTGTAGAAACAGACGCCTCTCACTTCGCCTTGGGAGCCGTGTTGAAACAGACTCAGGCACTTGGGTTAGAATATCCTGTGGCCTATCTTTCTAAAACCTTCTCTCCCTCGGAAATCAACTACACAGTATTAGAGAAGGAACTATTAGCCATAAAACGAGCATTTCAGGAATGGAGACATCTCCTATTGGGTTCCCAACATCCTATTGAAGTACGCACAGACCATCAAAATCTTAAAAGCCTCCAGTACGCAGAAACACGTAACAGTCGGCAAGCTAGATGGGCACATTTCTTTTCTCCCTACAACATAACATTCACAATCATTCCGGGGAACACCAATCTACAAGCCGATGCATTATCACGCAGAGATCCATCATGCAAACCTGGTTTTCAGACCGAAAAATTGTTTCCTCGAGCTACGTTTATTACTGTAGTCCAAGATTTCCTTCACTCGATTGCATCCCAAACCTGTCTCATCAAGGATTCTATCAGTCTTCAAATGGGAAAGTGGGGTCTCTCCTTTGAAGACGGATGCTATTATCAGAACCATCGAGTCTATATCCCTACTCTCCAACTCCGTACTGAAGTGCTGCATATGTGTCATGATTCTGTCATGGCCGGACATCGCGGTATAGCCAGTACCCGGGAGCTTGTTTTAAGGCATTTTTGGTGGGAAACCCTGGGTAAGGACGTGAAAAACTATGTTTCATCGTGCGTGGTTTGCCTCCAAGCCAAAACCCCTCGCAGCAAACCTTTTGGGAAATTGGCAATGGTACAAATACCTACTCGTCCCTGGCAACTGATTTCTACGGACTTCATTGTCGACTTGCCTCCGTCTACAGGTTGTACCACCATTATGGTAACGGTCGATTATTTTACCAAATTGGCCCATTTTCTGGCTTTACCCTCCATACCAACTGCCTCACAAATGGCCAGACGCTTCATCAATACCATATTTTCTCAGCATGGTCTTCCAGACAGTATAGTGTCCGATCGAGGTTCGCAGTATATCTCCCGATACTGGAAGCAGGTCTGTTCCGCTTTGGGGATTAAAAGAGCTTTAAGTTCAGGCTACCATCCTCAAACTAACGGACAGACCGAACGTTTGAATCAAACCCTGGAAACCTACCTGCGTTGCTTTGTGTCTGCGGCTCAAGATAACTGGAGGGAACTGTTACCCATGGCAGAGTTTGCCTATAACAACGCTCCTCATGCATCCATTAAGACAAGTCCATTCCACTGTACCTATGGATACCATCCCTCCTGTTCTCCTTCCTCTCTTCTCCAATCTTCGGCATTTCCAGATGCCGACGCCCTTATGGGGGACATCCAACAGGGACATCTTTTGGCCAGGACTGCTTTGCAAGAAGCTCAGGAAAGCTCCAAACGCTTTGCGGATTTGCATCGTTCACCATCACCCAAGATTACTCCGGGGGATTTGGTTTGGCTCTCGGCAAGATTCCTTCCTAGACACTTGATTCCATCTAAATTGTCCCCTAAATTCTTTGGGCCTTTCACTGTTTTAAGGTCGAAGGGCTCTCTAGCCTTTGAATTGCAACTTCCTCCATCTTGGTCTCGAATTCACCCAGTATTTCATGTGTCCCAACTCAAGCTCCATGTCCCAGATCGATTCGGTCGTTCTAAGGACTGTCCCCCACCTGTGTCAACCGAAGATGGTCCCGAATTCGAAGTCTCCGGTGTTTGTGATTCTCGTTATCATCATGGTCGACTTCAATATCTGATCCACTGGAAGGGGTATACTATAGCGGACCGTTCGTGGGAACCAGCCTCTGCTGTCCACGCACCTTTGCTTGTTCGCCGCTTTCATAGGTTGCACCCCGACAAACCCGGTGGGGGGACCCTTGGAGGGGGGCATACTGTCATGTCTCGCTGGCGCCGCGGCTCCCTTTGGCGGCGCTGGAGAATGCGGACTTTGTCCTTGTTTCATTCTCCCAGCATGGCTCCTGTTACTACGGGTAGCGTTGCAGTGTTCCCGTCTTCAGTCAGACGTCCTCTGACGTCACCGCGCTGTTCCAAGGATACCGGATATGGTGCAGCAGAACCACAGCTCAGCGCGTCGCTTCTCTCCTCAGACGCTCCGTAAGTTCGCAGCTAGGGTGCATGTTACCTACATCCTTGTCCTTAAGCTTACCTTTTCTCTTTACCTACCTATCTACATATCTACAGACTTGTGTCCGTATCCAGCCTCCCTCTCCCGACCTCCGAGACTCCTCGAGACTCCTCCTCCATCCAACTCGCTCGGTACTGCTCTTTTCTCACTTCTGTCTGTCTTCTCCATGATTATATCCCAGCTCATACCCTGTTTTGTTTAAATTAGAATACAGAAGCAGACAGAGTCCTGCAAATAGAATCCTTCCCACGTTGAAGATCGACGTACCGAGGACGATTGGATCCATCTCCGTTCCGGCAGGGTTTTCTCCCCCAGGAGGGTTTCCCTGGGATCCCTTACACCACCACTTGTTTCCTATTCAGGAGAGGGGAGGTGTCAGGGTCCCTAGGGGGCTCCCCAACTGCCTCGTTGATTGCTGCACCATAAGGTTAGTGTTTGAAAACCTTACAAGATCCTTGAAGGCTGCATAATCCTGTAGAACAGGATCGGAAAGGGATACCAAAGGAGTGGCCCATGCCAAGGCGTTTCCAGTCATATGTGTGATCATGAATCCCACCTTTGCATGGTTAGTAGAAAAGGTGTTCTTGCGAAAAGTGAAGTGAATGTTACAGGCTTCCAAAAATTCTTTCACCCTCCTTTCTGAGCCGTCAAATTTCCTGGATACCAGGGGAAGCGGGGGCAAATCCGAGGTCTGTTGGTCCCTGGCCGCTACCCTTTGCTGGAGGGCCGTGTTATCCGCCTTGAGGGCTTGTACTTCTACATTGAGGGTTTGAACAGCTGCTACTAACTCCTGCAGCTGCTGTTGCGTAGCCATGGTTTCTTCTTGGCGTTGCAAGCTATCACATCTGACACTGTGATCTACAGGGTCTGCGAGAGGATCAGTAATATCTTCAATATCACTGGCATTACTGTGTTCCCCAGACTTCCCTTCCTCCTCCTCCTCACCTGAAGACATGGAATAGTCCGACTTCTTTCTGCGGGAAAGTCTGACGTATGGCTTTTTTAGAAGGAAGGGTCTGCCTCGGAAAGAAGCCACCGTGGTCTCTGTGAAAGAGAGACCTACCGAGGCTCTGCTCCGCGACAGCCAGAAAAGGGGAAAAACCGTAGAACGGAAAAAACCCCTGGGTCCAGAGCAGTGGCAGGTGATGGAAGTCTGCTGTATCCGAAGCGACGACTGGAGTCTCCTCAGCCGGGGAGATGGGAACAGCGACCAAGCCTGGATCCAAACCGGAGGTACACTGCCGGAGCACAAGTAAACCTCCTCAGCCGAGGATACGGAAACAGAAAGGCCAAAGCATCCGACAGACAGGTAGGCGAAACTGAATGAAGGAGAAGACAATGTACAGATCGAAGGATTTGTGAGAATAGGGAAGTCCGAGCAGACCAGAGAGCAGAAGGGGGAGAGGCAAGCGAACCAGAGTGAAAACAGGAGGCAGGGAAGAAGTAGCGAATCCAGGGAATCCCAAACGAGGAGAAAAGGGGAACCCAGGGAGGCTGAGCAGAAGGCAACAAGGGGGCAATAGAAGGAAAACTAGTGCACGGGACAGAACAGAGAAAAACTCAGTTGCAACGCGCGGAACGTTGACTGCCGAATGTTGATAAACGATCGGCGGCCGCCATCTTGAAAACAACTAGACCGAGGCCGGCAGAAGGGAGAAAACGTGACGGCACAATCTAATGGCGTCCACGTTTCCACCTTCTCCACAGGCTCCAGCCGCCTGCGGACGTGACAGACATACTGGCCAAACATGGGTCAGCACCTCAACCAATACTTGAAGTGGGGTCTTGTGTGTGCACAATTTCAGCCAAGTTCCCTCATACACCGAGCTCCCCTAAAGAAAAGGGGGATGACACTGCCTTGGTCAGATTTGCAAGTAGATTTCATTAGGCTCGTGATTCACTCCTCTAGAGGAAACAAGTTCATGTTAACCGTGACATGCTTGTTTACCAAGTGGGTGCAATGTCTCCCGGCCACAAATTGCAAGGCAGAAACAGCAGCTGCCCTGATGATCAATCACATCTTCTCGCATTTCAGACTTCCCCAAAAGATTGAGTCGGACCGAGGAAGTCACTTTACCAGCGAGGAGATGAGAACGATGTGGGAGATCCTCAGGGTAAAGAGAAAACTCCACATTGCCTACCACCCAGCCTCTAGTGGGGGAGTTGAGAGATACAATAAAATGATTGTGAGCATCTGTCACGCCTCAGGGAACCTGGCGGATCTGGAAGAAGTGGAAGCTGCGCCCGCCATAGCGAGTTCCATCACGTTTTTTGGGAAGCGCGCTGTACGGTCTAGTTGTCGTAGCGACGTTTCTGACACCGGTATTTAATCCTTTCACTTCCGGGGTCAGGTGCGTTGCAACGTACAGTGTTTTCGTCTTGTTCCAGCGCTGCTGTTGTTTTTTGTGGAGTTTCCCTTTTTCCCCTCTGTTGTCCTTCTTTTCCTTGCTTTTCCCCTTGCGCTCCGTACCTTTTATCAGTATTTTCTCCTCGCCTTCTTGACTCCTTCTCCCTTGTCTGTTCCGTTCCCGTCTCTTATCCTTCCTCCCATCCGTCTTGTGCCTTTCTCTCTATACTTATTCTGTTTATTCTTGCTTTCTTCCTGTATGGTACTTACCTGTCTTGGTCCTCTTCTTTTGCCCTCCTCTGTGTCTATCTGTTTACATCTCCGTGTACCGACCATTGCCTGTCTTGTGGATTGCCTCGCCCAGCCCTCACCTGTTTATCCAGTATCGGAACTACTTCCTGTTGATATCCCGGTTCTGACCTCAGCCTGTCTTGTGGATTGCCTCGCCAAGCCCTCTACTGTTCTATCAGCTTTGGAACTTTTCCATTTATCTGGTCTCATACCCGATTCTTATTGGAATTTCTTCTATTTTTGGACCGTGTTCATCAGATTCCTCTCCCTCTGCTGCTGCCTCCGGAGTGTGTTTACTACAACCTCACTGCGTTTTAAGATCCTAATCTTCCGGGGTTTTTTGTGCCACTGGCTTTTTCCCCATTGACCAGCGACCGAGGAGGGTTGCCACAGATCACCCAAAGGGTGTCACTGTGGCGTCCTACCTTGGTCGTCCCTATCTTCAAAAAAAAGGAGTGAAGACTCGAACAAAGGACAATCCAAAGCTGACTCAACGCCGGAGACTTCAAGGTGAGGAGGAAGGGGAGGAAAGAGAGACTGGAGCATCTCAGGAAGAAGAGGAGATTACAGACCTTCCTGACAGCATCCTAAAGAAGTTTGTGGCAGATTCTGGGCCTAGTTGGGACATCCAACTACCGCTTGTCCTGATGGCCATCAGATCTACGCCATTTTCTGTGACAAAAATGTCTCCATTCGAGCTATTGACTGGACAAACAATTGTGCTTCCTCAACATCTGCTCTACAGAACTCAAGAGCAGAAACTGATCAACGTGTCCATGACACATGAATGCATTGAGAATGTGCAAAAACACCTTCAGCATGCTTTTGCTTATGCTCAACGACATCTGGAAAAGTCAGCACAGGGATGAAAACCCACTATGATTTAAAGACCACTAAGAAAGAGTACCAAGTAGGAGACAGGGTCTACTTGTACAATTTGCAAAGGAACCAGACCAAAGAGCACAAGTTCCTACCCTCCTGGCGTGGCACCTTTGAGATTGTGGATAAAATCTCACCTGTCGCCTATAAGATCCGCATTCCTAAAGGGGAACAAAAGGAAGAGAAATTGGTTCACATCAATCAGTTGAAGTGTTGTCATCCCAGGTGACTGATTGAAGAACCCAGTGAGGGTAGAGCCAAGGAATCCTCCGAAGAGTAAAGGTAAAGAGTTGGAACCCGAATGAAGAGAATCATACATGTACACGGAGTGGAACCATTATCCTTATTTTGAATGTTGCTAAAGTATTTGCAAAAAAATGTATATCTCGTATGTATCTCTTGCTCTTTTGTTGTCCACTTTCACGTCCCTACTTGGGAAAATCGTATTGTATGAAATACTTAATCTTTCCTTTCTTCTTGGCAGATAAACTAACTCATTGCCTCTACATGCCAGAGGAGAGATGCCCGAATGGGGAAGGCCCAGGATAAAAACTACCAGAAAATAAAAAATACGAAAAGAGTGGGGGCAGACCAGTGCACCACTCCATCAGGACCAGGATAAAAGCAGATGTGCTCTGAAGGAGAGTCCTGGAACGAACTCAGGAGCAGATGCGCTCTAAAGGAAATCCCTGAGGTGAAACCAAGCCATCGTGAAATGGACACCCCACTCTCTCCTAGCTCTTCTCTCTGTGTAAATCTATCAAAGAGGCAGGAGGAGGGAATTGTGGGGTGAAATAGCCCTGGATGTCATGAGTAAAAGGCCAGAGTCAAGTATGAGGGCTCCTCAAGATGGAATAATAATAATAATTTGGCATTTATATAGCGCTACGAACCCTGAGCTATCTGAGCGCTGCTTATTATTACCTACGATGTGTGGTGCTCATTTATCGACCTCGGAAGGATGAAAGGCTGAGCTTGGCCCTGCCGGGATTCGAACCTGCGTTAGCAGGCTCTGCACAGATGTCAAAGCGAGTGCTCTACTTGCTGTGCCACTTGACCGGACGGCCTGCCTTGAACTAATGTGGAAATGAGGCCCTGCCCTTTCAAAACAAAAGGAGTGAATTTGGGCCTCAAAAACTGGAGAGAATGTCAATTGCCCGGGAAAGAAGTAAAGTAAATCCTTGTACTGTATATATTTGAGTTGTCTCAGTGTGCTGCTTGTCCAAAAAGGACAGTGCATTTTGTTTGCCACACCTTTGTTTAGTATAATTTAACATTAAATCATACATTAAAATATTCATTTATAACACACCGATTTGGTTCCTAGTCCATTGTGACATGGGGTGCTTGTGGAGGTTGGATGCAAGATGGGTTGGAGGCCTCCTTAAGAAAGAATCTATGTTGTAGAAAAAAAAGCGTTTTTATTGTGCGCCACATTCATTGTAGGGGAATGAGATCAATGACTTGCTTGTGCAATATAATATATCATGACAGAGATTATGCACAATAGATGTTTTGTGTGCAGGTAGACCACATTTTCATCATGGGGGATAGCTGCATTCTAATGGCAGAGGTGTTGTGCAATGTATGTGTAGCAGGAGAGAAATTATAACCCTGATTCATGAAACAGTGCAAAGTTATATTTGCAGTGCAAAGTCGCTTTTCAGTAGTGAAAAGTCACTTTGCACCATCCAAAAAATTACATGTTAGACCACATTTTATCATGGGGGATAGCCGCATTCTAAAGGCAGAGGTGTTGTGCAAAGTATGAGAAGCCACACACACATTATGTGTACAGCTAGACAGAATTATATCGTGGGGATAGAAACATTTGAAAGACAGAAGTGTTGTGCAAAGTAGAGAAGCAGGAGACATGTTATGTGTGCATCTAGACCGGATACATACAAGATAACACTTTCCTTTGCAAATACTAGTCCCCAAAGAGTCTGCACAATCTCAGGTTCATGGAGGCGGATAGAGGAGGGGCTTTTGCTGTAACAGGTGCACATATGCTCATGCCTTCTTATTCGATTATTTGGTGATGAGCTGGGGGTTTCTTCACTAGTGATGACATTTTTGAGTGGTGCCGATTTGTGAGTGAGATTGTGTGTTGGACTCAGACATTCACAGAGTGAGTGAATTCTGTAGCATGTGAAGATATTTAGGTGGTGCTGATTTAGGGTGTGGCTTCCTTGTGCAAATTGAAATGTATGGTGTGTCGTGTTATGTGGATGCGAATGCAACATGTTGATATGGGGATGCTCAAATAATGCAGATTTTGGGGGTCATCACAAGTTGGGCAGTATCCCAGAGGTAAATCTGCCAGGATAATGCCCAATGCACTTACCATTACCGCAACTTGGTATGGCGTTATTAGTGCCGGATCCCAAGTTGCAGTGGGGCGGTAAGTCCCTATTTATTTTGCTTCCATTGCACCCATTTACCGCAGTGCTAATACTACCATGGTAATTGCACAGAAATGGGAGGAAAGTCTACATATTTACCTCCAGCTCCGAGCTGGAGGTGAATCCCCAACTTTACGCCCAACTCATAGTTGAGCGGAGCTAAAATGCGCTGGTAAACGTGTTAATGCTTCATTTTTACCACTTTTGAGGCCTTTTGTGTTCTTTTAGTGGTGTGGTTGAGAGTCTAATAGCAGCAGATACTGCGGAGGAAGAAAAAGTAAAAGCTGCTCTGGAGTGTTGTATATTTGTAAAAAAATATGTGCTAGAGCTGAGAATTAATGTAAAGTGACAATTTTGCTTTTTGTTATATTGCCATTTATGTGAGTGGTAATGCTTGAGTTCAATTAATTCAGAATTGGCTATATATATTTTTAGGTTTGTGCAGTTGTGTCAAATGATACCAATGTCATAAGAATCTGAAAAAGTGTCTTCCGAAGGCGAGTCCAACATAAACATACCTACAGAGTCACAATCGTAACATGAGAAAACATTGCACCTATTTAACACTGCTGAAGAGAAAGATGTTTAAGTGAATTTGAAGTGCATAGTCAGATCTAGAGAACTTGAGAAAGGTTGCAGTGAGTACCGAGTCTGAGGATCTACTCCAACGGCAATATGCTCATGGTGACTTTCTGAGGTGGTCTATAGTTGGAGACTATGGGCCTCATTACACGGTAGGTGGTAAGGTTTTACCGGTACCGGTATTTTACCGGTACCGGTAAACCCTTACTGCCTTACTACGAGGTCCCTTTGCGGGTTGGAGAATTTAACGCCTGCTTTTTGCAGGCGTTAAAAATCAACCCGCAAAGGGACCAGGGAGCTAATTACGGTACCGCAATTTGCGATGCCATAATTAGCACCTTCCCCATTCCCATTATGCCCTATGGGGCAAAAATGGGAATGGGGAAGGGGGAATTACCGCCCCACCAACCTTGGAATTGGGCGGTAATTCCCCTTTCCACCAAGGCGGTGCTGGTATTTTACCGCCATGGACCAAGGTGCTAATAGCACCTTGGTCCACCGACATCTGTGTAATGAGGCCCTATGTGCCATAATGGCAGTCAATATTTTATTTATTAAACCACTTTAATTGTTAATCAAGAAAAAAAGTCCAATTGTGTACATGTGAGCTGTTAGTGTATGTAAGGTATATTTAAGCACCACAAATGAATTGAACTTTAATAAGTGCAACCCTTCCTTCATTATGGATTGCCTTTGTTTGATTTCCATTATGTAATTTAATGTAAACTAATCTAATCTTATCTAATCGTGTTTCATATGATGTGACATCTGCCATTTGGGTAGCATTGTAGCACTATAAAGGTCAGAGGCCCATCCATACCCTAAAGTCATCTATGGCATGAGATCCATCCCTACTCGGGAGGATAGCTCACGGGCAACACACTCGTCTTGAAAACTTTGCTCCATGGCCCATCCCTGCTCAGAGACCCATGCCTCCCCCAAGATGTATCCCTTCGTTGATGCCCAGTCCTTCTCGATGCACCCCCCTGGTGCCCAGTCCATGCCTCCTCCTCACCCAAATTGCAATGTGATAATGGATTATAAAACGGGGAAATACAGCACATGCAAAAGTGGAACATAGGAAGAAACTATGCAATGGCATGTCATCATGACTAGACCAATCGGAGAGAAAAACTCCAGGTGTTTCATAAATGTATACATGAATGTGTGTGTGAGTGTGTGTGTGTGTGGGGGGGTGGTGTATGTGTCTGCGTAGCTGTGTGTAAGAAAATGCATGATATGTAGGCCAAGAATGTTTCTGCTTCATTTATTCTGGAGTCGTTAGAGTTGATTAGCCATGGATTGTGTTAGGAGTGTGACATTTATAAAAAAACAAGTGTACCAAAGCATGTGTGGAGATGCGTAACGGCCAAGGTGTTGATGTTGGGGTGTGACTGATATGCTGCTGACATGAGGCAGCGTGTGAAGAATGTTACATTATGTACAAGAGGCTGCCGTGTGTGACAGACATGTCGAGTGTATTTTTAATTTCTGGTTTTCTTCCCAGTGAATATTTTTGGCAGTGGTTGTCAGGCCCTTGATGTAATACATTGGGGAGTCTTTGCTGCAAATATTCTTTTCAAGCTGGCATAGCTCTATATACAATTTGATGGAATTTGTATTAGTAACATAGGTGTACACCTTTGTAGTGAAAGTCAATTTTTGTCTTTAATTCGGGGATGCATACGAGAAAATAGAAGGGTAGTTAGCAAAAAACAGTTTAAAGTACGTCATAAGAGCTTACTTGATCTACTTGTTTGATGATCCCCCTGACAAAGGCAGGGGCACCTAGTGTAATACATGAACAGGGGTGTTGCTAGGTCTGGAAATGATCCGGGGCTACGCTAATGGGAGGACTGTCGGAACTCGGGGCTAGCTATCATTTTGGTTGTAACCCCTGAGCCTCTATCAGGGGCTACAGCCAAAAGACCTGGGGCTATAGTCCCCTCGGCCCCTCGCCCCCATCAACGCCTCTGTGCATGAAACAAATTCAGACCTATGGGGAGATTTCTTTGCTAGCCACATGGATGAGATTTGGTCAAGACAGTTTGTCCGGTGTTATCAATTGGTTTGGATTGTGAGAGTCGTGAAAAGTCTACCAAGTAGGCCATTGGATTCATATACAGTCTGGGACTGGTGAAATCCTGCAGAAATATGCATATACCTATTCAATACTTAGCCTGGGTGGCACGGTTTGTCCACATCTCCCAACCCATAGAATTTCCAACCAGATCAACCCAATTGAACTTTACGAGGCAATTTGAGGTGAGTCATTTTGAGATAAGAGGTTCGATCTTGTGTCAATAGAAACACAGGTGAGTAGTAACCTGAGACAGTCGATGGTGGCCATTGAAGAGGAGGAAGCAGCTCAAAGCTTGCTATGGAAGGGATTTGAAGCGAGGTAGGTTAGAATAAACTTAAATCCATATTAGTTAGAGATATGGAATTAGCTTGGAGTTTCTGTGGGTTTCTGTGGGATGGACCTGCTTTGTGTATGGGCCCGACTGTGAATTGTGGGGGGAGGAGAATTCAACCCATATGCGTTCGGTATGAGAAGGCCAACGCACTGAGAAAACCACGTGCATTTACTAGCTGGGGAGAAGGCCATAACATTATAAATGTCATGTGTGTTTACTAGCCATAGCAGAAGGCCACAGCAATAAGAACCCAACATGCATTTGCTATGGCTAGGAGAAGACCAAAGCACAGAGAACCCATTGTGCATGTATTAGGCACGTGCATGTATCAGGCAGAGAAGGCTATATCACTGAGAACCTCATGTACATTCACTTGGCATAGAAGAAGGCTAATGCACTGAGCAGTACTCATGCACTTAGTATGGTGGGGACAGCGTAATGGTTGGCCGAGGAATGAGTCTGTTGGGTATCTTTCACCTGCTACGTCAGCAGCTGTTTAATATAGAGATGCTCAGATGTTACTTGGATCTCTGCACAAACCACACTGGTCAAACAGTAGCCACATATCTCTGCCTCTTCAAAAACGGGTGCATCTCTTACAAAAGAACCTGGTGCATTTGTGAAGATATGTAACTGTGCATGCAGTATCTTTGCACATGCACCAGGTGCCATAGGATCGAATAATCGAGGAGGTGCAGGCAATTGAGCTGCCATGTAACAAGGCACAAGAGAGAGAAAATATAGCATGAACTCACTCGGAAATAAATAGAGACATCCATGGATGGGAAATAAGAGGTGATTACTGAATATTCCCCACATGTGGTTTTCTTGAAAACAGGTGACAACAAAGAACATGACAAGGGTTATGGTACATCCCTTGATTCAAAATCGAGTCTCAGACAAATCTTCTCTGATGATACCACAGTTAGCAAAGGAGACCAAACTGAAAAAGAGAGCACATGGATTGACAAATCCATAGAAAAAGCAGCAAGCTTCAGGCACTCCACGTGTGCCAGTTTACAGTATTTTCCCAATCCAGTCCAGAATAACACATGCTACTGGTAGAAGACATTTGTACTGATTCGCATTAATTGCACCAGCTCCTCAGCCAGCAGTACCCAGGCAACATCCAATGTAAAGTACACAAAGCAGCCCCCAAGAAGTAGAGGAGTGAAAGCCCATCTCAGTCCTCTTAATAATTCAGAAGTTCAGGAGTGTGGAATGTTTTACATCAAGAAAGGAACCAGCTCTTCTTGCCACCTGCAACGTATGCAAAGAAACCTGGCATCCATTTGGGCATCTCTTTCCAGTGGACCCGCATGCGGTTGCATCATCTGATAGCTTGGCAAAAGAAATGGCACAGCCTCCAACCACCTTCCAACTGCAGGCACTGGGCACATTTGGTCTACCATCCCACACCCCTAAACCAGAGAATCTTGCTAACTTACAGGTATTCCTACACTATGTCCGAACACCAAATTGGCCTACAGATTTACCCCTTAAAGAGCCATCCCATTATTTCTGAGGTGTTTCAGCATATCACAAAATATCACAAAAGACAAGAAGCATTGGTACTATCCTGCCATACTCCATTGTATAAAAATCATGAATTCAAAGGGCTGCTTGGAATCATGTAACCTACTGAGTCAGCAATACTTCCTTTGAAATTCAGTGCTGCTCTGCTACAATCATGTTGTAGAAGCAGTGGGAATGTCATTTAACCACTGTAAGGGTAAGCCAGTCCACCTAACCATGGACTTGCAGACTAGTGCTAAAGGCAACGATTATCTGGCCATCATAGGACACTAGGTCACCTTTCCTAACACTTCTCCTTAACAAATGCCAGGACAACATCAAATGTCATTCATCAGAAGGCCACCACTAATGGAAGAACTTTACAGCAGATCCCACAGGGAGGTGATCTCTGGAGAAAGTAAAGAAGTAGGGTGCTCACTCCTTGGTGTTTACAAGTGGGCCTTGTGTCAGCTGGCATTGAATCGAATATAGCAGCTGCTATTCCGTGTTTGCACTGAACTAACTTTCCTTGTTTGCACTTTACTCGTGCATGTTTCCTTGTGAGCAGCTGCAGGTTTGTGGGCTGAAGGGAGGTTTGGTGGAACCCCCCCATTTAAAAAAATAGCTTTTGAGGAAAACAACCACAAGGAAACATGCATGAGTAGAGTGCAAACAGGGAAAGTGATATAGGTAAAAACATGTAAATCTGCTGCTGTGCGGGTAGGCAAAATCTTGTACATGTGCCCTGCTATGCCCATGTCCTCCATATTGTGGTGACCCACCTCACAGTCGAGTAGAAGCCACTATATGATATGGTAAGTGTGGCTCAGAAGATCGCATGCCATTTTAGCCAGGCTTACAGTGGCTGTAATAACTGCACTGCTAACTTGGTGGACTTCAACCCTCCGTTGCTGGAGCATGCGTGGGAGCATTACAAGGCAGTGACCGACTACTGTTATAGCCTGAACTGGTAACTGCTTAGTGCCTACTTACACCCACTCAGAGGCCAATGTTGGACAATGTCTACTCCTTGCTGAAGCCGTTTGAAGAGGCCACCCAGGGGGTTAACCTGTATGCTACATTAACTAGCAAGATTCTGCCTCAGGTGTATCTGTTGTAATTAGAACTATCTAAAACAAAGCATGGATTATATGGTTATGCAAAAGCAGGGCAACATCAATAAACCTTCTGCTGACCTTCCAACAGGAGCCAACATTGCTAGTATTAAGGGAAAATGGAGCACCTCCTAGTATCTTTTATTGACCAATTATTTGAAGACGAGGTTGCAACTGAGGAGATGCTGTGGATTGTCATTCCCAAAAGGGTATGTTGGCCATGTGTAAAGGTGCATTAAAAGACATGTAAAAGCCCAGCTAGAACAAGGGAGGGAAAGAGAGAGAGAGAGAGAGAGAGAGAGAGAGATCAATAACCCAGTGTGACTTCACCACTGCAACAAAGGTCATCTCACAGTGCACACTCATTCTCCACAACTCCTGACCTTAGTTTAGGCTACACCAAGGTGAACTAGAAGGGGAAACTGTACGAGGTTATGCGTTAGTCTTGTGCCTTTTTCTGGATTTCTATATGAATCAAGCATTCCCCAAGAATTTAGCAGGACCACTGCAGAGCAGATCATTGATGCCTGTTCTGTACACATGAAAATGAGTATGGATGATGATCTGCTACAATTATGGCTTGGCAAGTGGTCAGTGTGGCCCTCTGTAGTTGTAGAATTAGTTATGGAAAGCCTACACTGACCGTTGGCTGGTCTGCAGTGTGAATGGGCTTTTAGCACTGCTGGGATTATTGTCTCAGACCATAGGCACAAACCGCAAAGGCACAGAAGTGAGAGAATGTACTTTCATACCAAAGAACAAGCATTGTGTCACTAAAGACAACACAGATCATATTGTTTGGAAGACCACAGAACATATGCCTGAAACGATGATTCATCTGCACGCCAGCAACAGTTACACATATGGAGTGGCATGAGTAAAGGCTGTGGACACATACATTCTGAAAGTAGTGATTGAGAGCATTGTAAAAATGCATGTTTCTATTTTGTATCATGCTATATTTATTTAGCTCTACTAACCAGCAGGGCCACTCTTTGAGTTCTAGTTCTTCCTCAATGTATTTGGCTCTATAAAACAGGATATCAATAAAGTATTGTTCAGCCCTACCCAGTATACTATGTTCCTCCTTTTAGTATGCTCTCTCCCAGTCATCTGGAATACTATAGGGTGGTACAGGAGCATGCATCCCCCCATGACATTCACCAATGCCTCATCATAAGGCTAATTTCAACGGACAGAGGTCAAATAAAGCACACAGTATCTGCATAAATTCCTCATCACTCCACTACATGTTGCCTCTAGGATGTTGCGCTGCTAGTGGTGGTAAAGTGGCCCTAGTATTAAATGGTGCCATTCGGTCAGGTTGTGCTGGGCCAGACGTAGGGGTGGGTAGAGGGTTGTGCTGGTCCAGAGTCAGGAGGATGGCGGCCACTTGCTAGAGAGTGGCCAATGCCATCTAGATTGTACTCTGACACTCTCTTGCTGCCGCCATCGCTACTGCAGGTGGGTGATGCAGTACCTGCATCCGTGGTATGTGACATGCGCTCCTTGAACATAGCTTTGTGCCACACCCTACAGTACTTCCACATCAAAGAAATGCCCACGATACTGATTCTTAGGTGACCCTGATGAACTGGCACAGGCTGCATATTACACTGCTTGCCTTACCTCTGGCAGTTACACATTCCAGCAAGATAAAGTAATTCCACACCCGTAACCAGATGAGTGGTTATGTCTTCTGACCTGACTTAGCTCTCTTGAGGAATATCAATGACTACTGTGCCCCTCCACACATCAGGCAATGAACCTGTGGTCCCAGTCTTCTGCTCGGGATCTGTCTGCTGCAAAGTCGCCTACGGCTCCTCTGCCTGGTGTTTTTTGGTCTCCCTCACCACCACCACCACCTCCTCTGCCCCCTGACCCACTTCTTCTAATTTCCCAGCACCTCTATGGCTACCTCTTCCTGCTGCTCCTGGAGTAACTATTCCTCCCCTACAAGTCCAAGTTCAAGGTACTCATCCACTTACTGCAGGCACTCCTTGAGTGACTTGGCCTCTACCCCAACCATCTCCAGATTGGTACCCACATCCTCCTCCTGCTCATGCTCTGACTTCCTTTCCTCATTCTCCATCGACTCATGCTCATGCTCTAGCTCCCACTACTCAATCACCATGTACCGTTCCTCAACCACTGTCTATCCTTCCTTAACCACCATCTCCCCTTTTGTAGCCACTGTCTTCCCCTCTTTGACCAAAGTCTCCCTACCTCATGTTTCATCTCAACCTCCACCAGCTCCTTCTCCTTGGATTTTTCTCTGCCTTATGGCTAACTCCATAGATATCTGACATGAAGGAAGAGTAGAACAGCTCCTCATATTCTCCCCTCAAAGAACCCTTTAAATGCAAGTGCGGGTGTCCATATCTCCCAATGTGTAAAAACCCAAATCTGCATTATGTGCCAAAGGTGCCAATGTGCAACACCCAAAACAAGCTAAATAGGCATACATTGGGTTCTTGCAAGACTCAAATGATGGAAAAGGGTCCTTAAAATATAAAAACTGTAACGAAGGTGACTGAGTACAGTACTAGAAGATGTATTGGGTTCACACACAAAGGTTTCTTTACGAACACAGAAAAGGAAATGTGCTGGGAATTCGTTTTGTGTTTTACATTTGGGGCAGTAAAAAGGGAACAGTGAAAAGTACAAGTGGAACTTTTGTTTTATTTTTAAAAACAGTTTTTAAAAGGCTGTAAGGGTAAAAGAAGTATAGTAGAGAGGGTGTAAGGGTAAAAGGAGTATCGTAGAGAGGGAGCACAAAGTACAAACACAAGCAGATAAAAAGGGATAAAAAAGAGACAAAAACGGACCAAGAAACACCACAACTGACACACTCAACCAAATCACTCCAAAACGCTCTCTAACATGCCAATATCACTCCAAAAAGTCTTCAAAACCACTCATTTGGGAGCCAGATATGTGAACTCCTAACTCAAAAGCCAAAGAAAACCCACAAAGGAAGGAGGAAGCAAGCAGTTTCATTTTAGAATGGCTCAGGGCCTCTTATTGAATACCAGTGATTTGACCGAAGGGGAAATTATCGAGGCTGAAATATCCGAAAACGAAATGTTCGAATTACCAAAAGTTCGAACACTTCAGCCCCGATAATTTGCCAAAACACACATTCTCACACACACACTACACACCCATAACACCCCCCACCCACACCCTCAGCACACCCCCACCAGCACCCACACCACCAACATACACAAACCCCACTTACCTTCACCTTCATGCTGGTTCCTGCAGCGCCAGTTCCCTTTCACTTCTGTCATTGGGAACTGGCGCTGCAGGGTCCTTTTCTTCTTTTTTTTTTGTTGTTTTTTTTAAACGGACGGCTGCGGGGGTGTCCCCCGCAGCCCCCGCTCACTATACCATAAAGTATAGTGAGCAGAGCAATGCGGGGGACACCCCCGCAGCCCCTGTTTTTTTTTTTCACGGACGGCTGCAGGGGTGTCCCCCGCAGCCCCCGCTCACTATACCATAAAGTATAGTGAGCTGGGAAATGCGGGGGACACCCCCGCCGCCCCCGTTTTTTTTTAATGCTACCACCAGAGGATCGAACTTTTGGTGTTCGATCCTTTGGTGGTAGCAGTTTTAGAACTTTTGGTCGTTTTGACCTTTTTTTTCAGTCATTTCGACCTAAACCCTCCTATTGGCTAGTCTAACTCCCTTTTTGGTCTGCAGCCTTGTAATTAGATTGTGTGTAACTTCTTAAATATACAACTGTATATGTTGATTATTTTTATTTGTAAAGCAAACAGTGTATCACAATTGTTTCTTGACTATTAACTAGCAGACCTGCACCCCTGCGATAGTGAAATAATTATTACCAACCAACATAGATTGATCTCTCCTGGGTATGAAGCCTTAGCACTACAGGTGAGCAACACCTGGACCCATGTGTGGTGCTGGCACAAGCTTCACTCCCAGTGATCACCACCAGTGCCTCCTCATGTCAGGTACCACTTGCATTAGCAGCATAAATATGTCCACACCACCACTGCCACAGCCAGAAGCTACCCAGGCACCACCAACAACATCACCACCTTGATAACCACAAAAGCCTCTTAGTAAGGTCCTGCACTGGCACCCAGTTGGCTGCAAGAAACTCTGCACCTCTGTACAGTTTCTGTTTTTAATGGGCTTGAGGGTGATAGGCCTGACCCAACACTGTCAGGGAGCCTGTTTTCCATGCTGTGAGAATTAGAGATTCAGGTGGTCAGTGGTTGTTTGGCAAATATTTCGTGCAGAAATACTGCCAGCAGTATATACAGCCTAAGCTGGTGGTATTTCTGCAAACCAACCCCTTTCAGACATTAACACTAGCTGCAGTGGTATATTCAAGCAATACCACTGCTTTCAGTGGTAACCTGTGATGCCATACGTTTGTATTGTTTATTGTCCATTTCCATCTTCAACGTGATGGTGAAAATGGACAATGTACAATAGTGGATAATACCACTACTGTACACCTTTGTAAAATGCAAAAATGGGTCAATGCTGGGGGTTTTGTGTATTACATTGGGAAGGTTTTCAGAGGGGGAATCACAGTTCAGACCTTTTCATTCCTTTACTATGACTCATTATAAAACCGTTTTACTGTATTGAAAGGAAGAGCTCGTACTTCCATTCTGTGCATTAAAAATGTGAACCATTTTTGGGGCCAATTCGAATTCTTCATACCACCTCTGTGGTGCAGGCAAAATTTGGGGCACTTTGTCAAAAATCCACAGAGGACTTTACCTCCGCCGGTATTCCATTGGAATATTGTCTGAGGGGATATCCCCAAACTGTGAATCTGGTGGTTGGTAATACCACTGCAATTATCATTACTGCCGAATTCACAATGTCCCTTCCTGAAGTCCTCAAGAGAGCTGGTCTATATCTGCAGCGTGCAGAGTAGAAGGTGTAGTATCATGCAAATATGACAGCTAGTAGGAGAACATGCAACCCAAGGACTGCACCTGGAAACCACAGGTGGAGCGTCAGCAATCCAAGGCCAAAGAATCATTCACAGCAGAACAGACCTGAACTGCACAACCACCATAACCTGGAAGCCATTTATTTTGCTAAATATTCTGATAATGTGCAAGGATTTACGACACCATGTAGTATTTCATTCGGAAGCATTTCCTATTGACTAAATGAAGAAATATTAATATTTGGGCATACAGATCTTCAGACATCACACAGGCAATGTATTAACGATTAATGTTAAAAAAAACAAATATCTTAGAATTTTCGAATTCATTTAAACATTAGGGCGTTTAAATGGACTTTAATTAAGGTTGATTTCAATAATGAAAAGAGCATTCTATACTGGGGTTTTATAATTTTTAGTCAACCACAAACGAAACAGTTAAGGCATTGCGTTAGTTTATCAAATCAGGCCTGTGTGGGGATGATGGCTGTATGAATATTTGGACAAAACTGAAACAATCATTTGGAGGAAAGTGTTAAGAGTACCCAATTCTTTTCCTCTTGCAGCAATTCAATTCGAATTAGGCATGTACTTACTGCAAGCAAAAGCCAAGTGGAGATCTTTTACTTTGTACCAAAAAATCAGCTTTCCTGCCGAAAATACATGGTATTGTCATTTCCATGATACCATGCTGATGGCGAAGGGTAAGACCAACTTTTTAAAGGAATTTCTAAAACATTGTGCAGACATTCTTGAAGAAATTCGAAGTAAAACTGCGGAACTTGTTTATGATTTATTAAAAGTGAACATGGTATTGCAGGGTTGGGACTGAGCAAAGACAGTAGACATATTTCTTTAGAGCACAAGAAAGGGGGCTCCGTTGCTCAATATTTGGAGCTCTTTCCAAATCACCATTTAAGACAGACCATAATGCACTTTAGGTGGAACCGCTCTTATATACCAAGGAGATTCAACTTAGGCGTAGGTTGATAGAAGCCAAAGATGCATATTCTCGATTTTCTCGAGCAGTGGACGGACTAAAAACACAGAAACATTTGTTAATGGAGTATCCAGCACTGTCGATATAGAGAATGGGTTATATTGGGTATGGATCTAAGATGTGTGTATAGTGATTTTCTCTGGAGAAAATGCTGTAGTGTTAACCCGACCTCCATTGGTCTTGCAGTTGCAGGATTTGTGATACATTTGGAATTAAATAAATTGGGGGGGTGGTGAGCTATCAGCAGGAACCGGATCTTAACTGGTTGCATTCCTCCTGGAATATGACCTGGTGGGAGTCTATAAGCTTAGCACTGTTGCACTTTAAATTAATGTTTTGCATTAATCGTTTAGATCTGTCAGTCTCTATTTCTGTGTACTTATTTATGAATTTTAGGGATGTTTGGTGACTCGGCTTAATGTACTAATGGACTTTTTGCTGGTTTTAAGTTTTGTATTGTATCTGAATTTTTATCATACTACTATGATATGCATTACATGTTTTTTTCTTGTTTTCTTGTTTAGAAACCAGTGTATTTTATGCAAAAGTTTAATAATTAGAGGTCTGATTTAAGTGGAATCTACGAAAGTAATTTAAATGTGTTGTATTTTGTAAAGGTTTGTATAAACCAAATACACATTTTAAAAAATGGAATGCATTTTATCACAATGATAGCATCCTCTCCCTCTCTCTGTTTATCCTCTAAGGATGCCCATACACTGAATTCCCTATAGTTCCCCAGAAAAAGGCATGGGGTGTTGTCACGTAACAAACAAGTGAACCAGGGGTTGATGTAAATAGGAATAAAGAGTGACAGAACAAATATGATAGAGAAAATACATGTCAGGTCTAGAGGGATAGTAACAACATCCCAGATGTCTTCCACTGATCTCATAATAGGGATAATTAATAGAGGGAGCCATTTGAAGTTTTTCTCTTTTACAGCATTCCCCAAATATCTGAAATTGTGCAGGATAACTATACGTTAATAGATCAGAACAATCGAGCCACCAATCTGGCACTCTAGCCACAATGATGTTTTTGAGATATTCCGAGACTCCTTCCATTGCAGATATATGTTGTTAGCTCTCTCTGAAAGGGCATCCGTTCCAACTTAGAGAGATAATGTGAAAAAAGTCTGAAAAAGATGTACTTTAGGGAGAATATTCATTTTAATTAGAGTGATTTTCCCCAACTACTAGATGTGATTTTCTTTTCAAATACTTAAGTCAATTCAATGTGCTTTGTTCTGAAAACAAATTTCATTAAGTAAACATATGTAAAAAGGGCAGCTACATAAAAAAATGTTTTACTTGCCTGTTAACTTGCCTATTACGGAATACAAATTCCATTACTTATCTCTGATTACATTTCGTGAAATACCAATGCAATATAAACAATCCATGGAACATTGCAGGTTGAACTATACATTCATTATTTCAAATTCATAAAAAATGTATTTACACCATAAACCTATCCTATTCAGCGATTAAAATGTTGTACATGAGAGAAAATAGCAACTATCTGATATAATAACATATTATTGGTATCTAAGATCATAAAATAGAATCAAATGACAATCTACAGAATTATTAGATAATTTATTTACTTAATTTGTAAAGCCAATGTATAACATGTAATTGGCTGGACTCGATTCTTAAGGCTTACCCAGTACATATATGACAAGTAGATAAAGGCTAGATTGGTCACTTTGAGTTAACATGAGCAATAGAGCATCTCTATAGATTCAACACTTGGCTGCCACAATCAAGGGAAAAAGTCAACCATTTCTGAGATGTTTTTATAGAGGAACGGAATAACAAGAAATGAACCTTGATTTCTGGAAGACCCATCTGCCACTCCTATAAAGTAGAGTCAGTCTCCAACATTTTGTCAAACCAGGCTAACATTAATTAGAATGTTGTCGAAATATTTGTGTTATTTACCCTTGTTCTTTATATACAGATATCAAGAAAGTGCGTGCTTGGCCTTGCTCCAGTGGTCATCGCATCAGTTCCTCAATACAGTTGTCATCAACATCTGTTTTGCCAATGGATTGACAGGGGATTATTAAACCAAGTCTCTTTCTAAATGGCACACATAACCTCACACATACATGCATCAACTGTCCTTTATGCTATGTTATGTTATCGTATCTTGCATCTATGTAGCGCCTTCTGCCATAATGCATGTCGTTGAAGCACTGTGCAAGTCCAAGTGACCTGAGGAGGAGTTATAAGGAGCATTTAACAGTAATAGAAAGGAGGGAATAATTGTATGAAGATGGGATAAGAGGGAGTATAGATATCAGGCTCTGGAAGGCAATAGATGGGGAAGAACGAAAGGCAGAAAAGCTCTGTGTACAGATTGACTGTTGTGGGGCTCAGCTCTATTCTATGGGTGCAGCACAGGAAGGAAGAGATAGCAGGAGAGAGTTGAAAGCTGCACCAAGGACATCTGTCTGGAATTACACACTCTGTGTTATGCACAGGGTCATATGGCTGCTGAGTTAGAATGAGCGAAGTTCATACAGAATTGCATGGCATTATGGGAGGAGTGAAATGCAATGAAACTAATGAACTGATTTGTATTACCTTTATACTCTGCAAACCATAGTTTGAGAGAAAGTCCTCAATAATAGCTTTACATAGTGAACCACCCTGTCTTAGTCATGTTTTGATACCGGCGATTGCTCCCTGAAATACGATTTCATCACTCAACTTGTCTACAATCATTTCAGTATGGACCACTAGATGTAGCCTTCCCTGCTCCAAAATGTTCAAGACATTTTCAGTGCCATTAAATTTATCTCTACTGTTCAGACACACATGTGGACCAATACATGTCTTGGGCCATGGCTTTGGCTCCATAGATCTTGAAAACCACTACAATAGGGGCACAACAATGTGTTTATGCAATATTAAAATTACCCCCATGGTTAGCATAATTTTAATCTGTAGTTTAAACCACCATGGTGCCCAAGCTATATTTGCAGGCAAATGGATCCCTAGTCAAAGGTGTTGACCAACTCCAAGAGGCACATCATTAAGAACAAATCTGAGTTTTGTCTTTTTACACTGACACCATCATTTTAGTTGTGCTTATGTTCATGGCCCGAATTAACTCATCACAAAACCCAACAAATTCAATCAATAATTCAACCAAAGTATTTTTCAATTTTGCCCATGACCACTTCATCGTCCGCAAATAATGTAATTGGTGTCACTTTATTTTGGGGATATCTTCTGTACATAACTTCATCTTCAAGTATGATTGTATTTTTATTTATTTGTATTTATTTGAAGAACAAAGATTTCAATTTTGATCTGAAATGTACAGATGGCAGAGGCATTCCCCGGAATTGTGCCTATACAATAACACAAAGATAATAACAATTGTTGAGATAGTTTATGAGTAACTGAACAAAGTGGGATAAAGACTAGGGACAACACAAAAGAACCAGAGATAAGATTAACCCAAGGGGGTAGTGAGTGGTGCATACAAAAGAGGATTACTGTACACATATACAAAATTACATCATTACAAGGCGCATGAGGGAGTGTTGGAGTCAGACAGGGAAGATGGGGGGGCAGCTGAGGGAACTTCCTTGATCAGGGTGATTAAGGAGAATGTGCAGACACGAAACAGGGCACAGAGGTACATGGGACAGTGAGGTTGAAAGCAAAGGAGAAGTGGAGTGAATTATACAGTTCGTCTGGTACTGAGGAGGAACGCCATTGATAGATTTGTAGACTGGTAGTAGGAACTTGAAAAGGAAGCTGTTAAGCATTGGGAGCCAACCAGCATGTCGTTGGTATGTAGAAGTGGGGCAGGGTCTGAGTAGCCAATAGAGAGTGAGGGTAGCATAGTCAAGGACTTTGGCTAGATGGAAGAATGAATGTAGAGGGAGGCCAAGGAGAAGCCATGAGCAGTTGTCATGTTTTCTGAGTATGAAGGTCTATGTTAGAGTTTTAGTGGTGTGGTGAAAGAAACACATTTTCTGAATGTCTTTTCAGCACACCACCATTTTCAACAGAGGTGTTCTTAGTGAGGAATTGCTGCAGTGGGAGGTCGCTATCAAAGAGGATCCCAAGTTTGCCAGCATTGGGCGAGGGAGTAAGAATGTCAGGGTGGAAGAAGATGGGAGAGCGGATGGGAGGGCAGGCTTGGTGATGGAAGCAGGCAGATAGATGACTTCCATTTTTGAAGAGTTCTGCATAAGGCAGTGGAGAGTCATTCAGTGGTGGATTTCAGTGAGACAATTGGTTATCCAAGATGACTCAGGTGAAGGATGGAAAGGAGAAACTGATTTGGCTGTTATTAGTGAAAAAGGTCATAGTGAAGGACAATGAATGGGATGCATTATGAGTGAAGAGCAGAGGCCCAAGGAATGATCTTTAATGGTACATCAATGGGGCGAGAGGCGGTAGTCAGAGGTTTGTGAATTTTAAGAGATTTGAAAGGAGCAACCTTCAAAATCTAAGCTGTTCAAATGAATAGAAAAATAAACAGCAATTGGGACAGCAAGCACCCTAGCTATGCCCCACCTTGGTTTGTTGCCCTACATTGCTGAATTACACACAAAGGCTAGAAACATGTTTTCTTTTCAGCCTGTGTAAGATGTAGCCATTAGAAGATGAAGAGTTAAACATTATTCCACCATGTGCTACCCTTCCTGAAAACATGGTGGACAAGATGACAAGATTTTGTTCTCTTTAGCCGAATCCCATAACCTCACCTGTAAAACCTTTACAAAATGTTTTGCATTGGAATCAATACTGGAGATGGGCCTGTAACATTTTGGGTTCACTCTGCTTCCCTTTCCTTATATGGGCAAAATCTCAGCCATTTTCCAAGCTAATGGAATTTCAAGGCACCCTACTATATTATTAAATACTATCCACAGCATGTGTCCCCATAACCAAGGATTCTACTTGTGTAATTCAGGAAAAATCCTATCTCGGCAGGGGATTTGTCATCATTCTTCAAGATATTTATGGCATTTACCACTTCCTGGAGCACACAAATTGTGCTCTCGCTTTTGCATCATGCTACCTTGTATCCTTTACATTTTATTTTATATTTATTTAATTTTAATTTGTGTCTATCACTGGCCCTACCCAGAGGGTCTTGGAGTACATTACATTGTTCAAAGTTTGAAAAGGTGGGAGTTGAATAAAGAAGTTATAAAATGTTTTAGGAAAGTATAGGAAGATTAGGAGAGACAGAGTATAGCACTGGAGGAGGGAAGGGTTATGTTAGTGGGGAAACAGGTATATTTTGGGGCTCTTTCTGGAGGTAGTGATGGAGGATGGAGTGCGTATGTCATACTTGTCATTCTTAAGTCATCCTATGGTAAGACAGTGACACTTATTTTTCAAGTACAAGGGAGCACATGGTTTGAAAAAGACTGTTATCTTTATACTTGTATCAAATTTAATTACATCTGGATCTGTGCCTTTAGCAGTGTGTCTCAAATGCTCTGGTTATAGGCTCTTTTTATATCTAGGAGCTTGCTGCAGCCTGCCCTGGTGTGTTTATTAAAATCCCAATCCTTGGCAGCATGTTTTATATCTTTGAGAAGGTAGTCTTTGATATGTCTACATTTTGCATCATATCAATGTTTTTGTTGTGGTTGGGATCTTTTGAATACCAGACGTCCTGGCTTTGTGCAGGAACCTCATATATTACTAACATAATTGTCACAATGTTTCAAATATTGGCCTCAGAGACATTGGGCCTCATTACGACCCAGGCGCTAAGTGGTTAATGGCGCCGTAAAAGGCTGCGGCGCCGTTAACCACTTAGCACCTTACTACGAGGTCCCTTTGCGGGACCCGACCTGAATGGCTGGTCTGGACTTGCTGTTAAAGTAGGGACCCGCAAAGGGACCAAGAAAGGCAATTACGGTACCGCAATTTGCGGTACCGTAATTGCCTCGTTCCCCATTCCCATTGAGCCCCATGGGGCAAAAATGGGAATGGGGAAGGGCCATGGTGAAATGGGGAAATACCAACCCGGCCAACCTTGGAATGGGGCGGTATTTTCCCATTTCACCATGGCGGACTCGTTACAACACCGGCACCAACCATGGTGCTAATCGCGCCATGGTTTAATGCTGGTGTTGTAATGAGGGCCATTATCCTTTAAAATGTGATCAATAACTGGGAGAGTGGCACTTCTTAGGTGTCCTTAACTCTGGGACTTCCCTTACAGATATCAAACCAGAGGTTGCCTACCCATGCTAACCCAGCAGAATTCCACACTGGACCCACAGGCACGGGTTCTTTGGACCAGCACTCACAAACACAACAGCCTTTCCACTCGTCGCCTTTCCTACTCTCCCACTGACATGAACCTCCATCTCCACGTGCAGTGATGCCTTCATTATTGGCCGAAGGATGCTTTACAAGACCACTATACATGCATAATAATTGATCTGCAAATATTACCTTCGAGAACATGTATTTTCTAGTACACTTGATTTCCAATGGAGGAAAGCAATTCAATCAATGGCTTTCTGTGCTTTTTCCCCAAAGCTAATTAAAGATATCCTAAGATCATGGTAATTTGCAAGTAAGTCTATATGTAACCTGCAAGTCCCAATATTCAAACCACAAATGCAGGTTTAAAATATTTTAATAAATCACACTGCTTGTCAAATTGGTCCCATATATATGAACAGCATGCTGATAGTTTGGTTTGGTCGTTTATGGCTCCCAGCCTTGGCGTTAATAGTATGTTCCAGAGATAGCTGCCTGCCTGATTCACTTTTGAGAACATAGTTGGGATAACCAAGCCCCCATTATATAGGATAACTTCCACCATAACATTTGGTTGTACACTGAACTTAAGGTTGAAGTTGCACATCACTAAAATACAAGGTGATGACCCTAGACTTTATTCCACAACTTCATATGTATTTCCTAGAAGGAATAACAAGTCTACAATTTGAATTGTATTTCTGACAATTCAAGGACATCTCAATGCATTAGTACTGGTAATTCCAGGACATCTCAATGTATTATTAAATGTATCACACATATGTCACACAGCAGAGGGTCTTTGCCTTCATTCAAAAGATATTGGTGAGTTAATACACATTTCTTTCCAAGACCAGAACAACTTTAGGGAAAACCAAATGGCCGAGAATCTCAACGGTAGTACTGTAGCATTTCCAAGGGTCATTTTCTTGAAGACCATGTAGCCATTAATTGCTAAAGGAGAGATGGCATGTCTCTTGAAATGCCAGAAAATCTGCTTTGTTGACCCTTTCAGTCTAGTCTAAATCATCCATTTGTTTTTGGAGCCCTCCCAGAAAAGGTAACATAATTAATTATTAGCATGAACAACATCAATAAAATCATCCAATATCTCCTTTGTATGGGGATCTCTCTTATTTTGTGGATTCCCACATCAGTAGGAGTAGATATCTGTTTCTTCATATGAAGGGTTTATGATCCAGGCCTTTTCCAAATTATATCCCTTTACAGTGCTCACCTCTGAAAAGCTTACATGAGTAATGTATTTCCTCATCCTATTTCCCTTAATCTAACCAAATGTGGCTCTGGCTTCATTTTTTCTCTCCATACCTCTAAATTACCAGAGTAGCCATATTAGATACGTTGGACAATTACGACAGTACCATATTTAGTTTTATATGCTTACAATCATCCTGAAAAAGGGAAGAAAACAAAATTTGCTTTACTATGTCTAGTCGCTTCTCATCTTCCCCTCATGCTTTGCTTATTTTGATATGATTTGGACAGTCATCCCAATACAAATATATTTTCATCCCAAGGTCATTGTATTGATACACAAAAGTGGCATATGACAATATCAGATGTGACATTTTAGCTTTGTAGTTTTCTCTGTTTACCTTTGTGATGAAAACACATCTGTACTGAGTTATGATAACTATTTAGGCATAGGACAAGGTATTAATTATTCCCCATTGCACTTCTTCCAGCCATAGTAGGATTTTATCACACCGACAGTAAATAGTCTTGTGATACTTGGCTTCTTCAACGGTGAGGGTTCAGTTGCTAATTACACATGGTCCCTCTATCCGGTGCAGAGTAAAACGTTAGCCGTGGTCTTGTGGGTGTTAGTAGCTTTATAGGCTACAAAAGATGCCAAGAGTTCTGTGTCACTAGTGAGAGTTTAAGATTGCTGAAGGTGGCCTCCAGCCATCTTCTAGATCGGTTAACATGGTGACCAGATTGGGCAGTAGCTTAAGTGCACAGGGGTTAAAATGGTCACACATAATAGTGGGCTAATGATGGTGTCACAGTGACGGTGGTGAAATGATGCTCTAGACAGGCTTCAGACCAGCTTTCTTTGCTTTATATTCAGGGTTTACCTGAAGGTCAGTACCTTGATAGGCAAGGGAGGTGGCCTGGTGTGTTCCCAGGGGGATTCACAAAAGGCTCAAATTATAAAGATGAGGATTTTTTTTAGCAAGGAGGTTATAAAGCAGGCCTAAGAGGGCACAGGTTGAGGAGGGACAACAGGTTCAGCGAGATGATCTTGTATCCACAAGGAAGAATCACAAAACTGTGCCAAAAATACTTTTCCTTAGAAGTCAGCTGTCACAAAGTCGATAGGGATCATCAGAACATCCAGACAAAAGATAAGGTTTATCAAGTGCTTCATTAAAGATGCAATGTACAGGATGGGCAAAAATAATATTCAAATCTTTTGATAGAAGTAGCACAATGACTCACAAGAGAGGATGGGTTAAAGTAAGGTTCCAAAAAGCTGGATGAAAGCAACATTACATCTCTCAATACAGCATGAGCCCAAATAAATGCTCCAAAGGGGGAATGATACAATACGAAGGGCCTGGTTCCAAGTTCGGAGCTATTAAAACCAGTAATACCACAAAACATGTTTATAGTTACTGCATGTCACAATTACAGAGTGGCCCAGTAGGTCCACATAAAGTTATTCCCCATTTTGGACTCCCATAAGACTCAATGGCTGTCTGTCAATTACTGCATGTGGTAATACTGCACCCGGTAATCACCCCATGCAGTTCTGGTGTTGTTTGGCGGTAAAATCCACCACACAAAACCAGGCAGAAAAATATGTTTCCAAAATTAAATTAATAATTTGGCATAGTGGTAAAAGCAGCTGGCAACTGCAATTACCACGTGTTTTATCACTACCTCCAAACTTATAATCAGGCCCAAAGTATTTCCACACTTAGAGGTGGACCACATTCTGAAAGTACCAATGAGTCATTCCGGTTTGGACTTTCGTTATGACCTTATGGGCTATCAGAGTCTTTCTTCGAAAATACTATTTTTGTATGGGGTCACAGTGTTTCCTAGGCCTTCTCCTGAAGATGTAGTCAATCGGTCGCTCCTTTGGGTATTTTCTCGGAGTTGGAGAGAGATTATTAGCTTGTGGATTAATGCAAGCTTAACCCAGCTAAGTTGACCCCCTCAGGATGTTACTGGTGCTGTTAAGAGAGACCCATCAAACCCCTGTTGTATGTTTGGGTTTCCCCACCCTCATCACCTCCCTATACCTGTAGCACCCTCACTCCCTGATTCCACACCACCATCTCCTTTATTGTCCTATCCCTAACATCTAATTATGTCAGGATAGCCCTCCCAAACCTTCCCATGCTTACTTTTTGTTACCTGCACCTGGTATTTTACAAACTTCTCATCTCCAAAATTCCACTCAACTTCTCTTACCAGTAGCACCGCCATGCTGTTTCGCAAACTGCTTCTCCACTTCTCCAACTTTGGCCACCATGGTAGCAGATTCATAATTTGTTTGGACCCACAGACACTAAGGGGGTAATTCATAGATTTCAGCGCAGAGGCAGTGCACGCGAGCAGTGCAGAGAGTGAGCGTGCGCCAGCTTGCGCCAGCCGTGTGCGCTTAACAGCATTCTGGCGCACTGTTTATTCATGGAATTCGCAAGCCATTTTGTGCGCCAGCGCAGAGAACATCCCGCAGCGCCAGTTATGCCCCTAAGAATGCCCCTTGCGCAAGGAAAAGGCATTGAAATCCCCAATGCAGCGTAATGGGCCGTGCTAACCCTGCACCAGCTTACAGGGCTGGTACACTGTAATCGCGTGAAAATACCGCGTGTACCCCGCTCACGGCACCCAAAAGCGTGAAAATGTACAGGCGCACCCCTCGGAATACGCGTACCCCGCTTGTGCAGGACTGTCTGCGGGGCATGCCCAGGGGTGAAGGGCTGCCTGCGGGGCAGGCCCAGGGTGAATGGGCTGTCTGCACGTATTCCGGGGGTGTGTGTGAAGTTTTACACACTATTGGCCTAGTGCGAGCGGAGCACGTGTATTCTGAGGGGTGCAGGGGGATTTTTACACGCGATTTCGCTAGCGTGAGAGGGGTACGTGTATTCTGAGTGGTGCGCGGGGAGTTTTGCACTTGATTTCGCTAGCGCGAGAGGGGTACGTGTATTCTGAGGGGTGCGTGTGAAGTTTTACATTCTATTGGCCTAGTGCGAGCGAAGTACGTGTATTCTGAGGGGTGCTCGGGGAGTTTTACATGCGATTTCGCTAGCGCGAGAGGGGTACGTGTATTCTGAGGGGTGCGTGTGAAGTTTTACACACTATTGGCCTAGTGCGAGCGGGGTACGTGTATTTTGAGGGGTGCGCAGGGAGTTTTACACGTGATTTCGCAAGCGCAAGAGGGGTATGTGTATTCCGGGGGTGCGCTTGGAGTATTGCACGCGATTTGGCGGTGTGGGTCCTCCCAGGTGCACCCCCTACCCCCTCCCCAGGCCCTGCAGGCATCCCCACCATAGGGGACTACCCTACACCCCTGGCCATGCCCTGCAGGTAGCCCATCCACCCTGGGCATGCCCTGCAGGCAGCCCATCCACCCTGGACATGCCCCGCAGGCAACCCACATGGCACCATGCACTTTTAAGCCCCAACACATGTCCCTCCCACCATTGATGGCCACCTGCCAGCAGGCCCCGACTCATGTCCCAACAAACAACATGTCCTAACAAAACAGAGCCATGTCCCTAAAGCCAACCCTAATCCCCCTTGCCCCCCAATCCAAGCATGCAACCATCCCAGAACCCGCTCCCAAATTAGCCATGCCATGATAGTCTAAATGAACCACCATGCCCATGCAGGAATGCAAAACGGAGCCACACAGTGGCAACACATGACTGAGGAAAAGTTCAATGAGACATGCACAAAAACAATGACAGAACACAACACCAATTTAGAAGTTAGAAAAAATGTATTAAAAACATAATGAACTGACTTGTAAGTCCAATGAAGTAAAAAAAAAAAAATCATGTACAATAAAAAAGTGATCCATTGCCAATGTACATAATAAAATCATAATCCAAATTTAAAAAAAAACATTGATCCATGGGAATATAGAGAAGAAAGTATGTACAAGTCTGCAACTATATACAATGGAAGTCCAAATGTTCCATGATCCACAAACAAAAGGAAACCTACAAAAAAGTCCTATGAAGTAAAAATTATATACACGAAGTGGAGCAATGTCCATTAACTCCAAAATAAAAGAAAAACAAAGGAAACCTAAGACTAATGAACTATATACAATGGCAGCGGGCAAGTCCTACGGCTCACTCACTGATGTTCTGGGCCAGGGCATCATCGAACTCCACGTCGATGTCCCGGAGGTGGGCCTCTTCCCAGTCCGGGAGGGAGGGATGCAGTCATGGCCTGTTCCAACTCCCTGCGAGTTGCCTCGAGGCAATCAGCCCGCCTCAATGCCCTGCACATGGAGTTTTCCACCCTGACCATAGTGAGCCATGCCTCCTCCGTCCGCCCTTGCTCCGCATCTATCCGCTGGCCCAACCCTTTGCCACATGGAAGACACTCCCATTCCAGGGTCCTCCTGTCCTCCGGCCGATGCCTGCCCCTCTGATGTTGATGGCCCGAGCCATGATGCCTCCCCCGCTGAGCCTGCCGCTGCCTCCGACGCAACTGCCTCTGCCAGCATGACGGCATCCGGCCTGATGGAATCCACCGGCGCCGTCGTGCACGTGCCCTGCCCAATGATGCCGGCACATCCTCCATTTGCTGGGGTCCAGTTGCTGGGGTGTCCACCCCTGCTGGACCTCCGACTCCCGACTGTGGCAGGGATGGGATCTCCACCGAGCTGGCTGTGTTGGTCGGGGCAGGTCCACAGGGGGCCCTGGTGGCATCTGGGCCGGAAGACGGCATGGAGAACGACTTGCGCATCTTCCGTACAGAAGAGTAGAGGGCCGCCAGAGTGCCCGACACATGTAGGAAACCCCCGACCATGGCCCCTCCCAACTGGGCCATGTCGGCATGCAGCTCTTCGTGATGACATGCGTGGTTCCCCCAGGAAGCACGCACATCATCACAAATGTCACCCGTGCCCAATGCAACACCAATCAGGATGGACCCCATACGGTCACGGGTCCCCTCGTCTGCAGGTAGAGGAGTGCCAGATGACGTGGACCTCCCCCCTACCTGCAGACGGGCCTGGGATGGGGCACCCCTGCTGGTGCATGGTGGTGCAGTCACAGTGTCAGGGACAGTGACATGTGCAGGCCCCTCCACGGTGACCTGTACTGCCTCCTGCCCCTGCCCCTGGACTGCACCACTTGCACCAGTGGTATCACCCAGACCAGGCCCCATTTGCAGCTCAGTAACGGCCTCCTCCTCCTCTATGCAAACTACCAACCTGGATGGCCCCACGCCGTCTTCCGCTGTCGCAAGCCCCTGTGGGCGCTCACCTGCCCCTTCCGCTGCAACCATAGTGGCAGACGCGGCACCAGTCCCCTCGCTCCCGGATGGTGGTAATTCCTGGGAGGGTGACTGGGTCTTGCGTCGCCGACCGGTGGAGGCATCCTCGCCGCTTTGCTCCACAGCGCTGTCTCCGCCCTCTTCTTCACTCGCCGCTGTGTAGAGGGAGACATAGAACACAGGCATCAGGTTACTGTACAATAGTCCCCTAGACAGGAAGCAATAGCACATGAGTAGCACTGTCAAACGTCACTTCCATCATGTCTCCCAACAACGCATGGGTCAGTGCAGGCAACACACATGCAGGAACCGGCATGGCACATGCAACAAAAACTTGCATCCCTGTCCAACGCACCGTACATACATCCCATGGTGGGCTGCAACTCACATGCATCATGGGACATACTGATCATATACACACGCATCGGCAGAGGGTCATGCATCTGGCCCTGTATGCCCATAGACACAGTGGATACAAGGATGAGTAGGCTGTATCAGTGATTCAATACATTGTCACGGACATGTGTCATGCATCCATGGTGCACACACTACTCTGACACACGGACATGTACATCATGCATGTCCATGACAGCAGCACACATCTATCACACCACAAACATGTCACGGTACAGACACAGGCATGCATACATGTGTGCATTCCGCATGCTGCTCAGCATGATTCATTGTAACACATACACCATCCATGTGGGTCACGCCTGACTAGACTCACATGCAGCACCGTCATTTCCCTGCACACACACATCCATACATGACCCATGTCACACATGCAGCCGAGTAGCTAACTACCACCACGCTTCAACATGCACTGTTTCAAACGTGAAATCATGGCCACTTACCGCTTGACTCCAGACGGGCCTGCATCCTGAGGATTTGGTGTTGAAGCACTGGGTGAATGCACTCCAGGACCCTCATCTGCTGGGTTGTAAGATGGGCCAGGTGCCCCACTGCATCTGCTGCCTCCAAGAGACACCAGGCCTTCTTGAGGGTCCTGGATTTGTAGTCCTCCCAGCGCTTCCGGACGTGTTTGATGTCGCGGAGTGCCACCCCCTCCACATTGATGGCGCCCACTATGTCCTCCCAGATCCTCTCCCATCCTTCCTTGTCGCTGCGCGATGGTGTGAAGAGGGCATCATAATGCCCCAGAACTTGCACCACCAGGATACCAACTTCCTTGTCACTGAAGCTGGTAACCCTCTGCTTCTCTGGCTGGGGGTCGCCAGTGGTCTCTGATGGTGTTTGCCCTGACATGGCGACCCCCGAGGCAGGTGTGGGTGGGCAACTGGATCTTGGGGCTGGGCTTTGGAGTGATGGAACACCAGTCGGGAGTCTTCTGTTCCAGCAGGGGTGGTCACATCAACTGGACCCCTGCAGATGGCAGATGTGCAGGCACCAAATGGCAGGGCACGGTGGCAGCAGGCAGGCAGGCAGCAGCAGTTGGCTCGTGGGAGGCTGCTCGGGGCTCTGGAGGGCAGTGAATCGGCTTTCTGGGCAGGAGCGTGGTCTTCCGTGTGTTGTTGCGTGGCCAGCTTGATACACAGTGATTTGGCATGTGAAAAAACTGCACGTCAGCGTGTAATTCGAGGAAAGGCCCTTAGCGTGTAAGCGCGTATGTGACGTAACACACGTGGGCGTTTCCCTGCAACGGGTTGTGGGTCCCACGTGGGTTTCCATTGCTCTGTACGTGCTTTTCGTGGAAAGCGGTGCGTGTGTTTTCCAGGCGTTGGGGTTCACATGCAATTACTTCACAGCGGGTGGGTGTTGGCTACGTGTTCTTCTTCTACATGCAAGGCAGACGGTGAGTCGCACACGCTATTTTTCCCACTGCGGGTGTCCCTGTTTGTCACTTAACCCTTTTTTTCCGCCCATACTAGCCTGCATGTTGATCACGCATGTATGTTTGGGGTTCCTGGCTGCCGCAGCATACTGCGTGTGTTTTTTAACAAGCATGTGGGCTACAGGGGTCGCTTATCTCTTTTTCTTGCTTTTATGGGATGCCTGTGCGTTGCGTGACACGTCATTTCTCCTAGGGGGCCACACAATGGGACATTCATTGTAGCTGTATGTACGTGTTTGTTGTTTGCGCACACTTTTGTTATGCGCAGGGATGCTACCGCCTGCCTTCGTGTGGCGGATGTGTTTAGGCCTGTGGGCATGTTTTTTGGTGTACAGATTTCCCCTGTTCGATTCCATGAATACGTGTTGTTAGCACGTGTGTGGGCGTTGCGAGCATTTACCTCCCATACTTCCCCCGGTACGCCCACATTTTCACGCATTGTTCCCCATTCCGCGTGTTACGCCCCGTGTTCCGGCCACTTTTCTTGTGTGCGTTACATGTTTTGCGCTTTCCCTGTGCACTTCGTTCACAGTGTTTGGTGATGTTTGCGCCCGCGTGTGCCACCCACGGATTTGGCGCACATCCCAAAGTTTACACGCGCAGCGCATTCCATGAATCGAAGAACGGCTACGTGCGTGGCTTTTGCATGCGTGCGCTGCGATTTTCGCGCCTGCGCTCCCCTTTTCAGTGCACATTTATTCCATGAATTACCCTGCAAGTGTGACAATAAAAAGACAAATGTTTTTAATAAAGTGTACAATTTAAAGAATATTATTAAATTTTTATATATAGCTGACATCATCGATTCTATTTTCACATTTCCAGAAGGCTGTTTTTACCATGCTTTTTTAAACCCACCATAACATTGAAGTGTTTCCTAACATACCACGGTGCTTTCCGAATATGTCAGACTACATTGCACTGCTGATAGCTAATGAGGGTGAAATATGTATATAGTTGTTGACACCCTTGAGAGTTGTCTATCCTGAGTTGAAGAAGCCATGTATAACATGGCACTGCCCTACAGGACAAATACACTTTCTGGAGAAAAAAACATACTTGTGGCCAAATGTACATATCCACAATGCACTGCTCAGTAGCTCTGAATTGGATGTGAACTTCCATGTTGATTACTGAACGGATGTGTGGATTAACTGAAATGGCATATTCTACTCTAACATTTCAGGAGGGAGTATTTTTTATGTTTTTGTTTACTCTATTACAACATTGATGATGTTTGTTAAATGCACCCCAATGCTCCAACCACAAGAATGTCAAACTATACTGCACTGATAATCGCTAATTAGGGTGAAAAACGTATGTGATTGTTTGCATTCTCGAGAGCTGTCTATCTTGGGTTGATAAAGCTATGTTAAAAATAGCACTGGCATATACGACTAAAACAATTTTCAGGAGCAAAAAGCAGCTTGTGAGCTATACTACAATTAATTGCTCTGCAGCTCTGATTTGGAAGTGACCTTCCAGGGATGACTACTGATTGTTGCTGTGTCATGTGTGGCTTAGCTAAAATGGTCTATTCTACTCTCACATACTGGGTAGAATGATTTCTTAATGCTTTCCTAAACCGAGCATAACAATGAGGGTGTTTGCTAAAACTCCCCTAATACTCCAACTGCAAGGATGACAGACATACTACAACTGGAACTAAGTTTATGGAGACGTTGTGGAAAGATCCAAAACGCCCAGAAGTGCAGCTTGTGTCTTTGCATTCGTCCATGCACCAGAAAAATATACATCACCCAAGAACAGCTCAAACACGCCTCTGGATTCTAATAAAATCCAAAGACATGTAACCTTCCTAAGTAGCACAGGTGTAAAACATGGCTGGCAGCCACCCTTTCTACAAAAGTAGGTCAATGGTAATCCTTCAATAGGAATGTAGTGAGAAGGGGGATACAATGTGCCTTCGAAAGTGTAGATTATTGTGCAAATAGAGGAATGCTTGGATGGAATCTTCATAAATTTCACATAACCACCTCACAGTTTTCTAATGTCAACAAATTAGATTGGGATTACTTCGAGAGATCACTAAATACATCTGCAACTTGGGGAAATTTCATTTCTGTGAGCACCCTCCCTGGTCTTCCAACATGTGTATGCATAATTTCAAGCATAAGTGCATAATGAAGTGTTGGAGTCAAGCTTTTAAGCATGCAAAAGGCTGCAATTGGCACACACACCAATTGCACATCATTAGATGGCCAACATGTGCACACAAGACAACAACCATTTGGTTCATACCATACCACAAGCATACTGCGGTATTATTAGGCCCGGTGACATAAGGAAAGGTTGCACAAGGGGTATACAACAATCCACATATTATTTGCTATGATTCTTTTATTTACAGAGAACTATCTTCAAAGATCGAACAATTTCATCTAAAATTGCAAAGTCATTAGTGCAGCACATACTTCGTAACGTAATTGCAAATATCCGAGTTATTAATACAACAGATAGAATTGTTCATGTTGGAACAGAAGCATTGGGAAAATGGAAAGCTGAAACGTTCTTCATGAATGCATATAATAAAAGCAGCAGATAGAATTATCCAGAAGGATCTAAATGATGAACTAAAAATCAAATCACAGAGAGAAATCGATCTTCATTTACTTGTACAGCCCGTAGTAGCTAATTCATGCGGTAGAACATTTTTGATTGCATTTTACAGGTGTACACATTTCAGTGTAGTGACAATCACGGTTTGAATCGTGTTTGTACCAGAGGTTAGTGATGTAGATATGTGGTGAAGAATTCATTTGGTATAATTTAACCGGTCAGGAGACTCTTCAAATTGCTGCACGGTGCTGCATGTGGAATTTATAAAACAGTGGATGGAAGAGGGAAGCAAATGTATAAGAGAATAAAAATTTCCAAATTGGGCATTGCGAAACAGTAGTGTGTCTCTGATAAAAAATGTACTGAAACAACTAGCCCATTTCATGGATGGAAATGACAAAATGATGGAAATTCTTATGCCTTGAATATTGTAATCGCCCCGACGTCTGGTGGTGTACAGGACTAGCAATAAATAGCCTGCCAGCCCAGAGTGCCCAGGACCATTACAGGCCTTGAATGCCACAGAATGTGAGAGTGATCGCAATTCCCTCCCCAAGGCTCCCTCCAGGTTGCAAATAGTTTGAAAGAATTTTTTTGGGACAGGAGATGGGCATATCCCATGTGTCATGTGCCTAATCTTCTGTCTAAAGTAAAAGACAATTCAAGATGTCGGCTGCTATAGGAAATAGAAAAGGGACTAGTTGCTTTTTCTGTTCATATTATGGCAGCAGAGCTGGCAGTTTAGGAATGTGGATTCCGGAAGGAAGAACCCCCAGGGCCTGCATGAAGTTAAGGCATAGGATATCTTGGGGGCCATGGGTGGGGGTGCGGGGAGGGCACCCTTGAAAAAATGGCAGCACCCAGGTAACAGGTTCAGGCGGCTTGGAGAATGCAGGCAGTCATTGCCATATTCCAGCCATGTTTACCAGCCACTTGATTGGTTGAAGCCCTACCCCAGGTGTGAGTGACCATTTTCAACAGAGGTTGAGCAATGCAGGCAAGGGCTTAAAAAAGTAATCTGTCTCCCTTGCACCTCCGCCTTCCCCTGCAGATTTCGCTGCACTTGGCCTCTGACAGGAGCGATCATAAGGAGCACTGGTATGGACAGTTGTGCCATAGACTACATCATTTTATGAAACAAGGATGTGTTCAAGGATGCAGTATCCACTCCCTGGGCATGACCCATACAAGCAAAATAATGGGGTGGCAGAAATCTGCAAGTGCAAAGTCTTTTGCCTGGTCAGAATCAATTCTGTGAATAATACTGCCTGAAAAATGCCAAAGTTTGTTTCACTTTAATGCAAACCTCTTGTAAAGCTGTGTGATAGGTCAATACCATGAAATTGCTTTGGTGGACAGTATGTATAGTTCTAAGCATTATGGACTACTAGCAGTACCACCCAGCATTGCCTGGGTCTGTAGCTGACATGCACGTGGGAGTCTACTATAACCTTCTGTAGGTTTTATTGTGTCATTACTTCCTATTTAAGACAAATCGCAAAATCAGCAATCTCCTGAAATCGCCTAAACTGATAGCACAGTGCCGGACCCCACTCCACTCCTGTGCAGGTCGAATCAGTGGGGTTGGTCAAATTTCACTATCGCCAGAACACCCCAGACTTTATGCCAACCTTGTGGCCTAACTGCCTATTTTTGGAAAAGTCGCAGGATCGGCAATCTCCCGAAAACGCCTATACTGATAGCACAGGGCCGGACCCTGCCCTGTTAAGGGCGAATGGGTGAGGTTGGTGAAATTTCACTATCGCCAGTACACCCCAGGCTGGTATGCCAACCTTGGGCTAAAATGTCAGCCCGCCAACTGTTATGGGGCTGGAGCCAACCCCGAACATATAAGCACACTTGCACAAATAAAGTCTAAGATCCCTTTTGGTGCATGTCAGGTCCATTTCATCCTTTAGATGCAATTTCTCAGGCATACCTATGTTAGGTTTTAATGAACCAGACTTAACTTTTTTTAAGTTATCACTGACTGCATCTACACTTTAAAGTGGATTATTGTGCAGGGAAAAACCAATTGTAATAAAAAAAATACAATGTCGTTTAAATTGACATTGTTTTATTTGAACAATTATGACATTTTAGCAGGCATAACCACCAGAATAGGGTGACACTGCTTTGCTCAGTGAACTACAAGAAAGCAATATCCTGAGACTGTGAAAGGCGGTATACAAAAGAGTTGAATTATGCTGCTCATATGAAGAGCTACAGATCCCTTCAGTCTTAAATGTTTTTATTGCGAAAATGAAATTCAGCATTTTTTTTTACATCTACGAGTGGGATGTATTTCAATCTCAGCTACTGCCTCCAAACACGAGTGTGCCGTGCCGATTTATGAGGTCATTAGGTCATCTTACTGAATGTGTTATTGCCAAAAAAGAGTACAATGACGCAGTGCACATTCTCTCACAGACACCATTTCTAAGCCCATGCATGTGCTCCCAGCAGAACTTGGCTTCCCACAAAATTTCGGGCGGGTGCCAGAAAGATCCATGTTCACTGAAATCCCAAAGGGTGTTACTACTGATTTTATTTTAGGCCTTTAAAATTGTTTAACGACAGCGTGAATACTGTTTTCATTTCCACTGTTTTCAGTCCTCAAAATTACTTACATATCAGACCTTCGCAAGAAAACATCCCCACTAAAGATTTTCTAAATAACTGTAAGGGAAAAAAGCAACTCTGTAATACTACTTGAAAATATGTCCGAGGGGATGTTACTGGGGATGGCTATTCCAGCCAAAGTCTGTTTATGGTTTCACCTTGAGCCTGCTTAATGCACAGATAATTGGAAATGGGATCTTGTTCTTATTCAGAATTGTTGATGCATTAACCTTTCCTAGAACAATTTATATTACCATTGTATCATAGAGTTATAGAAAGCTCTCGGAATAGGAAAATAATGTAATATAGTCGGTGCCTCAGTATCCCAGATATGCAAATGTTCTAATGTTAAAACCTTGTTTACAGGCAGCATGTCATTCTACTAAAGGTATGGCACAGTGTTGTGCTATCTTTTTTCCCCTTGATTTCAGACATTGCCTTGCAGTGGAGGTGCCTAACGTGCAAAGTCTTATTTGCTATAAAAAGGGACCTATGTGTACAGACAGTCCACATGTGTGGGCCATGTACTGTATTTTTGATAGAACGACCCCAGCCAAAGCTGAAAACAGCGGGACCAGAGCAAAGATATCGGAAAGGATAGCAGAGGGAATGCTGTGTTCTCTAGGGTCAAAAGTAGAATGAATGAGGTTCCCAAAATGATTACATTAAGCATATTTCTAATATTTTTTAAAAACATAACCAGTATGTTGACTTCATTAAGGGTTATTTATTTGACAAACTTCAAAGATCCCATATTACATTTTGGAAAACAAATACTCCCTTCTTGGTGACTTACAACATACAGACACACACCATTCGGATCACAATTCGGCACTACAATTTACACTAATATACACAAATGTTAGTTAAAAAATATTAACATTTTTTAAATGGAAAAACATAATCTCAAGCATTTTTTAAACAACGTATTGCTTTGTGTGTCATTTCATCTGAATACAGGTGGCTAGTTACTTTTCCACATCATTCGACACTAATTGAACCAATGATTCCGACACAGTTGATTGATAATTGCTTTTTCTTTGATGATGATGATGATGATGATGATAGGTTATTTATAACGTGCTTAATACCCAGAGGTTTCTAAGCGCAGACCCGGAGATCGAACCTGTGTTGCTCTGTGTCGTCTTGCTTCCAAGGCGAGCACATTGCCCCTGAGCTATCTTCCCAAGCTTTATGAGCTTTGAAGTGACATGTTTCACTATGTGGGTGATTTCTTTACAGCCTTGTTTTCCTCCGGGTGGCGGATGGATTTATTAGTCATCCTCGGGGATATGACGTACCATAGATAAGGTATATGTCTGAAAAAAGAAAATGAAAAAACTCAAATTAGTGGATGGTGTACATTATAACCTTTCCTGAAAAACATTTAGACGAAAGAGACACTTGAGCATCCGCGCTCAAAGGCATGACCTGGTATTCTTTAAAGGTACCACTTAAGCTCTGCTTTTTCTATGTTGCTGAGGTTGCTTTTGTCACAGGGTTCCCTTTTTCTCACCTGTTTTCGCTGCTTGATGGGGTCCTTAGGAGGAGTTTTCTTTCGTATGGTTCGGGTCTCGTACAAGCCCGCTCGCCCGTCTTCGGCTTCCAGTGTTCGTTCAGCTTCAAGTCTGGGATCGCTAGGAAACTCCAGGAAGTCCAGGAAAAGGGAAAGGAGCACGCAGAAGCGGGTGCACGGAATCCGGGAGAAGGCTGAATAAGAAGGAGTGAGAATAGTAGGAAAGCAGATGGTCCGGGAACCAGGAAACAACAGTGTTCTGCAAGGGCAAACTACAGAGCGCACGTCTAGCCACAGCTAACAGCAGCATTGAGACGCGTGGGGCCGCGGGGGTGTGGCCACTTTTGCATTGGACGTGAAGGCTGGTAGGCAGCATTCTGTGCTTGCGGCAATGTTGATAGTATAACAGAGCGTAAGCCCCAACGTGTCAGGGACCAGGAGGCCCAGAAGGGGCATGTCCGATTGTTCATGACAGCATGCCTCCTCCGAAAACCCGTCCCGTTGGGTTTGCCCGGGTGTATGAGATGGAACCATCTGAGTAACCTGGGGGTATTTAAGTTTGAGATGGGTTCCCAAGTGCGTTCACTGGGAGGATACCCTTTCCATTCCACCAGGTACTGGAGCTGACCACGTTTATATCTGGAGTCACATATTCTGGAGACCTCATATTCCAGTTGGTCATTGACAAGTACAGGAGTAGGCCTGAGGTTAGTCCGAGAGGTCTGGATGAATGGTTTCATTAGAGATGTATGAAAAACTGGGTAGATTTTCTTCCAGGAATCTGGTAATTTGAGCCGAAAGGCCACTGGGTTGATGATTTCTTTTATAGGAAAAGGCCCATAATACCGGGGTGCCAGTTTATTTGGCCATAGATGCCGGGGCAGCAGTTTCGAGGATAGCCATACTTTATCTCCTAGTGCGTAGGAGGGCCCTGGTCTTCTCTTTGAATCCGCATAATGCTTGGTCTGAGTCCTGGTCCTTTCTAACTGTTCTTTGGCTTCTCTTTGTACATTGATGAGTGTTTCAATCCAGCCATGTTGGTAGTATAACAGAGCGTAAGCCCCGACGTGTCAGGGACGAGGAGGCCCAGAAGGGGCGTGTCCGATGGTTCAGGACAGCTTTAGCAATAGAGTGAGGGCCAGATTCTGATGGACTTTTTGTGCACATTGGCGTGGTTAGAAAGTCCTATGTACAGTTGTGAGTTGAATGCTAGTTGCCTAGAGGGATATCAACTGTAACATTTTGGCGAGAAGAAATCCAAGCTTACCGTATTTAACATGTAATCTCTTCAAATGGCAGGTTGTGAAATTCCTTCATGTAGTGAAATGATGCATATGTGTTCAGGGTGTGTTGCTCCTAAAAAGCAGAGTGCATTCTTTTATGGTGTGTGTTTGCAAAGTAGCAGAGGCATCTCAAGTCCTTGCATAGTGACAGTGACATTGTTGCTACTGTCTTGCTTATCAGAAGTTGTATCATATTGTTATGCAGCAGTTAGTCTGTACCTTTTTCAGGGAAGCGAGTTTTGCAATCCTAGGAGGATATAAAAAGAGACTGCTCTAATTAGTATGTATTTATGGGCTAAAACGATTTTTGTTAAACAGGCACAATCTACACTTTGTTGCACATCCCCCTTGCTTATGGAATCTCCTTTCTTTAACTACACCAGCTGATGACAGCATTTGCAAACAGGCTGTGGCCATTTTGATTTCGTAGTTCAAGCTGGGTGAGGCCAAGATGGACCATTTGTGGTGGCCAGATAACCACAGTGACCATGTTCAGAGTTAAAATGGCTAACATATCATTACTGGTGGCCATATTCAAGGTGGAAGTGACTGATGGATGTATTTGGGAGGTTATGCTATGAGACAAAATGGCTCTCAGATTAATGCCGTTGGCCATAATGAGTGTAGGAATGGGAGCATGGTGAATGTAGGCAGCCTCATTGAGAGTAGAAATGGCTGAAGAATAATTTTGGTTAGCCAATGCTGGCAGTAGAAATGACTGCCAGACCAGAAGATATGGGTAGCTTGAATTCCAGCTGAAGGCAGATGGGCATATTCACAGTTGAAATGGCTGCCGATTAAATTGGGGTTGGAAATATTGAATGCAGAAATGGCTGGCAGAAAAATGTTTACTTGCATAAAGTAGAGACAACTGATGAATGGATGCAGGTGGCCATACTGAAGGTAGAAATGGCTGTCATTTGCGATGTTTAGAGTATTCTGAAGTTGTAAAGGAACAGTGTGTGTTAAATATGTTGAGATCTATACATCTGTGCAGTAGAAATTGCCATTCTACCTTTTTATTAAGGCCATCAATGTGGGTTCTTAAAAGCAGGATTCGTAGTATTTCCACAATGTCATTTTCAGAGAGAGTCTGTTTTAATAGTGCATTATCTGAGGGACATATAACGTCCATTTGCTTATTCTGGGTCAGTGTTCAGAAATTTTGATACTCATCTTCCTTGTTTCCATGCCCATGCCGATTTTTTAGAATGGACACTTTATGATGTAACAGGTGTTTGTCAATTAGAAAAAAGTATCCAAGTTTTGTTTTTGTATGTACAGGTGGTTGTATTGGCAGTGAAGGGCCAGATGGAACATCTACCACATGTATAATGCTGTACGAGGTCTGCAAGTGTCCATAATCTAGATCATACTAGAAATTATTTGGGATTTTTAGACCTTTTGAAGGCAAACATAGGTTTGTCTGATTGCCCTGTTTATTTCTTTGATCAAGTGGCAGTTTTACAAAAATAGCTTTCCTCATTATAGTACGGTACCTGCTACATGTAGTGACACAAACCATTCTTTTAACCTTTTACTCTGCTGGATTCAACATAAGCAGGGCTTATTTATCTGGTACACAAGTTGTTTTCTGGGAGTTGGCAATCACCTATTTTGGATAATGGCATGCTTTGAGCCTTTTCTTTAGAACACAGGATTCGATTTTGAAATCTATGATTTCTTTGCAATTATTTCTTAATCTTAGAAATGTTCCCAATGTCAAATGATCTCATATAATGTATTGGGGTGCTGTCGAAGGACAACTGTGGGCCTAATTCATGGAACGTTAAGCACGGTGAAAAGTCACTTTGCACTGCCAACAAGCACCCTGATTCACAGAGCAGTGCAAAGTGCATTTTTGCTGAGCAAAGCCACTTTCCACTGCTAAAGTACTCTTTGCACTGGCCATTTAGCGCAGTGCAAAGAGTACTTTTGCCAAGTTCTAAAATCATCCAAGATAATGATCATGGGGCAACACATATTTTCATATATTACGGGGGCCCCTAAGCATTCTACCAAATATTCAGTGTCAAACTTTCAAGCAATTGAAGTTTGCGGGCTACTCTCATATCTGGAACCAATTAAAAAAATTAAAAACATGAGCAATCTCTATCTCTAAGTATGAGTAATAAAGTGCCCCTGTGAATGAGTAAGCATCTAGGGCAGAAAAGAAGAACATGTCAAATAATGTCTTCAGTGCCAGCACAAAATGAACAGAAATGTGTAGTCGTAGACTAGTACCAACTGGCAATTGGCAATGAGCCAATGTGAATTGGTTGCCTCGGCAAACAGTTTTGACAAAAAACCCTTGCACAGCCTCCAGACTGTAATAGTATCATTATCATCTGAAGCTTACACTAAATCATCACTCGTCTGGTAGTCCAATTATTTCGTAAGTGCTGTGTATTGTAACCCAATGAATGGCAAGTCTCTGGGTTCAGACTTACTTCATTGAGCAGCACCACATTTCTAATTCGACAAGTGCTTGTGAACCAAAATCTTGAGAAGAATCAGGTGATAGGATAGTGGCACTTTCAAAATGTGATTTCAAGATCACTGAATCACGATCACTCCTGGGACGTTCAATAGCCATCAAATCCTCCACTTACTGCCAGCCAAAACCAATGATGAAAAAATATTCGATTGTGGAGCTAAAACGGCTGTTATGAAATTTTATTCGCACTGAATTATCTGAGGGGTTTCTACCATTTGAGGCATGCAATGCCCACTCCTACATGAACTGGTAATAATGCAAGCCCGCAGAATTACAGTGTGCGTCCCTATCAGTGGAGAGGGAAGGCCCCATGCTGTGTCACGCAGGAAGAGGGCGCTCCACTTCTGGCTCCAATGTGCATGTGAGACAGAAAGCAGGAAGGGGAGCCAGAGGTCTGGAGAGAAGATGTCTGTAACCAGTAAAGAAAGCTTTGTAAAAAGGAAATAAAATGGCTATGTGTGAGTGTGTCCATGCGTGCATGTCTGATGCGATTTTGATTGTGCATATAAGTATGTAATGTTAGGATCTGCATGATTTTTCCGTCGTGGAATAGTCAGCGATGGAAAAGTTTGCATGAGAAATGTGCGAACCACAAAAGGTTTGCATATTTTCCATGCGAACACGCATTCAAAACCCCTACATACCCACACACCCACCCACACCCACAACATACCCACAATACTCCCCCACCCACACCCTCAACACACCCCAACCCACATGCCCAACATAAACAAACCCTACTTACCTTTTTTACACGCTGAGTCCCTACGGCGCCAGTTCCCTTTAACTTCCGTGATCGGGAACCGGCGCCACAGGGTCCTTTTAATTTAATTTTTTTTTTCAGGAGCTGCAGGGGTTTCCCCCACAACCCCTGCTCACTATACCACACAGTATAGTGAGCGGGATGTTGTGTGGGACACCCCCGCAGTCTTTATTTTTTTTATACTTACCTATAATGCTACCACCAAAGGTTCAAACTTTTGCTGTTTGAACCTTTGGTGGTAGAATTTTTCTGACTTTTTGTACGGTCGGACCTTTTTTTTCGGTCCGATCGTACAATTCCTAATGTTATGCATGTATATGTTTATGAATGCATGCATGTATTTATGGGTGGTGAGTGTGCCTGTCTTGTGACTGAGCATGCAATGTTTGTGTGTTGATGTTTTGGGTGCTAAGTGTTGGTGATTGGGAGAGAAGGTGTATGAGTGACTGGTTTGAGAATGGGTATGCATGTGTTTGTGTGGGAATGTTCTGGGTGGATACTCGTTTGAAGATTGAAGTGTGAGCTAACGTGAGAGAAACTCTATAGCTGAGCGACTGGTGGGTGAATGGGTATGAATGTGATTATGTATGTGGGTGAATGCTCTGGGTGGCTGCATGTATGTGAGTGAATGTGAGACAAGGTGTATGGTGAGTGACTGGTGGGTGAATGGGTATGAATGCGATTGTATGAATGTTCTGGGTGGGTGCTGAGTGAAGAATGCAGTGTGAGATAAGGTGTATGGGTGAGTGAATGGGTATGAATGTAAATGGGTATGAATATGTGGGTGTGTTCTGTGTGGTTGTTCTGGTATAGAATGCAGTGTGAGTGAATGTGCAAGGTGTATGGATGATTGACCGGTGAGTGAATGGGTGTGAATGTGACTTTGAATTTTCTGGGTGGGTGAATGCCCATGTGTAGAATGCATTGTGAGTGACTATGAGGGAAGATGAATGGGCAAGTGAGAGGTGAGTGAATGGATATGAATGTGGCTGTGAATGCTCCGGGTTGGTCGGTGCATTTGTGGATAATGCAGTGTCAGTTAACAAGAGAGAAGGTGTATGGGTGAGTGATAGGTGAGTGAATTTATTTATTTATTTATTTGTATAGCACCAGCAGCTCGCAAGCATCAGGGCGCTGACATGGAGACATTAAGACAAATCACATAAAATCACAGGGCAAGGTGCTCAGTAAGTCATTTAGGGTTGTCAGTCTCCAAGGCCCGGCGTATCATTTAAACAAATGTGTCTTGAGTTTTCTCCGAAAATTTGTGTATTTCTGTTCTAGCCTTATAGAGAGGGGCAGATTGTTCCACATCATGGCTGCTTTAATGGGGAAGGCTTTCCAGAGTCTGAGTCTGAGACCTGAGTGTCCGTCTTGGTACGTACGTGACCAGTTTTCTTTTCAGATAGGATGGGGCAATCCCATGAATGCATCTGTGTGTCAGCATCAGAGCCTTAAATGCAATTCTTTCCTCAACGGCTAACCAGTGCAGATTCCTTCTATCCTCACTTATGTGTTCCTTTTTTAACTTCCTTTTTATAATCCTGACTGTATTGTTTTGGATGGTTTGGCATTTGGCGATATGACCCCTATTTGCTCCCAGCATAAGGGCGTTGCCGTAATCCAGCCTTGATAGGATGGTGACTCTGGCTATTGTTGAATAATTGGCTTCACTCAGGTAGGGGAGGATTGTCTTGAGGAGACGAAGGTGCTATGAGCAGTTCTTGTTTAATTGTAGAACATGGGCTTCAGCACTCTTCGGGGGCAAATCCATGTGCATCCCCAATATTTTTACTCTGTCTACCACCTTGATATGGGTATTGTTTATGCGGAAGGATTGATATGAGCTGTTAAGTTTTGCTCTATCATGGCTGGGGCCAAAGACCATTAGCTGTGTCTTGTTTGCATTTAAACATAGCCAGTTGTTATTCACCCATTTCACAATGGATTTGTAGACTTCCTCCACCCTTGCACTATCCTGTTTGTAGTCCCTGCTCAGTTCCACCACCAGCTGAATATCATCGGTGTAGTTGGTGAAAAAGGCACCCAATTTGTCAAGGACCAGACATAAGAATCTTATATACAGATTAAAGATCAGTGGGGACAAGCTGGCTCCTTGAGGCATGCCACAGCCAATGGTCTCCACAAATGAGAAGTTGTTACCTTAGTGAACCCTAGATTTTCGGTCCGACAAAAAGGAGGCTAATCAGCTAATTGCTTCCGGGGAGCAATTAGTGACCTTCGCTAATGCCAGTGTGTGTTGATTATGGTCTAAGAGACTGAAGGCCACGCTAAAGTCGAACAAAATGAGGAGACCAGTGTTCCCCTTTTCCTCAATGCTTAGCATGTGTGACTGCATGTCCAACATTGCGGTCTCAGTACATTGGGCTGTACGAAATCCGGATTGTTGACCATGCAGTACATTGTTGGATTCCACGTACGCTTGAAGTTGGATAGTTGCTATGCTGTCAAGTACTTTTAGCAAGAAATTGCAATTTGTTATAGGTCTGAGATTGCCGGTGTCTCTTTGATCTGAGTCCATTTTCTTTGAAAAAAACGGCGTGACAGTGACTGATTTAATGCTTTCTGCGACATGTCTGTCACGGAACGATGAGTTCACCATTTTAGATAGGAGTGGAGCGAAGATGTTGGCGTTTTCCAAGAGTGAATGGTTAAGGCTCTTATTATAGGTGTGTGTGTTTATGTGAATGTTTTGGCTGGGTGCCTGTGTATAGAATGCAATGTGAGTGATTGCGAGAGAAGGTGTATGGGTAAGTGAGTGGTGGGTGAATGACTATGAATGTGATTGTGCCTGAATATCCAAGGTGAGTTCCTATATGGAGAATGCAGTGTGAAGGTTCTGGATGCATGTGCGACTGAATGTGAGAGAAAGTGTATGGGTGACTGGTCGGTGAGTATGAATGTGATTATAAGTGCGTGCGAGTCGCTGGGGTGCCTGGAGAGCACTGGAACATTGTTGATATTTCCTTAAGTGGCGTGGCATGGCATGTTTTACTGACATGTATGGGCAAAGCCAACTTGATGTGTGTTATTATATGGCTAGACTGACATTTTTGGTACAGCCAATCTTGCCATTGCTTATTGTATTAAAATTGCACTTTTTTTTCAGGGCATCTATGATAACACGCATGATAAGTGTTATTGTTAAGACGGATTTCTGAACTCTGTCCTGGTGGCGCAGAAGTTCAGAAGGCCAACCTAATTACTTGGAACAGGGTAACCTCTGGACGAGCCAGACCAATCAAGGTAGCGATCGCAGCGGTCAAGACTAGGTCTCAAGAGGGGTGAGGGTGACTGAAAGCCCGCAATGAGCACACAAAGCAAGGACACTTACAAACTACTCCAAACAGGTGTTATATTAAAAATATATACACATTTATTCCAAGGCCTTTAAAACAATGACCGTAGCGAGAAAATCACAATATAACTATAGTAATCCAACACATACCATATCAACACAATATATATACAAATACAACAGTCTCAAGCGTTAGATGCACGAAATGTGTAGTCCACCTAAAAGGGAGGGAAAACAGGCAGTGCGAAATAATGCTTAGACCCAGTCCGCCTTCAGAGGCATCTAACTAAAAGGAAGTCCGAGCCCTGTGAAGAGTGGAGCCTTGTGCTCAAAAGTACCTGCACATGCTGGTGCCAACGGGCAAAAGGGGAGTCTCTTCGAGGGAAATCAGGCAGTTCAGTTTAGTGCACAAATGAAGAAGGACAAGTTCCGCGACTCAAGCGCAGCCTCCACTGTGGGCAGAAGCAGAGCGTGAGTACGGAAAAAGGATGCTGTTTTGACACAGCGGGGAAAAGCTATGGGCTCCTGCAGGAGGGCGACCAGTTCCTAGCTATGCTACTCACCGGTCCCCGATGCAAGCAGACCCAGGCTTCTCCGCGTCAGTTTCAGTCGCTGGCAGGTTCAGAAGAGCAGGGAACGTCTCGTCGTCGTGTTGAGTCTGCAGCAGCAGAGTTGAGTAAAAGACGTCCCAATCGAAGAAACCCGCACAGTTTGTTACCACAGCAGGGCAACGGAGCGGCCGTGTGTATCTGAGCCAAATGTACACTACTCACTTCATACCTGGGAACGCCAAGTGAACGAAGCGTGTGAGAGTGACAAGGACTCGAAATACTACACAACCTGGTGGCGGTTACAGAGCAAGACTCCTGTGTAAAATGGTCAGTCTACTGGATGGCCCAGAGACGCTTCCGAAGGCTTACTGGCAGGAGATGGTGAAGATGCCGAGAATAGCTGTTCCCGCTATTCCAAGGGTCGAAGTACCAGTACAGGCCTTCTGATTCGATCAAAGGTGAAAAGGGTTTCACAAGGCGACAGCAGTGCAGAGGAGCAGTCCTTCAGCGGGTCACCAGCGATTCCTCGCTTCAGCCGCTTGGTTGCAGGATACTTGGCTCCTGTATTCCTTCGTTCGTGAGAACTCAGGAGATCGACATGGTAGTGGTGTTTCCAGCCCCCTCTTATCCACGGTTCCCTTAGCGCCAAAACGGAGGGGACCCAATGGGAGATCCGCTCATCAACACTCACACCATTCGTGGACCAATCACGGACCACGGTGGTCCCAGGCATTCACACCACCCTAGACTCTCTGGCGCCCAGGATGTGTATTGGGACCAGACATCCCAGCCCACATCCTGGAGGCACACACAAGACATGTAGAAGCCTGCGAAAGCATCTGTGTTTCGTGGGAAAGTACATGCCCAAATAAGGAAGGCCCCGGGTCGGCTCGACCTGGGGAAGGTGAAGGGAGCAAGACGGTCAGCGGACAGGACAAAGGAGCCTCGTGGTCTGGCCATTTTGGGAGCCAGGCGACCATTTTGGGTTAAGCGCGAGAAACGCGCTCAGAACGCCAAAAGGAGCTCAAAACACAAGAAACGATCGCTGCCACCATTCCCGTCCCTGAATCACTTGCACCGATCAGTTACAATCCTAAACGAGTATCTAGGGCCTGTAGAAGGCTAGAGACCCAAGAGAGCTGTAACTTAGCTTACAGTGCCCTCTTGTGTCATGTTGCACGAAAGCCGCAACATGATAAAAGAAACTACGGAAAACAGCGTTTCCCGGTACTGACTGTCTTAAGGACATGTCAGTTTCCCCGTAAGAAAGGAGCGAAAGCCCAGAGGAGTGCGGCAGAAGGCTGCACTTCTCTGGCAAAGTCAAGAACAAGGTGAAAAACAACAGCAAAAAGTTTAGGAGTTGCCATATGGAAGGAAAATTACCTACAATTACGAAATCTTTCCTAACACTCGCCCCTCCCAGACTATGGACAGGGGGAACTAATCCACCCCTGGATGAGTCTCTTGTTCAGGTCGGTTAAACATTCTGGACAACCCATCAGCATTACTATGTTGGACACCTGGCCTATGCTCAATAGTGAAGTCGAAGCCTTGTAGACTTATGGACCACCTAAGCAACTTTGGATTCTCCCCCTTCATGTTCATAAGCCACTTTAAGGGCTTATAGTCAGTTTGCACAGTGAAGTGGGTCCCATAGAGGTAGGGCCTCAGCTTCCTTAGGGCCCACACAACAGAGAAACATTCTTTCTCTACCGTGGACCATCTGAGCTCTCTGTCCTTAAGCTGGCGGCTAATAAAACCAATAGGGTGTTCCTTACCCTTCTCATCTACTTGTGATAGTACAGCTCCATCCCAGTGTCAGAGGCGTCCGTCTGCACGATAAAAGGTCTTTGATAATCAGGGGTCCTGAGGACAGGGGCCTGGCACAAGGAGTCTTTTAAGCCATTGAAGGCCTTCTCACACTCGTCGGTCCAAGTTACCTTCTTGGGTTTCTTCGGAGTTGTGAGGGCAGTCAGAGGGGCAGCTATGGTGCCATAGTCTGCCACAAAATTGCGGTAATACCCTGTGAGTCCTAAGAAGGCTCTCACTTGGGTTTGTGTAGTGGGGGTAGGCCAGACTTGTACTGCTTGTACTTTACTGGGAAGAGGCTGTATCCTCCCTCCACCTACTTCATGTCCAAGGTAAACCACTGAGCCTTGTCCAATCTGGCATTTACTAGCCTTTATGGTCAGGTGTGCTTTCTGAAGAGCCTGGAGCACAATCCCGAGGTGTTTCACATGGTCTTCCCAGGTGGCACTGAAAACTGCTATATCGTCCAGATATGCAAGACAGAATTCGTCCAACCCATTCAAAACATGATTCACAAGCCTCTGGAAAGTGGCAGGTGCATTCTTCAACCCGCACGGCATTACCCGGAATTGGTAAAGGCCGTCTGGAGTAGAAAATGCTGTCTTCTCCTTGGTATGTTCTGCTAAAGCTATTTGCCAACAGCCAGCAGTGAGGTCAAACATGCTGAGGTACTTGGAGGCACCCAAAGTATCCACCAGCTCATCTGTTCGAGGCAAGGGGTGTGCATCTGTCTTGGTGACAGCATTCAGAGCACTGTAGTCCACGCAGAACCTCATTTCCGAAGTGCCTGCCTTTGGAACCAAAACCACAGGGCTGGACCAAGGACTACTAGAGGGTTCAATCTCCCCAAGGTCTAAAATCTTGTTGTCCTCGGTCTTAATATAAGACCATACTTTTTCTGACATCCTGTATCCCCTACTTTTGGTAGGTACACTGTCTCCTGTGTCTATGTTATGTTTGCACCAAGGTGTCAAACCAGGCGACTGTGAAAACAGGGGGGAAAACTGCCTAAGCAAACTTTTCACCTCAGCCTGCTGATCAGAAGTCAGGTGAGGGGCCACTGGGACACCCTCAAAGGAGCTATCTGAAGGACCGCTTTGGAACAGGTCAGGGAGAGGTTCCGACTCCTCTTCCTCAACATCTGAAGCCAGTAGCAGTGCTGCGATTTCGACTCTTGGGACGAAAGCCTTCAGCCTATTCACGTGAAACACTTTTGGAGCCTGTCCAGGCCTTCCAAGGTCCACTAAATAGTTAACCTCACCCAGGGGCTCCACCACTGTGTAAGGGCCTGACCATTTGTCCTGTAAAGCTCGAGGCCTTATGGGATTCATGATCAGGACTTGTTGACCAGGTGTAAAGTTGATTAGGGAAGCTTTCTGGTTGTACCAATGTTTCACCAGCGCTTGTCCTGCCTTCAATTTATCACTAGCCAAGCCCATCAGAAGTACCATCCGTTTTTTGAGCCCTAGCACATAATCAACTACGTTGGTACTAACAGGGGGAATGGGCATCTCCCATCCCTCTTTGACTATGGCTAAGGGTCCCCGTACAGGATGACCGAACAGACGTTCGAAGGGGCTGAAGCCAACACCTTCCTGTGGTACCTCTCGGTAGGCAAACAGTAAGCATGGTAAAAGAAGATCCCATTTTCTTCTCTGAGGCTCTTCCAGAGCCCCGATCATGATTTTTAACGTTCTGTTGAAACGTTCCACCAGACCATTAGTCTGGGAGTGGTATGCAGAAGAGAACTTGTAGGTGACCCCACATTCTTTCCACATAGCCTGCATATACTTCGACATAAAGTTGCTGCCACGATCCAACACAACTTCTTTAGGGAAGCCAACCCTAGTAAATATGCCAAGTAAAGCTTTTGCAACTGACTTGGCAGTTACAGTTTTTAATGGGATGGCCTCAGGATATCTGGTTGCATGGTCGACCAGCACCAGGATAAACCTATTGCTTGAGGATGTTTGCGGGTCAAGGGGACCAACAATGTCGATCCCTACCCTTTCAAATGGTACCCCCACAACTGGGAGCGGTACCAACGGAGCTTGGATTGTCGAGCCAACCTTACCAGATAACTGGCAGGAGGCACAACTCCTGCAGTGACTTTCTACTTGCACCCCCATCTTGGGCCAGTAGAAGTGCATGGATAACCTTTGCTTTGTCCTCTTAATACCAAGGTGACCAGCAAGGGGCACTTCATGCACCAACTGCAGGAGGAAGGGCCTAACAGCAAGGGGAACCACCAACCTCCTATGGTCTCCTTCTGTAGACTCTGTGGGCTCACTATACAGGAGTCCACCTTCCCAATAAATCCTATGCGTCCCAGGAGGTTTACCCTCACGCTGGGAGCAGGCCTGTCTCCGTAGGCCTTCCAGAGATGGGCACTCACGTTGGCCTTTACTGAATTCGTCCCTATCAGGACCTCCTTCAACTAACAAGTCTTTTAGTTCAGGATGGTCGTTGGGGTCAAATACTTCAGGCATCGCCACCTCCTCGTCAGGCCCGGGCGATTGACCAACTTCCTTCACCGCAGTGGTAGGCGAGCTCGGGGGAATATTCTCTTTCCCTCGTCTTGACTTGTTGACTCCTTTCGCCTTGGGTTTCCCCTTTGGCTGGGGCGGCGTATTGGTCTTGGCCAATGCTGCCCGTGCTTGAGACCGTGTGTAGGGTCTTTCGGCAGTGTCTCCTACGAGCCCTAAAGCTCTGAGATCATTACCTAACAAGACCTTTCCCGGGACGTTTCTCTGAATGCTCACTGGAATCCTGACTGCTGTACCATTTAAAGTAAGATTTACAGGTATTACTGGGAACATACGGAGTGGGCCGTCAGCCAACTTAGTGGGCATCAGAGTAGCTCTGGCAACTTCCTCTGAGTCTACCAAGGTAGAATCCACTACAGTGCGACTGCACCCACTATCCCTAAGAGCTGGAGTATCTACTCCATTGATCAGCACACTGTCTTTAAAGTAGTGCTTGGTATTATCTGGAATCCTAGCATAAGCCTCTGCGACTTTAGGCTCCCAGGAACCCAGGGAAACTAAAACTACCTCAGCCTCTATCCCGCTGGGAAATGAGTCTGAGGAGAAGGATGCTCCTGTAATCTCTTCTTCATCATAGGAGGAGAAGGCCAGATTAGCGGAGTGGACCCCCAAAGGTCTAACCTTACACCGGGGATCCCCCTTCACGTGGTCAGTTGCTCCACAAGCAAAACAAGATCCATTGGGTATGTTTACATAGGGAGGCTTATTGTAACCAGAGTTCTGTTTCGGAGGCTGACCTCCACTACCCTGTGAGTTCTCTTGTGTTTTACCCTTATTTTTCTTTTTGTGGCCCTTATGAGAAGAAGATTTATCAGATTCTCCACCCTCCTTATCTTTGGACTTTTTCCCTTCCTCCTGCTTACCAGGATGAGTTTTGTCCTTATGGGACACTCGATGTGACACCCATAAGTCTGCTGCAATGGCCAGCTTCTTAGGATCTATCTCCTTCGAATCGGCCAAATGCTGCTTAAGCTCCGGGGAAGAAGATGCAAAAATGTGTTCCAGCATGACAAGATTTATCATGCCTTCGAAGGTAGAAACCTTATAACTTTCGACCCAGCAAGTTAAGTTTTTCAAGGATTCAGTGACATAAGATACCCAAGTACCACCTTCCTTTTTCTTATACTCTCTGAAAGGTTTCAAATATTGGGCCGGAGTCTTCCCAAACTTTAAAATGAGAGTTTGCTTTAACATTGCGAAATCAGCTCGCTCAGCCTTCGACATTTCCATAATGGCACTACAGCCAGAATGGGGCAGTCTGCTGAGTAACCAGGCAATCTTATCAGCATTGTCAACTTGTTGAACTTCGCATGCATACTCAAACGCATTCAGCCAGTCCATAATGTCATTCCTTTCCTCATTCACACTGAGCAGATCTTTCGGAAATCGTGGATGAGCCGAGGCCCCAGACCCATGTCCAGGACCCTTGAACCTATTTGCAACCTGAAGCTTGGCCAGTTCCAACTGGTGATCCCTGTCTATCTGTTTTTCTGCCTGTTCGATTTTTAGTTTGGCTATGCTGAATTCAAGCTCCTTCTGCCTAAACCGCAGCTCTTGCTTCTTGAATTCAAGCATAGCCTCCCCATCAGCACTGGCAGAGGAAACATTAGACATCTCATCCTCCCTGTCCTCGTGGTCGCGGTGGATCAGTGCAGCGGCAGAACCGTCGGTTCTACCAGTGAGAGCAGCCCCACCCGCACTGTCCTCAGAAGTTATAGCGTCAAGCTGCGCTTCTTGCCACGCCACGATTCTTTGGATCATATCCAATTTCGTGCCTTGAGAGGAAACACCTCTCTCCGCACACATCTTTTTCAATGTTTCTGATTTGGAAGCATTTAAAGTTAACAAGGTATTTGTTTCCATACTGTTAGATAGGACTATGGCCTTTTTAAAGTTATACTGCAACAATTCACTACGTGTCCTGTTAGGAATAACTCGAAATGCCTTAGTTCGTGCGCAACACTGGATACCTTCAGTCGTATCCCACTGCTGTACACCAATTTGTTAAGACGGATTTCTGAACTCTGTCCTGGTGGCGCAGAAGTTCAGAAGGCCAACCTAATTACTTGGAACAGGGTAACCTCTGGACGAGCCAGACCAATCAAGGTAGCGATCGCGGCGGTCAAGACTAGGTCTCAAGAGGGGTGAGGGTGACTGAAAGCCCGCAATGAGCACACAAAGCAAGGACACTTACAAACTACTCCAAACAGGTGTTATATTAAAAATATATACACATTTATTCCAACGCCTTTAAAACAATGACCGTAGCGAGATAATCACAATATAACTATAGTAAACCAACACATACCATATCAACACAATATATATACAAATACAACAGTCTCAAGCGTTAGATGCACGAAATGTGTAGTCCACCTAAAAGGGTGGGAAAACAGGCAGTGCGAAATAATACTTAGACCCAGTCCGCCTTCAGAGGCACCTAACTAAAAGGAAGTCCGAGCCCTGCGAAGAGTGGAGCCTTGTGCTCAAAAGTACCTGCACACGCTGGTGCCAACGGGCAAAAGGGGAGTCTCTTCGAGGGAAATCAGGCAGTTCAGTTTAGTGCACAAATGAAGAAGGACAAGTTCCGCGACTCAAGCGCAGCCTCCACTGTGGGCAGAAGCAGAGCACGAGTACGGAAAAAGGATGCTGTTTTGACACAGCGGGGAAAAGCTATGGGCTCCTGCAGGAGGGCGACCAGTTCCTAGCTATGCTACTCACCGGTCCCCGATGCAAGCAGACCCAGGCTTCTCCGCGTCAGTTTCAGTCGCTGGCAGGTTCAGAAGAGCAGGGAACATCTTGTCGTCGTGTTGAGTCTGCAGCAGCAGAGTTGAGTAAAAGACGTCCCAATCGAAGAAACCCACACAGTTTGTTACCACAGCAGGGCAACGGAGCGGCCGTGTGTATCTGAGCCAAATGTACACTACTCACTTCAGACCTGAGAACGCCAAGTGTACGAAGCGTGTGAGAGTGACAAGGACTCGAAATACTACACAACCTGGCGGCGGTTACAGAGCAAGACTCCCGTGTAAGCTGGTCAGTCTACTGGATGGCCCAGAGACGCTTCCGAAGGCTTACTGGCAGGAGATGGTGAAGATGCTGAGAATAGCTGTTCCCGCTATTCCAAGGGTCGAAGTACCAGTACAGGCCTTCTGGTTCGATCAAAGGTGAAAAGGGTTTCACAAGGCGACAGCAGTGCAGAGGAGCAGTCCTTCAGCGGGTCACCAGCGATTCCTCGGTTCAGCCTCTTGGTTGCAGGATACTTGGCTCCTGTATTCCTTCGTTCGTGAGAACTCAGGAGATCGACATGGTGGTGGTGTTTCCAGCCCCCTCTTATCCACGGTTCCCTTCGCACCAAAACAGAGGGGACCCAATGGGAGATCCGCTCATCAACACTCACACCATTTGTGGACCAATCACGGACCACGGTGGTCCCAGGCATTCACACCACCCTAGACTCTCTGGCACCCAGGATGTGTATTGGGACCAGACATCCCAGCCCACATCCTGGAGGCACACACAAGACATGTAGAAGCCCGCGAAAGCATCTGTGTTTCGCGGGAAAGTACATGCCCAAATAAGGAAGGCCCCGGGTCGGCTCGACCTGGGGAAGGTGAAGGGAACAAGACGGTCAGCGGACAGGACAAAGGAGCCTCGTGGTCTGGCCATTTTGGGAGCCAGGACACCATTTTGGGTTAAGCGCGAGAAACGCGCTTAGAACGCCAAAAGGAGCTCAAAACACAAGAAACGATCGCTGCCACCATTCCCGTCCCTGAATCACTTGCACTGATCAGTTACAATCCTAAACGAGTATCTAGGGGCTGTAGAAGGCTAGAGACCCAAGATAGCTGTAACTTAGCTTACAGTGCCCTCTTGTGTCATGTTGCACGAAAGCCGCAACATGATAAAAGAAACTACGGAAAACAGCGTTTCCCGGTACTGACTGTCTTAAGGACATGTCAGTTTCCCCGTAAGAAAGGAGCGAAAGCCCAGAGGAGTGCGGCAGAAGGCTGCACTTCTCTGGCAAAGTCAAGAACAAGGTGAAAAACAACAGCAAAACGTTTAGGGGTTGCCACATGGAAGGAAAATTACCTACAATTACGAAATCCTTCCTAACAGTTATTACCTGGTGAGAATGGCATTTTGGTGCAGTCCGTCTAGCCATTTCATACTGTAAAATGACATGTGTTGCTTGGCATCTATGAAAAAGCAAGCATGATAAGTGTACTCATATGTCTAGACTGGCCTACATTGGATCCAGTTTGGACATGTTTCGTTATTGTGGCATGGCATGTTTAATGCCAAATCCAACAGGAGAATGTTCTTACATGGGGGTATTGCAATATATTGGCAGAGCGAGCTTGGACATGTTCATGTATAGTATTATTACTGCCATTAGACGCAAATCAAAAATGAGTATGTTCTTATATGGGAATACTGGCATATATTGGTGAAGCCAGCACTGAAATATAGGGGCACAGCGAGCATGAAAATGGTCCTCATTACAAGTTTGCCGGTCCGGTAACAACGGTACCAGTAAGCTTGCCGGTACCGTTGTTACCGGGCCGGCAAACTACGAGTTCTGCTCGCGGGTGCTTTCCCGCCCGCAAGGTCTGACCTGGCGGGCATACCGGCACCCGCGAGTAGACCATATCAGATGCACTGGCCCCATTCACGAATGGTGCTGGTGCATCCGGCCTCCCCATTCCCATCAAGCCCTATAGGGCTCATGGGAATGGGGAGTAATTATTACTGCCACCCGGCAAAGGGGAATTACCGGGTCTGCTGGGCTGGAATGCCCCAGTAGATCCCTACTGCCGGGTGCCGGTAATTTCATGACTCGTGTAGCAGCCGTGCCGGTAATTACCAGCACGGCTACTGCCGAAGTTGGAATGAGGCCCAATGTTTTCTTCTTTTAAACTGGCATATATTGTTGGGAAATGCATGAAGAAATGCATTGGGAAATATTCCTGTGCACTGTTGGTGACTTGCATCCATTGGATTTGATTTATTCAGTAAAACCAATTGCAAACTGTCTGTCTTATTACCCAATTTTTCCACAGATAATGGTTTAATGCACCATTTAAATCCATAAGGCAAAACTTTTTCTTGGGGTAGAGGGATACCCCGAACTCCCTTTTGTTGGTTCAAGATCCCTCACTACACTTGGTCGCTCTAGCATTCTTGTAGCAAATAATTACGCCCCTCCAATAAAAGAATTCACCAGCCACCAGAGGTAGCTGGCTCCATTGGGTGCCAGGCATCAGGCACTGCCCCCTTGTTTCTCTCTGAGGTGACAGATTTAAACTTTGATTAAAAACATGCATCTTTCAGTTAGCGCAATGCGTTCCCTTGCAGCAGCATGATCATCATGGACATTGTGCAGGCAATATGGTCAAAGCTGGCCCAGAGCATGTGCATCCTATGCTTTGTTGAAGAGCTTGGCGGGAGCTCAGCATGGCTTGCAGTGACCATCCCCAGACTTTGTGTTATGCCACTGTACCAGATAGCAGTCTTCTAGCTTATTGACCAAACCTGTGATGTTCCAACCTTTTATATAACCAGTTCCCTCTTAGTGACATAATGTGACTTAGCAATGCAACCTAACTCAGTCGCAATCAGAGACATAGCCGTAGAGACATCAACAAGTGATGCTTCTACCAGTGAATCAGTTGACAGACCCTCCCTATCCACATGGTCTGGAGAAGGGACAACCATCCCTGGTGTTGATCATGCAGAAAGAGCCTCTGGTCTCTGCTCCACAACTCTATGGAAACCCTATATCTGTCCTGTCCCTCCATACCCACAACCCAAGTAGACCTCAATAGTTCCCTTGTCAAATAGTTTCAATTTTCGGTTGCATAAAAGGCCCATATTATTTCCCGTTGTTTCCATTCCATGTTCAAATGACACGCTGCATAACTATACCCTTGAGATTGGGCTCTAAAAAGCAGAGTGAGATTAAAGAAGGGAAGTCTATGAAGAACAATGTTGGTGTTACTATTTTCCAGTTTGCTGATTTACAAACAAGTTCCACCAAGTTCGGGTTTCCCATGGTCAACACAACAACATGCCCCTCATATTATCTTTTGGAATGGCCACCTCTTGGACCTACTTGCCATTAAGAGGACAGTTGGGTCTATGCTTGTGTGCATCAGTATGGTATTAAGCCAGTGGGTTCATTTATGATTGATAGTGCGTTGCACTTGCTAGCAACACAACCAATGAGACTGCCTCTGGGGGAGACATCAAGATTCTCTATTATGTCAGGACCTTTACTAACTCACGCCCATCTATCACTGCACCCCTACACATGCCACCATTTAGTGGTGCACTACAATTGTCAGTAAGCTTTTTGGGCTGTTCAGAAATAATTGATGACCGTACATCACCTTTTGGGTCTTGTGCTACGACCATCCATTAGCCAGTTTTGACCTCCCCATCCCTCAGAATCAAAATGCTTGCCCCAAATTCCTCCAAACACTCACCGCACAGAGTGTTTTGAAGGTCAAGGGTGTTAGGCAGAGACTTTATATGGTTTACCAGGGTTTTTCCCATCAAGCGCTTTTAGACGTTCTCTAGCATAATGCCCAACAAGGCCTTAGTCTCTGTGATATTATCCATAACCTCTTTTAAAAATCTATGACATTTCTCATCAGGGTGAGCTTCTAGGCGCACAACCCCCATCCTTAAAACAAAGCTGGTAATCCCTGATGGCTTCTGTAGGACATTGCCTGATCTTAAATCATAATGTTTTCCTTGGTAGGATCAGCACTTGTAAGTGCAGGGAACAAGGCAGTAAGGGCAGAAGGAGGTGTTGGTGATGGAAATAAAGGAATAGCGTCAAGAGGTTCTAAATCAGCTGTTGCTGTGTGCAACATCTTACCAGCCACTACTTGCCCATAGTATTCCTTTACATCTTTGCCCCCCACACCTCTACTTAAGCTGTTCCTCTCTTGGCAGTGGTTTCATTGCTGCACAAGTTCCATTACACACTTCGACTCTAGCCTAAACAGTGCAGCAGCCCTCCACTACTTCACCATTAGTTGCCCCACCAACAAAGATAATAATGAGCTTGCTCTGTGTCAGGGAGGACAAACAGCACCAAAAGTAGGTTGGACGGATTCAACCACTGGTCCAGGTCAATACATTCTTCCTCTCTCGGGGTGATGATTGCCCAAGTCACAAGCTGCCTCACTCTTTCTCTACCCCACCATGGCGGAACCAAAATACATTGGGCCTCATCACGACTTGGGCGGTAACGGTAACGCTATTAGCGTGGGCGGTATTAGCCCTACCGCCGAACTCCCCGGCGCTAATAGCTCCGGATCACGAGTTCGGCGGTAATGTAAGTCCCCATTCCCCACTGAGCCCATTCGGGAATGCCCCATTCCCCATTGGGCTCAATGGGGAATCTTCGCGCTAATACCGTCGGCGGATTTCCCGCCGTCGGTAATAGCGCAAATTTTCGTCGGATTTCCCCCCCAGCTCAGAGCTGGGGCAAAATCCGCCGAAGCCCTGATTCGGTGGACCCTTAAATCCGGCGGTAATAGCGTAATAGGGCAGCCCGGAATAAACGGTGCAGGTCCCTTACCGGCACCGTTCATTCCGTGGCTACCAGGGTCCTAATGAGGCCCTCTGTGTTGTTAGAGAAAAACAGAGATAATATTTTGGAAAGTGGGAAAAGAGATGGATGCCATTTGGAAAGAAGAAGGGATAGTATTGGAACAGAAGAGTAATGTTATTGAGGTGACGTGATTATATTGTGATGAAGTGATTAAGGAGGGAGATCCTGTAAGTGAGACAGAAAGGGATACAGAGTGATATTATTAAGGATGTAGAAATCTGGAAGTAAACAAAAGAGAGGAGGGACAGTGCATTACATAGAAATTGTCATAGAGAGGTGAGACTACAGGACTTGTAGGGAAGAGAGAATAAGGTTAAAAGAGCAGATACTGCCAGAAAAAGAGGTTCTGTTTGGGATATGAAGAAACATGCTACTGTCAGGAGAGACGAAAGTGAAGTGAGCACTATTGGATGGAGAAGGGAATAGAGCCAGACCAATCCTGGAAGGTGACTTCCGATCAGCTCAGTATTATTATTATTATTATTATTATTATTATTATTATTATTATTATTATTATTAATAATATTATTATTAATATATTTTTAAAGCACAAAATTAACTTGTGATCAATGGCGTGCTGTACATATCACAGGGTAAAACATTGACGTGAGAAGTTAAAAAGTCAACAAATAACCATTAGTAATAATGATTATAGTGCAAAACATGGATGGGGTGTTCACAGTATAGACAGCATTTAGGTTAAAACAAGGTGTTGTTGGAAGGGCCAGGTCTTCAATTATTTTCTAAGCTTAATGAGACTTGCAGAAGTCTGGGTTGGCTCTGGTGAGGAATTTCAGAAGAGCAATGCTTACAACGAGAAGTAGTGTTAACCAGTTTTATCCTTGTGAGCCATTCTACTTTCCAGTCTGAAGATAGTCTTACTATAAGATAACCTTGTGCTGCCAGATATTTTCTGTTTGGATATTAAGTAGCCCAGCGTGGTGGTTTTTACCCTCTAGGTGAGACATGCAGTGCCATACTCAAGAAAAGTCTTCCAAAATCTTTCGCTCTCATGAATTTTCAAAACATGCAGAGGCTTATCCAAAGCTCATGTTGGCACAACAAATATCTAAAGCATACAGCTTGCATTGTAGCATTTCTACAAGAGTCCAGTGCATGTCATCGATCATATTGGGCTGGATTAATCTCAATTTCAGGTCTGCTTTAATACGTTTCACATTACAGAAGGCTTTCAACCACCACTTCACACCAACCTGTATGGTGAGGTCTTCCTCTGATCTTTGTCAAATGATAACTCTGTTGTATAAACCTCAGGCAAAACCCTATTTAAAGTGTGTGCTGATAGGTGTCCAGGTAAGGAAAGGGTAAACAGGAGAGAGATGGCCTGGAAGTACACACTCATTACAAGCACCAACGTTGGGAACAGTTTGGGTAGCACCCTGTATCTACACCTTTTTGACTGGGTTAGATTGTCCTCAACGTTTGGGGTCTTAAAATACAACAGGAAGTTGTCAACCTACATATTTAAAATTGTAAGTTATCCAGGGCAATTTCTTAATCTGTAGTCTGAATTTGAAACACTGTGGCCTGATCATGCAGAACATAATTTCCCCCTTTCCAGCACTGCACCCTTTTATTCAGAGACAAGGTGTGCCACTGAAGGTAGAGGGGAACATTTAATCATGCATTTATCCATTGACAGGAGCACATCCACTTGGATAAGCCGAATTTTGCACTCCTCAAGCCTGGTCCACCCCAATTTAAACTCCACCCCCTCAGTCAGCTGCAAGCACAGGCATTAGAGAGAGACTGCACACTGGTATTCCCTAATATCATAGTGTCTAAAACACCTGTGTTCAATCTGCTTTAGAAGAACCCACACAAGCACCATCCTTCTTTTCTACTTTCACATAAAATTGTCCTAATTTCCTTCTCTGTTATCATAAGAGTCTTATGCATAAGTGTTACTGGTAAAATACTAAAGCCATGAAACACGCTAGGTAAGGGGGTAATCTTAATGCTATGAATCTTCCATCATAGCATAAGCAATATTTTGTTCCATTGTTTGCAATCCAGTCTACATTTTTTTATAATCATCTTTATGTTATACTGCAAAACACTGTTACACACAGACTCCAAGGTATACTAAATGTTCAGATCACCAAAAATCACTTTATGGAGCGTGGATGATACAGGACAGACCCCCATTTAACTGAGGTTTGCCTTGAAATAGGAAATACTCCGAAATACGTTCAATAAATCAAGCAGGTCTGGGACAGGGGGACAGCAAGACTAAAAAATCATCTGCTACAGCAACAACTTAGTAGTGTACTCTGTATATATGAGTCTCACAATGTCTTAGCACGTAGGTATCACAGCTGTCAGGAACTGCATAGTCAAATTAGATGGATACATGAACAGCAGAAAGCCCTGCTGAGTACTCCTTTGCAACACTGTAGTAGTAGACAGTAAGCCATTGACAGCTATCTGGGCAGTAGCATTTGCATACAATTCCCTAAATAATGTAAGGAACAATGGGTCAAATCTGAATTATGACAGTGCATACAATAGATATTTCCCACCCACCTGTTTGAATGATTTTTCTGCATACATATGAGTGGCGTCAGTATGTGTTCTGCGACTGCCATTGGGGTGGAGTAGTCATGTGATATGAATAGGCATGAGTTTGGGGTATTGTTCTAGTGAGTGTAGTCTGTGCTTGTCATTGGAGTCGGTAGGGTGGCGCTGTATTGGTGAACCTCCAAGGTCCCCTGCAGGTAAAGGCAATAATGAATTAGCCACTGAAAGATAAAGGCTGGGTGCAACTTTCTATATTTGGTGTTGGATGTAATACAAGATGAGCACATTCAGTTGTTCACACGGTTTACTTGCTACTATTTCGTTTGACAATTTGTGACTGGAAATACTTTGTTGTCTATGGCTAATATAGAAAAACCATTAGTTACAACTTTCATTTTTTTGTGCTTTTTCATTTTGATTTGACATGGCAGGGAATTGTGGCATGCATAATCAACTGCTATGACATGACAGAAATGAGAAATAGCATCCATTTGGACAGGGTTGTATTACAATTGTCGGCTTGCTGTATATTTAAGGGGGTGGCATATGCGTATTGTTATGTTTTCCATAATTATATAATGGCTCTCCTGCAATGTTGGTCTGTGGCTTGTGGGATGTTTTAACCCACTAGTCTATGCCCTGCAACATTACTGTACGCTGTGTGCATCAGGAACATCAGAATGGCATCAGAATGGCCGCTGGAAAGCATTATGCGCGCTAAAAGTGTGCAGGAAAACCTGAAAAATAGGCCGCCAATCCACTTTTGCCTATGTCAGTGGTAACACAGGAGACCACTGCCAAAACTGCCAAAACCTATCATTTGGCTGCCCACAGAGGAAAATGAAACTACTTGAAAAAGTAGTGCTGCATTGCAAGAGAAACACAGAGCTGCTTGAAAATCCGTTTTTCTTGGTTGTTAAATTTGCAAAAATCATGGTTCCCAAACCTCAAAAAAGATCCAACCTCCTTGTTGGGTGTTCAACATCACTTTACTTCAAGAATCCACCTAACTACAATGTCAGCAGAAGTACATTTATCAGAATAAAATCCACCTTTAAAGATGCTTGTTTGGAAAAATATGTTAAAAATGGGCACAGTACCGCCGCTCGCCTGTGTCAGAAGCTGGCGATTACTTTACCTGTCTTTTAAACTGGTACATTAAAATCAAAGTGTGGGGAAAGAAGAGACTTGCCACCAAATGCAATATAGGTTGCCACTATTTAATTTCTATGTTGAAAAAGACTGTAATTGAAGATATGTTTGTGTAACGCTCACCTGCTATCCACGGGGATGTCACTCAGCCTGTTCTGACCTCTTACGACCACAAACCCTTCCCTGGAGGCTATTCAACGGGAGACTGGGCCTTGTTTTCTTGGATCGTGTGCTCTCCGTCCTGCCTTCAGCACAGGGGCACGTTGATTGATGCAGGCTCGTTGCTGCCTAGTTACTTCCCTGGCAAGAGTCTGACAGGTAAGTATAATGAACAGTTCTCTAACTTCGTTCCTTTCCTTCCTTAGACGCTGAGATGACTAGCGCTGAAGGTGAGTGAGAGCGCGATGTGCGATGCACCCCTTTCGTATTTGCATTAAACTGAGTTCTTTTTCTGTGTCTTTTAGGTGTCGCAATGTTTTCAATGTGGATGCCGGTTATGAAGAACAAATGCGGTGGGTAAGCGCGGTATGCAGCGCCTCTAGGTGTTTCCACGCTAAGCTGGAGTGTCTTTTCCCTCTTGCAGATGGATGAGAAGTTCCAGAGACAGAGTTCCCCCAGAGCGGCTGGGATTCAGGTAAGCGTTTGAAGCTCGTACAGTATTTTAAAAATAAGCAAAGATTTGCAGAATGCTTACTAATGCCTTTTTTCTGTTCTTTTCCCTTTTCCTTAGGAAGTGGCGTGCCGGGATGGGAATGACACCGCTGAAGATGCCCGCAGAACAGAATGAGCGATGACTGATGGGCAGAAGCGCCGCAAGGTAAGGCTGTTCGTAACGGTGTTCTTGTTCTTGCAGGAGCTGAGCGCAGAACAAAGATGCAGGCATAATGGAGACCGATCCGAACACGGTGAGTGTCACGCTGCAGGTGCAGAAAACGCAAAGCATGTTTCGCAGCCTTGGTGTGGTTTAAATAGTCTCTGGGTATCCCAGGTGCCTCTGGGCTGAACCACACCCAAAAGACTAGACCGCACATGCAGTTCTGGGAACCGAAATATGTGGGGGCATCCATCTTGTCCCCATCAATGCACTACAAGTCCAATCCCCAATGTTATTCTATGGGAGTGAGTGAGTCTGGTGCCACAAGCACCAAGTCTGACTCCAAGTGGGTCTTTGAAGGGATGGAGAGGCCCTTGAGGGCCATGTAGGTGATCGTGGCCTGGCTCCAGCCTGACATCTTGGAGGGCTGGGGACATGAGGGGCAGGAATCATGACAGCTTGCTTGTTTTAAATTTGTAACTTTAATTTTCACAAAGAACAATTTAACAATTTGCTGTAAGGTAACCTGATTCAGCTAAACTTCAAAGAGGTTTCCCCCACTGAGGAACACACCACCCTTCTCCTTCCCATCAAAAGGACAGGAAATCTCATTTGGATGCTAATGAGAGGAGAAGGGGATTTGCTCTGCTGCTCTGGTAAAGAGACAATGGGCTTCTTGAGCTGAAAGGGAATGCTAATTTGGGGCGTCAACAGAAACCATCCCAGGCAGGAACAAGCTCATGTTACTTTCTGGCTCAGTAAAGCCTTGGAGGCGAGGCCAGACTGAAATGTGGATTTGGAACTGAAGAAACTATATGTTTGAGAAAAAGACTTATAGAACATTGTGCCGAACTGGTAAAAATATGGACTTTAGAGGTTATTAAAAATGAAAATGTTGCTCACAGTTTAAAACTACTCTGGAATCTGTTGCGATATTCAGAGACTGAACCACGAAAATGTTGATATTGTAGCTATTGTGATTATGCTAGGAATATGAAAATTTACAGGAATATGCCCAGATGTAATATGCATGTATGTGGAAGAATTTGTACAGATCTGACAATGGGTAACCAACCAAAAGCATGAAAAACTTTCATGTGTGAACCAAAACTCTTAGGAAGATGAGACTTTGACAGATACTGGCCTTATTTAATCTGTAATGTAAATATGTATTTTTAACAAGTTGGTGATATTGGAAATATGTTTTTTTAAGTGAAAAATAGATTTTCTGTACAGAAACGAAGGGTAGGGTTTTTCTCTGGACCATAAACACAGTGTCACTATGACACATCATGACACCTCATGACACACTGTTTCCTTCTCAAATCAGGGGAGAGGAAATTCTCTGACCTATCAGATTCTTAGAGGGTTGGGCATAGTATAATCAGCCTACCCAACCCCTAGGGAAATACATAAATAGGGACTGTTGAGGGCCCAGAGACACACATTTAGCCATCAACTGATCTACTGGCAAAGCGCTCTGAAGGAAGAACCCAGATCCAGACTCCAGAACCCTGAAAGCAGAAGGCCCATTCCTAAAGCTGAACCCTTCTCAGCTGGCCTTTAAAATAGTGCAACCTGATTTTAACCCCAAACTTCCAAGGGGCACACGAAATTCAACAGGCTGGCTGTGCTGTTTTGCTGCTTCTGGCCAAGAACCCTTGCTAGAAACCAGAGATCCAAACCGGTAGAGCAGAGCTGTAACCCAGAACCAACCCGTCAGTTCCAGTCCAAGAGGCCGCGCAGAGACCAGAGTGCCTTGCTGAAGTACAGAACCAAGCGCCTGAATCCTGTTCGGTGGTGAGCGAATTCCAGTCCAAACCTTTGACCAGATCTTGATGGGCCCATTTCAAACCCATAGTTGGGAGTATTTAGCATAGAACTGTCCATAGCCATCTCTTAGTTTTAAGTAATCTTATCCAACCCATTCCAACATATCCAGAACTGAATTGTAGAATCTCTTTTGTCCATCCTGTATCCTTCTCTCATCCATATTATTCTGTGATAATTGTAGTGATAAATCACCTTTGCGCTAATATATTTTTGAAGAAAGGCAGGCGTCTCGGCAGGCCCAATCAACCGGTGGTGCCACTGGGCTGGTGGGTGCGCTGTCGTGTAGCTTGTGGCTTCATAGACTCTCTAGTGTAAAGAACCTGTTTGTAATTGAAAAGCGCAATCTCATTTGAAATCTTGACTCTTTTTGAAAAAAAATCGACCTTTACTAAAACCTTCACAACTTCTGAACATGCTAGGAACGAAATTTAAATATCAAATTGAAGCTAACATCCTCAGCTTTCAAACGAATTAATAACCACATTCCAACTCCTTATAGTGTTTCTGCAATCACATTTCTCGCACGCTGAAAAGTTTGATGCAATTCTGCATTTGACTCAATTTCATTCCATATAAAACAGCTATTTCTTGCATTCAACCTATGAATTCAATTTCCAATCTGCCAGTTATTCAAACATCATTGCTAGTGTCTACCTGAACCTATCCAAAGCAACTCCCACTAGTTCTGAATCCCAATTAGTGAATTAAAGTCATTTTTAGCATTTTTTTTCATTCATTTCAGATCACATTCAAAGGTATTTGACCTGTTTAAATCATTCCTGTTCTCTTCATCTTGCATATTAGGGGGGGATTGAGTAGTAACAGGGGGAAAGAGTGATTACATTGTCTTTGATTGAATTCATATCAAGTTTCATTTCTGTGCTGCATTCATTTATATCATTGCATTTCATTGAACCCACACAAAGTTATTCTCTGCTACATTATTCTTCTCACCCATACTCCTATTGATTAAAGAGATTGTTGATCATTGTCATATTACCTGTTACTGATCATTGTATAAATATTAATAAGTGTGATATTTAGATATTGTTCATATTCATAAACATGTGATATATTTATATTGTTTAATTCATAAAATAAATCTTTTAACTTTGCAAAACAAACCTACTTCTTGATTCAGTGAGACTGGAGGGGGGGGGGGGTTCAAAGAGAGGGGCGTTATATAAAGGTACCTCGTTCAGAAATAAAAGAACTTTTGGCATAAAAATATATAATTAAGGATTCCAGCTGGGTATCTCACGCTAGCATTGACTTAGTTGGAGTGCTGGGTTGAAACCACCTACAGGCTACATCATAGGAATAGAAAAAAATGTATAGGGGTAGCCACAGACACCATATAATGTTCCTTTAGGAGCTTTCAACTATGGGTATATTGGAACTTGCAGATATGAGGGACAACATAAAGACTGGAGCTCTTAGACCAGGTATCATTTGTTTGTTGGGAACATTGTTTACTTGCTTGTATGATGTTTGTGAAATAGTATTTTTCCCTTTTTTATTTCGTTTCTCACTTCTCTATTTTATGTCCCATTGCTGTAGGCCTTGGTGTTGCTGGCCCATAGTTGGTGGCCGCTCTGGTCTGCTGGAAAGACAACTTTGTCTCGTGCCCTGGGTTTTTGTAATGTGTGTGTAAGTGTTTCTACAATTAATAAACAATGTATGATTTGTTATAATCTATTTTAGTCAATGCCCTGACTTTACTTTTGTGTCTAATCTTAGATGGTTATCATGTTGTCAATAATCTCACTTATCGTAATTCACACCTTATGCTCCTGTGTCTTTGTTCCTGGTGCTAGTGTTCTCATTGGGTCCTAGAGAAGTCGGTCTGTGATGATGTAGTGCTGGCTCGTCTATTGTGGTGGAAGGGAGCCTCTGTCGGGTGCGTTGGGTGTTGCTGGTGTGTAGCAGTGATTCAGCAATGAATATACAAGAGACTGTTGGTTAAATCCCATCATAATAATGAATTATATTTTGTCATATTTTCATGCCGTCAGTTTTGCAGCGCATTCTAGTGAGGTGTAGAAAATTGTTTGTGTCAGTTGTGTGTCAATTCTAATCTGTTTGGCACCTTCAAAATGGGCTCATTTAACACCCATTGCAGCTTGTGTTTCTGGGGCTGATTCATTGAATTTGTGAGCCGAAAAACGGGGATTTGTGCACCATTCTGCCCGCAAATCCTTGTTTAACAAATTTCCAGTGTTAGCTGCCGCAGTAATGGCCAGCGAAGTGGCTTTGCAATGATGTAGGCAGCTGTCTCTGTTTTCTTTATTCTTTGCTGTGAAATTGTGTCTTTTTCCAGGGTTACAGAGAAGTCTTGAAAAGGTAAATACATATGTATATTGATGCTTAGCTTGGTCTTGTTTTTGTTGTTACTTGCACTAATGGCAATCCTTTATATAAAACTACATGTATATAATTCTCTTAGGGTGTTTGTGCATTAGGAAATTAACACATGCACAGTCATCCTTACCCTGAGACCCAGCTGATATTCTGCTGTGTCTCACGGTAAGGATGGAACAGCCATTCTATCTATACATCTCCCTACCTACCTTTGCTCTGGCTAAAATTGCACACACGCATTTTACAATCCTCCTTCACGTCGCACATCTCGGTCCTCCAAAGGGTGTTCATCCCCAGAGAGCTTCAAGGCCATACCAGTGGCAGTGGGCACTATACAAATACCATATAACATAGCATAGAGCTGTGCAGAAGTTTGCAGTCTCGGCAGTGCTGATAGACTTTTCAGTCTTTCTACTATTGCTACAGTGTTGCAACAAGAGGAGACTATCATATAAAAACCCTTTTTATTCATGGCGCGGAGCTGTGCAGAGGTTTGCAGTCTCAGCAGTGCTGATAGACTTTGATTTCAGTCTTTCTGATATTGCTACATTGTTGCAGCAGGAGGAGCCTATCATAAAAACCCTTTTCTCATGGAGAGAGGCGCAGTTGTGCATAGGTTTGCAGTCTTGGCAGTCTTAGGCGAGTGAGCGCGATGAGCAGAAGAGAATCTATCTATATTATACGAAGGGAGTCCAACCCTGGAGGTAACGAGGAGCAGTTGTATGTTAAAGTTTGTGTAAACTTTATTGCCAGCAATCACCCAGCTAATCTTGTTTTTCCGAGTGCCCTCTGCAAGACTTTTTCACTTTGATCCTGCTCTCTGGTGGTCACTTCATTAGCGTGGTGTCTGCTAGGTTTATTACCCTTGAGCCGTGGCAGACTATTTCTCAAGCATCAGAGAGGCAGCATTATTGGTGTTATCACAGTATTACGGTGACTGTTGGGCAACTGCCCTTTGAGCCATGTAAAACACTAAACTGCATTTTATGAAGTGCGTTATTATAGTGCCTTGTTTATTTCCCGGTGGTGGCTGTTGTGGGTCAGAAAGAGACCTGGTTTTAAATCTCTGATTTCTGCCCGTATTCTGGACATTCCCAGATATGGCATTATTTCACCCTGGTCTTATAGGTAAATTGGGGAGTTTGCTCAACTGTGGTGGCCACTTTAAGAAGCATAGGGGCAGTGGCTGAGACAATCAAGCCTGCTTCTTATAAGGTTGTGCCTCTGCCAGCCAGAGCTTCCACCTCCAAGGCAACATCAGCTAATACAACTTTGGAAGAACAAAGGGGGAATAAAGGTCCCCCTACCGACCAGCAACATCTGGGCCCAAGTACTCCCCTTGATGTTGCTCAATTTGTTGACTTGTAATCTGATTTAAGGGTTACGCTAGAAGAAGAAGTTATAGAGGAAGCTCTACAGGACTTAGGCTTTCAAGGTCTTTACATGCCACTATTCATGAAACAGGGGACAGCTTCTCTGTATTTACTGGGAAGTTAGAGTAGGTGCAAAAAAGAATAGATGAAAACATACAAGATATGGTCTCTGGGGCCATTGGGCAGGAAGTGGACTTAGTCTCGAATGTTTCAATGTCGGCACCTGTTATTACCCATGAGTTGGGGAAACGTGTCAGACTTTCTTTAGATTTTTAAATCGAATCAATGGATAATTCCTGAGTCTACTTCCAACTCTCAGGACTTAAAACAAATCATGATTTGCCAGCCAGAATCCCTAATTCCTGAGAAATGTGATGTATCTTGTTCTCCGTTTTTAAATATGTGTGTTTAATTATGTATGGGTGGGGAAACTGCTGGTTGTGTACTGTTGGAAACTTTGACTAAAACAGTAGAGGTTCATCACCATGGGTCCCTGATTATTAACCCACCTCTTCAGGTTGAGAGTCTAGCCAACAACTGGTTGGAGACAGCTGTTGTGGATGAATTAACCTTCCTGGTCTTGGCTCGGCTCCTAGATGCCATGGATAGAGTGTGAGAGTCCCTCAATTTTGAACTGTGAGAGGTGAGACAGATTCTAAAAGAGTTGAGTGGGAAAGTTAATTTTGTGGAATGGTTCATTACAGCTTCAACTATGAATTAGAAGCATCAGGTGTTCCAAGAGGAGCATCGTCCCAAACCCAAAACATTAGAGGTTAGGTGACAAATCCTGAGGGCAGTGAATTAGCTGGGTAGAGGTTCAAGTTTTGGAGTAAAAGAAGATCTTCTACCATCGGTTTCTGTCTTAGGTTTGGAGGTGGATATGGTACAGACTATCCTAAGTAGTAATTACATTGAGAATCAGCCCCCGGCATCAAGTCCTAAAATTAAAGAGGGGAAGTAAAGAAGTAAAACAACTGTAAGATGCCAAACAAACAGAAAAATAGGGGCTCGTGGACATTTTTAAATCCTTTAAGGCTACAGATTGACCATGTTACAGCCCCTTCTTATGTGGTAAATGAAAAAAACAAAATGCCCGTTAAGTGGGGGGAGGTAAAGGGAGTTCAGGGACCCCTGAGTGGCAAAAGCCAAAATGTTGACCCATGGACCATCCCAGCATCAGGTATTAAACATCCAGCCAAGGAGCCCAATGGTCGGTGAGGGCCCCTTGATCGATCTAAGTAATATCTCGGTCTATCCCTGAGAGGATGAAATATTAGAGCAAAGTGGGTAGTCAAGGTCCCAACAGAAATAAAATAAAGGGGATTCTGTAATAATGATAGGTACTGGAAAATACTGTAAGGGCAAAAAGTAAGTCCGAACTTGGTGCCAAATACTGATACCAGGTGCATACAAGAAGATGGCAAGAAACCAAAATGTGTTTCAATATTTGGTAAACCTGACAGTAGAAAAGAATCAGCAAAAGTAGAAAGAAACATCGCAGAAGATCTGCAAAAGTTATTGCTCTTATTCCTTACCATTGAGGAGAGGAGGTCGGGTCTAGCAAAAAGTTTGGAACTTCCAGACGAAAATGAATTGCAGGTGCATTTCAAAGACATGGAAAGGAAAACCTGCAAGGGGAGTAGGGAAAAAGATGTGTTAAGTGAAGTAAATAGGATGGAAGATGACCTAAACTGTATATATTTGAGTCGGTTGTTTGATAGCTCAAATAGGGTGCCCTTAAATAGACACTATATTATCTCATTTTTTTTTAGCTTCCAAAGTTACGGATGGTCAATACGGGGGACATTAAAATTGTGGAATTTGTACATGAAGATTGTCTCGACATTGTTAAAGAGCACTTGCGTTCTCTAATGGTTAAGAAAGCAATATTAGCTGAAAATTATATGTTGCTCTCAATGGGATTTGAAGTGGGGTCCACTGATACCTTAAGATCGAATGATACAAAGGAGAAGGTTAGACAAAGGGAAGAAGCAATAAATAACAACTTGAGGATTGAGTTGTTAAATCACCAAGGGCAACGAAGAACGAGAGAGCAAAGACATGTTACCTATGACTGGCCATCAATTGTAGACTCTCTACATAAAGGTATAAATAGAAACAAATGGGAAGAGTGAAAGCTGGACATCACAATTGTATCCTAGAACTCTAGAGGTTTTGCAAGCATTTTGGGAAATAAAGGGCTGTTTGTGCCTCATGATATAATTTGCCTACAGGACACTCTGTTGTTGGATATCCCGCTCATTGTTGGGTTTGAGATTATGTTCATTGAATCTCAGCGAGATATAAGGGGTCACCCTTAAGGGGGCTCCTGACAGCAATCAGATGAAATCATGGCTTCACAGTGCGCCAAAATTAGTTCAGTAGAAGGGATATACTTGCAACCCTTCTAGAGTGGAAAAGGCATGGATTTAGTGCAATTCAGAAGTGTTTATTGGTAAAGGTTTATCTTAATCTGGGGAAAACACAGATAGGGGAATTGCTGTCTGCTCCTTCTTTTCCTCTTTCAGAGGAAGGTGCCTCTGTATTCATCCTATGAAACTTTAACGCTGAATGCTTGAAAGATTGCTCGTATCGACTTGCTAATAGGGAAAGGACGTCCACAGAAAGTTGAGATAGGGGTTGCTTGGTTAGACAGGAACTCAAGCTTGGGACCTGACATTGCTAAATGGCAACTGCATAGGAGATATACCCCCATGTTTCACATGTTAAAAAAATTGTTGGAGATCTACTCTGGACTATTGCTTTTTGTCTGCTGACTTGAAACAGGGGGTTGGGAACGTGGATATAAGGCAACGGATTCAAGTGACCACTGCATTCTGCTCTGTGAGCTACCAAGCTCTCGACATGTTATTGTTAACAAGTATATAGTGAATCTGGAGTTTAACCCAAGAAATCATGCTGTGAAATGGATTCACAAAATCTCATCTGCCTTAATAGCCAGATAGGTGACCTGCTTCTGAACAATGACAATGGCAGAGGTTTCCTGCAAGGTTTGAGCCATGTATACGATCAATCATTGAGGAATTATTCCTTACCAGACACCTAGTTAGTAAAAATGTCTCAAATATTGGGGTCTAACCACATTTTTGACACTGAGGTCCGAACGTGGAAAAGGCAGTTGTGTTCAGGAATTAAAGTTCTGCAAAAAGGGAATACTGGGTCTGGGAACAAAGAATTAGGAATGCTGAAACACAACTTTAAATTGCTAAGAGGCCACACATATTTGATGGGGATAAATGACATGGAAAAGATGTTGGGTTGCGTTACGGTTAATAATAACAACACGTTCTGGCAGCTAATAAAACCCATAGGGATTGATCAGTTCTTAGGGATTGATCAGTCCTTACAGAGCCAAGCCATTGCAGACGAATCTTGGGTAAAGCACTTAACGGAATTGTATGTAAAGTAATATTTGGAGGCTCGGGAGCTCTATTCTTGCAGAGGCTGGATAGGAACTCTTACTTGGGATATGGATGATATAGTCCTCCTAATTAAGAGTAGTAAGAAATCAAATACCCCCAGCCTGATGGCCTATCTAATTTAACGTTGAAATCAGACTTCCCATTATGGTCCTACTTAATGTTTGGATTGTTTGGTAACATACTCTAATATCAGGAGTTTCCAGGGTCCTGACGTGCAGCCCTAATAGTTTTGATGTTTAAGGGAGGGGACAGATTATCCCCATTGCAGTATAGGCCTATTTTGTTATGGGATGCCTCGAATAAACATTTCGCCAAGATACTTTTAAAAGCGCTCCATAATTGGGCTGCAAAGGCAAATTGTTTGGACTTCTGCAGGCTGGTTTTAACAAGGGGGTGGCTACCGCCATGACTAATTTTGTACTGTCCTTACTGGCGAAGCAAGTAAAAGAACAACGGAGACCGGTTTATCTGGATTTCCTCAACATAAGTAAAGATTTTGACCATGTTAATCGGGCAGTACTTTGGAAGAAATTCCATGATGACAGATGTCCCGGTCAGCTAATCAGTATGTTGGAAACTCTCCACATGGGAACAAAAATAAATATCAGGCTGTACTTGCATGGGCCATGTACAAACTGGATAGAGGCTAACTGGGGGATATCGCAAGGGTGTGCCCTTGCACCATTTCTATTTAATTTTTATATAAAAGATATGGCGTGTTGTTGGGAATCGGTGAGGACAAATCCCCTGGTATTGGGTCTCTCGAAGTTGCAATATCTAAACTATGCAGATCAAATGGTCATCTGCGATATGACCCCTATATGCCTCCGTAGAGCTTTGAATTGTATGATTGCTAGGTAAGTTGGACCTTTCTATTAATACCACCAAGTCTAACATTTTGTTAATGAACATCAAAAAATCCAAATGGAAAAAATTCAGATGGACACTGAATGGTCAGGACCTGGAGGTTGTTAAACATTATAAATATCTGGGGAGTTCTGTCTATCAGGGTAGGGAAACGTCTGCGCCCTATAGAGATTTGGAGGTAACATCTTTGGCTGCAGTCCAGCTAACTCAATTTGACTTTAAATTTGGCTGATTTTCAGCTCTACCTCTAATGAAACTTTTTAGACAAAACATTCTCCCAAGGTTGATTTGTGGGGAGAGATCTATGATGAAGGTGTTCCCTGGCCAAAGCTGGAGTCAAAAATGTGGAGGAAGGTGTTGCGTCTCCCTAATTTGATGCCATTGGTAAGTATTATGTACAAATTGGTTCAACTGTCATTTCAGACATATATTGACTGGGGGAATTTACAACTATATGCTAACATAATTTCTCCTCTGCATGCTTCTATCTATGGGGGTCATTCTGAGATTGGAGGCAGCCATGGTGCTGTTAGCACCATGGCTGCCTCCAATACCGGGTCCGGTCTGGCTGAATGGGGACTTACCAGGTCATTCCGACCCTGGAGGATCCAGTAAGTCCCCATTCAGGAAACCATTCCCCAATCCCATTTGAGCTCCAATACGGCTCAATGGGAATGGGGAAGGCGCTTATAACAGTACCACAAATTGCGGTACCGTTATTAGCTCCAAGGTCCCTTAATGGGAACCGCAGAGGACGTGTGGTCAGACCACCCGTTCCTCATGGACCCACTAAGGGACCTCGGAATAGGGCGGTATGGGTTTACCGGCACTGGCATCCTTACCGGTGCCCGTAAACCCTTACTGCCCAACTCGGAATGACCGCCTATGTGTTCCTAAATGCTATGTTAGGTAAAGGTATTTGTAGGGTCTTTGACAAATGGGCTCAATCCTGCACTGATCTCTTGCTAAGGATTGAGTGCTTGTGTGATGATCTTTGTTCCAATCCCAACAAGGTAAAATTGAAATTGTATAGGCATGCATGGATTCAGACCAGGTCTGACCTTTTAGGTTAGCAATGTTTTAATTACCATTTTAACCGGTCTATAAAACATTGTAAACGTTTTGGCCACATATTTAAGGAGGCACCCATCAAGAGACTTTTTATTTAAAGTTCTGAGGCTGAAGTTGAACTTTCTCCCAACACGAGAGGTACTTAAGATTAGGAGGAATATTCAAAGGGGTATGAGAATATGTCGATATTATTTTCAGGAATATGAGTCTCTAAAACATGTATGTAAATTGCCCTGCCTTGACCTTGCTTCGGAAGGAAAAAACAGCAATTATTGTTAGTGCCTCTGATGAGGCATGTGGATAAGGATTTTAAATGCAAATGCAATTTCTGTATTAATTAGGTTTTTAACATTTACACTTCTTAGAATGTTTTTCTAAAGGTATTTAGATGCTTTTTAAGTTTTATGTTGATGAATGGACTATTATGTAATATAATGGTGGATATATATTTTGTATGTTATAACTTGTATAATGTGTGAAAAGTTCAGTTTATGAACTATAACACACAATAAATAAATAAAATAACAACATTCAAATTCTCAGTCAGTCCGAGTCCCTATACATGGTTCAATGTTGCAAATGTTTTAATTTTGGGGTGAGTATTGTTCTGAGGCCATTCTTGTGTTCCCAAAATGCTCCTTCATTTTATTAAAAACAGGCTAGAATCCTCACTGGTATCATTTGTTCCCTTCCTCAATCTTACAAGGGTATTTTAAAGAGTATGATGGGACTATACTGGACTGTCCATCTTGGCATGATATCAATTTATAAGAAAATATTGTAGGTTTTGAAAATGTGCTTTGCTCTTTAAGTCAATTGTGCCATTTTGCTATGACGAATATATATTTCAGAAATGTTTTTCCTCTGGTTGCACAGCTGTCAGCAATGGCAGGGGTGGCGCTAGCAAACTTGCACCTGACAACACAGCTCTCACCCATATTAAAAAAAAAACGGTTTAGTGAGAGAGAGGACAGAGAGAATGAGCTACAGAGGGAGAGAAAATGTGTTTGTGTTTGAGAGAGAGGAGGAGAGAGAGAGAGACAGAGACAGAGACAGAGAGAAAGAGAGTGCACTAGATAAGTGTATGATAGGCTGGGTATCAATGATATAGTTTACTAATTAAGTGACAGGATTGAGTGACACATTTTAGTTGCTGTTTTTCTCTTTGTAAGTTATTGTTTAGTGCGTGGCTTTACAAACATTTGAACGATGATTCCCATTGAGTAAAGATCATAGTATAGTACTTGGGTAACACCATATGAACATTTTTTGACAAACTCATGCAGTTATTTGTTTTTCTGACTTACCGGAACAATTGCAATGCTTCTTGTACGCAATCTTTACCTTTTTGTGGGCTTTCTCGTGGTCTGATGTTCTACTGTTTTATGTTTTGGTCTATCTGTAATCAAAGGCAAATCTATACTTGCACAATTGCATTTATTGTTTATTGTTTTAATGTGATATTTATGATTAGGCTGTTAAGCAAATGTTTTTTTAGCAGGACGGCTATAGACTGGGGCCTTTCAAGTTGTGAACTGTGAGAAAGGCTCAGTGGACTTTAATTTAACTCTGTTTGGTTGTTTTTAAAGTGCAATGCCACAGGCTGTTTTTTAAAGACATGAATGCTAATACATGGGTTATCAAATGGCATTACACTTACTGTCGATTGCCTTTTTATGTTGGCTTTGAGCTTGTTTAGGGCAGAATGTTAGTTCACCATAATCCCAAGGATAGGGAAAGTGACATCACTCACCTGATGGTGACACAGGAAGAAGCTGCGTCACCTGACCTCTGACCCTGATGGCATTATAAGAAGTGTTATCATATGGTGTTAGGTCCTTGAGACATGATAACACATAATACATACCATGAATAAGTGTCAACTTAATGAAATAATACATTTGACTAAAGTGGAGTAAAGAGTACATTAGTTTCCAACCATATATTAATTAAGATGTGACCTCAAAATGCCATGGGGGCTGTTTTGATATTTCAGGTGTCACCCAGCCGAACCATTGTAAGTAAAACATGTTCAATGCAGCAACGCCTCACATGTCCAGTTATTTTCAACTCAGTATAGTCAAAGCTTCATATTCCAGGTAAAGTCCTAATATGCTGCATGCAGCCTTGCATGTCCAGACACCACATTAATATGCTACGCACAGCCTAGTACACTTAAGTAAGGCCATATTATGTAAGATGAATCCTCATGTGTCATGTAAAGTCATCTTATGCAAGATAAAATCTAAGAAATCCTGCTGTTATCGTATGGCAAGTGCAGCCTCAATTAACCACTCACTACTTTAATGTTATGCCAACTAACTCATATAATCCTAATATGTAAGATACAACATCACATATCCAGGTATTTCCATCACATGTCAAGTGAAAGTCCATTAGACCAGGTACAGCAGTGTGCCACTGGGCTAGCCATGACCTAAATAATGCAGATTTAAGACAAATTGCCTTTGGTCAAGAATGTCAAATATGTCAAGGATTAGATAGAATGTGAAGGAGGGGCAGGTGAGGGGCCAGGGTAGGATGTGACAAGAGTGAACTGAAGGGTAAATGTTTCAACTTGGTGGTTTGCAAACATAACTGAATCACTTTTAGGTGACCTAAATGGGATCAGTTAAGTCAAATAATACCATATGCAATAGATTGATTTGTTCAGGATTACACAATTTGGTCAATGTGAGAAGGTAGGTTTTGAGAACCGCGGCCCTGTTTTGGACTCCAATTTGCCAAGAAAGCCATACCCTATCTTTAGTTTTACATGAACATACCAATATTTCTGCATTGTTATCATTCATTAATAAAAACAGTGGCTTGTGTTTAATGAAGTGGATTTGCAATGCACTAAACCACACTCTAAATCAACCTGAAAATACATCTCTATCAAAACATGTTGGGTACAACCATGTAAACTATATTTAAAAACAATTGATGCATGATATTTTACAGTGTGTTCTTTCCTCCTACTATTATATACTTCGACACATAATTTTTAATCACTGAAATTTTGAATTTATTATAACATTTAAAAAGTATTATACAGCTCTTATAGAATCACAAATGTCTCTCTAAAGTGCTAATGCTTAAAGTGCTTTGAGTGTTTTTAAAGTGATTATATGGGAATATGTACGATTTCCATTCAATGTGTAATTCATATCTAGGTCAACACTCATAACTCTTGCATAACATATTAAAAACATCACATATTACATACATGTTGAATGCCTAATGTATTTCTCTCTTGACAGACAGGTAACAGCCTATTCTTTCACCATGCATACATCTGTTTCGGTCTTGTCGTGCTTATAATGCTTAGCCATTCATCAGGGGTTCTCTTAACATCGTAAGCAATCCTATTCATTCAACTAATAAATTAACATTTCTCTGATGCTTTCCTATCTTTGCTGATTTTTCTTAGATGCTCATTCCCAAAGCATATGAGATAATGTCATAGTGCTGTTGAATACGTGTTATAAGCTTGCATCTAAGACACGCATGAAGCTTGATAGCATTTTAATCTTTAACATGGTGATCGGATTGACTGACGGCAAGTGACTTCCCAGGCATCATTACAGCCTAGTTTATCTGTTCTGCACACAGTTTTGTTGTGCACATTGTATTCTATCCTTGAGTAGGACATACATGTAGGACATGCAATGCTGCTGATTTCATGTAATGCACTGATTAGTGTGTGAGTTTTATGGATGTTGCATGGATTAGAAATAAACCGATTTGATGCTGATGATGGTTTTCCTTCGGCTTTTGATGTATGGCAGTTGTCTTTCGAAGGACATACTTCTTCCACTTTTTATTTTTATATGGTGAACAATTGACATGTCTTTGTTTTCAATGCTTGTGTGTTTGCTGGTGCAGTGTGATGTATATTACTCATCTGGCATTCACTAACACATCTTTGTTTTCATTAAATGTGACAAGGTTGGCCAGCATATCTTGTGACACACTATTCAACTGTGACCTATGTTGTTTTTTGGTCAAAGTGCCCATTTCAATGTTTTGTTTAATAAGCAGTCCAACTGTTATGTGTGTGTTTTTCAGCTCGCATTGCGTGCATTACATGCAAGTGAAATGCAGATTACTTCAAAAGATGCATGCCACAGTTGTACATTTCCTGAAGAAAAGTTGTATCTAGGACATAATGAGTAGACAAGAGTATTTAATATATCACAAAATGGTACTGCCATAAGGATTGTGGGCCAGGTTAGCTGGCTATATTGGTGAAAGACCATAGAGTGCACAAGTGAACATATGATTATGAAACACATTTCAAAAGGCTTCTGCCTGTGGTTGAAGACGTCATACTTATGTTGGTGAAAGGGTATGGAGTTTATGGTTAATGCTACAGTGTTATCACTTTGTGATACATAACGGGTTTCCCGATCAAATTTAGTATAGTCACCATATTTCTCTTGACAAAATAGTAGAAGACGACTGGTGCTTGCCCGCTGCCAATATCTAAGACTTAGAGAAGCACACTTATGTGGAAGAATCAGGTGTAAATGTCACCGGGATCGGTGATATCTTCGTCCGAAAGTGTAGCTTCTGAAATCTCCCCCTCCCCCGACTCCTCACCTTCTTCTTCCTTCCAAGAACCCTTCTTTTCTTTTCTTCGAGTAGACACCTTTTTTTTATGAAGATAGGGACGACCCCGGAAGGAAGCCACCGTGCTCCCCAAGAAGGGAGAACAGGGGGCCCACCCCCCGGGATCGACCAAGAGGGGAAAAAGCCTTAGGCACAAAAAACCCCTGTAGTATCGTTGGGTGTCTTGAAGACGTGGAACCAGGAGTACTTATAAGGTAAGATCTGGTAGCAGTGGCTGGAGACAACACGTGGAGTGAAGACTCAGAAACACAGGCAGTCCATTAAGAGGTCCGAGGAACTGGTACACAGGCTAAGTGAGGAAGTACTAATGCAGCAAGCAAAGGCAGTCCAGGGGAACAGGCCGGAGTCTGGTACACGGGAGGTCACAGAAGCAATACTGAAGGTAGGCGAAGGAAGAGCGGCGAGAGTAACAGACCGGAAAAGGAAAAAAGCGGTAAGTGAAGATGGGAAGGTGGGAGGGGAAGCAAGATGGAAGGAGGGCAAGGGAGAATACTGCGAACCAAAAGAGAAAGGGAAAGGCAGACAGGTACAGCGGAAAGAATAACAGAAAGGTTCAGACAGGGTACGAGGACCCGACCAGCAGCAAGCGAGAGAGCAGCACGAAAGCCACAGGTAGCAAGCAACTCAGCCTACGGACGAAACCGGAAGCGTTGCAACGCGTCCGTGACCCGGAAGTGGCCGGTTAAAACACCGGGCCGCGGAGCGTCTAGCCAATCGGAATCAGAAAAAGGGAACCATGAAATAGGGGGCGTGGCCGAAGCGAACGAAGCTAGGTTCCGCGTCGCCAGCGGCTCCATAGACGCCAGGAACTCGGCGGTATGACAGTATGCCCCCTCCTATACGCTCCTCCTCCGGGTTTCCCTGGATGGAAAAAGTGGTATTTGCGAAGTAGGACAGGAGCATTAATGTGTGTGATGGGTTCCCAAGAGTTTTCCGAAGAAGGGTAGCCCTTCCACTTAACCAAATATTCCAGCCTGCCCTTATGATACCTGGAGTCACAGAGTTGGGCGACCTCATATTCAGCTCGAGTGGAACCCTGGGGAATAGGAGTCTGTCTAACCTGTCGTGCCCATGTATCAGCATGAAATGACTTAAGTTGGGAAGCATGGAAAACAGGGTGTACCCTTTTTAGGTTATTGGGTAGTCTTAGGCGAAAAGCCACAGGATTGATTTTCTGTATGATCTCATATGGCCCTAGATATTTTGGAGATAACTTGGAGGGATGTACCCAACGAGGTAAATATCTAGTGGAGAGCATAACTTGGGTACCCACATCCCATCCTGGTACAGGTCTACGATGTTTATTGGCTTGAATGCAATATCGGGCTTGGGCTGACTTAAGGCCTTCTTCTACCTTCTTGTGTGTCTCTCTAAGGAGGGAGAGTGAAGAATCTACTGAAGGTACGTTAGTAGAAAGGCCCGAGACAGGAAGAATGGAGCGAGGGTGAAAACCATAAGTACCAAAAAAAGGGCTGAACCCCAGAGCTGCATGTGTGGAGTTATTATAAGAGAATTCAGCTAGAGGGAGTAGTGTGCACCAGTTGTCTTGTTGGTTGTTGATAAAGCATCTTAAGTACTGCTCCAGGGTTCCGTTCAAGCGTTCAGTTTGCCCATTGGATTGTGGATGGAATCCAGAGGTGAGAGCTCTTTCAATACCTAGTCTGCTACACAGGGCCTTCCAGAACTGGGAGGTGTACTGACTACCCCAGTCTGAAATAATCTTGTTAGGTAGACCGTGTAACCGGAATATGTCTTGGAGAAACACTTCCGCCATCTTGGCTGCCGTAGGGACGCCAGGTAATGGGGAGAAGTGAGCCAATTTGGTAAATTAATCCACTACTACCATGACACAGGTGCATCCTTCAGACGGAGGTAAATCCACTATGAAATCAGTTGAAATTGTGCTCCAGGGACCCTTGGGTACAGCATTAGGTTCCAGTAGACCAATTGGTCTTTTTCGGGATGATTTACTCCTCAGACAGATGATGCATGACTGAACGTACTGCTCTACATCCTTTCTCATTGTAGGCCAATAGAAATGTCTTTGAAGATAGTCATGAGTACCAGCCACACCCCTGTGTCCTCCTAGTTTAGAGTCATGACACCAGACAAGTGCGGTTTTACGAAAAGCCGGAGTGGGTAGATAAAGTTTTCCTCCTACTAGGTAAAGACCGTTCCTGATTTCATAGGCCAGATCTTTAGAGTGTTTTTCAATTTCAAAACGACCTCCAGAATCCTCCTGTACCTGTTGAAGGAATTTAGAAATTATTCCGATAGTCCTGGACTGGGGAAACATCAAGATTCGTCTCTGACTCTGACACGTAATCACACCGGCAGGAAAGAGAGTCGGCTACAACATTTTTTTTTCCCGGGATGTAAGTTATGCTGAATTCGAATTGGGCGAAGAAGTGAGCCCATCGGGCCTGTCGAGTATTGTAACACTCGAACTGTTTGAGAACCTGTAAGTTCTTATGATCAGTCCTTATGGTGAACGGGAACCTTCCTCCTTGAAGTAGATGACGCCATTCTACACAGGCCGCTTTCATGGCTAGAAGTTCTCGCTCAATAACCGAGTAGTTCCTTTGGCTGGAGTTTAGGGTCTTCGAGAAATAAGCCACCGGATGTTCTGTACCCTGGATTTCTTGAAGAAGCACAGCCCCTATTGCGGCTGAAGAAGCGTCCGTCTCTAGAATGAAGGGTAGATGTTGGTTTGGTTGTTGTAAAATGGGTGCTGAACAGAAGGCTTCTTTAAGAGTACCAAAGCTGTCTTCTGCCTCCGTTGTCCATTTAAATGGAGTTGCAGATTTCTTTAAGAGCGAGGTGATGGGTAATATCTTTTGAGAGAAATTTGGGATGAATCTCCGGTAGAAGTTTGCTAACCCCAGGAATTTTTGTGTCTCTTTGACTGAGGTGGGTGAGGGCCATTCAAGGATGGAAGACACCTTATTTGGATCCATGGAGATTCCGTGGTCTGACAGAATGTATCCTAAATAAGGAATGGAGGAGGCTGAAAACACACATTTGGTGAGTTTAACCGACAACTGGTTTCTCTGTAGTCTTCTGAATACTTCCCTAACATGTTCCACATGGTCTTCAGGTGTACGAGAGTATATCAGTATGTCATCTAAATAAACCAATGTGGTTTGGCACAGGAGATCTGAGAATAGTCTGTCCATAAATCGTTGGAATACCGACGGGGCATTTACCAATCCGAACGGCATTACCTGGTATTCAAAAAGTCCGAAAGGAGTCCGGAATGCTGTCTTCCATTCATCTCCTTTCTGCACCCGGAGTAAGTGATACGCATTCCTCAGGTCGAGTTTGGTAAAGATGGTAGCACCCTGTACAGCTTGTAGGATATCGGTTATCAATGGCATAGGATACCGGTCCTTTATGGTAACCTTGTTTAGGCCGCGATAGTCTATACACGGCCTCAACTCCTTAGAATCTTTTTTTGAGATGAAGAACAGTGATGCCCCTGCAGGGGACTTGGAAGGCCTAATTAGCCCGTTCTCCATGTTGCTGTCCAGGTACTTTCGGAGGTATTGTTTTTCTTCTAATGATAGTGGAAACATCCTACCGAAGGGTACCAATGCACCTGGGGTGAGATCGATGCAACAGTCTTCAGGCCGGTGAGGAGGGAGCTCTACGGGTATCTTTTCAGTTGCCACTTCATTGAACTCCTTCAGGTAGTGGGGAAGACAGTGCACCGTTTTGACTTCGCAGCTATTAGTGGTCTTGACGGTCTCGAATCTTGGTTCTGGCAAACATTCCGATTTGCATAGTGAGGACTGAAAGCTAAGTAGGTTTCTAGACCAGTCTATACAGGGGTTGTGTCTGCGTAACCAACAGATACCCAGGATAAGAGGGAAGTGAGCAGCTCTGATAATATCGAATGTGATACTTTCGGTGTGTTGTTGGATGGATAAAGTAAGTGCTTTAGTGGTATGAGTGATCAAACCCGAGCTCAAAGGTTCGCCATCAACTCCTTCCACCTTTTGATCTTCGTTTTTGGCTATCCTCTTGACTCCATGTCGTTCTGCCCAATGGGTATCCATGAAGTTTCCTGCTGCTCCACAGTCGAGTAGTGCTAAAGCGGTTACTTCTTTGGGGCCTACTCTGAGAGAAACTGTGAGCACCATCAACCGGGAGTCTTCAGATGTTTCTGTAGAGGATACAGAAAGTGGTGCGTAGGGACTAAAAGCAGCCCCTCGGTAATGCGTCCCAATGCTTACCGAGGGCGAGCGTTTCCCGATCTTCTGGGTGGTACTTCCGGACAATCTCTTAATAAATGTAATGAAGATCCACAGTACATGCACAAGGAACCCTCCCTGCGCCGTTTCCTTTCTTCCGGTGTCAGTGGGGCTCTGGTGGTTCCAATCTGCATGGGTTCTTCTTTAGTTGTCCGTTGGAAGGGTATAGACGCTGGTGAAGGAGTCTCCATGGGAGGGGGTACGCTTAGCCTGTTCTTCCTCTTTTCTTGACGTCTTTCCGTCATCCTGAAGTCAATTCGGAGGGTAGCTGTCAGAAGTTCGGCGAAAGACACCGGTCTTTCTATTCGGGCAAGTTCGTCCTTCAATTCCTCCCTTAAACCTCGCCGAAATATGGCATACTGAGCCTGTTCCTGCCAACCTGCCTCTGCAGCCACCTGTTTGAAAGTGGTGATGTAGGTCAGTAAATCAGAATTCCCTTGACGGATGTCAAGGAGGTCCTCCGAGGCCAAGTATGTACTCTCTGTTCGCAAAAAGGTTTGTTGAATCAGGGCCTTAAAGGCATCGTAGTCCTGTAAAACCGGGTCTGACTGGTTTACTAGAGGGGTAGCCCAAGCCAGGGCATTTCCGATCATGTGGGTGATCATAAACCCCACCTTGGCGTGATCTGAGGCGAAGGTCTGAGGGCGAAAGGTAAAATGAAGATTGCATGCGTCCAGAAATTCTTTAACCTTCTTTGGGGATCCATCAAACTTCCCTGATACTAGGGGAAGTGGAGGTAAATCGGCTAAAGGTCTTTCTCTGTCCGTCATACGCTGTTGAAGGGTGGCGTTAGCAGTCTTAAGGTTCTGCATCTCTAGACTTAGACTTTGTACAGCGGCTACGAGTTCTTGTACCTGCTGTGGGGTGGCCATCTCTTTTAGGCGTTGCAAACTGTCACCGGGATCGGTGATATCTTCGTCCGAAAGTGTAGCTTCTGAAATCTCCCCCTCCCCTGACTCCTCACCTTCTTCTTCCTTCCAAGAACCCTTCTTTTCTTTTCTTCGAGTAGACACCTTTTTTTTATGAAGATAGGGACGACCCCGGAAGGAAGCCACCGTGCTCCCCAAGAAGGGAGAACAGGGGGCCCACCCCCCGGGATCGACCAAGAGGGGAAAAAGCCTTAGGCACAAAAAACCCCTGTAGTATCGTTGGGTGTCTTGAAGACGTGGAACCAGGAGTACTTATAAGGTAAGATCTGGTAGCAGTGGCTGGAGACAACACGTGGAGTGAAGACTCAGAAACACAGGCAGTCCATTAAGAGGTCCGAGGAACTGGTACACAGGCTAAGTGAGGAAGTACTAATGCAGCAAGCAAAGGCAGTCCAGGGGAACAGGCCGGAGTCTGGTACACGGGAGGTCACAGAAGCAATACTGAAGGTAGGCGAAGGAAGAGCGGAGAGAGTAACAGACCGGAAAAGGAAAAAAGCGGTAAGTGAAGATGGGAAGGTGGGAGGGGAAGCAAGATGGAAGGAGGGCAAGGGAGAATACTGCGAACCAAAAGAGAAAGGGAAAGGCAGACAGGTACAGCGAAAAGAATAACAGAAAGGTTCAGACAGGGTACGAGGACCCGACCAGCAGCAAGCGAGAGAGCAGCACGAAAGCCACAGGTAGCAAGCAACTCAGCCTACGGACGAAACCGGAAGCGTTGCAACGCGTCCGTGACCCGGAAGTGGCCGGTTAAAACACCGGGCCGCGGAGCGTCTAGCCAATCGGAATCAGAAAAAGGGAACCATGAAATAGGGGGCGTGGCCGAAGCGAACGAAGCTAGGTTCCGCGTCGCCAGCGGCTCCATAGACGCCAGGAACTCGGCGGTATGACAGTAAATGCAGAGGAATGCCTTGTGTCTCTCTCCCAGGCTGCAAAGTGGTTGGAAAATTGACTATCTTTGTTTTGGCTTTTTTATTGGTTAAATAATTAACCTTTAACAGCAAGACAGATAAAAACTATTTAACAATGTCATACACATTTCATACATAATTAAAAATTGACTATTTCCACTTACCAACCCCTTGCATTTTCCTAACCCCAAACACCATACCTTAGAGAGGGGGCTTAAAACTTGAAATGTAAGGGAGCACTACATCTACGTTAACTCATTCTCAAGAAAAAAAGGATAGGACATATAACAATAGAAATAGTCCACACAGACTCGACCTGGGTGGCAAAAGGGTGCACACTAATGGATTTTAGGGTGTAGTCTCCATACTTGGCAAAGGTCACTGCACAATCCAGGGGATGACTCTTATAGGTCCACAATGCACCAGCTGCCCAGGGATGATGGTTTGAACAGGTTCTCAGTCCGCAAGATATCCAGACATGAAACTTTGTAGAGGTTCACAGTCCACAATATGTCTTCAGGTAACATTTCTGGACACAGTGAAGGAATCTTATGCAGAACTCCTGGAACAGAGACAATACAAATCCCAATACAGAAATACAGGGCCCAGGTAACCAGAAGGGCCCTTGTAGTGGGCTAACCGTCGTAACTGGAGCCTTACCTGAGGAGGTAAAAGAGAGACACTAATTGTATGCATGAGGAGTCTCTGAACAAGGTAGGAGTGCTTGGAGGCGCCGTTGATGAAGCAAATGCAAAATTCAAATACAGGCAGGAAAAATCTGTTGTCACCAAACCAAACCCCCCCTTTTCCTCTCTGCCTCCAAAAACTATTTGGTTTTATGCCAGCATGACAATTTCATGCTGGTGTAAAACCAATGGATAGGCCAGCAAAAAGCATGCATATTTTATATGAATCTGTTGTTAACTCTGCCTGCCATGCATAAATGTCAGGCAGTGTTTACTCATTTTGCACTTCAGAGTGCAAAAGAGTAGCACAATGGTGTTTCTGCCACCATTTGCCACCTCCTGCTTGCTCTCCACAGTCCAAATGATGGAAATTGCAGAGAGGGGACCTGTTTGCAAGTAAGTGAACATTTTAGTGGTCCCCTCTAGGCAGTTTAAGCATAATATCCAAATGAGGTCCACTGTGTGTTTCTGTTTGTTAGTTGGGGAATTGAACAGCACATGCTCCACCTCTGTCTTTACACAGCTGAAGAAAATAGTTTCTGTGCTGCTTTTCAGGGTTAGTGAGATTTTTGAACAACCCTCCAGTCAGCGATGTGTAATCATCTAAGCTAATTTCGGAACAGTGTGTCAACCAAAAGTAAAGACCAGACTCTGCAACGGTTACTGTAGCAGAGCAGTCAGGCTTACGTTTAGGAGGGAGGAAAGTTGGCCGGGAGGGTCAATTAATTCAAACAGACACTACAAGAGCATATACCATATTGTCATACTGAAAAATATACACTTTATTTCTTAAGTCACACAAAAATATTTATAATGGGAAAAATAAGTACTCAGGTTACACAGAACACATTGCAGGGCATAGCATACCTAAAAAAAAACAGTTCATGACAATTCAAAAGCCTAACTCACTCTTTACGCTAAAATATAATCCCCATACCTGGTGGCAGACGCAGTACATATAGACTTTCAGATGTAAGTTAAAGGGTAGACCCTAGACAATATTGCATACATTAATTACCATAATGTTCAGGATCTAGGGGTACCACACAGAGGTTAGCACACACATTTCCTACAATAATCTAAATAAGGTACATATGCCTGTAACACAGTTTTATCATTTTTTGTTGTGAACAGGGGAGCACAATATCTAACAGAGCAAGAGGACTACTAAAGTCCAGGATATAATTTAGTGAAACACTCCCAATGCCCAGAAGGTCATGTTACATGCCAGGGAGGGAAACGAGACAGTAGCAACACAAAGTGAGACAATGTATATCCTAGGCAGGAGCAATATCAAGATTTAAACATCTCTAATAAATCAGGGAATGTCTCTAAAAATCCAGGGCTTGGTGGAGAACTCTAGGCACCCGAGTATATTGTCACTTGTATGAGTTCCAGTGTTGAGACCAGTGCCCCATAGGGAATAATACACAAAGCAGGTAAGTCTCAATTTAGTACCATAGGTACTCAGAAGAAATTGACCCCGTGCGATACCAGTGGAGACACAGAAAAGAGATCCAGTGGAGTGTTTAAGACCCGCCAGCCTTAGGAGAAAAATAGCCAAGCAGGATTTAGACCCCAATACTAACCAATTGGGAAATACAGTAGAAGGGTGCCTGACGAGTAGGGTGAGGAAATCTCGGGAAGCAGGGATAGACTGGGAACTAAAAGCAAGCCTGGGAAGGTTTGTCAAAGTGGCCCCATTTTACACTGTGCAAGCAAGACCAACCGCTCCAATTTGGGTGTTCTCTCGTGTGCATATTTGGAAAGAATATTTCTATGTAGTGAATTTTAAAGCACTTTTTAATCCCTACATAGAGATTAAAATATAGTTACAAATAACAAAAAACTGACAAAACGTGCATTAAGAGGGAGGCATAATGTAGTGGAAGCTTAAGAACAAAATCTTTACTTCCCGGGATGTAATGAAATGTATTGTAATTTGTCATTTTTACAGCACCTTTTCTCATTGGTATGGCCTCAAAGCACTGTAGGTGAACGGTATTGGGGGACCAAAGTCCAAGGTATGGGACATTTGTCAGAGGAGTTTAGAATGCATGTGTGCATTTTAGGCAATGCAAAGATAGGTAGGGGTAGCCTAGTCCCTGCTAGCGTCTCATGTCGAGCTAGCATGTGGATGGGTGCTGTGAGTTAGTCGGGAGAGTATGTAAGTGGAGGAGACTCATTATGTGTCCAGTTAGACCAAAAAGGTTGTCTTGGGACATAGCTGCATTATTATGGCATAGGTGTTGTGCTATGTGTCCTAAAGTAGTGTATGATAGCAGATACATGCGGGTGGGAGGCCGTGACTTCGGCAATCTTGCATCAAAATAGAATGCAATACGTACGTGTGTGTCCTGGATGGTTTATTGGTTTCGTATATGCGGTGCAGATTCTGTACTGTAGTCTACTGGAGTTAATTCTCTTTGTCGCTCAGTACATTTCATAAGGGGTTCATTGCTGTCTGGGTTAAAGAACCCGAAGTGTGGCATGGTACATCCGGAAGCAGGGAGGGGGCAGGTCTTGTGAGCCTTCTGGAAGGCAAAGCGATCCTCCAAGGGGCCACTTTATCCAACCAGTATAGGAATGAAAGGGTTATAAATGCTACATGGTATTCAAACGGCCAAAAACCTTGAACTGGTAAGCACACCTGCTCACCTTCCAAATATCCAGCAGTTTTGAGACCAGTAACAGGGTTTCCCTACTCACAAAATGTGGTACAAGCCCACCAGTCCACTGAATCCATTAGGAGATTTTTAACAAATGCTTTTGGCAGCCAGCCATTCAGGTTGACCTTGAAAACCATGAGGTCGCCTAAACTAGTTCAAACCACTATGAGGATGTTATCATTGGCTTACAGAATTTGCCATTTTAAGGCCTCCCTTGTGGTTTCCCCGAACAAAGGAAACCACTATAACATAGTGTTTAAGGGTAGGGCTTACAATAATAATTAGTACCCCAATTTCTATTATAAAGATACACTGAGCTACTAATACAGTATATTTGCTTGCACCCCTGGTGAAGCTAAAATGAAATATTAGTTGCCATCAGCCTACCCCCTTGGACCAGTGCAGGATGATACAACATTGGGTTCTTGAGAGGCGCCAATGGTACTGGATGCAGTACGGGGGACGCAATACCATATACCTTAAATAAGGTAAAATGGGATGTAGTGGCAGTGGGACCTCAGGTGAAGTTCCTTTTTACCACCAAAAACATTTGAAACCCCAAAACATAGATAGGAGGGAATAGCAAAAAGAGTAGGGGTGCCATAAAATGAGTCAGCAGAACTCCCAAAATGTACTTTTACCAGAACAGTCAGCATCTTTGGAAAAGGTAGAAATGGAACCTAAATGTACTGAATAATACAAAATAAAATGTCTCACTATTGGAAATGATCAGTCTTCAAGAGCACAAGGGCATCATGTAACACATGTCAGCTGTTTTGGAATTGTAATTGCTGATTAATTGACGTAAAACAATTGCTTAGAGACAGACATTAGAGAGATTAGCTGTGGCGGCTAGTGCAAGAGTGCTCCTGTGGCTAAGAAACTAAATGGTGGATAGTCTGTCTACACTCTCTATTAATGATTTGCAGCAGTTCCCATAAAACATCCACTCCAGACGCGGAGCGTCGAGGAGAGTGCGAGAGCGCGAGTGTGTTCTGGTGTTCTGGTGACTCTGGTGAGGACATTCATTGTTCTTCTGACACTTGCCACTGTCTGGAGAATTAAAGGAACAGGGTTGCCCTGATAGAAATACTGTTGGTGCGTGCACGTACGTGCCACAGATGAGACTATTGGAAACTTACCATCTGGCCTTGGTTAGACCTGGTCAATTGCCGGATATGACCTTCTCTGCTATGGCTATGTATAAGAATCCTGTTGAGGTTGCGAATGACAGACTTTTGACAGGGCTGATACATCTTAAAATGCTCACTCGAGTACAGCAGGATCCAACTCTAAATGCTGATGCTCAGTAGGGGGCAGTGGTCCCAGTAGCAATACCAGATGGGAATCTGCATAAGGGTGGTGCTGTTAATGGTGCTTAGGAGAATTCTAGTATGGCATCTATGAAGTTTATGTCCCCACATAGCCCTCAAACTCATTTATTTCCTTGTCAAATGCCTCACCCTCTAACGTGACCAGAGCGGTTGGCGGGGACAACAGATCCTGAATCCCTCACTTCTGTTCACTCTGATATGCAGAATGTCATAAACATTGATCTGGATACTTTATGCATGTACAAGGATATCCAATTATTAGAGGTTGTCTTTGGGGCGACGTGAATAATCTAGAGACGCTACACATAACGGATGAAGGTTACTCTCTGGAGCACCTGTTTACCCCATCTCCCCTTCAAACTGTTTCAGTGGTCCATTCCCCTTAATTTCTGTGTGGCAATCTGGATGGTAATCTTCCTAGGCTTCTAAAAAATGTAGAAATCAAACCATCTTTATTAGTGGCCTGCCTTTCAAGAGTCATTTTGGAACTAACTACCTAAATTGCAACGCAGAAAAAATGGAGTCTGGCAAGACTTAATGAGGGGTCAGAGAACAGACTCGGACCATAAGAGTATCATGGGAAAGGCAATTTTGAAATGAAGATGATCTAAAGGATCCACAGCAGATTCAGTCAAAATCGATGTTGCTCAATCCCAAGGCAGCGTTGATGAGAGGTCATCCCCTCGGCATTTGCATATTCCTTTATAAATTGAATCTCTGCCACTAGATATGGGGGAATGGGGAGTACCGATTTGCAATTCCTCCTCATTATCCTCAGAGGATTCAAGAAATGACTTGGTTTTAAGATTGGCTGTTCTGAGTCAAGAGGCTTGCCTCTCTGCAGTGGCAATGTCACAACTGCAAAATAATATAATGGTGGCCTTTCAATATCTCTCTCTCCTTTTTCGGAATTCTATGAGTCACTGAATGAATCACTTAAAGGTCAGACAACCTTGATTGCAATGGCTCATTCCAAAATGGTTTACCTGGAATGCTTCATGACTAATGTTCAGGACAGATTGGATAAAGAAGCTGACATTTCTGTGAACTGGCAAAACAGACTCTGTGATTTGACCAGAAGAGAAGAACTGGACAAAACTACATTAATGACAGCCCTACTGGAAGATTGTAAGTGGATGAGAAGTCAGTATAAAGATGGGAGTGGGGACCAGTGGGTCGAGGGATCCCTTACTGCCTATGGAGCCTTCACTTGAGGACGGACCAAAACGTAGTTTGCTTTCTACAGAGACACAAACTGAGAGAGAAGAAATGCCTCCAATGACGGAAGTGAGAATTGCCAATCTAGACTCAGAAGTACTACAAAGGGCCATTGAGTCAACTATCGGGGGGCCTACCTCCCTTTTGAAGGATTTTTCAAAAACAGACGACGATAGGTATGGGGGCCTGAGGCCTGGGGTGCGTTCACACTCGGAAAAACATCCCAAAAATTGCCAATGGGCCAGAAACTGAAGTCCAATTGATCAAGGGCCCTTTTTGAGGAACATGAGGACAACCACCCGTAAACCGTTTTCCCCAATTCTTAAATGGCAAATAAAAGACGGGGGCCTAAATTCGGAGCCAAATCCAAAGGTTAGTGCAATAGATATGCCTTCCACTGATTCGGCCAAAACAAAAAGAAAGGGGATTGAAGACTTAGAGTTTGTATCTGAGCTACGCCTGAGTAATCTCCTCGAAATAATCACTATTCATGAAGAGTTTGACGTCCTTGAAGATCAGAGGTTAACGGAGTGAGTGGAGACTGCGGATCGATTCAGCAGGCCCCTTAAGAAGTGGTGCCTACTACTTTCAATCTAGGTCAAAAGGGCGAAGCTGGAAACAAGCAACCATCTACAATGTTTTTCACAACTCTGTGGAGGACAAAAGGAACTCTGTCGGCTGCAATATCTTGTGACAGTCTGTACAAAGTCTGTAATATTTTAAAAGAGAGTGATATGATATGTGATATGATAGGTTATTTATAATGCGCTTAATACCGAGAGTTTTCTAAGCGCGGACCCGGGGATCGAACCTGTGTTGCTCAGTGTCTTGCTTTCAAGGCAAGCATGTTGCTGCTGAGCTATCCTTCAGAGACATTGAGAAATTAAAGGTGAAGATTCCCCTGTCAAATCCCCCATCAAAGCAAGCAAGATCTTGGCCACTTAGTCCGTCTAACGGCAACTTAGTTATCATGGAAAGACTCCTGCCAGCAAAGGATAACCTAATTTTAAATTGCTGAAACGAGATGAGGCTGTTTCACCATATTCTGAAATTGGGGTACATTAATTCAGACAATATATGTCTGCTACAGTCTAAGGGCAACTTAGTCATCATGGAGAGACTCCTGCCAGCAAAGGATAACCTAATTTTAAATTGCTGAAACGAGATGAGGCTGTTTCACCATATTCTGAAATTGGGGTACATTAATTCAGGCAATATATGTGTGCTACAGTTTATCAATGAAAAGCGTTTGGACTGGGTGATCCTCCATCTGATGTCTGCTTTGGTAAAGTCTGCTTTGATTGAAATGAGTGAGGATTAGCTCCCCCTGGGATTTGAGCTGTGAGAATACTGGGAGCTAATCACAAACTTTGCTGAGGGGCCTGATTTGATCTAGAAATTACAGGAAGTGAAGGGCCAAAGTAGCCATATCTTAAAGGATAATAGTGAATTTGGCCCGAATCACTTCACTTAATCAAATAAAAGCTGTCAACAGATTAAAGTTACTTTTGGTGGACCCTCAGCCCGAAATCAGGTTCCAATAAGGGAGTGTGATGTCAGTCCTGGGGTTGTAAAATCACAAGACTGGTCTTGGCTAGCAACCTCACTGTCGGAACCTCGACCACATTAATACCAGGCCAAGGGCTTAACCCGGACCCTTCAAATAGGATCTTGAAACTGAAGTGGTTTTGTCAAACTTTTTTCTAATGAACGATATGATATGTTCTGCCTTCAGGACACTTGGCTACAAGTAAAGCCCATATGTGATGGATATGAGTCATATTTGAACAAAGCCCAGAAAGGTTAGGCTGGAACGCCATATTCTGGCCTATTGATGCCTGTAAGAATGTATTAGGGCTTAGTAGTAAAGGAAGTCCTTGAACCAAACCTTTTCTCTCAGATGGTGATGGAGAGAAAGAAGGGGGAGTGTGATGGTTCAATATTAATAGTGCTTATAATTCTGTACTGGAGTGTGAAAATGTGTACTTAGGAAGGTTTGATTTACTCAGTAATGAACATGATAGATGGAGTGCTCATATCCTTGGTAGGTCCACACATTATTATATGTAGGAATTTTAATTTATGTGATTTGGACACTCAAGGAGTTGTGTTGCATAATTTTATATTGAACAAAAGGCTGCTTCCTGGTTGAATGAGTCTAGGGCTTGTGGCCTATGTATGTTAAATGGACAGACTAAGGGAGATATCCCGGGTGCTTGAACTTGGTCAATGCGGGTGCAATGTGCATGTTTGGATTACTGCTTTGTATTAGGTAATGTGTTAGCCTCAGTGGATTTGTATCGGGTCAACGAGATGCCAGTGAGTGACCATAATCTATTAGCAATTAGCTGGTCAGTATCACCCTTATGACAAAACAAGGTTATGGTGAACCTTATTGAAGTCTCATGGGGCAGAAATAGACTAAGGATTAAATCAAAGGATTCCCCAAGGATTACAGCCCTATTTGAAAAGTATGTCTATGATAGTAAGAGTGGAATAGTTTATGCTTAGATTCTCAAGGGTTACATGCAAGAGTAGGGCCCCAAGAAAGGCCACACTTTAAACCACTGCATACATATAATAGTGGTGGAAGCTAAGAAAATGTTGCGGTCTGATACAAGGAAATTTAAAGAAAGGGATGACAGCCTCTCAGGCTTGATGATAAAAAAGAGTAAGCAGCAATATCACAACTGGCTTATTGCATCTAGAGCCTTGAGTGCGCAGCAGGAAGCTGAGCATATGTTAAAGACCATCTCTAAAAATAACACTCGAAATATCTGGGAAATAATAAATAGTGCTAGAAGCTTCCAGCCGGCAATAAAAGTTAGACAAGTTCCCAAAGATAGATGGGTAGAACATTTTACAGAATTGTTTGCTGGAAAAGCTGAAGCGACCTATAATGACATCCCAGTTTCGAGAGAAAGATGGTCCTTTAACTTTGATAAAGACGATATCGAAACAATAATGGAACGCTAAGTTCCTCCAGGGCTTCAGAGCTGGATGCCCTTGAAAAGTACATCTTAAAATATTCTGCTGGCTTATGGGCAGAATTTATTGTCTTGCTCTTTAACCAGGTTCTGGAAAACAGGCAAGTTCCGACCTCCTTGAGTGAGGCAGTGATTGTATGGATTTTTAAGAGGGGTGAACAAGAGGATCCAAAAAGCTATCACCCGATGGCCCTTCTGGATACTTTAGGGGAAATCTTTGTATCAGTATTGCTGTGAGAATTGAATGCCTGGTTGGTGAGAACTGGTCAGATGGACCCCTGGGTCACGTGGACCCCTGTCAACCTGGATTTGTGAAGGGAGTAGGTACCTCCTTAAACCTCTTCCTGATTAATCTACTCAAGCCAATATCCATTAGAAGTAAGATTAACATCTACCTAGCCTTTATGGATCTTGAAAAAGCTTTTGACAGTGTTTGCAGGGAGAGGTTGTGGGCTGTGCTCCTTAGTTGGGACTGCTACCAAGACTTGGTGGAGGCCATCAAAGCTTTATATATTGATATCCATACAGGTTAGGTTGAAGGGAAAGGGTGCCCTCTCCAGGCAGATATACACATATCAGGGTTTAAAACAAGGTTTCGCTCCAATATTATTTAATCTAAATATCTCAGATCTCGGAGACTTGCAGTTGGCGATGCAGGCCTTTCGCCCAAAATCTATGAATCATACATACCATGGATCCTGTATGCTGATGATTTGGTGATCATAGATCAAACTCTGGTGGGGCTTCATCATAGACTGAATACTTTTCTCGCCTATCTCAAGGAGAATAACCTGTGAGTGAATGATAAGAAGTCTAAAGTCCTCATCCTGTCTTCAGCATATAGGAGGTCATATAAGACCAATAATTTTACTAGACCCTTCAATTAAAAAAAGAAGATCCCTGGTGGTCCGGCGAACAAGTCTGTACAAAATAGACTGCAAGCTGTAAAATATCCAAAAATGTAAGATACATTTTTAATTGGAAACATATGAATTCAAAATTATAACTAAAAAAACTAAAAAAGACCCAACACAAAAACCACTCACAGTGGAGCAAATCGAATACTACCTAGACTGTATCTTCTAAAACCTTGACATGTGATTCCCCAAACACAAAAGACATATCATTAAAACAATAAACATTCTGCATGTGTTGTCAAAAACATTCCCAACATGTTTCTGTTCTTCCACAGCCTCAAAAGGGTGAACATTCTTCAGGGGAAAACCTTCTGTATTATATGTTGCAGACTGCTTCAACACCGCGAGTGATGGGTCGATTTTCACATCACCAGAACAAGAAAATGCCTAAAATACAATAAATGGGAATAATCTTAGGAAAAGGGCCAGAAAAATAAAGAATATATACCCATATCATGGTTCAAATATCCATGGCCTGGAAAAACAGGGATAAGACAAAACCAATATTATCTATCTCACTGAAAGTTCTCAAAATGAACTACTGAATTACCTTAACCGAGTGCTTTCATCATAGGTATGCTGACAGTTGAAGCTATACCACATGACACCAGTAAATGGGTGTATCTGTTGTTACAATTGGTGCATCAAATCTGCACAATATTTGATCAAGCGAGTACTAGAGAGACAAGGAACTGACAAACTCGCATCAATACGAGTGGAGGCGCGAAACAAATATACACTATAACAGGTAAAAACACGTGCATTAATTTCATCCCGTGAGTTACCTTGGGTCAGAATGTTGGACAGGCAAAGGAACGAATCACGGAAAACACTTCTGGCATCACTAATTACAACGTAGTCAATCGGTAGTGTCTAAGTCACCTGAAAAGGCAAACAGAGAACCTTAAATATAAGTTGTCCACTGTAAAAGGCAACCGAATCACCGACACCCAAGTGAGAGCGTTGCACCTGTGTATAGTGTGCCTATAAAGTGGCATGTTATTATGAGACATCCCACAGCGCCTATATAGTGAAAACACCTGATTTAGAAAGGTGTACCAAACAGTGGAATCAAAAACACTGTAACTAATACGACCCGGCAATGTGTAAATTTGGCAATACTTTCCAGACACAGAAAACCTCGAGACGTGTTCATTTTCGAGACACCTCATACAGCTCTAGTAACGATGGCAGCACGGGAGCTAATGGTCCCGATCCACAACAACACACAAATAGGGGCAGAGGGAGAGGCCAAAGAGGGTCTAATCAACAACGTCAGAGGATGCCTTTTTTAGGGCGAGGCCCAAACAGAGGAGACTGGGACAATCACATTCAAACGAGGAGTCGATCCAGGAATCAGTGGTGATTAACTTATCCAGTTACAATTTGAGTAAGGAAGAAGAGGCCATTTTAAACAAAGGTCTGAACGTTGTTACCACAAAATTCCATGATCCGTTTGAATTTAGGATTGAATTCCAGGCTTTTATGAGAAAAATTAATCTTAATGAATTTGTTAGTGAAGAACAGGAATACACCAGCAACAATCTTAGTGGCCTTCGAAATCCGTCATCCTTTAATGCTCCCTCTCAATCGTTCTAACCTGAGTCCTTGGTGTTTGAACGTCAGGTCATGACTGAAGTGAAGAAATTGGAAAATCAGGAAAGGTCTACTAATTCCAACTTCAACAGTACCTAGAAAGCTCTTACTATGAAACTGGCCAAAAATAAATCTTTAGTGATTAGACAAGCTGATAAATGTGGGGCAATTGTGGTGATGAATCGGTGTGATTATGTTGCTAAATGTGACAGACTGTTAGCTGATGAAACTTGTTACAGGCGTCTTTCAGAGGATCCATCGCAAGCACTTATGGAAGCTATAAAAGGAAAAGCCCAAAGTGCTTTGGAATCAGAAATGATCAGCAAATAGGAATATGAGTATTTGACTAGGCAAAATGGAAGAGTACCAGTATTTTACATCTTACCTAAGATCCATAAAAATTTGGCACATCCTCCGGGTCACCCCATTGTATCTGGGGTAAACTCTATTTTGGAACCTTTATCCAAATTTGTGGATGTTTACTTAAGACCTTTTGTATGCAAAATGCAGAGTTACCTTCGAGACACTACAGATACCATTGTGAAAATAGAGAATTTACCATTTGTACATGGCCAAACGTTACTTATCAGTCTTGACATCCAATCCCTTTACACCATGATCCCCCAAAGAGCCACGTTGGAGGTTGTAGAAGAAATCCTATTGGGTAGACAAGATGGGCACCCAGTAAGTAATGGTTTTATTTTGTGGTGCACGGAGCTTGCACTCACCAAAAATGTCTTTCAGTTCCAAGGGAAGTTCTTCAAACAGATTGAGGGTGCTGCCATGGGGGCAGCCATGGCCCCCAATCTGGCCAACCTTTATGTAGAATATTTTGAAAGATCTGTCATATATTGGGCCACCAACCCCTTTCTGCATCATTTGAGGAAGTGGCTCCGATATATTGACGATATTCTCATCATTTGGGATGGCTCTGTGGAAGAGGCCAATGGTTTTGTAGATTGGCTAAATCTACAAAACCAGTTTTTGAAATTTACCAAATGTATCAGCGAAAGCGAAATCAACTTTTTGGACATCACCATTTACCACTCTATGGGTCTTCTGAAAGTTAAACCTTAAAGTAAGGCCACTGACAAAAATGCCCTTCTGAATTTCAACAGTCATCATGCGAAACACATTAAAATGAATCTTCCTTTTGGGCAGTTTCTTAGGTTAAAGAGGAATAGTAAGTAGGATTATAGTAAGAGTGCTAATATTTTGACCCAGAAATTATTGACCATGGAGTATCCATCATGGTTGATTAGGACTGCTGCAAAGAGGGCCTATAACAACAATCGGGAACTTTTGTTAGAAAAAACTCAGAATGAAACGACAGAGATTGGTACGGTGCTTGTGAACACGTTTTCGAATCTGTCGTATAAAATCAAAATGATTGTTAACAAAGCTTGGAAGAAAGCCTACTATGGTAAAAAAGTGCTACCACCATTGGTTGCTTTCAAGAAGAGCCAGAGTTTACGAAACATGCTAGTTCGAAATGACATAAATGAAACACAGGGTAAACAAGCACGTCTAACTACGCTGTGGGGTTTACCCGAAATTAGGGGTCAATTTCCGTGTGGGAAATGCAGCAAGTGTGCACAGACAGAAGAAAAGAGGACCTTACAAATTTTACCAGATCTAGTATCGAATTTTGATGAAATGACAAATTGTAATACCTGTAATGTCATATATTTGATAAGGTGCCCTTGTGGCCTACAATATATAGGCACAACAAACAGAATGTGTCGAGTGCAAATGATTGAACACCGCAGTTGCATTAAGAATAAGACTACCACTGCTCCATTGGTTAAACATTTTTTGGAGAAAGAACACTCGCATACAGAATTTACATGGTACATTTTGAAAAAGATCAGTGGAGGAAGCAAACAAGAAATAGATCGTAAACTACTCAATTTTGAACAAAGGATGATTTTCAAATTACAGAGCCATATAGTTGGTTTAAATTAGGCTATTGATTGGAATTGTGTCAATTTCATCTGAATGTTCATTGTAAATATCCATATGATTTAGTCCTGGATAAACCTCATATCCTTTTATGTACACTTTCATATCTGTGTAAAATGAATTTATGACATTGCTCCCTTGATTACTCATGTACATTTTTTTAATGTAATTTTTTGAATGTGAATATTTGAACTGTAGTCATAATTTGTGGTGTCTGCATTTTTGTACCATTAATGTTGCATTGCACATTGCTATCTATTTTGTAGTGTGCAGGCCGCTTCAACTGGGCTCTGGTGGTTCTTGTTTTCACTTCGTTATGCATTACTTTTATAATTTCTCTGCCTCCTGTTGATGATGTCCATTGATCCCTGCACTTAACTCTATGGCTTTGCAGTTGATACATTTCTATGGCAGACTTCTTTTTCAACATTCTTCGTGTAGTCTCTGTTGTCAGCCGCAGTTTCCCGGCTGTAGTCCGTTTTCTATAACAGGTCATTCTGATCTAAAGGACTGGTTCTTTTTAGATTTTTGTCTCTGACACTTACTTCCGGGTTTTGGATCTGCCGGCGTTTTTGGACGGAACTAGATGTGAGGCTGTTCCTCCGTGTCGCACGTAGTAAGTACGGGTGTGATTTTTTTCATATAGCGGTTGCCCTTTTTCCATCTTTTTCATATAGCGGTTGCCCTTTTTCTTGTTAGATATGTTATTGGTACTTCCATACAAATACACACTGCCGGGTCGTATTAGTTACAGTGTTTTTGATTCCACTGTTTGGTGCACCTTTCTAAATGAGGTGTTTTCACTATATAGGGGCTGTGGGTTGTCTCATAATAACATGCCACTTTATAGGCACACTATACAGAGGTGCAATGTTTTCTCTTGGGTGTCTGTGATTCGGTTGCCTTTTACAGCGGGCAACTTATATTTAAGGTTCTCTGTTTGCCTTTTTAGGTGACTTACACATGAACGATTGACTACGTTGTAATTAGTGATGCCAGAAGTGTTTTCCGTGATTCGTTCCTTTGCCTGTCCAACATTCTGACCCAAGGTAACTCACGGTATGAAATTAATGCACGTGTTTTTACCTGTTATAGTGTATATTTGTTTCGAGCCTCCACTCGTATTGATGCTAGTTTGTCGGTTCCTTGTCTCTCTAGTACTCGCTTGATCGAATATTGGGCGGATTTGATGCGCCAATTGTAACAACAGATACACCCATTTACTGGTGTCATGTGGTATAGCTTCAACTGTCAGCATACCTCTGATGAAAGCACTCGGTTAAGGTAATTAAGTAGTTCATTTTGAGAACTTTCAGTGAGATAATGTTGGTTTTGTTTTATCCCTGTTTTCCCAGGCCATGGATATTTGAATCATGATATGGGTATATATTCTTTATTTTTCTGGCCCTTTTCTTAAGATTATTCCCATTTATTGTATTTTAGGCATTTTCTTGTTCTGGTGATGTGAAAATCGACCCATCACTCACGATGTTAAAGCAGTCTGCAACATATAATACAGAAGGTTTTCCCCTGAAGAATGTTCGCCCCTTTGAGGCTGTGGAAGAACAGAAACATGTTGGGAATGTTTTTGACAACACATGCAGAATGTTTATTGTTTTAATGATATGTCTTTTGTGTTTGTGGAATCACGTTTCAAGGTTTTTGAAGATACAGTATAGGTAGTATTCTATTTGCTCCACTGTGAGTGTTTTTTGTGTTGGGTCTGTTTTAGTTTGTTAGTTATAATTTTGAATTCATATGTTTCCAATTAAATATTTATCTTAAATGTTTGGATATTTTACAGTTTACAGTCTATTTTGTACAGACTTGTTCGCCGGACCACCAGGGATCTTCTTTTTTTAATTGAAGGGTCTAATAAAATGATTGGTCTTATCTGATCTCCTTGATATAAACACATGATTTTCCCCTACAGGTGGAGATAGATTTTGTGTTGAGTAAGGGGCGTTTAGACTTCTTAGATTGAACACAATCAGCATATAGGAAGCATAAGGGAGTGTACTCCTGGGCTGTAGGGCAGGAAAGACTAGCAATGGTAGATACGATCACATACTTGGGAGTATTGGTGAATAGGAGCCTAGATAAAATAACTTGTTAAATGATCGAAGGCAAAGAGACTGGTGTCCAGAGGAAATAGCCCTCTATAGGAAGTAGGAGACTTTCATAACGTTACCCATTTTAGCCTTTTACAAGCAAAAAGTGGTACAGAATTTGACATATGGGGTGGAGTCAATGATTAATTCATCCTAGAGAATATGGTGGATTTTAGAGGGCTATTTCTGAAAACGAGTTTTGAGGTTGCCTAATTCACTGCCCGTAGCCTCCATTAGATACGAGCTGGGGCTACAATCTATGGAGTCAAGCCCAGCGTGGAAAATGATTTCATTCTTTTGAAAATGTATAGCATCCTACAACGTACCTCCCTTTCAACTCTTGAGCAACCGTGACTCCACTAAATAAGACTGGTAACTGGATACTTGGGAAAGAAAATGTGTGGGTTATCTAGAGTCCTGATATGCCAATTGCTAACCCAGTAAGGTTGAAGATAGGATTACAGGTCCTAGACTGGATTGCCACGCAGGAGATAAGAAGTAAATGTAAGTTGTCATTAAGGTTTGTTCAAGAGAGGAGAGCGCTTAACCAGGTGCCCTCTTATCTACAAAAATGTCCGTTGGCTCATTACTGCATTCTGTTTTTGAGATTCTGTATAAATATCAGTCAAACTAGAGAGGTACAATTCGCAAGGGGCCAGTTACTGGAGGTGGAGTCTGATTGCAGATATTGTGGGGAAAGGGGTGTTACGGAATCATTGTATCACGTGTTCGTGCTCTGTAGAATTTTAACAGAGGTGAGGACCAATTTCTTTGAATTTTCTGTGAAGCAGACCCTGACCTTGTTGGCCCATGTGTGGTGGGATATGTTTTTAATTTCTAAATAAACCAAATTTGATCCTGGCAGTTATGAAATGTGTGAAACACAATTTTAAGGGTTACATGAAATAGGATTTATGTGGGGAGGTTCCTTACTTTTTTAAAGTTTTGTTTTGATTGGGCAAAGTGCTCATTGTAATTTATTTTGTGATGGAAATGTAAAACGTAAATGGTTTGTAACAAACTAGGCTGGGTCTTATCATGACCTCTTATTTGCAAAATATATGTATATATTTACAACCGATTGTTTGCAATTCATTTTTGGTTTTAGCTATTTGGAATGATATAATGACTCTTACGTTTTAAATATGTTTTGCAATGCAGTGTGAGACATTATTTTTTAAAGAGATTGACATTTTATTTCAGATTTGAGATGGGTAAACCCTGAATCGTACAATATCATAGCTCATAATACCAGCCCTGCATGCGCTCCACTGGCTCCCAGTGGTGCAAAGAATCACATTTAAAACACGTTGCTACCCTTCCAAAGGCATCCACATGAAATATCAAATGTACTTGTGTAATCTGTGCACCCAGTAAATATGGTTAGCAAATTGAAATAAAATATAGTGAACTCTAGAATAAAAACCATCAATATAGTGGGGGGCCACCACAGGACCACCTTGGACCCATACTTTAAGTTATTTACTAGTACCGGGATTACAGACTCTTAACCCCACAATTCTCATCATCCCAAGCCACTAATCATCACCATAGCATACTTTATTTTGGCGTTCAGTCATAAATGTTTCCAAGATACACAAAACAAGGAAGGTTGGGTAGGGTTCCTTGAGGCAGCTGCAACTAAGAACTTCAAGGCAGTCTGGGAATCTGTTAACAGTGGACCGGTATACAATTCTACTGAAAGGTCAAGGGAAACATGTGAATGTGACAGCTTGGGTGGTGCATTTCCAATCTATTTAAGGACAGCAAATGTATGTAGGGATGCAGGAACCCTAGCTCTTTTATTGCGTTTCACTTTAAAGGAGATTACTTGGACCATTAATAAGCAGGTCCGGATGCCATTCCAGCGGACCTGTTTCATGATCAACCTGATTTGCGGGCACCTTTGTTGACTTTGGTATGCAATGCCTGTTTAGAGTCTGGACATTACCTTCCTCCTTGGAAATCTGCTATATTCCTTCCAATTTTTTAAAAAGGGAATCCTTCTAGCCCTTTCTCTTATAAACCCATATCCCTGCTTGACACCTCATTCAAAACTTTTGAGTGCGTTGCTGGGACACATTGAATCATGGCTGTCAGATTGCTTAGTCCTTTCGGATATACAGCTTGGTTTTTGGCCTGGAGTGGGCACAATGGGACAGGCATTAAACCTATACCTATTGGTGTCTAATTCAGTGTATTGTATAGGGGAGGCAGTGTATCTTACATTCATGGACCTCAGCATAGCCTTTGACAAGGACAATAGGCCAGAGCTGCGGGCCGTGCTCGAGTCTTTGGGGTGCCCAGTTAAGATTTTGACTGTTTTATGGGAACTACACAGCGAGAACCAGGTGTGTGTACAAAGCAGACCAAGGGGACAATGCACTGCTTGTTTTAATGTAGGTCTGGGTGTCCGCTAGGGTTGTGTTCTGGCCCCAATTTTGTTCACATCGTATATTAATGTACTACAGGATGGTGTCCAGACAAAGGTTCGGAAACAAAAGGATTGAATGCCAAAGGTGAGAGTGCATTCGACCGAAAACAAAAGGATCAAATTTTTTTTTTAAATGTTTCTTTTTTTTGCTCTAGTTTAGCTTACAAAAGGTGTTTTTACACCAAAAACGGGGGCTTAAGGGAGACTCCCCCCAAAAAAATAAAACAATGCTGATCCTTTTTTTCGGTCGAATTGACTCGACCCTTTTGTCATTCAACCCTTTTGATTCGATACTATAACCTATAACCCTACAGGATGCTGTGGTGGAGACCAAGGTGGAATATCCTTGTCTGAGTGATAGGGCTTTACTCATTCTAGCTTACGCAGATGACACAGTCTTTATAGCTAGAACCCGTATAGCCCTGAAGTTCTTGATTAACACATATTCTGTGCTTTTAAACAATCGGGAGCTGAAGAATAACACCTCTAAATCAGAAGATGGGGTGTGTTGGGGGGAAGAAGCTGGTGAAAATGCGCCCTATGGTTTGCAATGCAGCGATTATTCCTAAAGTTAAGGACTTTGATTATTTAGGAGTTCAATTCTCAGAGACAATAATTGGCCGAGCTCATCTCATAATACAATCTTTGAAAATGAACCAATACATAGAAGGCTTTTTCACTTTTTGGCTCGTTGCCAGGGGCAACCTCTGCGTTTGGTTCTAGAGGTTTATGCGACTCAGACTAAGGCAGCAATTTTGTATGGAGCACCTCTCCTTGGTTATATGATAGCGTCTGAGCTACATGTGCAGGAAAATACATTTTGCAGACGATAACTAGGACTCCCAGGGTCCAACCCCACTGTAGCAGTGCACAGGGAACTGGGTGTGGGCTTTTTGGAGGATCAATGGGAGTTGGCTCTGTATCTTTTTTGGCTCCACCTTTGGTCCAACGAACATGCAAGTCTTAGCCACTTTATTATTAAGTCTTTAGTAGACAGGGCTAATTGGCATACATTTCCATGGCTTTCTTTTACTTCAGTGGTCGTGGAAAAGAGATAAAGCCGGGAATTTGCTACTAACACAAATAGAGCTCATGCTATTAGTAGTAGGGTGTATACAGCCTTATCTCCTATTGAGAAGGGGAGATCACCGGTTGATCACTCGCGCAAGATTTGATTGCTTGCAGTTGGGAGGAAATACTGTTAATTGGAAGGGTGATACTGACACTCGGAGCTGCCCAAAATGTGGAGAAGCCAGGGAGGATTTGAAGCATTTTATGTTCTGCCCGACATAAAGTGACATTAGAAGTTCCACAATTTTACCTGTTTTAAGACAGTTTAATTTGTATTTCCATTGTCCTACCTTGTTTCACTTTTATTTGCTGATTCAGTATTTGTTGCATTGGCCTTGTTGTCTTTCTTAAGAAGACCCATGTATAAGAGAAAGGGTGTTTCAGCAGTATCATGAAGGTCTGTGTTATCTTCGAGTCATATAATGTGCTGATTTTATACTATGGTTTTTAGAATTTTGCAGCTTTGATTGTGTTGTGGTTTATTTATGTATAGTTATTGTATTTTGTCTGTTTAATGGATGTGCACCTCCGAATAAACATATTGGGCCTCATTACGAGGAAGGCGGCCGCGGAATGAACGTTGCCGGTAAGGGACCGGCACCATTCATTCCGGGCCACCTCATTACGATGCCTGCTCGCGGGTGCCGCTAAGGACGTCTGCTCAGATCAGAGGTCCTTAGGAGCACCCGCGAGCAGACCAGGATGCTAACAACGAGCCGTCATTAACAGACCCATTGTTAGCATCCTCCCCATTTCCATTGAGCCCTATGTGGGCTCATATGGGAATGGGGATGTACCGGGTCCTGGTTCCGAGAATGGGATTTACCGGGCCCACCTAAGTCGGCATGGCCCGTTAATTCCCTATTTTCGGGACCCGGACCCGGTACCCGGTTTGGGGGTAGCCATGCCGCTAATAACAGCAGGGCTACCTCCAAACTCGTAATAAGGCCCATTGACTGACTGATAAAACAATTCAATTTAAAATATAGATGCAGGTTTTCAGGTTCAAAGCCTAAAAATAAAATAATCATGTTACATGTCATAACCAATCTAGCAAACATTTAAATTGATCACTTATAATAATAATCATCATATTTACACATATGTAAATGGGTGGGGTGTAGAGCAATTACTCTTCTACAGAAAGCCCCTGCCACTCTACCTTACCTTTCGATATTGTGGATTGCCATAGACTCACACCATGCATAATTAGAGAGATTTGTGACCACCAGCCTAAATCTACTCAAGGCTGGACTGTAAATGTTGCCTTGCATCACATACTAACACACTTGCCAATGTTAGCATGTGCCACAATCAGACGGAAGACTTAACTTTAGCCTGCGTCGCATCTAGATAGGATTATGAATGTTAGTATGTGCCACACTCAGATGGAAGTCTTAACTTTAGCCTGCGTCGCATCTAGATAGGATTATGAATGTTAGTATGTGCCACACTGAGATGGAATTCGGAACTTTAACCAGCGTTGCATCTAGATTGAAATGTGAATGTTAGCATGTGCCACACATAGCTGGAGTTCTTAACTTTGGCCTGCATCGCACCTTGATAGAAATATGAATGTTAGCATGCGCCACCCTTAAATGAAGCTGTGAATGTTGGCGAGTACCACACTTGGATGGAATCGTGATCACTACCCTGCCTCACATATAGATAGGATATGGAGGATTAGCAAGTTCCACACTCAGATGGAATAATGAATGATATCAAGCATCACACTCTAGACATATTTGCAAGGACAGCAATGCCAATTAACCAATCCACTAACAATTTCACCCCTCTGCATACACCTCTCAAACTCTAACCAAGCACAACCACAAGCCTAAAACATAACAATCTGCATAAACTTCACTACATTGCAACAAAAAAACAAACCACACATAGACTTGCACAACAGTACACGACTACCGACCATAAAACACCCCAAGCCCAGCCAACGGACCCACAGGGCTGAGGCTGCCAACAGCACATCACTGCTCTCTTGCACTTTTCCAGCTTATTCCCACTAACTCACCCCCCTTCCCGTTTTTCAGAGCCGCCAGAGCGCCAGGGGCCCACTCCGGTGGTGATAGTGCGCGGTACAAATATCCTTTAACATTAACATTAACATTAACATATAATCCTGTTAAACAGTGCTAATGCCTGAGGTATTTCAGGGGTGGGATATGATATTTATTTGCAAAGATAATCCAGCATCTTTCAAGCCAATATTATTATATCTTCTCTAATTATGAAATCATCTTTGTGCACCTTTCTCTTTTCCTCCAGGCCCTCGCCAGATAGTTGGAGACTGAACAAATGATGTCCTTTCAAGCTGCCCTTTTATGAAAATCTTCTGCTACAGTTAACCGGACAATACTTTTATTTACTAAGTAATTGTTTTAATTTTTCTACCTTATATCGTCATACAATGGACATATAAAGAGGAAGTGTTGTAGTGACTCTTTTTTTTATCAATGCAGAAGGGACATGTATCAGTATTTTCATTGCTCCAGTAGGCTTTAACCATCACAAGTGGGATGGTACCCAGTGCATCTTTAGGTATAAAGCTCTCAGGAAAGGACTTTCAATGAAACACAAACATACAGACAGAAAATAACTGCTTTATGTACAGAAAGTTGTACCCCATTGATAGTTGTAAACAATTAGATACATATTGACCCCACAGCATATCTGTGTGTGCTTCAATGACCCATTGTCTGCTTTGGCCTAGCCTCTACTGTCAATGCAGAGGAATCATGGAAGTCATTGGACAAAAGATATGGTGACCCCATAAGGTTGCCTACTCCTGGTCTAGTCAGACAGTGTCCGAAAGGCCTCAATATTGAAAAAAAAGTCTTCAAAACACACTCACTTTGTGTCAGGAGAACACCCCTCCCTCTGCTGTGCCACCCAACCTTTTCGAGCACTGTCAAGAGCGAGAAAGAGGACCCTAGGATGTGACACTCATCACAGTTCGCATTTGATCTCATCCAAAGAAATGGGGCCATACTGGGCTATGCGCTGTCATGTGGACTTTCTGCAACATGCTAGAGCATTACAACACAATTTAAAGTTTGATTTAAGAGGCATCTTTCCACTGCTGCCTGCTTTGCCTACTGAGTATCGACTTTGTAAAGATTGCGCAAGTGATATCAAAACAGATTTTGATCGTACTTCCTGACTAAAATCAATTGCAAAGGGGACTCTTGATGGATCTGGGAGAAGTTAGAGAATGTTGCTTCACCTACCAACATTGACAATTGAAAATATGGCTTCACCAAATGGGACATATGTCCCAGAGAGAGTGGAAGTGACAAGCATCTGTTGTTGGTATTATCAAGGTTAGTTAGACCAACATTATTAATGGCTGAAATGTAGGGATATGATATGGCATTAATAATGTGCCTGTACACAAGCGTTACTAAGCGCTACAAGACAAGGGAGGGAAGACATAGGGAGGACAAGACAAACGATCCCACTAGGCCTTGTGTCCTTCGGATCGTGCAAGTGCGACGAAAAGAAGGGCAAGGGGAAGGAGAGGGAGGGGGAAGAGCGATCAGGGCAACATGGCCCTGAGTAAGTGCACAAAAATGAGAAAAAGAACATATCAGATTGTTGATGTCTGTCCTGCCCTAGAACCAAATAGACAGAATACACATTCAAATCCACATAGCTGTATTTTACTGTAATAAAAATGAAAACAAAACTAAAATGCTGTTAAAGAACATCAAATGGAAATCACCAGGCAGCATCCACTAAAGGAATATCACAGACTTTCACATAAGAAACAACCTATATCATGGTAGTTTCTAAAACAAACATATAGGCCGTAGCACGATACAACATTGGCCCAATTGTGGTTTTAATACAAAATGCCAATAAACCTTGTTGAAACCAGGAAAGTGTGCCACAGACGGCAACACTGCAGAAGCAGGCTGCATTAAAAAGCACTTCTTGTGTTCATAGACATGGGTCCCTATAACCTTTATGGCTCAACAGCATAAAACGCGATCCAGCGAATGTGTATGTTATGAGCATGTTGCCCTTTTTAGAAAGTGTTGATAACTGCAAGATTTGCACCTTGAGCCCTGGCACAAGCTTTTGGAAAAGGCAAAATATGACTAATTTGTTGGGTTTGAGGCACGAGAGTGGCTCTGAGAAGAATGAATGACCTCGATGACTCTCTGCATTGGCACTAAAAGCATTCATTTTTGCCACGTCATCTCTCAACTGGTGCAACGCGTTGAAGAGGTACTTGTGGCTTGTGTTGTGGTTTCACTGTGTTGCCATGCAGGCGCTTTATACAGGCTGTAGGAAAATGCATTTCCCCATAACACCATAAAGCAAGATAGTGCAGAACAACACAGGTTCGAATCTCTGTCTCGCCTTTGAATCTTGTCTTCTTTTTAGACAAGAATAATTAATTTAATCAGTTAACCGTTTTTGCAGAGAAGACAGCGTTCCACTGCACAACTCGATAATCCAGAATTAAGTGGATGTCTGCACCAATAACAAACCACAGCATTAAACGAAATGACATGCACTCGTTCTCAAGGACAAAACAAACTATTAAAAAAAAACATTTACAGCCGTTGACTCGTTCTCTTCAAAATCGCAGTTTCCCACCTCTAAAATTAAAGAAACGGTGACACAAGCATATCATGGAAATTCTGAACTCCTGACTCGCTCGCGGGCCTCCTCCTTCTGCTCCACTGCGTTCCCTCAGTCTCTCCCTCTTGCCACCCGCCCTGTGTGGGAGAAACCTCTTTCTTTGCTGCGACATGTTGAGTTACTCACTATTGAAGAAACGCTGCAGGTAACATTCTTTGCTCGGAATATTTGTGTAATGCAACCAGGGGGATAAGTATCCGACTAATTCAACACAAATTGGCTAATATACAAAAGAATGTCATTATGTCGAACAGCAAATATTTAAATGCCTTGGACCTGCCTCTCAAGGAGCTGACAAGAAGAAAAAAAAACGGATGAAATATTTTTTCTGAGCGAGTACAGACTGCATGCCGCTTAGCAAGGCACTGTGGCTGCTGGCTCCGTCGCTTACAAAGGTTGTCCTATGATTGGCGCTTACGTGTTTCCAACATGTGGATGTTGGATGCCTTACCCACTTCACCCAAATGAAAGGCTTCTGGGGGCGTGTTGTTCTTATCTTTGCATTTCAGGTAGACGTGTGTTCCGCCAAGTCATTTCCTAGTGGTCAGAGTGAACGCAGGTTCCGGGACTGACATAACACGACTCGCGTCTAGTGCAAGAGTGTGAGCCTTTTCCCCCTTGGATCAAGACTTGAGCAGATCATTAATTGACCACTCGTAATTTTTTTTTTGTGCTGCAGGAAAGATGAGTGTGCACCGTGTGCACCATTTCGCCTTGGGGAACATTTGGAGGCATGTTTGTGCAGATGTAAATAGCTGCAGCTTCCAACTGAAACACTCACACCTTTCCAAGTGGTGTACTCCCCCCTCGTGCACCTTCTGCTGCACCCTCACTGAGCTGAGCAAGAGACGTGACTAATTAAAGTGGATCAGCTTCTGTAAATCCTTCGGTTTTGTGCCTTTCAACGAGGGAATTTTTATTTTCTTCTGGTGACTTGATTTCGCCAAGTTCCCAACTTCGCAGCTAGGAAAAGTCCTGACGTTTACCACGTTTTTCCACCTACACCGATGTCAGGTTGTTTTGCTTGCACCAATCTTTGTGTGGTTGAAGGTTCCTGCCAATTCTCTTCGCAGCTAAAAAATTTCGCATGCATGAACGTGTGTCAATTAGTTTGCAAAACCCTGAAGTGCTGAAGAATTGGAATCATAACCCCATTGATTGTTTATTACTTTCTTATGTATATAGGGAAAAAATAAAAACGCACACAATTACATTTGCCCACTTTGTTACTGCCTAAAGTAAATTTAGCAGGCAACTAAAAAAAATCATAGCTATGTTTGTGGATGTTTATGCATGTGGAGTTCACATGAAGTAGGCAGAAACAGAAGTCAATGCGCACAGATCAGCCTGGACAAGGCTGCTCTATCTTGGGGACTGTCACTGAGAGTTTTGTATTATTAGTTGCCAAGCTGGCCCGTGCTAGGACCACAATGAGGTGGTTTGCCTAATGCGCCATGTGGCACTTTGCATGCAGCAAATGACCAAGTGGATTGGGAGGGCATGCCTCCCCCTTTTAAATAAGCCAATGTGGGAGAAAGTGGGGACCAAGATGGAGGTGAGAACTGGCAAGAAACGCACCCTCATATAGGCCTGTCATTGGTGGAACAATGTGTTGAGCCGGCAGGCAGAACTGCTTGTTATTCTCGGTGTTCAGGCAGGGGTGGACTGGCCGATAGGGATCTCTGGAGATTTCCCGGTAGGCTTCTGCACCCTGGGCCTCCTTTGGGTTGTAACCTATGCTATTTTCAAATGTTGCCATAGGAAAAGGGTTGAGCTTGCTGAAAATATGTATTATGGGGCCACTTTGAAAACTATTTCCAGGGCCTCTTTTGGTCCCCAGTCCAGCACTGTGCTCAGGTAGAGCATGCTGTGGAACCCAGGCCTGCAAAAGAAGCTGAAGCAAGAGCAAGATGGCTGTGAAATCGTTCTCCCAGTTAATTGCTATCTTACTTTTATATTTTAAAAACAAAACTCTAAAAACGAAATACTAACCTCTAAAACACTAACCTCTAATCTCTATGACCTCTAAACTCTCCAGCCTTTAAAAATTCAAATCACTGAACTCTAAACCATCTGAAATCTTTAATCTCTAAGCTAACTGTGAACTCTTAACTCTAAACTGAACTATACTATATGTTACACCGTTCAATGCTATAAAGTACTCTAGACTAAATTATGCTAATTTCTACATACCTGTTCCCTGTCCTCAGACGTAAAGCAGCAGAAGCTGCAGCCGGGACCTTTGAGCAGTGTGGGGAAGTCACTGTGGAAAAGGACTTTTTATTGGTTCAGGGATTGTACCTGCAGTAACCCTGGTCACCCGGCAAGGCTACGCTGCCCACTGCCGCCACAGATAAATCAAAATACCGATGGATCACAGGGAGGTCATAAACAGTCATTTTGAGGAAAGGTTAGGCAGGACTTCTGCGTGGATATACCCTTTCCCTTGTTCCATCTATTTTCCCTTTCTGATTATTTATTTTCACAATAATTTGTGACTGGACAGTGGGGTAATCTTATTTGTTTTGGCTATACATTATGTTTTGCTGTGAGGTAACAACTGCATTTTTTGTAATACATACATGTTTTCCCTACCTTGAGGCATGTTCAGGGCTGTGACAGGGTTTGGTGAGGCCTGTGGTCAAACATTTGGGGTTGCCCCATTCCTATTTTTTGCATTGTCCCAGCGTTGGTGTGGCATTGCAAACAGGAGCTGGAAGAACTCTCCTTTGAATTTACTGATGGAGGGATCCGAATTTGGTTTATTTGTCATCTGAAAGCAGGATGTGCCAGTATACATTCCAGAGAAATATGACTTCATGGTTTCCATGTTGTATGCAAATATTATGATTTGTAATAAAAAACGGTCTGCAGGGGAATTTATTGCATAGGATGAATTCTATTATTATAACTTAAATGTTTTAACTAGATTCAGTAGAACAAATGTGCTAAATTAAATTGGAAGGTTACTGCCATAAGCTACTTGCAGCTGACATGGAACCACATCTGATACTCAACCCCTGACATAACCAGCATCTACTGTCTCAGATGTTCAGAAATGTTTTGTTGGGAATTCCACTTTAGTATGTCTAAGTAGTTTCTACTGCATCCATTTTCTGACACAGAGTTTTTTGTATATCTCCTGAACCACTTTCAATAATGTTTTAGTGGTGATTGTGTTCATCCCAGTGCACACACCACTCTTACTCTCCTTAGCCATACATCTACTGAGAGCACCATAAAAACTCCAATCTTTCCCTTGCTAGCCACTGCCCTGTCCACTCTCACTCCTCTTCACCTTTATTTCCCTTGCTTTATCTGTGCTTCACCCATCAGAGACTCTCTTTTCAATTCCTTTAACAGTTTGACACATATATTCCATACAATTATACATTGATCCACTCATCCATCTATCCATCCATCCAAATCCCATACTAATATACATTTTCACATCAAGCAAACTTACCTGGCCTCCCACCCAAATATGTATTGTGCACTGGGTAGGAATGATAGTCATAACGTTGACTGTGTAACTGGATTACAGGATGTAACCTATATTTCGTTGATATATTGTCTCACCCCTAGGAATCTCCCCATCCTCGCCAAATGTTCTTGTCTATCTTTGTTGGACTTTTCTGTGAAACAATTAGGCCTTATAAACAAACCTAACAATATATGCAGTTAAGGTAACATGTTGTATTGTACTATTGCTAGCATTCCCACCATGCTACATCGGCCCTCCTTTCATGTTGAAGGCCACGGACGATGGTCATGACAAGGTAAGTCCTGCTGGGACTCCATACAGCAGTCTGGAGCATTATCTCCCTTTAAAAATGGCTGTTGCAGCATCCGCCGCATCAAAAGAGGCTTTTCCGTTCGTTTTCCTGCTTCCAACAACATCCAATTGGACCAGCTTGGCTGAAATAGCTGGGAATCCAGGGAGCCATCAGGCAAAGCCGGCTCCCCTCGAATGGCCACCTCCAAGGGTAAGTAACACTGTCTTGGCCCCTCCCCTACTGCTAGCACTTCCACCATGCTACATCGACCCTCCTTTGATGTTGCAGGCAACAGATGATGGCCATGACAAGGTAAACCTAGCTGGGCGTCCATACAGTAGTCCAGAACATCAGCTCCTTTTAAAAATGACTGCCATGGCATCTGCCACATTAACAGGGGCTTTGCAGTTCGTTCTCCCACCTCCAATGTCCTCTGATTGGCCCAGCGTTGCTCCAATAGTTGGAGTTGGTTCTGACATTCTTGCTTGGACCATGCAGCCATGTGATGTCGTCGCATGACTGCACAACTGATCTCTCTGATGCTTCGATGATTCACCAGCTTGGCCTCCAATCTTTTCAACAAGGTAACAAGAGCTCTTGCTCTTCACCGGACTGCATATGTGTGTCTCATTGCATTACTGCTTAAGCACTTCCTGCTATTTTTACACCCCCACACGTTTCTTGCCAGCCCTACTCGGTGCCTCTAAACCTGCACTCTGACGGAGATGTATCTCACTTCAATCTCTTGGTCCTCCGAAGTGGCTGCCTACACGTTTACTTGCATCTTACCTGCAGACCACAGACCCCCGCAATCCTATACGTTTGCCGGCACCAACCAGGTCTAATGACCAAGCACCTTGCTACCTCCATGGCCCATTTTATGAGCCTGGAATGCACGAACCGTGGCCTCACACCCTGCGCCCCTCTTGAGTTATGGCATTTTATCATAGGCCATCCTTTCAAGGCCAAACCTTTGCCATACCTCACCAGCATAACTACACCACTGTCAGTAATAATGCGCCTCCTCCATGCCCCTATATTCTAAATTTACCTCATCCAACCCCATTCCTACCCCTGGCACACTTCAACCAGGCCAAAATATGTGCGCTACCCCTTCTGGTTTCCCCTATCATCTGCAACCAGCTATCACATCCACTCATGCCTCTGACTCTCCCTAGCCAATCTCGAGGCAATCCCATTCCTCCCCACTTCCCACATATCCCCACACTGGACCAATCATCACTGTGACCTGCGTCCCTAGACAAAATCAAGCACACCTTTAAGCTGTATTCCGATCCACCCAAACCGAATATTTTGCTCAGCACCTACACTTCGGCTATGCCTGTGGCCACATTAGATACGGTCACTAACTCGGATGTCCTCACCATACCCAAGATGCCCTGTACTCAGCACAGCCTAACTGCTAAACCTCCCCTTCCCAAAGGGACTAGTCCTAAATACTTCAGGCTTTGCCTGGCTCTCAGCAGCTACCAGCCTATCAAACAATGCCCTGCACACAAAGGGTACAGACCCATGTTCACATCTACCCCCATCATGGAACTCATGCCACCTCTGTATTAGGATCACCTGTCACCAGCCAGCTGCCCTCACGACTACAACCTCCCTTCAACAAAGGAGCTACCCAGACTTGTGTGGGATCCTCCCGATTACCTAGGCTCTGTGCCAGAACATCCTCTCAGGTGACTACTACCATGCTTCCCTCACTAGGGGCATCCAGATATGCTAGACTTAACTCTCGAACTAGCACTCCCATCCTTCCACCTAGCAGTGATTTGCACCAGGCACCCTCTCACACTAGCTCACAGCCTCCAACTAAGCAATCAGATGTTCTAAAATGTGCACTAATTAATGTACGCTCACTAGGAGCAAATGCTATTGATGTTCATGCTCTCTTATTGGAACACCACTTTGACATCCTAGCTCCCTCAGAATCCTGGCTTCACAATGCTACAGGCCCACTTCTCTCCCTAACCATCCTTCTCAACTATACTATCTTTAGGGCTGACTGCCTAAATGCCATAGGAGGAGGGATAGCCTTCATAGCCAAATCTCCTATCCAGATCAGATCCTCACCCATTCCTAGTATCCCTGGGCTCAAAATGCTGCTACTCAAGCTTTCTACAAACACCAATCGCCCAGACCTCGACATCTCCCTCCTGATCAATCCATTCATGAAACCTACAACCAACTTAATTATCTTAGGTGACTTCAATGTCAGATCCAATGACACATCAGATCCCAAAACTGCTAGTAGATATGAACTTTATCTAATTGATAGGATCACCTACCCACATCAAAGGGCTTATCCTGGACTGGAGCCTCACGGCCAATCCTACCATTGATATCACATCTATTAGCTTAATACCATGGTCAGACCACTTCCTCATCCTCTTTAATCTCTTTCTCGCCACCCCACACAAAGCCCACTCACTCGTGCTGAGCCTAGTACGAGTCTGGAAAACTGACACATGAGTTACTGAAGCCCACATGCCTGACCTTCCTCAAGTCGTGCTCCCTGTCCTCTAACAGGAAACCTCAGGAACTAGCCAACCATTACCATGCTTGCCTCCTCCGCACCATTGACCTGCATGCCCCAATCAAAGCTAAAACACCCAAACCAAACAATCCCAACAACATTTGGTTCACAGATGATCTGGTCACCTTATGCAGGTATAAAAGAGCCTTTGAACACTTATGTAAAAAGCACCCCTCCCCAAGCAACTGCAAATCTCTCACCACCACCTCTCACTCTTACAAGGAAGTATTAGTCACCCTCAAAGCCCATTCTTACAATGTCTCAGGAGGATAGCTCAGGGGCAACTCCCTCGCCTTGGAAGCAATACAATGTGAAGCAACACAAGTTTGATCCCTGGGTCCGTGATTGGAAATCTCTGGGTATTAAGCACAATATAAATAACTCATTATAATAATTATAATTTGAGAATTTCCAATGCAGGCTCCAATACTAAAGAGCTATTCTTGATCCTGAGAGAACCTGAGACCCCTATACCAATTAACCCTACGACCTACACCAACAAAGCCTGGTGTACTACCATACAAGATGCCCTCTCTCTCAAAATTTAGTCACTTTGCAATAAAATCAGTGTTAAAAAAGCCATGCTCGCAGTCAAAGCACCCTTGAAAATGTGTTCGACCACCCCAGAGTGGCACGTGCAGCCTCTCGCCCTCCATTAAAATTAAATCACGTCATGCAAGAGTAGTTTCTAGCTACCATTCTATCACTAAATCCTTCCAATTGCAAAGGTGACACATGCTCTGCTTACTTATTGAGGCTCTGCACACCTATCTTGACTCCCATCATCACAGACTTTGCCAACACATCCCTCTTTGGCTGAGACCTACCCTGGAGTATCAAAGCAGCATGGACCACACCACTCCTTAAAAACCCTCCCTGGGCCCTTCCATCCCTACCAACTATCGCCCCATTACCACTGTACCTTTTCTGGTCAAAATACTTGACCGCCTAGCCTACGCAGAAGTCCAACAATTGTAGAGCAAAACCACATACTCAGTATGAGACAATCTGGCTTCCGCCCATAACATAGCTCCAAAAGAACCCTTCTCAATCTGAAAATCCAAATGGATAATATCCATGACTCGGGCAACCTAGCCATCCTCCTCCTACCAGTCCTTTCCGCAGCGTTTGACCTAGTGGACCATGACACCCTCTGTCATCACCTCAGTCATCACTTACATTTCTCACCTGAAGCCACATCATAGATCAAGTCATTCCTCAGTGAACGTACCACTAAAGTATTAATTGACGAGGCTGCAGCTGATCACATCCATTCTCCACTAGGTATCCCACAAGGCTACTGCCTATCACCTATACTTGACAAAACATACACCAAGCCCATGTTCAACATCCTTGATTCACTGGGGATCATCTACACCAACTTTGCGGACAACACCCAAATACTCATCCCTAACACAGGTGAATGAATATTCCTGGGACGCTGCCACAATTAAAAACGTTTACAGCACCATACAAAATTGGAGGACCACCCACAACCTCTGCCTTAATGACAATAACATGGAGCTCCTCATTATGGGCTCCCCCTATCTGCTGAAAAACCTTGATATCTCCTTCATCATATTTTGCATCAATGGTTCTATCATCCCCATCCTGAAACAGGTCAAAACACTGGGTGTACACCTTGAAACTGATCTAACCATGATCAGGCACATCAATGCTCTAGCATCTGCCACTGCCTAGACATCCAGGCTGACCTCCCTGAGCAGGCAATTCCTTTCCCAGAGTAACTGCCTCATGCTTGCACAAACACTTATACTCACCAAACTGGATTACTGCAACATGCTACTTATGGGCACCTCGGCATCAAATTTGGCTAAAGCTCAACATCTGCAGAATAAGTCCCTCCATGCAGCCTTCAGCCTACAATGATCTGACCACCTCTCGGCAACCAGACGTGAAGTCCACTGGCTACATATCAAAGCTTGTATTGACTTTAAAACATACTATTTCCACCCATCGGTGCATCTGCAAAGAGGTGCCCTGTTACCTCATCAACAGCATCACCCAAAAACTCCCTGCGGTGCTCATTAAGATCTAGTTCCATCATCTCACTGCTCACTCCTCGTTTTAAGAACGAAAGAGCGGCAGGCGTCAGCTTTTGTGTTACCATCCCATGCTCTGGAACTCTCTTCCGGCTACCATCAGAAATGAGCAATCATACTCTGCTTTCAAAAAGCTTGTAAAAACTTGGCTTTTTGACAATATGATTAATTTTTGTATATGTCCCCTACGGCTACTGTCTATTGTACCAAACGCTGTGATACTCCAGGGTCTGGGCATTACACAAATGTTATAAATAAAATAAATAACAATAAAATAAAAATAGTATTCTAGTATTTATATAGTGCTTTTTCCCATTTGTTTGGCCTCAAAGTGCTTTGTAGTAGGAATGCCCTCGGGGACTGAAGTCCAGATGTGGGAAGTTCTAAGAGGAGGCTTAAGATGTGTGTGTGTATTTGGCCATGATTAGGATTTAGGAAGGCTGGCTAGGCTCCAGTAAGCAGCCCAAGAGGTTAGGCATGTGGGTGAGTGCTGATGGTGGTCACAACAGTGGGCTAGCGCAGGAGACTCAATGTGTAACCAGCTACACCGAATTGTGTCATAGGTTGTTGCTGCATTCTAATGGAGGGGGTGTTGAGGCAGGTTTGGTGTTTCAGTGTGATACGGTATGTGACCAGCTAGACCAAATTTGTAATGGTCGTAGCTGCATTCTAGAGTGTGTGGATGGAAAGTCGCTCCTGTGGCAGATGTCCACCAAAGTGGTGTGTTTATACATACCTGAAACTCAGAAAGAGCCTAATCTTGCTGGGTCATCCAATCCGCTGTTGGAAGAAAAGCCAGCTACCCTAGCAGATCACTCTATGCACAGGGGCATGGTATCCAGAAACTACTAAAGGCAATTTTCCACGCGCAATAGACATAAATCCTAAACAGACATAGGTACTACACATCTTTCACATTCTACAGACGCTAGAGCTGTTGGGGAATACAGCTAGATTTAGAATTCACAGTAATCGGAAAATGCCCCTAGATTAAAATAACACAACAAAGGGGAAATGCACCTAGATTTAAAGGAGCACAGCAAAGGGAGAATGCACCTAGATTTAAATTAAAACAGCAAAGCGGAAAATGCTCCTAGATTGAAAAACACAGCAAAGGGGAAATGCACCTAGATTTAAAAGAACACAGTAGGGGAAAATGCACCTAGATTTAAAAGAACACAGCAATGGGGAAATGCACCTAGATGTAAAGGAACTTGGCAGGGGAACATGCACCTAGATTTTAAAGAACACAGCAAAGGGAGAAACCACCTAGATTTAGAAGAACACAGAAGGGGAACATTCACCTAGATTTTAAAGAACAGAGCAAAGGGGAAAATGCACCTAGATTTAAAAGAATATAGCAAAGTTAGAATGCACCTAGATTTAAATTAAACATCAAAGGGGAAAATGCATCTAGATTTAAATTAACACAGCAATGGGAGAATGCACCTAGATTTAAATGAAAAGGCAAAGGGGGGGAAATGCACCTAGATTTTAAAGAACACATCAAAGGGAGAATGCACCTAGATTTTAAAGAAAACAGTAGGGGAAAATGCACCTAGACTTTTAAAGAACACATCAAAGGGAGAATGCATTTAGATTTAAAAGAGCACAGCAAAGGGAGAATGCACCTAAATTTAAAAGAACACAGTCACAATAGGGGAACATGCACCTAGATTTTAAAAGAACACAGCAAAGGGAAAATTCACCTAGAATTGAATGAAACAGCAAAGGGGAAAGTGCACCAGATTTCAGGAGAACACAACAAAGGGAGAACACACCCTGATCTATAAGAACACAGCAGGGGAACAATGTACACAGATTGAAAAGAACACAGCACATGGGAAAGTGCACCTAGATTCAAAAGACCACAGCAAAGGGAGAACACACCAAGATTTAAATGAAACAGCAAAGTGGAAAATACTCCTAGATTTAAAAGTACACAGCTCAGGGTTAAAGTGCACCTAGATTTAAATGAAGCAGCAAAGGGAAAATGCACCTAGATTTAAAGGAACACTATAGGGGGAAAAGGTGTTCACTCTTAGAGAAGAAATAACAGCAATGATGGTTACATATATTCAAAAATTAAAGCTGTGACGTAGGTGTATAAAAACATTAGCAACACATCTGTATTAGTCTACAAAGTTCTTTGATGAATCCTGCGGAGTCATCCCTAAATCTCAGCCCAATATCTCCTACCCATTAGACGCTACCCAATCCTAACCAATGTGGGTGGTATCATGCAGGACGATCACATGGGAGGAGATGGCTATCAGGTGGAAGTGGTGACTCCTTTGGGAGAGACGCAGTATTCATGTTTTTGTGAGGATGAATGTTCCGTAATTCTCAAGTATCTGATGACCTGCTGCTGGCATGCACAAGTCCCTCTCATGAAGAAACCCAAGGAACCTTCTGTGAAAAGTTACCTAGACAAAATAAGTTGCACATTTTGGGAGTTCCTAAATCTAATGTTATATCCTCCAATAGACAGGATTCTGTCATGTGTGGAAGTCTTAGCCCTAATATTAAGTCACACATCAATTATATAACATTTCCTAACTCTGATAACATCCAGTTCAGCAGTTCAATAGACATGAATGGACATAAAAAGCTCAAATCCATTATGGACTTCAGGATCCCTAATGCTTGTAATTCTGGGGCGAGGAAGAAGGACTAGGAGTCAATGGGGATCTGTAATACCATTGAAAAGAATATGCAGTCTAGTTGTTTGGATACAAGGCACCTGACTGGGACCATTAAAATTGAAGCTGTTGTTGGCTGTTTGTAGAAGGAGGTGGAAGCAGAAGGAGCAGGAGAGACTCTGCTTTCCCATGCCGCAGCTTGGAACGGGAGCATGTGTGGAGCAGAAGGTGGGAAGAAGAGCGAGGAAACAGCAGAGACAGTGTTCACAAGGAAACCAGGAGATCGGGAGAGCCGTGGTTGGTGGAAGCCGATCAGCCGAAGCTCCCAGAGAGAGAAAGACTCCCACAAAGGTCCGTGACATGCCGAGATATTGCAGAGAAGAGCTGCTGTACCGTGCAGCACCTGAGGAGAACAGTGAAACACGCCAACCATAACCAATAAGCCTCAAAAGAGACACTGGACACCAGGGTGCTTGATAACGTAAATAAGCCTTGGGGAGTCTGAGAGCAAAGTATCAGAAGGAGGGGGAGGCGAGGAGAGATAAATTAATGCCTAACTAACACCCCTTATGGTGAAATCTAAGAAGGCAAAAAGGGTGCAAATTTCCATTTATGAGAAGACAAATTGGGGAAACCTTGCCAACAGCCAAGAGGCTATCTGAAAATAGTGAACTTGCAAAAGGGGTGTAATTTTCCATTTATGTTAATGTTAATATTAATGCTAATGTTTATGAGAAGTCAAACCTGTAATCCACATTTTCAACAGTCAAGAGGATATTCAGAAGATGCAATAATGCTGAAAGGAAACAATTCTCTACTTATGAGATGTCAACCTGGGGAAAACTGTAACCCATGTTGCCACTAAAGAAACAAACTGGAGGTATGGGAGCTTATTTCCTGGCATGAGATCGAAACAGGAAAGCAATCTTTTAGAGTTAGTCATGGCAGGCGAGTAGACCAGGAAAGAAACAGTTGATTGAAAGAAATGTGGTTGTGGTAAACACATGTTGAAGAAGTGGTGGTTGTGCTTTCCTGACAAAATCATTCCATTGTGATGTGCTAAAATTTACGTTCAAGCCTGAGAAAGACATTGGGCCTCATTACGAGTGAGGCAGTAGGGGTTTAACGGCACCGGTAAAGCTCCCGGTGCCGTTAAACCCCTACCGCCTCATTACGAGGTCCCCTCGCGGGACCCGCTCTGGATGCCTGGTTTTACCAGACGTCCTTAGCGGGTCCCAGGAGCAGCCCAGCATGCTAACAACGGGCCCTTCATTAACGGGCCCGTTGTTAGCATGCTCCCCATTCCCATTGAGCCCTATGGGGGCTCAAATGGTAATGGGGATGGTCTGGGTCCGGGTTCTCTGAATGGGGAAATACCGGGCCCTCCAAGGTCCTGAGTTTGGGGGTATCCTTGCCCTTATTAAGGGCATGGCTACCTCCAAACTCGTAATGAGGCCCATTATTGTGTGGAGAAATGGTTTATGAAATGGTATTTTGTGAAAGAAACATTTGCCTTATCAAGAAGGATACTGTGGAAGAGAATTTTTGCTTTGGGTTTTGAACAAGTGTTGGTAAAAAAGCAATTTTCTTTATCAAGTGGAAAGATGCAACAGATGGAAAATAAATATTCTGTTGAACTGCACAGATCTATGTTGAATCAGAACTTGTTCGAGGGTATTCCTGAATTGATCCAGGGGAGCCCAAGCCTGGTCACACGGAGTACTTTTCAAAAACATCAAAGTTTAAACTTTTGAATTGTTTTGTGGTACTGATGTCAGCCAAATATTCTTAGTACATTTGTGCTGTAGGTATTGGTGTGGGGGGTCAGAAACTAGTTAATCTTTCTTTAGTTTTATATTGCTAGGTAGGGACACTCTTGTTAAGATAGGCATTTATCTCACCCCTTTTATTTGAATAAAATGGCAAACACTGAGAAAACTATATCTTTGTGTCCGTCTCACATTTCTGACCCCTCATAGTTCATTGTCAAAAACAAGAAAGTACACATGCTGTGTATTAAGATTTGAGAAGTCGACAAACTTAATGAAACAATGCATATTGCAGTAGACATGAACTGCTAAATTTGTAATAGATCAGTAAACCATGCATTTAAAAACCTGCTCCCAGGTTACATAGTTACAGACAGCTGCTATCACTTGCAGCTTCACTCAGTTGAATTCTGCTCCCCGGTCTGATGACTTTCCCTTGCAGGAAGGCCCAGCAGAAAACGTAGTAGTGGTTGAAAGACATCAACAAATTAATGGGAGGCAGCGCAGGGAAAGCACAAGCAGCTCAATGGACCATGTTACTTTCGTCATCTGGCAAACAAAACGAAATATAAATGCTCAGTTCACATTGCCTGCAAGGCCTTGTCCATAGTGGAAGGCCTAGAGAAGCTTATTCTCTCCCCCGCCCCTCATTAAGTTCCTGGATATCTAACATGTTATTTTATGTTGCTCATCTCACTGAACCCACAAGACCAGTACCACCCTTTCTAGGTGAGGAATGGCAGGATGTGTAGGTGATTTAGAGTTTACGTTATGTGGGCTACTGGGCTGCAATAGTGATGAGTCTTGGGATCTTCTTCTATGGCCCTTAGAATATGCCATTTTATTTGTGTGAGGTGAATTACATTACATTTGCATTACCCCACAAAATCAATAACTGCATTGAGTGAAATATTCTGCTTGGGTTCCAGTGTTGTGTTGTTCAAAAATAAATGATATAAAAAAGGCAAATAATTCAAATAGAGAACATAGCAATTATAAAAAGAGTACATGAGAACAAAAAAAAGTCCTGGTGAAGGAAGACATAATCCCTCATTGATAGTTTGGTGGTAATTCAGCAATATTTCCAATTAAAAGTTATTTACTGTTCCTACCTTCCTGTATGGAGGAATTACTAATGGATCATGAGTGGTAGTAAAGTGGTGTTAATCTCAATCTTTGGAGTAGTTAGAGGCTTTTTGTCAGATTATAGCGAGAGGTAATTCTACCTAGTAAATCCCCCAATTTGTGTCTTTCAAGTGAAGTAATTCCCTCCATTCGAGGTCAAACTCAGAACCTGGCAGTATGGTAAAAGCTGACTTGATTTGATTACTGCCAAACATGCTTTTTTACCACATTGCCATACTCGTAATGCTAAGTCACAAGTACTGGTTCATCCTCAGCATTGTTAGGATTCCGATATCTTTGGCTGATAGTCTTGTATGTATCTCCTGCACCAAAAACATGTTCCGAGTTGATGCTAGTGGGAAGATACAATAGATATTTCATTGCCAGATTACTTGTGTTGGACATTGTTCAATTTTAATGTACCCATAAGGCAGATGCTTAAAATTGGGTACTCCCTGTTTTTTGATATCGGGGTCGACACTATCAAATGGGAGACTTATATATAAAAAAAAGAGCAAAGATAGGTCGACTACCCCTTCCTTTAGTCCCTGAGGCTCAACAGATCAGATCAATGACAATCTCATTCAATCAAAGATTGTTCAAACCACCACTCTAATTTTTCAATTAGACATATTCATTTATTTTAATACATGTTTAACAAAACTAAAAAAGGCCTCCAAGTAAGTCCTATACATATTAATCTAAAATAAATGTCAAACTTGTGCAGAACACTTACATTCTTAAAGGTGACAATGCACCTTACCATCGAACTGAATACAAAAAAGAAAAAATGAAAAAATCGAAGAAAGGTGTAAAATACAAGGGAAAACAGTTTCAACTACTGTTGGTATATGTTGTTAATTCACAAGTTCAAAAAAGATCTTGCATCAATAGCCATGATCATTCCTGCCTCAGGGACTAAAGGAAGGGGTAGTTGACCTATCTATCTTTGTTCTTTTTTGACCAGTAAGGCAGAGACTTGTCATGCGTGGTCAGAAAATCCTTGTGCCTATGACACTGCTTGAGAATTTCCACTGCTTTCCGTCTTGATATGGACAATTGTTCTGTCGGCTGTCTTGAGTCTGAATTTGGCAAAGCCTAAAATAGGGTTATTTGCTGAACTTGAGAAGCTACTATACAATGTGACAGACCTAAAATGGGGCTGCTACACATGTTAGTAACAGATGAAGACATTGGAGAGTGATTGTCCTGGGAGTGTGGTGGCTTTGGCATGGGTGGTGCTCATGGACTGCTCTGTGTGGAGTTGAAAGAAGAGAGCATTTCTCCCGTTCGTTTAGTAGGAAGTTGAAAATGAGATCTCATTATCTAATATGCTACAATTTGGTCCAGGAAACACATCTTGAATTTTGACATATGACCTGCCAAAAGAGGCAACAAGGCAGATTATGGTGATGTTTAGCATAGGCATAACATTGTGGCACAGATGAAATCTGCAGATCCAAGTATGCCTATGTTCATCCTGGTAATTGTTTATAGGTACGGGAGCATGTTGTTGGCCACATCCAGATCTTAATGTTCTATCCAGTTGTCCTGATATGGGATTTGAATATGCAAACAAGGGGATCACTTCACTGATAGCTGTTTTACAGTTGCTGAGAGCCTGTGGAGCATATTCAAAAGGCTCCAGGAGCTGGATCAGCATTTAATGAGACCACATTAACAATACGTCAAATACATATGTATCTCTGATTCACATTTCTGTTCCATCAGATACTTGCTCATAGCTTTGGCCTGTTCAAGGAGGTGTTCAATCATGCATAGTGTTGAATTCCACTGGGTGGAAACCTCTTGTATGAGGTTCAGTTGGGGAAGGTCATTGGGAGTGTTCAACCTCTCAGTATCATATGTGCTTTGAGAGAATGGCTGAAAAAGCCACACATTTTGCAACATATGAAAAGTAGTTTGGCACGTTCTGTATCTTTTTTCAGAAAGTCCTGTGCTATGACGTTCAAGCAGAACACAAAACAAGGCACATGGTAATATTTGCATTCTGCCATAGTGTGCACAATGTTGCGACTGTTGTCACTGACAACACCAACGGTCAACCCCTTTGGTCTAAGCCAATCCGAAAACCTTGTCATTGAACTCTGGACTTTGTGTGTGTGGCAAACTTGGCAACCATTGAAAGAGTTGTTTCCTGGCAAGGTTTTTGTCATGTGTCATTTGGAGTAGTAGCAGTTGAGCAGACATTCCTTACAATAGGTAATTGTGCAATTATGCATACATAGGGCCTCATCACGAGTTGGGCGGTAACCCTTAAAATCGTCGGTAACGCTATCAGCGCCGATTTTAAGGGTCCGTCGGATCACGAGTCCAAATACCACCGGCGCCATTACAGCCAGCGCAAGTACAGCCGGCTGTACAAGTGTCGGCTGTAAAAGCGCCAGTAACCATTCACGCTAAAACATTAGCAATCACGAGTAGGCGTAGGCGCAATTAGTGCCAGAAAAGCAGCGGATAATCCGCCGAAAATACCCCCAGCAAAAAGCTGGAGCTAACAGAACACAGGAGACAGCAATAAGGGCTCAGGTGAAACCAATGCAAATCAGAGACCTACAAAGGACCCACCCATGCACAACACACCCTCCCCAACACCATTACACCAGCAGGAGCAGGGAGGAGACAGCAATAAGGGCCAGGTGAAACCAATGCAAATCAGAGGCCTACAAAGGACCCACCCATGCACAACACACCCTCCCGAACACCATTACACCAGCAGGAGCAGGGAGGAGACAGCAATAAGGGCCCAGGTGAAACCAATGCAAATCAGAGGCCTACAAAGGACCCACCCATGCACAACACACCCTCACCAACACCATGCTGCGATTTGGAGCCGGGATCCTTGAGGTCGACTTCTACCTGCTGCGCCTGGAGCTACAGAGGCCAGCCAACCAGGCCAGGTCCCTGGGAGTGCAGGGGGTAGTGGGGATGAGGAGAAGGAGGAGGAGAGCAGCACCAGCAAGGCGGCCAGCCATCCCCAGGGTCAGGCCAACACCCTGGGCCCTGACTGATGGCCAGTTGGTGACGGAATATTGGCTGGACAGGGCAACCATCACCCAGTTGCTGGACACAATCCAGGGTGACATCGGCAGCCGCATAGCCATCACCACAGCAGTACCTCCCCTAGTGAAACTCGTGTCTGTGCTTCAATTCCTTGGGACTGGCAGCTACCAACATACCCTTGCCATGATGCATGGAATGGCCCAGTCCACATTCAGTGCCATGCTGGGACGGTATACCGTTCTTTTGCTGTGGGACTTTTCATTGCCGTTTATTTATCGAAAATAAAATCACCATTTTTTTTTTTTTGGGGGGGGGTTTAAAAATGAAATAAATATTTGTGGGTGAAAGGGAATAATAAAAAATAAAAAGTGGGGTTTGGGGGAGTTACCCCCCCCAAAAAAAAAGAGTTTTTTTCGATAAAAAAACGGCAATGAAAAGTCCCGTGACGAAAAATCCTGTGGCAAAATAACGTAGAACCGCTGGGACAGGTGCTCGATGCACTGTTGAATCATGTGAACGAGCACATTGCATTGCCAGCCACACAGGCACAGGTGCACCAGCTGAAGGGTCAATTCTATGCCATTTCCCAAGTCCCAAATGTAATAGCAGCCCTAGACCGCACACATGTGGCACTCGTACCACCCCAGGCACATGAGGCAGCCTACAGAAACCGGAAACAGTACCATTCCCTCAATGTGCAGAGGATATGTGGTCCTGACCTCACCTTCAGCCACTGCTGTTCCCGCTACCCAGGATCCACCCACGACTCCATGGTCCTGCGCAACAGTACCTTGCCGGCGTACATTCAAAGGCACTGAGGCCAAAACACATGGCTGCTGGGTGAGTACAAATGTATACCATAATGCATGTCAATCCACAACTGATGGTGCTTGTCACGAAATCCATGATTCCCAATAGGCAGCACCATTACTGCAGCATTCACATTCAAGCAGCTTGCACGACAAACCTTGGACATGTCCAACACAGCAGAACACACCCATTCAGGATGTAAAAGACATGTGGCAGCACAGTGACATATGGAAGGCCCACCACCATAAAGCCTCCTGTGTGAGTAGCACCATGGCTCCCAACACTGACACAGTACAGAAATCCCACCCTGCCCACCCGACAGTAATGAAATTCTAACCCATAAGTTGCCCCATCTACAAATGCACCACACATGAGCAGACTGAGTAATGGCAATGTACATCCCACGAACACTGTCCCCAGAATGGCCAAGCAAATGCATGGAGAACAGTACAGAATAGTGACAACCAGCAAATGCAACTGCAGCCAAATGGAATGGCAATGACACATGAGGCTGCCACTTCTGTCATGCAGAAGTAGATGGAAGGGCCCCCTTACCCAGAGACAAGTGAATGAGTACTGTTACATCCTGAAACATAGGCGTACCAAGTTGAGAGTACCTCATTGATTCAATTGTGCCCGTAGAACAGCACACTCCACAATGTTGTAGACCTAATGACAAGTATGGCAAAATGACAATGATGACAGAGCTCTGTACACCCACTGGACTTACCTTGTCCCCATACCGGCATTCTCTCCCCTGCAGGTGATTCTGGATATCCCCAGTACACGTGGCTCATGACCCCTGTGCGTTATCAACACACAGCAGCGGAGCGGGCATACAACCTTGCCCATGCTCGTACACGGATCTGCGTGGAGAGGGCATTTGGACTGCTGAAGGCACACTTCCGGTGCCTCGACCGCACGGGAGTGGCAATGATGTATGCACCAGAAAAAGTTGGCAAAATTGTACTGACATGTGCCATGCTGCACAACATCTGCTGTCGCAGAAATGTGCCACTGCTCCGTGATGCTCATGTGCAGCCACCTGAGGATGTGTGTGAGGGTGATGACGTGCCAGAAGGTGTTGCACTTGCACAAAGGTTTGGGCTGAGGGAGGGGAGGTTGGCCAGACAAGGATTGATTGATGCATTTTTCTAACACGGGTGATGGGTAAATTGAACAGATGTCACTTCAACATTAAATTGGATTTGTCAACAATCACTACTGTCCATGCCTTGTGATTTTCCAAACGTGATTTATTATCAGTCCAACAAACCCCCCTCCCCCAGTGAACACCCAGCACACAATCTCTCCTCCCCCAGTGAACACCCAGCACACAATCCCCCCTCCCCCCAGTGAACTACCCCCAACTGTGCAGATAGGTGCATGTGTCTTATCAGGGCACCAACATTGATGCCATGCACGACTAGGATGGTCGTGGGCGCTTTCCTTTTCCGGGCCCCTCTGGTGTGCGTGCCTTCAGGTGGCGCATAAACCGGCGCCTAGGAGATGGCTCAAGGGAACCCTCCGTGGGTGTGGTTGATGTTGAAGGGACTGACGCAGCGGCCTGCATGTGCTGTCGCATGAGGTTGTTGCCCTCCCTTGTTTGCTCAGCAAGTGCTGACACTGCCTCGCTCAAATCCCTCACTCGTTGTCCAAACCCTGTCAGGGCAGCGGTACATTGTTCTACGACTCTGCGTGTGCACGCATTGTCATGCGCTATGTATTTGCATCCATGCCGTATAGATGTACTGACAGCCTTGATGTGCCGGCTCTGCACCTTGGCCATTGATTCTACCCTGGCATGTTTGGCCACAATCACGTCGAATCGGCCCATCACTGCTGCCCCTGTAACGAAGGGCACCCCTGGTGTGTCATGTGCTGGCCTGTGACTTGTGCGCTGCCGGGGGGGCTGCATGGGGACCTGGCGCCAGCTTGGATTGGGCTGCCAGGCTCTGAGTGCCGGTCTTCTGGGCTGCCATATGATGGCATGTCCCCGTCCGGCTGTGGTGTGCAGACACGACGCATAGGCACATGTGGGCTTTGTGCTTGCTGTGTGCCAGGCCTTGGGGTTCCCTGTGGTGTGACCATCCCTTCTCCGTCACTGCTTCTGGGTGAATGCTGTCCTCCTGCATGATGAGCACTTGGAGGCGTAACTCCCACGTCGGGCTCCGATCCACAGGTCAGTCCCTCTGCATCGGGGCTGTGTCTGGTGGCTTGGGGCGAGCTGGCGGTGGCCTCCCTGTGGGCATGTGGGTGCTGCTGGTAGGGCTGCATTGGGGTGAAGTGGGGGGTGGCCTGGGTCGTCTCCCTTCCGTGCGGCCTCTTCATGGGGTGGTGGTGCTGGTGGAGGCTTGCTGTCGTGGGCGCTGTGTTGGTGTGGCCTCCTCCCCATCATCCTCGTCCTGTTGGGTTTGACGTGTGCCTGTAGGGTACATAGGGTGTGGTCTGAGTTCAATGTTGCCTACATTTGTGTAATGCAGTTCATGCCAACAAGTGGGATTGAAGACAGTATCAATCATGCATTCAACTTGCATTCTTTTCAGTCGCCATGTGGTGCTTGGTGTGAGTGGGTATGGAGGTACACTGCATGGGAATGTTGGAGTGACAAGATTGCATGTGTGGTTGGGGTGCACTGCGCTCAGGGTTTGGGGGTGTATTCATGCACACTCAAACTCTACATAGCTGTCCCATGGCTATGGATGTCTATCCCCTGCCCCTGTCATTCATGCACTGCACGTGCAGGGTTGTCTAGGCAGCACTACCGTTTTAATGGATGTAGGCCTCACTTATGGGTGTATGCAGTTCCTCACAAACATTTCTTCGCATTCATTCACTCAGGGTCTGCATGTGTGGTACTTTCAGTTGCATGCATTCGGGGGTGGGACTCACCTGCAGTTAGATCGATGCCAGTGCCTGCCTCCGCTCCACCAATTCCCTCAATGGTGCCAATATCTATCAGGGCAGTCATTTTCTCCTCCCAAGGTGTGAGTTCGGGTGGGGGTGGTGGTAGCCCTCCTCCAGTGCCCCTGCTTGCACTCCTGTGCTGTGACAGGATGCCGCGGACTCGCACGCGCAGGTCATTCAGGCGCTTGCGGCAATCCTCCCCATCCCGGGGCATGCGCCCCACAGCCGTGACCCTTTGGCTGATGGTGCGCCAAATTTGTGCTCTGCGCTGCCCACTGGTATTGCGCTGCTGCAGCTCCTCATGATGGGTCTCAGCCTCCTCCACCAGTACAGCTAGTTCCTGGTCGCTGAATTTGGGCTTTCTCACCCTGTCCAGGGCAGTCTTGCCCCTAGTGCATTGTGAGTTCCGGCGGTGATGCGTTTCCCGCGCGCTCATAGCGCGCGCTATTAGCGCGATATGGCGGTAGCACACGGTCCGTCGGATTTAAGGGTTCGCGCTATTTGCGATAACGCCATGGACATGGGCGCGTGCACGATAACTCGTGATTTGGCGGATTATCCGGCGGGGGCCTTGGCGTTAGCGCTATTTACTTCCGACGGGAAAACCGATGTGTTACCGCCGAAGTCGTGATGAGGCCCATAGTCTGTTGCCTGTTCCCTGGTTTACATGTCCATTATCACTTGAATGGTGTACACAATGGACTCAATTATTGCTTTTCTACTTGTCCCTAAAGTGTTAGATACATATGTGCAGCAGAGAACCTGATTTTATTTTAACAAATGGTTTGACACATTCCCTAAATCCTTTGTTGTCCAACAAATGACAGGGCAGGAGATGAAATGCTAATATTTTGGTCTGCTTCCTATTGTAACAACACAGTAGGCGGATGGTTTATGTAGTGCTTTTTGGAGTTGGTGAAGTCAGTCTCGATACGGGGTTGTCTAGGGCAAGTCTGTGAAAGTGTGCTGCCAGTAAGGGTCACCTGGCTCACTAAGTCATGAGCATGAACAACCAATGGAGGCATCTCCGTGCTGCCAGGAGCAGGGTGGCAGGGGGCATGATGCCTTGCTCAGACCTGAGGATGTGGTCGATCATCTGTACAATCACCTCAGAAGAAATTCCAGCAGCTAACCTGACTGTGATGCTATTCCCGTTGATGATTGTTTTCGAAGACACTCAACCCTTCCCCCATTTCCCAGTGTTATTACGTGTGCCCGACTTCCCATAAAGTGCATTTTTTTTCAGAGTGTGTAAAGTCATTTTACTTACACATGGTGAAAAAAAACAGGCTATTTATGTGGACCTTTTCACACTGATAAAGCCAGTGATAGAGCTTCCTATTTTGCCAGTGGAGAGGAGGGTCTTGTAAGATTTAGTAGTGGACTTAGACTAAGCCTGAGCTCCTAGGGTTTTTAGACCACTCTCTGTTGCTGACCATAAGCTTCCAGTCCTTTTTCCAGTATGTTTCTTGAGCAAAACTTTTCCACTGATGGGTTTCATAGATGCTGTTTGTTTATTGTTGTGCTGCTGTTGCTCCTCACTCATATTCATACACACTTGTATAGAGTTAACAACAGCACCGTTATCATTGTCATTACTAGAGTGCAGCTGCACATCTCGCATCTTCCTTTTACTGGGGCCTACAGGTGTCCAAACACGGTCACTACTGTCATTGTTGCATGAAAGCAGGGTCGGACTGTTGCATATATTTGGCTCGGGCACCAATGAAAGTGGCCCACAGTTGCAAATGGAAATTCACTCCCTTTGTGACAGACTGTTTGACTAGTACTGAAGGTTGGTTTTTTTTTTTTTTTTTGGGTAAAATGTGATGCAAATAGTACATTTTCAAGAATATTTTATTAAGTAACACTGGTCAAAATGACTAGCGCATGGTGAGGCAGCTTATCAAACTGGCCCACATGGGCCAAGAAATGTGGCCATTTTGACCCAAAAACTGCCCCACACTTTTTTTTGTGTTTTTGGTTCGGGCATTGCCCTATTGCCCTATTGGCCAGTCCGACACTGCATGAAAGGGTTGATAACAAGGGTTAGCTTTCTTGGCCTTTTCCACACTTCCACCACAATTCCCACCTTGTTTTTTGAGAAATGTCCTTGTCTGCAACCTCAGAGGAACATTCTTTCTTTATTCTAGTCATTGCCCCTGCTCCTGTAACTATTCCTCCCCGCCAAGGACTGTCTCCACGTCTACAGCACGAGTCAACGTTTCCCTCCATGATTCAAATCCGATGATGCCTGGGGATCAGCACTCCCAGGTCTGATACAAGTGAGTGTACCAGGTACCTAAGATAATCACTGCTGTGGTAGACTGCTTCCAAATGATTGGTCCGACCAGATACCCAACCAATGCAAAAAGGGTGCTTCGTACCAATCATTGCTGATGTGGGTTGTGCCCAGTTCTATGTGCATGGCATAATTGGGGCAGAACTGCGGAGACCCAACACTTTTTTCAGGAAGTGATTCGCTATGACTTCAATGGCCAATACATTTTCAGTCCCCCACAACGTCGACCCATAGTTGTTCACAGCCTTTGTTTATGCACGGAACACTTCCATGATATGACTTAGTGGTTGGCCATGACACATTTTCATGAATCTGGTGATGCCCCCCAGCGCTTGCTTCATTTTTGTGCTTTGTCTCTGGACTTGGGCCATCCCCCACCAGTTGTCTGAGAAACAGATGCCTAGATAATCAAACTTGGTTACCCTGGGAATAACAGACCCATTGCTCATCATAATGTGCATTTTGACTGTTTTCTCTCTCACAGCACTACATGCCATCACTGCAAATTTACTAGTGATCATGGTGACATTTAAATCTGTCAAAAAGTCAGTGTATGTATTAATCAGCTTTTGTATGGCTGTTGGTGTCCGGGCAATGAGCACTGTGTCGTAGGCATATGCAAGCAGAGGGAATGCTTTATTACCCACCCACAGAAAATCTGCTTTTGTATTCACCAGTGCTCTGAACAGGCCATTTATAGGACTGGCGCAAGCACACAGCCCTGACGAACTTCGGTGACCACCTCTAAATAGTTAGTGCATTCACCCTGTTCCTCAAAGCGGACACAGGCCCTGGTGTACTCATGAAGCAATTGAAGGATCCGTAGCAGCTCAGGTGGACAGCCCATGGACCTGTGCACCCGTTAGAGAGAAGCTCTGTCAACCTTGTCAAATGCATTGCTCAGGTCCATGAAGGCTAAATAAATCCCCCCCCCCGACCATAGACAGAGGAGGCCCCTAGCAAATACAGGTTGAAGGCCTGATTCCGGGTTCCCAAGCCAGGTCTAAAGCCATATTGGACCTCTGAGAGAACCTGACTAGTTGCGATGCAGTCTTCGACGTGCTGCAGAATGACCCAGCCAAAATCATTGAAGGAGGTGTCCAGCTGTGAAATGTGCCTGTAAGCGAGAGGACTTCTAGAATCTCCCTTTTCGAAGACAGGTTGAATGATGGCTTCTTTCCAGGACTGTGGAAAGTTGCCTGTTGCCAAATAGGAATTAAAGCAGGCTACCAGCAAAGGAACCCATAGGTTCATCTCACCCTTGTATAAATCAGCGGGAACTGCATCCGGTCCCGGAGCTCGGTTACGTGCCTGTTGGTTGACTGCCTTTTTTCCACCTATTTTAAAGTTAGCCATATTGTTCAGCAATAGTCCTCATCCCCAAACATACAGGACTGTCACTGGTATAGGAATGAGAAATGATCGGGCCATAATTTATCTGCAACATGATTTTCCCTGTGAGTCTTGATTCATTTGTAGTGCAGGGCTCCTGCAACAAACTCCCAACATTTCTTGGAGTCCCTTGCAGAGACAGCCATCAATAGGTCCCCCCATGCGTTATTCTCCAGTTGGACATTTCTATGTTCTACAGTCCCTTTATAATCAGTCCAGCCTTAACAATGTCTCCCGTAGAGCTTTTCCTATCTCTCAAGATCCTTAATAGGTTGTTCTGCGCAGACCTGCATTCCTCATCAAACCAGCTGACCAGCCTGCTGTGCCTTTGCTTAAACTCATACTGAAAACAATCCGTCATCACCTTCCAGAGGTCCTTAGCCCAGATAATAATCTGGTTGGAGGGAGCCTCTTGGTCAAGAATAGAAACAAGGTCATGTAAGTTGGGTGATACAGCTTTACATTAAGCAGCTGTGTATAGGGTCAGACCTTGTCCATTTAATTCTCAGTTTACAATGTGGGTTTATTGCACATTGACCCAGTTGATGGAGGACAGCCCCAGGGACTTGGAAGACACCCTGTTTAAGGATCAGTTTGAACGGGAATTGGTCACTAAAAATGTCATGCACAACTCTGAAATCCACTATGAGGTACAAGTGTTGGATGTGCATGAGAAAATAGTCAATGGTTGATGAGCCATTAGTGTTAATAAATGTGAATTTACCTGGCACATCTGAGTGAATGTGTCCATTAGGTGAGCACATTCCCCGTTCTAGCAACCATATGCCCAATAACAGCCCCCTGGAGCAGACCTGTTCGTCCCTCATCTGCGGACACTTAATCCCATAGGCATGCTCCTCCCCAGTGTCAACAAGGTTAGATGGAATCCCATTCTCGAATTTGACATTGAAGTACCCTCCCTCTACCAACACTGTTAGGTCATCAAGGTGATCCAAATATGAGCCCTCCAGCATGTTTTTAAGTGGCCCAAGACAGTTGACATCTGAGATTTGAGGGCTATTGTAAAAAGTAGGGGGTTTCCTAGGTCAGATATCACTGAGAGATGTTGTATACAAGTGTTATGAGTGTCCCTTGCTCTGATCTGATAATTCAAAGATGACTTCAAAAGAATTGATTGGCCCCCATAAAAACAACCACTTTTGTTCTTACGTGCCTGGATGGAGAAGGATACAAAGCCATTCATCAGCACAGATTCGATTACCCAGTTTTCCTGTAATAGAATGATGTCATGTTGTTCCATGTGGGCCACAACATCCAATCTTGGCAGTTTAGCAGTGCTTCCTGCTATGTTCCAACTCAGCAGCATGACTGCATTCCCTGCGGGTTTAATAATCCCTTTGTTAGCTCGTGGGGTGGGTAAACCGACCTTACAGAGTTAGGGATTCCCTCACTGGGGACTCCTAGTCAGTCAAGTTCTTCTATTCCTGATAGGGACTCAAAGTGATTTGATGTGGTTATGGCACTGCACTCCTTCGAGGCCGCCCTCCCCCTTGTATCCAGACCAGGCCGGCAACCAGTGTTTGCCTGCCGCTCGACCATTTCTCCTGTTGTATACCCGCCTTGTGTGGCCCCAAATTTGTAGGAGCACTGTGTGGTGGGTAAAGAAAACTCTGAGGGACAAATGTACCTCCCTACCAGAAGAATGTCCATTGTAACCACTATAATTCAAAGCAGACACCAAATAATTTAATATAACCGGTGTTGCTGCTGTAACAATAAAATCTCCCTCCCCACCTTTGGCCGTCCTGCCGACCCAGAATGCTCTTCTGGCCATCAAATTATTGCATGAGTTAATTTTAAAATGTACACAATTTTTACAATTTTAAAAAGTGGACACTATTTTAAAATGTACAAAACTGGAATGCTTTTCTTCATTCCCACGCTTGATGTAGCAATATTTGCCATTTTCAGTTGCCATCCTCCCTTGTGATTATTTGTGCTACACACACACTGCAGTCGTCAAATGTACTAATTACTTAAAAAATTATGATATCACTGGAGAGTAACGTGGTACCTCCCCATTGCCCAATTTCTGGACCATACATTTCAGGGCAATGCGAGACATTATGGCTCATATATTTTGCATGATCCAGAAATTGGCCAATGAGAGGGGGAACTGCGTAAGTCCCTGGTCACGGCCAGCGGCAGGTTTATTTGTGAAAGAACTAGAGACTGTACTCGAGAATGGAAATGGGACACTAGATTACAAAGCTTCACTGATCTTAGTGAAAAGAAATGAAAAATTGGCTGATTTGACCTTTGCGTTTATGTGGAGGACCAGGTTTCGAGAGTAAATCCTAAAGATTTTGCCAAACAAACGGGGAGTGGGCACCTTAAAACTTGCTTCATGAAACTTCTTTATAAACAATGGATCAGGTTTTTCATGTGAAAACAAAAGAAATTCAATGTTTGATGTGTTTATTTTTTTTAAATACAAACTCATCCAGCTCTCAATGTCCTGGAGAAATTCCCTCAACCATAATATATCTCCCATCGAGGATAACTTCAAATACATTAATAGAAAAAAAAGTGTGGAATCAAGTATAATCTGTAATGAAATGGATGAGTGAAGGAGTTTAATGGAAGTCTGAACCCATTGCCTCTAATTTGTAATGGAGGTAACATAATCTGATAGTGCAATATTCTAACTCATGATAATGATACTTTGTCCTAGATTTCCTCACAAATTAATTAAAGGATGGATTCAAAATAACTGCCACTATTTTAATATTACTAAAATGAGATAGTAGCGGTCCAGCCCCAAACATTTTCACAATTTCTTCAGTTTTCATGAGGATTTGTTTTGCTTTGTTACGTTGCCTAAGGTGAAAAGTCTGGGCTTTTATTTTGTTTCTAGTTTGGTATTCTCTACACAAGTGAATATGATTATTGACAGTAGTTTATACTAACTTTGCTTATTTAAACCGATTTGACCCTACTTGAAGACTGAAGACTTGACTACCATTGCCAGAGCTATCACTGGAGCTAAATGTAACTCTTGTAATTCGTTATACATGGGCCTACACACATTCTTATGTTAAAAGCTGCAAGTGCTGCAGAATGATAGCACTGAGATTATCTGTAATTTACCGCTCATGATACACCACTTTCAAGTAATGTTCACTGGCTACCAGTTTGAGTTTGAATACAATTTTAAGTTGCTACTGTGGTCCACTTATATAACCAATAAACTGAAAATGTACACATCTGTTCGTTCCCTACACTCTGCCTCATCATTGACAATAATCTGTCCCTCCCAGATTTAAAGTGAATTAGGCCGGTGGCAGAAGCTTTGCAGTTCAGAGTTCCAGAATTTGGCGCAAACGGCCTGTCTATTCGAGATTTGAGTCCAAAATAAGTAACTATAGAAATAAACTGAAACGTTTTTTATTTTATTTGTATTGCTCTCATAAATTAGGCAACTCGCTCTTTATCATTCTTATAGTGCTTTTATGATTTTGGATTTGAGCGCTATATGAATAACTTATAACATAACATAAACTAACATAATATAACATAACATGATTTTTACACAAATATTTCAACACTAAAACTGGGTCAATCAAGTGTTTAATAGCACCATTTAATATGATCCACCTCACATGTTGTGTTACTATTCAATGGTAGGGTAAATGCTACATTTACACTTTTAAACAAAAACAGGTCCTGCAGACTCCTGTTTTTTGTTTAATTATAAACACACTAGTGGTTATTTGATGATTCAAATTTGTACCGTTTTTGTGCAGATATTATGTCTATTTATTGTATATTTATTCCTTTTTGGGCTTTTATAGACCTCGCTAAATACCTGAAAACGCCATAAAGAAAAAGGGGAGGTATGGACAGGTAGAGGTAGAAACAGTAAACACACTGGCCAAGGCTTCAGCAGTGCTGTTAATCCAGACGGTTCTCATCTTGCGCTCAATGCCAAACCTTCACCACATGAAAACCATCTTACAATGTGGTATTACATGCATCTATGTCCAGTATGCCATAGAACAGACCCCATGGACTAGCCTTTCTTAAAGTTCTAGGCCCTGTGGGAAGGCCTTGTGAAAAGCAGTATGTTAAGCTTTCTCCTGAAGGTCCGGTGGTTTGCTTCCACCCTGAGTGCGCAGGCAGGACATTCCATAGGATTGGATCTGTTGCCGCTAGGGATCACTTAGCCAGTCTTATCTTTCTGGCGGTTGCTGGTGTTAGCTTTTTTGCAGTGCTGGACCGGAGGGTCCTGGAAGGAATGTGCTGTTGAGATGACTTTAGATGACTTTAGATGTAGGAAGTGCCTGTGTTCCAGACATCTCTCCTAATGTTGCATAAGTTTTGGAACTCAATTCCGAGTAGGGCAATCTGCCAATCTTAGAGCCCCTGATATGTGATCATCTGTCCTCAAGAAAAATGAGAGGTGTGCTGCTTTATTCTTAATGAAGAATGATAAAATGTTATTTCTCTCAAGAATAACCAATGATTATTAATTACACTCACCACTGTAGTGTATTGTTGTCCAGCGTTAGAGACACTTCTTTACAGACTCTTTTCCACATCTTATTCTGGGGGTTCGGTAATATATTGCTATCCCTAGAATCATCTCTCTGCACCTCCAACCAACGCAGCCGTTTATTAATGACATTGTGCCTTACAGGTACAAAAAAAAGACAATTTCCTCTGCCACTTACTAATTCCCCACATGGAATAAAGATATTACTGGCTGGATGTGCCAAAAATGCTTGTTAGAGGGAATTGAAAGATGCTGTCTTGCAAAACCTGGTGGTTGCAATAAAATTATTCATAACACAGATTCTTAAAAGCATTAATAGAGTTGATGGACAAGGTTAGATTCAAATTGTGGTTATTCAAGAAAGCATCAAATTCCAACCAAACAGAAAGGTCAAGGGGAGTATGAAAATATGGGAGAATATATGCAACATCAGAAACATGCACAAAACTACAAGTTGGGAAGGTCACTGTGAAAGGCACATAGCAAAGTTGTCATTGAGGGTTTTCTGTGTAGGCCCAATGAGGCACCAGTAGCTATGCTCTACTTAGGCCATTACACACACCAAAACGCACACGTTGTAGATGTGTACAACCATGTTGCCTTAAAGGAGAGTTCCGGGACTTTTTTTTTATTGTCCCTACGGTTCGGCCATGTGTTTTTAAGCATAACTCGGTAGATCGTGGAAAACTTTCCTATGGACCTTACCCGACTTTTCGTCAATTAACGCACTCGAAATCAGCCGCCATTTTATGATAATCCTATCACTTGCCGCATCGCCCTGGCTCACCTGCTTTTGCGGCACTAAATCAAATCCCCCGCCCCCGAGCCTGACATCAGCAGACGCGTACCGCCCATTTCCCAACGCCAAAGCACGTTTCGTGTCAACAATCGCTGCGCCTCAGCTAATGAAGTGTCGCCATGGAAACGGCAGGACGCCTCTTTCCTCAATAAGTATAAACACACCGTTTCACAACACACAGCAGCAGATTTTCGATTCCATTACTCTCGCTGTGTTACTTTGAGTATTCTGTGACTCGTTTCTGTGCTCTGGTCAAATACCTTCGTTGATTGTAGCCCGTGTGAACAGATACCAGTACCACCGCTATAAATTATTTTACTTTCTTTACCACACAATGGCTACAATAATGCCGTATATGTACGAGCCCGAGTACACCGAGGAAGAACTACTGGAAAGGCAAGCACGCGAAAACGATGGGGATTCGGACGGCAGTTGGGAGGACCAGTCAACGGATGAAGAGCCTGGACCATGTCGCATGGACGGCGTCTCCACCTGGTGCACGTGCAATCGTTGCGAGCTAATGCCAACTGAGGAGGAGAACTGCTGCTGCCGTGAAAATTCCGGGTGCTTGGCCTACATTTCGGAAGGCGAGCCAAGTCCACAATGCATCACCGAGCTGCCAGAGTTCAGGGAAGCCTGCCTCTCACGGACAGTGTTGAGGATGATGATGGTGCTTATGCACGAACTTTGCGGCACTGTTCGTCCGCGTAATCCGAGTAACGAGTAAGTATACTCTGGTTGTGATGTCAGTGATGCCACTACTATTTCATGGTCGTCTCCCACATATAAAACTACATCTACATATCATTCGAATGCATGTAAATTGGTTCCATGTTGTGCATTTTCTAGATAGAATTTTTTTCAAAGCAGAATGACATTTTTGTACCTGAATCGACAGTGATAAGAAAGTTGTCATTTTAATACAGTTTGCATCTTTCATTTTCACAGGTGGTACAGGCTGGTGGCCTATCGTTGCTTCACTTGGTGGCTTCACGGGAGGCTCGGACACCGCGTTCGGAGAGTAATACCTGCCTGTGCGGTACTTGCCATTAGACAACATTTCCCCAGCGACAGTGGACAATACCGCGGCTTTTCCCGGGATGTGCTGCAACCGCAACTTTACAATGTGTAATGTTTATTATTTATGTTCAATTGAAATTAAGATCTAAAATAAAACCCAACATATATTTTAACAATGGTTGTTTTGATTTTTTAAATGAATCTAGTGTGTCTCCATTGAATAGTCTTCCTGTGCCTTGTCTTGTCACACCACATGTCTCCGGCCAGCATCCTCCCTCACGCTGGCCGCCCACCTTCAATCCACATAACCGTTGAACCCATATGCAGCAGACATACATATGTTATTTTGCGGGTTGGCATCAAGCCTCCCGGCCTTGCCTCCTCCCCCAAAAATACTTACCACACCACTTTGTTCAGGGTCTCCAGGGTGAACTGCACCCATATATTCTCCTGGGAGGCTGAGGTATTTATAAACTCACCCCCCTGCCTTCCATGTACTAGATCCTGCAGCCTGCCTCTTACATGCAGTTAGATGGCCTCTCCTTGGTGAGGCCCTACGGCAAACGAGTCTTGTCTGCACGACCACCGCCCGCACCGGGGTACTTGCGCTGGCAAGTGGAGCTGTCAGGGAGCGATAAAGGCCAAGAGGTGCCAAAGACCATGTACACTTCAAAGTGGTCTATAGAGCATGGGTTGTTGTTCCCATGTCTACCGCCAGACCCCGTGTCTCCTGCCAAGCATCTCCCCTCACGCTGGACGGCCCCCTGCAATCCACATAAGTGTGTCTCCATTCACGAGTCTTCCTGTGTCTTGTCTGCACGACCACCGCCCCAATCCACCCCCCGCCCTATCAAAGGCAGTTCGCACCGGGGTACTTGTGCTGGCAAGTGGAGCTGTCAGGGAGCGATAAAGGCCAAGAGGTGCCAAAGACCATGTACACTTCAAAGTGGTCTATAGAGCATGGGTTGTTGTTCCCATGTCTACCGCCAGACCCCGTGTCTCCTGCCAAGCATCTCCCCTCACGCTGGACGGCCCCCTGCAATCCACATAAGTGTGTCTCCATTCACGAGTCTTCCTGTGTCTTGTCTGCACGACCACCGTCCCAATCCACCCCCCGCCCTATCAAAGGCAGTTCGCACCGGGGTACTTGTGCTGGCAAGTGGAGCTGTCAGGGAGCGATAAAGGCCAAGAGGTGCCAAAGACCATGTACACTTCAAAGTGGTCTATAGAGCATGGGTTGTTGTTCCCATGTCTACCGCCAGACCCCGTGTCTCCTGCCAAGCATCTCCCCTCACGCGGGACGCCCCCCTGCAAACCGCATAATGCCACGACATATACACGTCATTCATTCACAAACACACCCCTGTTTCGAATTCTTTATAACCCACTTCATATTTCTAATGAGAACTTCTTTGCGCTTTGCTAGTCAACCCGTGAAGGTGCTGGTTGTCTGCTCTTCGTCTCTGTGAACTTCCGTGATCACTTTGAGCAAACTCATCAGTTTGCAACCTGTGAACTGCTCCCTGTTCTACGACAAGAAACTACTCTGATCCCTGCATCTAACTGTTTGCTCGTCAAGGTAAGGCCATGTACCATACTCATTTTGCGTCCAATTTCTTTTCGTTCAAGACAGTACATGCAAGGAACTAGTCACATGTTCTGAGTTTAGTGAAATTATTTTTGTATTTTTTTAAAGTTATTCAAATACTTATCCGCATGTGAATAACGTGTATAGTTCCAAGAACCAAAACATACCTTGCATTGAACCTTTTATGTATTTAATTTTTTAACACAATGGTATTCATAGAGAATTGTTGATCTTTACTTTTCAGAACTTTCCACAATGCCTGCCTGTTCCATTGGCGGTTGTCCTTCGAAGACCCATAATAAATCTGAAGGTACTATAATGCATGTTTTCCCTAAGACAATAGATCAGATAAGAGAATGGGTCCGATATTGCGGATATCCACCCTCTGAGCTTGAAAGTAGAGTCCTAGAAGTCTTTGCGGACAAGAGGGGTGATCGATACCGCATCTGCAGCAGGCACTTTACCTCTGACATGTACTCCACATCATTGCTAATAAAGAAGAACACACCGCGAGCGAGGCGAAAATTGCTCTCAACCGCTATTCCCACTCTATTCGTCCACATCCCTCCACTGGTGAGTCAAGTTTACGTATTTATCTCTCGGCCTTGCGGTAGTGTGTAGCATTAGCTAACAATAATTTCCCCATTTATGTATCCACTCAATATGAAGGCGGAAGATTCTCCATCCGTGTCGTTATTGCAGTCATCAGCCACTTCAAGCGCCTATCGGGTAATCTTACTTGGCTATTCTGCCACTGACTTGTTTTAGGCATGTAAATCAATAGTTTTAATTTATCGTGTAATTATTTTACCTAATGGTACACCCTTGTACTCGTCCTCTAGTCTTTGCTTTCAGTTATAATTATTGTTATCCAAAATAATTCAAGTACTGTCTTTCAGGGAGATGCTGAGGAGTCCAACGTATTGACGACTACCGTTGATGTCACTCAGATGCTCGAGGTACGTTTCAGGACAGTTCCATCGATGGAGATCATCAGATCTTGCATTCTTGTAGCGTGATTGTTACACACAATGTTTCTATCATTTTTAGCCATTGATATGTCCTTCTGTCGTCGCCCTCCTATGTGTCTTCTTTTTTCAATATTGTGTTCATTACTAATGAAAGTCCTATGTTTCAGGGAGTCGATGGAGCATTAGTCCAAGAAGAAGGGGGAGCGTGCAGTTACGGGTCGGCGCAACAGCTTGCAGAAGTGTGCACCGCAGTCACATCGTCCCTTGATGTTCTTATGCATTTCGAGGTATGGATACTGACAGCTCGATCAAGCGAGATCATATGACTTGATTACATCCGCTATACTTCCTTCTTTATTAACGCAAGTACTATGTTTCAGGGAGATGACGGAGCTTCTTCTACAAGAACATCACCCCTAGTAGTTGATGCAGATTTCTGGGTGGTGACACTTCCAACGATCGAGCAAATCGAATCATATTTAGATATCCATTATTTATTTTAGACAACTGATCATTTGTGCAGGTCTATTTAGATGAGCCGTTGACGCCTGCACAAACTTTATGTTCTTTTTATCAAAATAGAAAACCATACTAATGCAATTACTGTGTTTCAGGGAGTCACTGAAGCATCATCTTCAATAATATCATCAATGGAAGTCTATGAGGAGCCCGAGGTATGGATCTTGACAGTTCCATCTAACTAGATCAACAATGCGTGAATAATTGTCGTTTGAATGTTCTACACAAAGCGTTCATTCGTGTTTTGCTATTGAGATGTACGTGGGTATTGGTCCCCAAGTACATTTTGTGTTTTCAATATTATTATACATAATAATGAAAGTTCTATGTTTCAGGGAGTCGATGGAGCGTCAGTGCGTGATGGATGTGCTTATCATGAAAATATAGTCGTTGCAGCGCAAGAGGAAGTGGAGACATGCACACACGAGTCGGAGCAACAGCGTCCTGATGTTGAAGTTCGAGGCAAGAAAGTTTCAAAGAAAAGAAAGCAAAAGAAGGTTAGTGTCCTGGTCACTATATTATGTTGTTTTTCACTGTTAATAGTTCAATACTGTAAGTTGTGTTTAAACTGAACACCCCTTTTCCAATCTGTCCTCTAGTTGCGAGTGGGTGTACGAACTAGATCTACACAGACAGTGAAGCGAACGAGAGATGTTGCTTGTCAAACCTTTTGGCAGGGACTTGAGACTGGAGAAGCATCGTGCCAATGGGAAGAATATGAAGTGATTGACAACGGAGCTATACCACCACCAGCCATTGATAGTGAATGTCCTCCTGGTAGTTCGGATGCAGTCGGAGATCAATTCACAGAATCCACACCCGCAAAAACTAAGACCGCGAGAAAGTTGAAGAAATTGTTTTATTCACCCATCGCCGGAGAAGGAACAGATGTTGCAATGGAAGAGAATGAAGTAGACGACAATGAAACACCATCAATATCACTGAACATAGCGGAAGACGATATCAGAGATTCTACCTTTCATGTGAGTGACATGTCCTCAACGTTACAGGCCGAACCAGCTGGGATGCAGAGTGACAGTATAAGGAAAGAGGCCAAATTCATTGTATTCGATAGTTGTTTGATTGATATTATTATTCGGATGAAATGTGGGCATTTGGTTGGTGGGGAAGTATGTGGGGAGCCATTGATTAATGTGACTCGTGCAATTCGAGGCACTAACCTTAAAATACATGCCACCTGTACAAAATATCATCCTTTCACATGGTCTGCACAACCTATGCTGGGACAACTGCCAGCAGGCAATCTACTTTGTGCAGCGGCTGCACTTTTTAGTGGTTCAAGTTTTAAAAAATTAGAGTCGTTCTTTCAGTTTGTGGGAATCCATTTCATTGCGAAAACTCAGTTCTACAAATACCAAACCGATTATCTATTTCCAGCCATTAGCGAAGCTTGGAGAATGGAAAAAATGTCTATTGATAGTACATTCGCGGGCAAACGGTTCAGGCTAGCCGGTGATGGACAGTGCGACAGCCCAGGATTTTCAGCCAAGTACTGCACCTACCACTTTCAGGACATGGAAAGTAAGAAAATTGTGAGTTCGGTGGTCGTGCAGGTGTCACAAAGTACATCCTCAGTGGCCATGGAGAAAGTTGGCTTTGTAGCATCATTGCAAGAACTACAATCGCGGGGAATGGTGATCGACCTGATAGCCACGGACAGACACGTTTCAATTGCCAAGACAATGAGAGAACAGTACAAAAATATAAATCACCAATTTGACGTTTGGCATCTTGCAAAATCAATCAATAAAAAATTGTCGGCTGCAGGTAAAAAAAAAGAATTGCAAGGTATTTCACAGTGGTCCAAGTCAATCAGCAACCATCTTTGGTGGAGCTCAAAAACATGTGGAGGGTCGTTGGAAATTCTACTGGAAAAATGGCGGTCAGTAATGCCACACTGTACAAATGTTCACCGATGGAACACGAACCAACATTTCCACAATTGTGAACATGGCCATTTGTCCACAGAGGAGGCACGGAAGAAGAAGTGGTTGATTCCTTCATCACCCACTCACAAAGCCATTGAAAAGATTGTATTTGATAAAACTATAACAAAAGCTTTGAGTGGACTCACGGAATTCTGCCACACAGGAGATTTGGAGGTGTTCCACAATATGTGCCTAAAGTACAGGCCAAAACGATTGCATTTTGGCATGGAGGGCATGATAAATCGGACTCTTTTAGCGGTCTTGGCACATAACCATAATGTTGGCCGTCAACAAAGTAGGACGACCGGAACTTTAGGGACGCTTCGCTACAATAAGGCCTTCACTAAAAGAAGTAAACAATGGGTGATCAAACCAGTGTTTGAGGATATGCAATATGAGTTTATTGAGAAACTTATTGTTGACGTCCTAGATAGGCACATAAATGGAGCTGTGAACGAACCTGTGCAGGGGACAACTGCATTGCCACCCAACATTGCATCTGTTCCATGTCCACCTAAAGAAGAACTCATTGAGAAATACACATCACGGTTTAAATGATTGTAATTTGATTGTCTGTTCTCTCAAGTCTCCTCATGTCGCAGGCCCATTGAATATGTGTATCTATGTATTGTGTAAATAAAAGTGATTCTAATATAAATCATTTTTCAATAAATATAGAATCTCTCCGTATTTATGGTTCTGTGTGGCTGCAAAGCACGCAGACAAAATGCAAAGATGGAGTGTAAATTTCAAGTCCTGTGAGAATGCCTTACACTGAATGTAGCTAACTTGGAATGTGTGCTCGTTCGAAGTGAAGGTCAGCTGCTTTGATTTTTTCTCGGGTGCCAGAATGGCCCACGACTCAGAATAAGGTTCTATTGTATTTTGACCTTGACAGGCCTGGACCACGTAAGAAACGATAATGAATATAATTTCAGAAACGAAAGCCATTTCATGTTCGTTCATTAGAAGAAATAACGTCGGCATAGAAGGAGTGGTATTTCGGGGCTGCCCTACGCACAGACGCAATGGAAAATGCAAATATAATGTAAGTAACTCTTTAGATGAGTTTATACCGCAATTTAATTACTATACAGTTGCTTTAAAGACGGGTTAAGGGAGAACCGTCTACTTGGCCCCCTTCCCGCCCCTACCTGCAAGGCTAAAAACCTCGGGGTCATCTTCGACTCCACACTCTCCTTCTCTCCTCATATATCTGACGTCTCTAAGAAGTCACACTACCAGCTGCACCTCCTCAGAGGTATTCTTCCCTTCCTCTCCTTCCCCCAGAAGCTCACTGTCTCCCGAGCCCTGGTTCTCTCTAGGCTGGACTACTGTAACAGCCTCTATCTTAATCTGCCTGCCTCCACTCTCCGCCCTCTGCAACTTATCCAGAACAGAACTGCGAGACTTGTCCTTGGCCTCAAGCGGGCCCTTTTTATTTATTATTTATTATTTATTATTTTATTACGCTACTTACCTTGTACTGCACTTCCCCCCCACCTCCTCTCCTTGCACTTTCTCCTTTTCCCCTTACCTCTGCACTTGCGCGATCTGAATGACACCTGGCCTAGTAGGATCGTTTGTCTGTCTTCCCCTTGTTCCCCTCCCTCCCTGCCTCGTCGCGCCTTGAAACACTTGTGTATAGGCGCGTTACAAATACCATATCATATCATATCATACTTTTACG